>NC_089516.1:93667370-94294723 GCF_036850995.1 Saccopteryx leptura | reverse complement strand
TACAGGTAGTTCTGCATGATATGCATGTACCAATCAAAAATGAACAGCTGTAGCACCATAAGCGAGGTCTGAATGTCCCTGAAGAATAGTGGTAAAAATCACCCTATTGCTGAGATATCTGGGCAGTGTACCTGATGTGCACTTTACTTGAAAGAAGAAATGGTCAGACATGTAAATACACTGATTTGTGTGGTCTGTGGCCAGTGGTTCATCTAGATGGTCAGGTCTTAGAAGAAACATAATTGAAAAATTCGTGGAAAAAAGTTTTTGTAAGAATTATGTAGATAGAAATTTGAGAATGGGCAGAAATGTTGAAGGTATTTGTGTTTCATGTGAATGCACAACAAAAGGTGATCTCAACAAAGTAAAATTTTAGTAATCATGTGAATAAGATAACGCTTTCACCCCTGGCTGGTTGCCTCAGGGGTAGAGCACCAACCCAGTGTGTGGAAGTCCCTGGGTCAGTTCCTGGTTAGAGTACACAGGAGAAGTGACTATCTGCTTCTCTAACCCTTCTATTCTCCCCCCTCTTTCTGTTTCTTCTCCTCCCACAGCCATGGCTTCACTGATTCAAATGCGTTGGCCCTGAACACTGAGGATGACTCTATGCAGAATCCATCTCTGGTGTTAAAAATAGGTTGGTTGTGAGCATGGATCCATATGGACAGAACATCCACCCGAACAGGGGTTGCCGGATTGATCACTGTCAGGGTGCATGCGGCAGTTTATCTCTCTATCTACTCTCCTCTCACTTAAATTTAAAAAAAAGAAAGAAAAATAACCCCTTCTATGGATACCAGCTAGACTGTCTCCCCAGCCATCCTATTATTGACCAATGGACTTACAATGTGGTCATGGTGGCTGAGGTAGAAGTTAATGCATGTGTTCAGTAACATGGACTTTCACTCATCAAGGCTGACTTAGTTACAGCCACAAATAAATTTTCAATCTACCTGCAACAGACACTGACACTAAGCTCCCACCTGAGATAATTTCCTAAGGTGATCAGACATCTACTTCAGTTTGATTACAATTAGACTACTTTACCATAGAAAGGGTAGCATTGTGCTTTTACTGAAATAGTTTCTTATTCTGGGTATGGATTTACCTTTCTTGAATGCCATACTTCTGCAAAAACTACCACCCATGAAATTAACAATGCCTTACACAGCATCATAATATTTTATACATTATTGTCTTTGATTATAGAACTCACTTTATAGCAAAAGAAATAAAATAATGAGCTTATGATTATGAAATTCACTGGTCTTACCATGCATATTCTCCACTATCCTGAAACAGCTGTCTTTCATAAGACCCAGATAGATGGCAACATCTTGTAGAACTAAGACATGGTTCTACGGAAGGTAGCATAAACTCTGAATCAGTGGTCTAATAAGTGTGTCTGCCACAGTGAAGATTCACAGGTCCAGAGATCAAGGAGTAAAAATGGGAATGGCACCATTCGTTATTACCCTAGTGACCCAAATAACAAAATTTTTGTTTTCTGTTCCCATGACTTTAAGCTCTACTAGCCTAGAGGTCTTAGTTCCAGAGAGAGTAATGCTTCCACAAGGAAATGCAACAATGATTACACTGAACTGGAAGTTAGTACTGCCATTTGGCCATTTAAGACTCCTCGTGTTTCTAAATCAATAGGCAAAGAAGGGAGTTACTGTTGTACACTGGGGTTATTGATTTTATTACCACAGGGAAGTTGGACTAATAATGTACAATGTAACTAAAAAGCGTATTCCTGAAATACAGTAAATACATTAGGGCCTCTCATTATTAAAATGCCTGATTTTAAGATCAGTGGAAAACTACAACTCAATACTGGCAGAACTATAACTTGTCCAGACCCTTAAGAAATGAAAGTTGGTTCACCCTACCAATGAAGAATAACACACAACTAAGGTACTTGCTGAAGGCCAATGTAATTCAGACTGCATAGTAGAAAAATATAGTTATAAATACCTAGTAGAACCATATGGCCAGTTACAAAAATGAGAATTATAATTGTAATGAGTATTTTCCCTATTTTATTACAAATATTTGTGTGTATATGTATACATAACCAAATATTTTTGTTTTACTTTCTCTTATTCTCTTATATGTAACATAATATTTATCATCTTTATATTAGCATTTAAGTATTGTTAATATTACATTATAGTATTTAATTTATGAAATATCAAGAGTAAACATTATTCAATATCTTTATCTTATCTTCTAGAGAAGAAATGTGCATTTTTATTTGTATGCAGATGATACTATCATGTTAGGCGTAATTATGATCTTGTTTATCCTCATTTTTTTGAAGATTACATATGAATTAAAGAGATGTATATGTGTGTTAATATGACAAGGGGTGGATTTGTGATGGCTAATATTATATGTCAGATTGGCTGAGCTGATGGAAACCCAGATAGCTAGTAAAAAATATTTCTGTGAGTGTCTGTAAGGGTTTTTCTGGAAGAGAATAGCAATTGAATTGGTAAACTGAGTAAAAAAAGAAAACTGTCTCCACCAGTGCGGGAGGATATCATCCAATCTCTTAAGGACAGTACAAAAAGGCAGAAAAAGGACAATTCTTTTTCTATGAGCTGAAATACCAGCTTTTCCTTCCATCAGACATTTAAGTTCCTGATTCTTGGGCCTTCAGACTTAGACCAGAACATATATTATTGACTTTCTTTAGTTCTTGGCCTTTTGGGATTGCCTAGAACTTAACATAGGTTTTTCTGGATCTTTAGTTTGCAGATGGCAAATAGTGGGACTTTTCACCCTCCATAATAATATAAGGCAATCCTTCATAATAAATCTCTACTTGTATATATATATATTTTATATCTATTTATCTATCATTCCCTTATTGGTTCTGGAGAATCCTGAATAATATACTTGCTTTTAGTTTGTTTTCTTTACTACTACTTGTTTTTTGTCGTTGTTGTTCTGTTTTTTGTTTTGATTTTTTTTTGGACTACAGTTCCATTCAGATGCCACAATTTGACTTCTGATCTCTACCCAAGCCTAGTATTTACACTTTGGTTTTAGGATTTCTCACTGTTCACAATCTGTAGTGATTTTAAAACAGGCTATACCTTAAATGATAGACATTCAACTCTCATATCCTTTCTGAGCCTCATGGGTGCACCTGTGTCAAGAAATTCCTCATCATTAACGAAGCCCACAGTAGACAGGAATTGGAAATACACTGAGGACATAATAAAAATAAAAGTACCTTAGAAAGAGTCAAAAAGATTTTCAAAGAATATAAGTCTCACCATTGTTTGATGTTTGGAAGCTGACAAACTAAAGGGAAATCAGTTAGGTAATAGAAATAAAATATTCAGCCAAACTAGCAAAAAGAGAGAGAGAGAGAGAGAGAGAGAGAGAGACCATGAAAATGATGTAAAGACAATTAAAAGTTTGTAAACCAACCTAATAAAATGAATCATATATTATCAATGTGTCAGACTGACAGATTCAGTAACAAAAACAGAAGATGGCCAGTAAATTTAAATTTCAGGGAACTAAATATATATTTAGTATGCATATATAATATATTTTAATAAATATATAAATATTTTAAAATATAGATAAATTTTTTAATATATAAATATATATTTTAAATTATATATACTTATACTAAATACACACACACACACACATTATGTCCCAACACATATTTGACTTTATTTGGTATATACATATACAAAAAATGTACTTATTATTATTATTATTATTATTTCTGACAGAGACAGCGTGAGAGTCAGAGAGAAGAACAGATAGGAACAGACAGGAAGAGAGAGAGATGAGAAGCAGCAACTCATAGTTGTGGCACCTTAGTTGTACATTGATTGTTTTCTCATATGTGCCTTAACTGGGTGGGCTTCAGCAGAGTGAGTGAACCCTTGCTCAAGCCAGCAACCTTCGGCTTCAAGCTAGTGAACTTTTGGCTCAAGTCAGAGAACATGAGGTCATGTTTATTATCCCACACTCAAGTCAGTGACCCCTCGCTGAAGCTGGTGAGAGTACCCTGAAGCTGGATGAGCCTATGCTCAAGCCGGTGACCTCAGGGATTCAACCTGGGTCCTCCATGTCCCTGTCTGATGCTTTATCCACTGCACCACTGTGTGATAGGCCTAGTATTTATTATTTATCAGAAATCTGAATTTTAATGAGCATCCTATATTTTATCTGGAAAGTGTATCTTCATACAGTAAAAATTTTGGAAACGGCATGAAGTTAGAATTGTTTATCTGTGATGTAGTAATAATTATGAACTGATGGGTATTCACAGCCTTTTCTTCTCCCCTGCCATCCAGAATCAATTATTTTTTTAATTTATATATTTTTAATTCAGAATTTAAATTTAATAGTGACATTGATCAATAAGAGTACATAGGTTTCAGGTAAACTTCTCCAAATCATTTGAACTGTTCATTGTGATATGTGTCCATCACACAAAGTCAAATCATTTTACATCACCATATGTTTGTCCTTCTTTACTACCCTTACCCACAATACCCTCCCACTGGTTGGTAACCACTTCACTGTTACCTATGTCCATGAGTCTCAGTCTTATCTCCCCCCTATGTGTGAAATCATATAATTCTTAGCTATTTCTGATTTACTTATTTCACTTAATAAAAGGTCAAAAAAATAAATAAAACCAACTTTAGCTTTGTCATTTCAGTTATTTCCTCCTCCCATCTAATGCAGAGGGTTCTCTTTGGTTGCCAGGTTGCCACATTCTGTGGACATTATGATGTAGGGTCAAAAGAACTTTGGAAAAGTTATATAAGGAGAGGCAAAGCTCAGGAGGGACAGAGGAGAGCAGTCTGGGTCCTAGTGATGTACAGCTTTTGGGAGTAATTTATACCACTGAGAACGAATTTAAAGGTAAGTTGAAAGTAGAAAAGGAAAATACAAGGATTTTTAAATATGTACTTCTTAGTTTATGTATCCGATTGTTTAATTTTAATTTTTAATTTTGAAATTAAGTTTAATGGAGTGACATTAATTAATAAGAGTACATAGGTTTTAAGTGAACATCTCTATACCATTTGAATTGTTGATTGTATTGTGTGCCCATCACCCAAAATCAAATCATTTTCTATCACCATATATTTGTCTCATGTCACTCTCCTTAACACACACCCTCCCCCAGGTAACCACTTTATTTTTATCTATATCCATGAGTCTCAATTTTATATCCGACGTATGTGGGATATGTATTTAACCGTCTTTACTCTCCTTTTCTCTTCACCCTCTCCTTGGTAGCCATTTAACTTTTATCTGTGTCCATGAGTCTCAATTTTATATCCCACCTATGTGTGAAATCATATAGTTTTAGCTTTTTCTGATTTACTTATTTCACTTAGTATAATGTTCTCAAGGTCCATCCATGTTGTCCTAAATGGTAATATGTCATCATTTCTTATGGATGAGTAGCATTCCATTGTATATATGTACATCTTCTTTATCCAATCCTCTATCAAGGGACACTAGTTGTTTCCACGTCTTGGTCACTGTGAATAATGCTGAAATGAACATGGCAGTGTATGTGTCTTTACTACCAATGTCTTAGAATTTTTTGGGTAGATACCTAGCAAAGGGATTGCTGGATGTTATGGTAGTTGTATTCTTAATTTTTTGAGGAACCAGCATATTTTCTTCCATGATGGCTGTAACAGTTTACATTCTCACCAGCAGTGAATGAGGGGTTTTTTGTTCTCCATAGCCTCTTCAGAACTTATTACCCATCTTGTTGATAATAGACAATCTAGCATGTGTAAGGTGGCATCTCATTGCAGTTTTGATTTGTATTTCTTTAATAACTAGCAAAGATGGGCATCTTTCATATGTCTATTGACCATTTGCATGTCTTCCTGGGTTAGGTGTTCAGTTCTTCTCCTCATTTTTTTGTGACAGACAGAGAGAGAGAGAGAGGGAGAGAGAGAGAGAGAGAGAGAGAGAGAGAGAGAGAGAGAGAAAGAGAGAGAGAGAAGAGCAGATAAGGACAGACAGACAAGAAGGGAGAGAAATGAGAAGCATCAATTATTAGTTGTGGCACCTTAGTTGCTCAGTGATTGCTTTCTAATATGTACTTTGACTGGGGGCTACAGCAGAGTGAGTGACCCCATGCTCAAGCCAGTAACCTTGGGTTTAAGCTAGTGACATTGGGCGTCAAGCCAGCGACATGGGGTCCTGTCCATGATCTCACACTCAAACCGGAGACCCTATGCTCAAGCTAGATGAGTCTGCACTCAAGCCGGTGACCTTGTGCTTTCAAACCTGAGGCCTCTGTGTCCCATTCCAATGCTCTATCCACTGTGCCATTGCCTGGTGAGGCGTCTCTCCCCATTTTTGATTGGATTGTTGTCTTGTTTGTTGTTGAGTTTTGTTGAGTTCTTGTATATTTTTGATATATAAATAACTCACAAAAATTCTTTATTTACCAGAAAAGGGGTTTTGGATTAACTCCTTATCAAAGCTGTTGCTGTGAATATCATCTCCCATTTGATTGGCTGCCTTTTTGTTTTTTTGGCTGTTTCTTTTGCTGTGCAGAAGAAGCTTTTTAGTTTGGTATAGTTCTATTTATTTGTTGTTGCCTTTATTTCCCTTGCCTTTTGGGTCAAAATCATGAAATGTTCTCTACCGCTAATTCCATAAGTTTATTACCTATGTTTTCTTTTATGTAATTTATTGTTTCAGGTCTTAGATTTAGGTCTTTGATCCATTTTGAATTAATTTTTGTGCAGGTGGACAAACTGTAGTCAAGTTTTATTCTTTTGCATGTGGCTTTCCAATTTTCCCAGTACCATTTGTTGAAGAGTTCTTCTTTTCTCCATTGTGTATTTTTGGCCCCTTTGTTGAAGATTATTTGTCCATATATATGTGGCTTTATTTCTGGGCTTTTAATTTTGTTCCATTGGTCTGTGTGTCTATTTTTCTGCCAATACCATGCTGTTTTGAAGTCAAGTATTGTGATACCTCTAGGTCCATTCTTTTTTCTCAGGATTGCTTTGTCTGTTTAGGGTCTTTTATAGTTTCATATAAATCTAGAGATTTTTAGTTCTATTTCTTTTAAAAATGACATTAGGATTTTAATGGAGATTGCATTAAATTTGTACTTTGCTTTGGAGAATATGGCCATTTAAACTATGTCAGTTCTTCCAATCTAAGAAGATTTAATGTTTTCCCAATTTGTTAGAGTAATGCTTTGTAGATTTCAGTATATAGGTCCTTCACATCCTTTAAGTTTATTTCTAGGTATATAATTTTTATTGTTGCAATTATAAAAGGAATTGTTTTTTCAATTCATTTTCTGGAGTTTCATTGGAGTATAGAAAAGCAGTAGATTTTTGTATATTGATTTTGTATTCTGTGACTTTTCTATATTGGTTTATTGTTTCTAATAGTTTTTTGGTGGAGTCTTTGGGGTTTTCTATATATAGAATCATGTCATCTGCAAAAAGTGATACCTTTACTTCTTCTTTCCCCATATGAATGTTTTTTATTTCTTTCTCTTGCCTGTTTGCTCTGGCTAAGACTTCCAGTACTAACATGAATGAGTGGAGAGAGTAGGCATCCTTGTTTTGTTTCTGATTATAGAGGATAAGCTTTCATTTTTTCACCATTTAGCATGATTTTGGCTGATGGTTTGTCATATATTGCCTTTATTATGTTAATGTACTTTCTATACTCATTTTATTGAGTGTTTTAAACATAAATGGATGTTGTATCTCATCAAAACTTTTTCTGTATCTATTAAAAGAATCATATGATTTTTGTTCTTTGTTTTGTTGATGTGGTATACTATGTTGTTTGATTTGTGTGTGTTGAATCATCTTTGTGATTCTGGAATAAATCCTACTTGACCAGGGATATATTGATTTTAAATCTTTTGCTGTATTCAATTTGTTACTATTTTGTTGAGGATTTTTGAATTTGTATTCATTAGCAATATTGGTCTTTAGTTTTTTTTTTTTTTTTATTGTCCTTACCAAGATTTGGTATTAGGGATATGTTGGCCTCATAAAATGTGTTAGGGAAAATTGCTATTTCCTTTCTTATGCAGACTTTGGGTTGCTTTTGTTCTTTTTTTTCTAATTCTTTCAGGTGTGATGTTAGGTTGTTTGTTTGAGATCTCTCTTGTTTCTTAATATAAGTCTGTAATGATATAAAATTCCCTCTTCTTACTGCTTTCACTGCATCCCTAAAGTTTTGACATGTTGTGTTGTCATTCTGTTTGTCTGTATAGATCTTTTGATCTCTGCTTTTATTTATATTTTTTTGGTCCAGTCGCTTTTTAGAGGTATGTTGTTTAATTTTCACATTTTAATGGGTTTCTTTACTTCTATTTTGTAGTTGAATTTTAACTTCAAAGCCTTATGGTCAGAAAATATGCTTGGTATAATTAAAATCTTCTTTAATTTGTTAAGGTTAGTTTTATGACTCAATATATGGTATATCCTTGAGAATATTCCATGCTCACTGAAAAAGAATGTATAGTCTGATGTTCTGGAAGGAAATGTTCTGTAAATGCCTATTATGTCCATTTGGTCCAGTGTGTCATTTAAGGCTGATAATTCTTTATTGGTTTTCTGTTTGGATGATTTATCTAAATCAATCATGTGTTAAGAACTTCCAACTGTTATTGCATTTTTGTCTGTTCCTATTTTTATATTTGTTAGTAAATGCCATATATATTTTGGTGCTTCCTGATTCGGTGAATGTATATTAAGAAATGTTCTATCTTCCTGATATAGTATACTTTTTATTATTATAAAGTACCCATATTTGTCTCTTTTTACATTTCTTGTCTTTAAGTTGGTATTTGGTATTGTCAGATATAATTATGGCTACACTTGCTTTTCTTTGGATATTATTTGCTTGGAGAATGATTTTCCAACCTTTCACTTTGAGTCTACTTTTGTTCTTGCAGCTTAGATGTGTTTCCTACATCAGCATATAGTTGGGTTTTTTTTTTTGATCCAATCTACTACTCAGTGCCTCTTTATTGATGAGCTCAATCCATTTACATTTAGGGTAATTACTGATACTTGATGATTTCCTATAACTTTTATGTTTCGTTTTCTAGTAGCTCTGTGTCTCTTTTAGTTCTTTCTTTTGTGTTTCTCTCACTGGTTTTTGTCTGGTGGTATTCCATGCTTTTCTTTCTTATATTTTCTCTCTTTTTAAACTATGTATTTCTGTTGTTTTTTCATGGGTGATTACTGTTGGGTTATTGAGAAAAAAATTACATAAACACAAGAGTCTTTTGTGTTATGAGTGCTTCTGCACTCTATTCTCCTTTGTTACTTTAGACCTTTATGCTCTCTTTTATGTTTTTTGTTGTCACAGATTAGTCTTGTTTATATTGTACCCTTCTTGAAGTTTTTGCTTGTAGTTTTGTGTTGTTTTGCTCTTTATATCGGGTAGAATAACACAGTTGAGTATATCTTGCTGAGCTATTTTCTGGAGATAAATTCTTTCAACTTCTCTATGTCTGGAAAAGTTTTTATTTCTCCTTCATATTTGAAGGACAGCTTTGCTGGTTATAGTACTCTTGACTGGTAATTTTACTCTTTCAGTATTTTGAAAGGATGAGTCCTCTCTCTTCTGGCTTGTACAGTTTCTGCTGAGAAGTCTGATGATAACTTGATGGGCCTTACTTTATAAGTTATGTTCTTCTTTTCTCTATCTTCTTTAAGTTTTCTTTCTTTGTCATTGATTTTTGACAATCTTATTATAATGTGCCTTGAAGTAGGTTTGTTTGGGTTGAAGTAACTCAGTGTCCTGTTTACTTCTTGAATTTGAGGCTCTAACTCTTTTGATAGGCTTGAAAATTTCCTATCAATTATTTGAGTAGGCTCTCCATTCCCTTCTCCCTTTCTTCTTCTTCTGATACACCTATTATTCTTATATTACTTTTTCTGATAGAGCCAGACAGTTCTTGTAGAGCTCTCTCATTTTTGTTATACTAAGTCTCTCTCTTCTTCCCTCTATTATCTCTAGTTGCCTGTTTTCAGTGTCAATAATTCTCTTCTCTATCTGGCCTGTTCCATTAACTAAACTTGTTAGCTCATTTTTCAATTCATGTCTTTTTGTGTGTGTGTGACAGAGACAGAAAGAGACAAAGAGGGTAAAAGATAGCAACATACAGACAGGAAAGGAGAGAGATGAGAAGCATCAATTCTTCATTGTGGCACCTTAGTTGTTAATTGATTGCTTTCTCATATGTGCCATGACCAGAGGGCTATAGCAGACCAAGTGACTGCTTGCTCAAGCCAGCAACCTTGGGAACAAGCTGGTGAGCCTTGCTCAAACTAGATAAGTGAGCACTTAAGCTGACAACCTTGGGGTTCTGAACCTGGGTCATCCACGTCCCAGTCTGACGCTGTATCCACTGTGCCACCACCTGGTTAGGCTCAATTTATGTCTTGAGTTCTCCATCTCTGTTTTTTTTTTTTTTAAATACTTTATTTATTGGTTTTTACAGAGAAAGGAGAGAAAGGGGAGCATGGAATGGGAAGTATCAACTCATAGTTGCTTCATGTTAGTTGTTCATTGCTTGCTTGTTGTATGTGCCTTGACCAGGGAAGCCCAGGGTTTTGAACTGGCAACCTTGGCATTCCAGGCCGAAGGTTTATCCACTGCGCCACCACAGGCCAGGCATCCATCTCTGTTTTTAAAATTTAAATCTCCTTGGTAAGTTTTTTTTTTTTTTTCTGAGCTCATTAAATTGCCTCTTAGTGTTTTCTCACATCTCACTGAGTGTTTTTTAAACTTCTATTTTGAATTCTCTTCCATTTAAATCCAAGGTTTCCATGTGATTGAGATTATTTTCTGAAAATTTTTCATTGTGTTTCTTAACTGCATTTCTTCTTTAGGTAGCCATGTTAATCCCTTTTTTCCTTCCTTCAGTCAATTGAGTGTGTGTCTTTTTCAGGTGAACCTGCGAGCCCAGCTGGAGTTTCTTTGCATCAAAGATGTTCAATTTCTTGAATTTTCAAGAGGAGAGAACAAAGGTATTTCTCACACTGCCATTACTCTGATGTTTCTGTATTCTTGTTTTACTGTTTAAAAATATTTTGAAATTAGCTTTGGTTGTTTGATTTATGTTTTTTGATAGAGATGCTAGTCTGAGACTTGCTCTTTTGGGTCAGAACTTCATATGTTCACATATGATTCTGTAAATATACCTTAACTGAATAAAAGTACTTCATTTAATTTGTTACTAAACTTTCTGGGTAAAAAAATTAAAATTAAAATTAACAAGTTTTTGTTGCAAGAGAATTTAAGGTCTCTCAAATACAAGAGTTTGTGCATACAGTTTCTTGACACTCATAAGTAAATGGGACTCAGAGGCATATGTTAATTGAGAAACTTCTATCTAAGATTATGTGAAAATGTATCTTTAAGGGTTTGTTTGAAAGGAAAGATGAGTCAATTTATGTGAAGAAGTTTTGATTGACCTGATGAGTAATTAACAAAATTTGGTGTAAAATTTATAAACTTTTGGTAGAAGGAATAAAACATCTTTCCCAGAATATGTGACCATTGGAGGGCACATTTTGTCTTTTAATTATTAAATTACAATTTTTTCTCAATTTGAAAACTGGTTGAATCTAATTTTAAAAGGTTCAAAATATCAATGTTCCTTTCAAAGTTTATATATGTATATTTTAAACTTTAACAGGTATAATATGTAAAATCTAAATCAGAAGAGAGAATATTTAAATGCACCAACTGTGCTAATTATAGTTTTTGTTTTATATCCCTTTTTTCAAAATTAGCTTTTATAAATATAAAAGTGTAGTATTGTACTTTCTTAAGGACCTAGATACCAAATCAAAATGTATCTTACTTTAAAATTTTAAACATTATAAGCTATCAGGCATATTTACATTTATCTTGGTGAAATATAACAATTGTGGTTTTCTAATAAACTGTGAAATGTTGGTTTCAATATATATATATTTACTGAAAATAAATACTTTATTACTTTATTGCTTAAGTAAATATACATTTTTGGCTGAGTTATTCAAACATGACAAAGCAAAAAAAAAGACTTACGAATCTTAGAGCATCACCTCTGATATACCAAAGTTGTGGGATTGATTTCCCAGTAAAAGCACATATAAAAATCAACCAATGAACACATAAATAGAACAACAAATAGATATTTTTCTCTCTTCTCTTTCTCTCTCTCTCTCTCTCAAAATCTATCAATAAATACTTTTTTCTAAAAGGGAGGCTTATGATTCCTTATTACTTCAAAAAATAAGTCCAGGCATTAAAAAATAAATATTGAGCTGTTGAGTAGAATACCCTATGTGCTTTTTGTGCAGTCTTAAAGAAGACATATGTTTTAAATGAACAGTAATCGCCCTAAATACACATATTTTTATATGACTTCTTTACATAAGACAGAAAGCCATTAAATAAAGCTTAAATTCTGTTGACAAACAATATACTCTAATAGCATTAATATCTGTGAAAGATATAAATGTATGCACTGAATATATCTCATGCAAAATGTTAGTACAGAATGTGAAAGAGAATGATGAATCTTTAGTTAGTTTGTGATGTATAAGTGGAAGACCCGATCAAAAGGCAAAGCAGAGTAGGTCCTTTACTTGGACATAGACAGTACAGAAATATCTAGTCTGCATCTGTTTCATGGAAATAACTTTATTTGATTTCAGGGATCATCTGACAAGACCTGGGTGGCCATCAAGAACTACAGTTCCCACCAAATTATTGGATCTTATTAGAAGCAACAAAACTTAGTGAGTTTAATTTGATTATTATGGATATCTACTAAAATGTAGACTTTGTTTCTTATTTTACCATTATTATAATTTTGCCAATGTTAAAATGTCTTAGAAATACAGTGTCTCTAATTGATGATCTTATGCAGATCAAACTCGGTTAAGCTCAGCAAGGATACATACATTCTGTTGGGTTAGCTCATAAAGGTAGCCAGAAATAATGGAAGCCTTGTTTCTTAATTTTTCAACTTCCTCAAGTTTGTTTTGAACCCACTGGCATTTCCTTTCTCCACTATTGCCTTCAGTAAGAAATTCTTTACCCATCTTCTTACTCTAAAGAAATCTTCCGATTGAGACTGTACAAAGACCCCTCATAGGGAAGAACCAGAATATATAATCCATAATATTAGTATCTGCTAAAGGTATTTGAGCAGATCGGTGATATGAATGAAAAATAGGTAAAAAGAGAAAGGTAAACCAAGAGTTTAGAATGAGAAAAGTCAAGTACTGTCACCAGTACCAAAATTATAATGTGATTATCAAGTTGATTAGTGCTGAAGCAACGAAAATGAAAAGAACTGGTGAATTTTAAAGGTATTTCAATGTTGAGCTTTCTACTACTCTCTTACCTGCTCTGCCTTCCCCTCCCGCACAATTCTTAATTGTTGCTCTTTACATAGCTATTGTTCAGAAAGAAAAGATAAAATAAGAAAACAAAGAAAAAATTCCTGAGGAAGAATAGCTTGTTCCTCATGCCAATTCAAGCATTTCATTTCCATATAATTTTTTTTTGTATTTTTTCTGAAGCTGGAAACGGGGAGAGACAGACAGACTCCCGCATGCGCCGACTGGGATCCACCAGGCACGCCCACCAGGGGCAGACGCTCTGCCCACCAGGAGGCGATGCTCTGCCCCTCCGGGGGGGTCGCTCTGCTGCGACCAGAGCCACTCTAGCGCCTGGGGCAGAGGCCAAGGAGCTATCCCCAGCGCCCGGGCCATCTTTGCTCCAATGGAGCCTCCGCTGCGGGAGGGGAAAAGAGAGACAGGGAGGAAGGAGGGGGGGTGGAGAAGCAAATGGGTGCTTCTCCTATGTGCCCTGGCCGGGAATCAAACCCGGGTCCCCCGCACGCCAGGCCGACACTCTACCGCTGAGCCAACCGGCCAGGGCCCCATATAAGTTTTAATAACCTCTTAAACATGTGTACTAAAAAAAATATTGTACTTCAGTCTCATTTTAAAATCCCAGGTCATTAATTTGAATCTATGTTATTAAATAAAAAATGTTTATAATTCAACATTCGAAAGGGAATAATTAGAGTTTTTATTGGGAACTATATGCACTCAACTGCATAGAAAATTCAGATGAAAATTTATGTTATTCCATGTTTATATAAATTCCAGACTAAGTAATAAGAACAGCTATTTTATAGGAGTTATACTGGCCCTCATTTCTATTTTTTCTTTTTTAATTTTGTCTGTCTGTGACTCTGATATTAAAGGTTCAAGAAATATATCGATAAATATTTAAAGTATGAAAAACACAAGAATAGCACATCCACATGCCTTTTGTCAGGCCTAAAGAAATGACTTCTTATGAATTAAAGCATTCCTCGGTTGAATAAATTTTTGTCTTCTTTTTTTCTCATAAATAGAACCCAGGATGAATCCTCTTGTTAAAGAAGAGAATGATGCAGTTGATAATGCTCCCAAAGTTTCAGAAAATGAGGCTCCGAGTGACTGTAATACAGATAGAGATCCTTTATCTGCTGAACCTAATATGGTCTCTCAGGTTGAAAGCAACCCAATGAACAGGGAGTTAGATATACCAGCCTCAGAAGAACATGCTGTTCTTCAGCCAACAGAAAACAATGAACCTGATGTAGAGAAGAACCAAAAAGATCCTGAAGATTTAAAAGAAGAGGAATCTTGTCTGATTCAGATTTCTATTTCTCAAAAATTGATCTTTGTCATGTCAAGATTAGGGAGAATAACCCATCTGAATACACCAGCAAATATTAATGAATCAAATCCCTTAACTAATATAGCAAGATCTTATTCAAGAAACACACCACAGAAAACAAGTGAGGTCTCTTATATCGTAAGAAATTCCAAAATTCCTTTCCAATTCTCAACTTCATGGAGAATCCCCATTACTAACAATCATGAGAGGAGAAGGATTCTTAGTCTGCTGTGTGGGAGATACTTCTCCCAGGCTGCAGGTGATCAAAATATCATGAAGATAAATGAAAAAGATACAGTATTTCCCAATCACACAAATATTTTCATCCATAAGGAAAAAGTCATAATATTGAGAAGACCTTTGAGGGTGTACTACCAACGTCCCTTCAATGAGAGAATGGCATCAAAAAATAAGACCAAATTAACTGATACTAAAAGGAAAGAGAAATTTTGTATTTTAGTGAGACCTAGGTCACGTGTCCCACGGACCCAACTTGAAAACATAATTAGGAAATATCGCTTTGGGAATGACATGAGAACACATCATTTCAGGAGGGTGATACTCCTATTAACTGATGATGGTTGGAAATATCGATGTCCCATTTGTGGGGATACTTTCAACAATTTGGGTGAATTTAGACAGCATACTTGCAACCCTCCTCAGAATTAAGTTTAATTAGACTAAATTCATTTTAAAATTTAAGTTTTCAAATTCATGATTTGGCTACCAAATTAAAACAGAATTGCATGAGCATAAATTTTAATAGCATTAGATGGAGTTGCAGATAGAAACACAAAATAATAGCATATATATATATTTAAAAAACACCTTGAGAAGAGAGGAAAACTCATGAAGAAACCATTGCTTATATTGTACTATTACAAATAGAACAGCAGAATATCAGGCTCTTGATCTGTATTTAGTCATCGAATGAACTAAAAATTGTTTGTACTTCCTTAACATCCACTTCTGCCAATAGAAATACTGTTAATATTAACAGATTCCAAGTTTATAGGACCTGACAACGATAGCAAACATATATTGGAGGAATAGACAAAGCCTTACAAGTGTTCGTAGAGACTCGGAAAACTTGAGTATCTGAATTGTTCTCCATAAATTAAATAAAAATCATTTTAAAGGCATAAAAAGTTGCATTGTATGATTACAAATAGGTAAAAAATATTGTGTCTTGGGGAAAGAAAAAGGTTTAAGTATTATAAACATGGTAAGTTTAGATAACATTTTGATAATTTAAAACAAAAATTAAATTCATGAAATAAAATAATGTGATAGAAGTGAAATAATTTTTTTAGAAGTGAAATAATTTGAGATTGAAGTGAACAAATATTAAACTTGCAACATTCAACTGTATATTTTATTTCATTAGATACGTTCTTCACCGTTGCCTACCATCATCACTGAAATTTTACTTTCCCCAGAAATTAGGGGACATTTTATCACTTCATATTCATTTCAAAATATCGCTTAATTTATCTGTGAGCAGTAAATATGCTCAAAAAAGCGTGCATGTTTAAGGAGTTCCTTATCTTTCTACTTGTAGCCCATACTTCTGTGCTTCTGCTCTGCATAGTCATAATGACTAAAGACAGACTTCATAACTTCACTCTAAGCAAACCTAATTGGCCATTCATTATTTGTGAAGCACTGTACTAGAATCATTGAATGTGTTAGTTAATCTTCACAATAATCTGGCATTTATGTTTTTTTTTACAGGAAAGTAAATGCATAGAAACAGTTTCTAAAAAAATTGAATCACTTTCCTAAATCACATATCCAGTGAATGTATTCTATGGTTATGATATAAGAATATAACAAATTTAATTCAAGTTTGTTACATATTACACCATGTTTAATGTATGTGTGTGAAAAATTTCTTTAGTCTATAGGTACACTGTATTGAATAAATTCTAAATGCTCATGAAACAGAGGATACTTAAGCTGTATCTACCAAAGGTCAATATTTTTTTTTCATCTGGAGACAAATTTGCTACTTTCAGATACTGTTATTCAGTGTCAATAGTGAATCAGTGTAGACAATTAAACTGATTGAAGCAATTAAATTAAATGTCTCTTTATTTTAAAAACCATATGCTATTTGCATTTTTAATCATATGAAAGCAAATGAGATGTGAAACACATTTTTTCAAAAATATAAGCCATAACGTAAAGATCTATAAATATAAAGTAAAATTATTTTGTTCTTCATTTTTATTGAGGATGAAATAAAAATAAAAATTGGGTTGAACATTTTGGTTTCATCACTATCACATTAACATCCTTAGAATCCAAATTTCAGCTGCAAAGCTCAACAAAACTTTTTTTGTGTTGTTTTTTGTTTGTTTGTTTGTTTTTTGCTTGTTTGTTTTGTATATTTCAGAATTGAGAAGCGGGGAGGCAGAGACAGACTCCTGAATGTGCCCAACTGGGATTCATCCGACAGGTCCACTAGGGGGCGATGCTCTACCCATCTGGGGCCGTTGTGCTGCTGCAATCAGAGCCATTTTAGTGCCTAGGTGAGGCCATGGTTTCATCTTAAGCATCTGGGCCAACTTGCTCCAGTGGAGCCTTGGCTGTAGGAAGGGAAAAAAGAGATAAAGAGAAAGGAGAAGGGGAGAAGGGAAGAAGCAGATGGTTGATTCTCCTGTGTGCCCTGACTGGGAATCAAACCCAAGGGCCAATGTTCTACCACTGAGCAAACTAGCCAGGGCCTACCTCCACAAAATTTGAAAATATGATTTAAATATAAAACAAAGTAGTTAAACTAAATATTCACATTTTTGTCATATATGCAAAGGTTACTATTGAGCTAAAATTTCAGAACTCACAAATGAGAATCAGAATTAAGTCATAATAGTGAAATAAGAAGAATCTAAAATACAGAAACTCATATATATCTTTCTTTAGCACTGGAAAGCTGTTGTCAATTTCTATAGAGAGGGATGGCAAGCTTTCACTCCCAAAAAGATAAATGAGTAAACTTCAATGTTTAAAAAAAATTGAATTTTCTATCTTTGAAAATTCACAAACAATATCAGGTGTATCTATTTTTTCTCAAAGATATGGGAACAAGCATATATTTTATTTATTTATGTTTGTATTAGAAATTTTCATAATTCCTTCACAAAATATATTTTAAAATATAGGTACAGGATAATAGCTCTATTTCATATATACACAGTGACTAACATCTATAATAATAGATTACATTAACATCACCAAGACCAGCAAATTATATACTATACACAGAATATAATACATTTAAAAAATAAATTAGCTTAGAAAACCCTGAAGATGGCAGCCTTTTACCATTTTAATGTTCTCAGATTTTGACTAGCTAGAATTTAAGATTTTGGTTTTATTTCAAAAATGTATCTGTTAATAAAGTTTTCTATCTGCCTTATAGTATTTATCTTTTATTAGTGTGTTGGAAGTTTCTTTGTAAATGATACTTTAGACCTATTTAATAAAAAATATTTCAGGTTTTTAAAAGATTAAAACTTCATCATATCAGTGGTAATAATTTATCCTATTTATGCAAAAATGTTTAACGAAAATCATTAAAAATATTCAGAAAAACCTTCTAAAATTAAAACATGAAATTATCAAATAATATTTGATTTCATTAACACTTTCAATAGACATATTTAGTGTCCAATACCATTTGTTTTATATAGAGATGTTCTGACCTGACTCAGTCAATAGAAATAAAAAGGTTAAGACTATAGATGTCTCTGATGTTTGATATTATTTTTCTTGCCTCAGTTCAGAAATGAAGAACAAACTGTGAATTTATACACTAAAAATCTAGCACTACAAAGTATTCATACTCAATAAAACATATTTAAATTTTAAGCAGACTTTTATTATTCAACTCTTATGTGTAAAATGCATTATATATTTAAATAAAATGTAGCCATCGATTATTGGCTTGATTTTTCATTTGAAATAAAAATTATTTATTAAATGAAATTATTGCATTGAAATCAGCTTACATAATTCATTATAAAATTTGACTATTATGATACTACCATCTGATCTTAATATATTTTATAAAACTTTTATTTCTCAAAATGAAAAACTTAGGTAACAAGCATTTGTAATTTGTTCTAATAATCAGTTATGAAAAAAGAGTAGCTATTGTACAATAAAGTAATGATTAGAATTATGTACAGATTTGCTAAAGAGTCATTGACTGTCCTTGTTCTTGATGTATTTTAATTATATGGGCTGAGGGAAAGGAAGGAGTAGATTAAATTACCCACATTTTAAACCTGTAAATCTCACTTTTCTAAGTCAAACTGTAGTTCATGTTAGCTAATACTATTTCTTTTAGAGAAAATTTGCCATTTCTATGTCTCATGAAGGGAAACTGACAGCTTTTGTTCGGAATGTTTTACGGATGTCTGCATAGCAAAATCCTTGGAAACTGGAGACAGTATCTCCCTGCAAAGCTGAAGGTAGATCAGATTTCATTATTATAATAACAAATATAATGTCCCCTTCAAAGACAGGTTGGGCAAGTTTGCAAGTAGCCTTCTTATAAGATTAGGAGTTTCCTAAACTTGAGTTTCCTCAATTATGACACAAACCCTCTGTGTATATAATATCTATCTCTGCCATTTTGCATCAAACTTGTTTGACTTGGTGGGCAGGGATGGGGAAATGCAAATGTAAAGTTTATGCTGCCTGCTTTGTCATGAGTACTAGAGTACTTTGTTAATGACTCAAGAGTCTCATGTTTTCTGTCAACATTTATATAACTGGGGCAAGCTAACTTCATAGCTTTAAAGCAGAGTACTATCTAAAATTTTTCATAGATCTTCATATTTGAATGGAAGCTGAGTGAATAAAATTCTTGTTAACAAATTTTGTTATTTTTCATAAAGGACGCCTTTTATTATTTCAATAAATTGACAACTTAGTTGACAGTTTAATGTAGTTAACTGGCATAAAACATTTGTATAAATGTTTGAGTGCACAGAGCTTAATGAAAGAAGCATTGAGATAATTTAAAAGTTTATCATTCTGGCCTGACCAGGCAGTAGCACAGTGCACAGATCATCAGTCTGAAACACAGAGGACCCAGGTTTGAAACCCTGAGGTTGTCAGCTTGAGCACGAGCTCATCAAGCTTGAGCTCAAGGTAGTCGGCTTGAGCACGGGGTCCCTGGTTTGAGTTGGGACCATAGACATGATCCTATGGTCACTAACTTAAGTCTAAAGTTTGCTGGTTTGAAGCCCAAGGTCACTGTCTTGAGCAAGAGGTCACTGGCTTAGCCGGGGCTTCCTCACCAAGACATATGTAAGAAAGCAAACAATGAACAACTAAGGTGCCACAGTTATGAGTTGAGGTTTCTCATCTCTCTCCCTATCTGTCTGTCTCTTGCTAAAAGAAAAAGAAAGAGTTTATCATTTTGATTATCACCAAACACTTTATTTATAGAAGTTAGATATCTGTTACTACTTCTCGATCTGTGCTTATAAAATATGAGACTTAACTTTCATATGTTCAATAAAGTAAATATTAGAAAACCTTATTTTCATTTGCATATTCTGATGACTATACACTTCCTTGGTAACATCAAGAGGCACCTGGCAGTTAAAATGAGAACAACAGAAGATCCAAGAAGGCAGTGGAGTAGGGGAAAGTTACACTTGCTCCCTCCCAAGACCAAACTGAAATTACAATTAAATTAGAGAACAATCAACCCAAATAACCAATTGAAGACTAGCAGAGCAGAAGTCTTATAACCAAGTATTTACTGAAGAAACCACATCAAGATTGCTAGGAAGAACAGAGACCAAAGAAGGCTAGCCCCGCACCCACAACTGGCAACTGAGAACCTGGAGAAAAATCTCAACTGCAAAGGTCTCCTTGTGGAGTGAGACATTACAACTTCGCATAAGGTTCTCCATCCCAGAACATCAGTGCCTAGAAAAGGTGCCCACATAATATCTAACTGTGAAAATAAGCAGGGATTTGTTTACTAGAAACCCAGACATCTTCTTGAAACAGCCACTCACACTGAGCTTTGGCAGAGGGAAGAAGACTGAAAGTGGAAAAGTCATACAGGGAAAGATTGGGTTCTGTGGCTTTAAGGAGAGAGCTGGAGGGATAGCCACTATTGGCCCTGTGCTGAGTTCCTCTCCCACACTGTCCACAGGTGTGATCTTTCATGGGTAAAGCATGCTACTCCATACATTAGACTGAGAGAATATACTAGCTCCACTCTGCCAACTTCTTGCAGGGCCCGTTCTGCCCAGTTTGCACCCTATGGAATAGTACACTGGTTACTGCCATCCTAAGTCCACAATGTAAACTTTCTTGAAAGGCTCTTGAAGAGGTCCATTTTTCCTGCAAGCCCTGACCAGCACCAGCATTTCTGTGCAGAGCTCTTTTTACATAGGGTCAAATCTTAGTCTGTTTTAGCCTGATGAACTCTATTGGTCTCACCCTGATGACTCTCTGGAAAACTGCCCACAACAAAAAGTCAGCAGGACCAAGGTAGGTGGCAGCTGGCTTTGGTGTACCTTGAGACATTTGTTCACTGACCTCATACCTAGCACTGAAATCAGGTTTGTATGTCTATTAACCTGGTTAATAGTCACCCTTACAAGATGACTGAGAAACTACCTCATACAACTCATGTACCACCAGAGGCTTTTTCAACAATTGAACCTAACAAGAAGCTAGCAGGTAAAAGAAAATCTAAGGATGACTTGGTCTTCCGCTAACCTACGATAAGTTCAGTACTTATGGGAACCTGCCTAGTTATGCAACTTGGCCCCTCCAATGTACTCAGGCCCAGCAGATGCAGCAATAAACTGTGGAGCACTTTGTAGCTCTTAACGGGTAACCCAGAACCAGTCACAGACAGTTCTTGATATTGACTGCACCCAAGTCCCTCTCAAGAGAATCCAGAACCAAACACTTGTTGGAGAGCTTCAGACCACATCAGAGCACTACCAAATTAGGTCCACAAACAGCAGATAAAAAGGAAAACCCTGGCAGGCACCAGATCCTGTTGGGGTAAATTTCACTTCTTGGGCTCAGGCCCCACACAACAATTTGTATACTGGAGTTAGGGTCAACTCCAATAGTCAGCCAGCCTGAAGGTCAACACCACCCACAAATCAGCCAACAGATATCAAGCCTCAACTATAGCAGTAGAATTCACATAATCCACACAAGGGACATTACTAAAGAGCTTAACTCAGGTGATCAAGGAGACTGTGCTATTGAGCTCCACAGGACATCTACAAAATAAGGCAAACTTATCTAATTTAGGATACATACCAGATCACCTAACACGGAACAAATGCAGAGAGACAGCCAAAATGGGGTGACAAAGAAACATAAAGCAAATGAAAGAAAATGGGAATCTCCAGGAGAAGAATTAAATGAAATAAAGACAAGCACTCCAACAGATACAGAGTTCAAAACAATTCATATAAGGATGCTCAAGGAATTTAAGAAAAGAAGAGATTAACTCAGTGATAAACAAAAAAATACTAGTAAACATAAAATAAGACATAGAAACCATAAAAAGAAAACACTATAAGAAATAAAAAAAATACTATAAGAAATAAAAAATACACTAGAAGGAATCAACAGTAGATTAAATAAAGAAGAGGATTGAATCAGTGATTTGGAAGTCTACCCAATTAGGTAGCAAAATGAAAAAAAAAAAGATTTTTTTAAAATGAGCATAGTTTAAGGTATTGGTTTTCAACTGCTGATCTATGAACCAGTGGTAATCCACCAGAAATATCATACCAGTCCACAAAAGAGCTAACCACCCAATGGTTGTTTGAAGATTATAGAGTTTATAATTGTTGGGTTTCTAAAGGAATTCTAAAGCAACATCTAGCATTCACATCATAGGAGTACCAAAAAAAGAAGAGAAAGCAAGAAATTCAAAACCTGTTTGAAGAAATAATGACTAAAACTTCCCTTACCTGGTGGAAAATAAATAAATAAAAATAAAAAAAACACAAGTCCAGGAAGTGGAGAGTGTTTCAAACAAGAGGCCAACACCAAGACACATCATAATTTAAAAATGTCAAGGGTTAAAGACAGAGAAAGAATTTTAAAAACAACAAAAGAATAAGAGTTATCAACAAAGGAACTCCCATAAGATTGTAAGCTGATTTCTCAACAGAAACATTTCAGATCAGAAGAGATAAGCATGAAATATTCAAAGTGGTCATGAAAGACAAGGACCTACAACCAAGACTACTCTACCCAGAAAGGTTATTACTTAAAATTGAAGGACAAAGGAAGAGCTTTTGGGACAAGAAAAAGCTAAAGAAGATTATTACAACCAAACCAGTATTACAAAAAAACATTTAAGGGATTTTTTAAAAGAAGAAAAAGAAAATAATTACAAAGAATAAAATAGCAATAAATATGTATCTATCAATAATCACCTTAAATGTAAGTTAATTATATGCTCCAAGTAAAAGACATATGTGCTGTATGGATAAAAAAATTAAACTTGTATAGATGGTATCTACAAATGACCCACCTAGACCAAAAGACACTCACAGTCTGAAAGTAAAGTGATGAAAAAAGATACTCTATGCAAATGGAAACAAAGAAAAAAATCTGGGGTAGCAATACATATAACAGACAAAATATATTTTAACCAAGAGCTATAAAATGCAAAGGAGAACATTACATAATGCTAAAAGAATCAATCCAATAAGAAGATATAACTTAGTAAAGATTTAAATACCCCACATAAGAGTACCTTAAATGTACAAAACAAATATTGGTGGACATAATGGGAGAAATAAACATTAATATAGTTAATAGGAGATTTAACAACCCATTGACATTGATGTACGTAACACTCCATTGACATTTCACCCTGGCCAGTTGACTCAACATTAAAGCATTGGCACAGCCTGTAGAAGTCCTGGGTGCGATTCCCAGTCAAAGAACACGGGAGAAATAAATATCTGCTTCTCCACTGCTCCCCTTTCTCTCTCTTTTCCCCACTTGCAGCCATGGCTAAAATAGTTCTAGCAAGTTGGCCCTCAGCACTGAGGATGGCTCCATGGCCTGCCTCAGGCACTAAAAGAGCTCGGTTGTCTAACAATGAAGCAGCTGTCCCAGATGGGCAGAGCATTGCCTGATAGAGGGCTTGCCAGGCAGATCCCAGTTGGGGCACATGTGGGAGCCTGTCTCTTTGCCTTTCCATCTCTCACTTAATAATAAAAAAGAAAAAAAAATGATATTCCAACCAGAAAATCAACAAGGAAATGGTGGCTTAAATTACATACTAGAACATATGGATTTAATTTATGTTTTCAGAGCTTTTCTCCCCAAAGTAGAAGAGCATACATTCTTCACAAGTGCATAGGACACATTTTTCTGTATAAAACATGTGAGGACACAACACAAGTCTCAATAAATTTAAAAACATTGTAATCATATCAAGCATCTTCTACAATTTCAGTGGTATGAAAATAAAAGTCTATTACAAGGAAAAAAAACCCTGAAAAACACACAAATACATGGATGCCAAATAACGTGTTACTAACCAATAAATGAGTTAACAATGAGATCAAGAAAAGAATCAAGTTACCTTCAGACAAATGAAAATGGAATTATAATTCAAATTCTATAGGACATAGTGAAAGCAATCCTAAGAGAGAAATTCATTGCAACACAAACCTACCTCAAAAATAAAGAAAAATATCAAGTAAACAATTTACCTTATGCTTAAAGAAAATAGAAAAAAAAACCCACAAGACATAAAGCCAAAAGTAATTAGAAAGAAGGAAATAATAAGGATCAAAGTGAAAATAAATGAAATAGAGTCTTTAAAAAAATAGAACCAAAAGCTGGTTTATTAAAAAAAAAATTAACATGATTGCTAAATTTTAACCGGAATTATTAAAAATAAAATAAAATAAAGTAAGAGAGGATCCAATTAAATAAAAGCAGAAATGAAAGAGAAGTAACAACTGCCATCACAGAACTACAAAGGATTGTAAGAAAATGTGAACAAATATATGACATTGATAAACTGATAATCTGAAAGAAATGAATTCCTAGAAACATATAGTCTTCCAAAATTGAATCAAGAAGAGAGGGGAAAAAAAGAGAGAAAGAGAAAATCTGAATAGACTGATTAAAACAAACGAAATCCAAGCAAGGACTATATGATTTCACTTATATGTGGAATCTAAAGAACAAAATAAGTTAACAAACAAAATTGAAACAGACTTATAGACACAGAGAACAGCCTGACAGTTGCCAGAGGGGAGGGTCACTGAGGCACTGTGTGAAAAATTTAAAGAGATTAGGAAGTTCAAACTGGTACTCTTTTCCTTAATGGCGGCACCAATACATTTTCACCAACAATGCACAAGGCTTTCTCTTTTTCTCCACATCCTAGCTAACATTTATTTGTTGATTTGTGGATGCTAGGTAATATCACATTATGGTTACAAAATAGTCACAGGAATGCAAAGTACAGCATAAGAAATATGGTCAATAATATTGTAATAACTATGTATGATGTGAAGTGGGTACTGGAAATATTGGGGAAAACACTATGCAAAGTATATGATTTTTTTTAAAGATTTTATTTATTTATTATAGAGAGGGAAGACAGAGAGAGAGAGTGAGAGAGAGAGAGAAGAGGAGGAGCAGGAAACATCAACTCCCATATGTGCCTTGACCCGGGAAGCCAGGGTTTTGAACCAGCAACCTCAGCGTTTCCAGGTTGACGCTTTATCCACTGCGCCACCACAGGTCAGGCAGTATATGATTTTCTAAACACTATGCTGAACACATGATTAATACAAAATAATATTAAAAGTAAACCATATTTGAAAAAAATTGCAGCCCTGGCAGTTGGCTCAGTGGATAGTGTCAGTCAGGTGTATGGATGTCTCAAGTTCAATTACTGATCAGGGCACTCAAGAGAAGTAACCATTCTTCTCTCTTTCCGTCCTTCTTCCCCTTGTCTTCCTCTTCCACTCTCACAGCCTATGACTCAGTTGGTTTGAGCATCATCCTCAGGCACTAAAAATGGCTCAGTGATTCCAGCATTGGCCATTGACAGGGGTTGTTGGGTGGATCCAGGTTGGGGCTCATGCAGGAGTCTGTCTTTATCTCTCCTTCTATATTTAAAAAAAAAAGAAAAAGAAAAGAGAAAAATGCATATGAAATGCAAAGAACAAATACTAGGAAGTAAGAGTCAGCACAAAAGAATAATTGAAGCTAGAGGTGTACTACCAGCTATGAAGAGATATTATATAGCAATAATAATTGTGCAGTATCGGGCATACTCATATACAAATTGGATAGTGCAAAAGAAATGAGATACAACTGATGACAAAAATATTACAGTGAAGTGAGGAAAAGATAGTAATTACAAAAATGTTACTGTATTAATTACAAGTCTATATAGAAAAAAATAAAATAAATCTGAAATCCTACCTCATACTATACACAAAAATCAACTCCAGTTGAATTGTATATTTAAATATGAAATGAAAAAAAAAATTTTAGAGGAAAACACAGAAGCTTATTTGGGGATAAATAATAATTTCATAAAATAGAATACAAAAATTACCAGTTAGTAAAAAACAAAAACACTTTTGTTTATCAAAGATTAGCATTAAGATGGTGAAAAGGTGGCTCTGGCTGGTTAGCTTATTGGTAGAGTATCTGTGGGTGTATGATTGTACTGAGTTTGATTCCCAGTCAGGGCACACAGGAGAAGCACTCATCTGCTTCTCCACCCTTCCCCCCTCTCGCTTCTCTCTCTCTTTCTCTCTCTCTCTCTCTCTCTCTCCTCTCTCTCTCTCTCTCTCTCTCTCTCTCTCTCTTCTCTCTCTCTTTCCCTCTCTTCTCTCTCTCTTTCCCTCCTGCAGCCATAGCTCAAATGGAGCAAGTTGGCCCTGGGCACTGAGGATGGCTCTATGGTCTGTGCCTTAGGCGCTAAGAAAAGTCAGTTGCTGAGCAATGAGTAATGCTCCAGATGGGCATAGCATAGCCCCTTGCTGGGCTTGACAGGTAGATCTCGGTCAGGGTGCATTCAGGAGTTTGTCTCTGCCCCCCTTCGTCTCACTGAATAAAAAAAATAAAAATGAAAAGATGGTGAAAAGGCATCCCTGGCCAGTTTGTTCAGTGGATAGAGCTTTGGCCAGCATGCAAATGTCTGGGGTTTGATTCCCCATCAGAGCACACTAGAGAAACGGCCATCTGTCTTTCTCCTCCTTCCTCTCCCTCTTCTCTCTATCTTTCCCTCTCGCATTAGTGGCTTGATTTGTTTGAACATGGGCTTTAGGCACTGAGTATAGCTAGGTTGATTTGAGCATCAGCCCTGGACTGAGATTGCCAGGTGGATCCCAGGCGGGGAGCATGTATGAGTCTGTCTATCCCCTTTCCTCTCAATTAAAAAAAGAAAAAAAGAAAGAAAGAAGAAAAAAATAGGAGAGAGAAAAAGCCAGCAACTTGATGAAAAATATTTGTAATATAGATGTCTGGTAAAAGACTTAAGTGTCAAGAATAAGTCAATTAAATATATTTAATAATCCTATGATTCAATAAGAAATTCAATAAAAATGGTACCCAAACCAATAGAAATATGGTTAAGACATTCAAACAGACACTTTCCAAAAAAAGGTTAGGAAAATAATATAAAAATATACTCAACCTCGCTAGTCATCAGAGACATGCAAATTAAAATTAAAATGTATTATCTCCTCACACTTACTGGAATGACTAAAATTAAAAAGACTGACAATACCAAATTCTGGTGACACAACTTGAACTTTTATGTATTTCAGGTAAGACTATAAATGGAAACAACCAGGTTAGAAACTGGTAATTTTTTGTGGGGTTTTTTGGGGGGTTTATTGTTTGTTTTTTGTGAAACGGACAGATAGGAACGGACAGACAGGAAGGGAGAGAGATGAGAATCATCAATTCTTTGTTGTTCATTGATTGTTTTCTCATATGTGCCTTAACCAGGGAGGGGGCTACAGAAGACCAAGTGACCCTTACTCAAACTGGAGACCTTGGGCTCAAGTTGGTGAGCCTTGTTCAAACCAGATGAGCCTGAATTAAAGCTGGTGACCTCAGATTCTTGAACCTCGGTCTTCTGCATCCCAGTCCCATGCTCCATCTACTGTGCACTTCCTGGTCAGGCTGGTAATGTTTATTTAAACTGATTATATGCAAAACTGTAGACAGAGTGATTCTACTCCTAGTATGTTTCCAATAGAAATATATAGGAAATGTGCACAAGATTATTCACAGTGGCAGCATCTGTAACAAATTAAGAACAACCCAAATGTCTATCAACAGGAAAATGTGTAAATAAAGTGTGGTTTATTTATACAGTGGAACATTATACATAATGAAGATAAATGAACTAAAATTACACTAAATAAAAGGTAGATTAATTTCACAATGTTGAGAGAAAAAAAGGCCAAGATAAAATAGTACATATTATATAATTTAGCCATCTACATAAAGTTCTAAAACAGGCAATACCAATATACTGGGTCAGAGTTTATATACTTGTTTCCAGAGGGGCTAGTAACTTGAAGGAGGCACAGGAGGTTGTGAAATGTTGGAAATACTCATTCTTGAACTGAGTGTTGGTTATGCATGTGTGTCCAGATTATTAAAAAAAATCATTTAGGCCCTTGCCCATTAGCTCAGTGGTAGAGCGTCACCCCAGTGTTTGGAAGTCCCAGGTTTGATTCCCAGTCAGGGCACACAGGAGAAATGCCCATCTGCTTCTCCACTCCTCCTCTCTCCTTCCTCTCTATGTCACTCTTTCCCTCCTACAGCCAAGGTTCCACTGGAAAAAAGTTGTCCCAGTCATTGAGGATGGCTCCATGATCTCTGCCTCAGGCGCTAAAATGACTTTGGTTGCAATTGAGCAAGGTCCCACATGGGCAGAGTATCACCCCCTAGTGGGCATGTAGGGTGGATCCCAGTAGGTCGCATGCAGCAGTCTGTCTCTCTGCATCTCTGCTTCTCATTTCATAAAAATACAAAAAAAAAATCATTTAAGTTTATACATTTGATTTGTGCACTCTTTTTATGTATGTAATGCTTGAATAAAATAATTTACTTTTTAGAAAAAGCATTTTGGAAAGAGATTCAAAGCTGGCACTCACTAACTTTTGCATGAGGGAGGCCTCACCTATCTTAAATTTCAGCCAAGGGAAGCTGCAGGGAAGCCCTGTTTAAAAGAAAAGAATAAAGAGGTTCTTGGAGAGTAATAATTGCTTAAGTTGGGTAATGGGTACATGTGATTTCATTACCTTATTTTCCATAATTGTGTATATGTTTTTAATTTTCCATAATAAAAACAAATTTTCTATAAAAAAGAAAACAACAATGAAAAGAAAGAAATAAGATATTTGTATTACTTAACTGAGAAAAACTAGATTCCCTATAAATGAATAGAAGGTAAGAAAAATCAAAGGTTCAAGGTTAATGCCAAAGTTTCAAAAAAATACATTAATGTCTTTGCAATACATTAGCATTGCTAAGCACTGAGCAGTATGTCCTTTTAGAGATTATTTATGATGTTTTATAGTAACTAATATTTATTTTTTCAATAAAGATCTTATAATTTAAAATATCATTGCATAAGTAAATATAGTGAATCAATATATGTAATTGTGAAGCTAGAGTTGTGTTGCTAACAGTATTTTTAAATGGTTTACTTTTAAAGGTGATTATATCAACATACAGTATGGTGTAACAACAATGAATTTATACTCTCAATATATTCTCTATAAATAATAATGCTCTTCAAAAGTATCTATGCACTCTAGTCTTGATTATGGAGAGACAGCTGTTTATTAAAATATAGTATTAATTATTTAAACTTATATTTACAAAAAGAAAGAGGTTATTACAAATATACATTTGTTTTGTTTTAGTCTCTATGAGAGCTGATGGCATCTGAGAGAGTGTAAAGAAAATTTCCAACCTAAGTTTGAAGAGAAAAGAAAATTTTTGACATGTTTTTTCACATGGATGCTATGGTGTATTATTCAGTGTGTCACTCAGATATACCTCTTGAGAACTGAGACATTTATTTCCCAAATACCAAGAATTGTTGCCTGCTGGCCCTCACAGTAGCATCCCTCCCTAGTAATTGCCCTCAACCAAGGTAGCTGCCTCTACTAAGGTTAAACCCCCTTCCTACATGCAATTACTGGCCAATGCGAAAAACCAAAAACTTGGCACCCTTGTCATTTAGAAAACATTTTTGAAGTGCTATCTCAGCTGCAGAGATACCGTGAAAATGTCTAGACTTTCTTCTAACTGCTTCACATTTAAACTCTGCCTTTAGGTAATTCTGCTTCCCTCACTTTCTCTCAGGTTTTGTTGTCAGTAGTATCACACCCAAATCCATGGGGAAAACAAACCAACACACAAACAAGAAACATCCTAAATATTTGTTTCAGAGTCTTTTTTTTAGTGAACCTAATCTAAGATGGTTTGAAACAAAGGAAAGAAAAATTAACAAAGACAGAAAAAAGATAATATGACCTAATGTCAAAATCATTAACTTGAATGTGATTCAGAGTCAAAGACAGGTGTTTTAATAAGAGTAAAACCATCTGGGAAATCTGTGGAGCATGAAGCAGAAGAGAAAAATGGATAATCACTAACGTTAAAAGTCATAGCTACAAGGTACATTCTTTTTAAAGACTATGACAGACTATTCTAGATGTCATTATGGGCTATGACAGACTGAGCATTTTATTCTAATTTGTATGTTTGAGAGTAGTTTCTATACACTTAGAACACACTTAGAAAGTCATAGCTTACATATTTGGATACATATAAAGAATAGCACAGCTTTTCCAAGTGTATTACATTAGAACAAAATGAGTATTAAGAAATATTTATGTATCAGATTAACTTTACTTCACTCAAAAGTAAAACAACAAAAAATTCTTCCTTATGTAATCTTCACCCCACAAATCTCCATTCTTTACATTTCTAACCCATATTGGCTTTGAAATTTTCAGTAAAATTTTATTTAGCAATGCAGAATTCACAAGTAATACTATTCATTCACTTTCCTCTCACTTATATTTCTTTCTTACTATATTGTATCTTTATTTTTTCCTGACAAGGAGACACAAGAATCCCCTGAAAATTCTTCAACTCTTCACATTGTATTATCTTTTTTTTTGAGAGAGAGAGAGAATCAGAGATAGAGATAGATATGGACAGACAGACAGGAACGAAGAGAGATGAGAGATGCAAAGCATCAATCATCAGTTTTTCGTTGTGACACCTTAGTTGTTCATTGATTGCTTTACCATATGTGCCTTGACCGTGGGCCTTCAGCAGACTGAGTGATCCCTTGCTCAAGCCAGTGACTTTGGGTCCAAGCTGGTGAGCTTTGCTCAAACCAGATGAGCCCACGCTCAAGCTGGCAACCTTGGGGTCTCGAACCTGGGTCCTCTGCATCCCAGTACAACACACTGTCCACTGTGCCACCACCTGGTCAGGCAACACTTGTATTATTTATAATATTTAAACTGGATTTTATTTTCTGCTTAAACTAATTTACAGTAGATATTAGCATATAAGGAAAAAGAGACGGGTATGAAAGTTGGTTACAGCAATAGCCTCTGGAGGAAAAGCTGCACTCATATTTGGAGATTAGTAACTAGCAATTTCCAAGATAACAAGAAAATTAGGCCTTTATTTGTTGATCCAAGTTTTTGGAGCTAAGAACAACAGTGGGCAGGAAAAAAAAAACATTGCAGGTTAGCTGGACCTAAAATATTCTGAAAACTATAAAGGAAAAAAGGGACTTCGCCCTGGCCGGTTGGCTCAGCGGTAGCGTGTCGGCCTAGCATGTGGGGGACCTGGGTTCGATTCCTGGCCAGCGCACATAGGAGAAATGTCCATTTGCTTCTCCACCCCCCCTCCTTCCTCTCTGTCTCTCTCTTCCCCTCCCACAGCCAAGGCTCCATTGGAGCAAAGATGGCCCGGGCACTGGGGATGGTTCCTTGGCCTCTGCCCCAGGCGCTAGAGTGGCTCTGGTTGCGGCAGAGCGATGCCCCGGAGGGGCAGAGCATCACCCCCTGGTGGGCAGAGCGTCGCACCTGGTGGGCGTGCCGGGTGGATCCCGGTCGGGTGCATGCGGGAATCTGTCCGACTGTCTCTCCCCATTTCCAGCTTCAGAAAAAAAAAAGAAAGAAAAAAGGGACTTCATTCTAAAGAAAAATTTTGGCCTGACCTGTGGTGGCACAGTGGATAAAGCGTCGACCTGGAAATGCTGAGGTCGCCGGTTCAAAACCCTGGGCTTGCTTGGTCAAGGCACATATGGGAGTTGATGCTTCTAGCTCCTCCCCCCTGTCTCTCTCTCCTCTCTCTCTGTCTCTCTCTCTCTCCCCCTCTCTCTCCTCTCTAAAATAAATAAATAAAATAAATAAAAAAAATAAAAAAAAGAAAAAAAAAAAAGAAAAATTTGAGGCAAGAAAATGTACAGAAATAGTAAGTAAATAATTGAGTATTTTAACTACTAGTTTCATATAAGGGTGTTTTAGAAAAAGGTTGCAATTTGGATGAGGCTAAAACCAAAATAATATCTAGTAGCTAAGGGAGGAATGTAGTCTGAGTATTGAGGTCTATAATGAAGTATGGAGAGGGTTAAAAGAAGAAAGGTTAAAGGATATAACAATATGAGAACTGAATGATATATTGAACTTCTAAAAATGGCATTGAGGAATTAGAATGAAGATGCAGGTTATACAAGTTGGAAGATTAGAAGATGTGAACTAAAAGGGACACGTGAGCATTGAGGTGGGGAGTAAAAAAATAAGTAGCAGATAGAAAAAGTGGACAAACCATCTCAAGGTATCAAAGAGTGGAAAGAAAACTATCTCAGGGGGTTAATCCTCTTCTTATCAGGATTGTAAATAGTCCTTATAGATTATTTGATTGAAAATGAACAGTGAAAATAGCAGTGCTGGTCTGCACTTAGTAGGTAGAATTCATGTGTAGGTTAACCACCTGAGTAATCTTGTATTCTAAGAAAGGAATTGGTACCATGATAAGGGCAAAAACACCTGTGAATTAAGAATATATAAGGGATAGTCTATAAGTTTCATTATTTTACAAAGTAGTTGGGAAGATAACACTTTCATATATCAAATAAAAAGCACTAGGTGCTAAAACATTTCCAGAATAATTCAGAAAAAAATGAGAACTACAAATGAACAAAATAATGAGATGTAACTTTGCAAACAAAATAAAAATGAATCCTAAAATACAGACAAAATAGAGATATAAAGAGACTGCAGAATGTCAAATTTAGGTTAAGAATGTAGTGAGTGAGACCTGAAGATAGCAGCAGAGTAGGCAGACGCACAGACGCACAGCTCTCACCAACAAACTGGAATACAAATCAATTTAGGAAAAACCAATGTGAAAAACCAACTCTGGACTATAAGAACAGCTCTCAAAAACCAAGGAGCAAAGAAGAAGCCACAACAAACCTGGTAGGGAGCACCTGAATCTCCCCTGCTTACAGGAACAGGGTGGGGGGTGAGGCTGAGAGCCCAGAGGGGATCTCACTCCAGGGAAAAGAGCAGAAAATACTGCTCACAGCCACTTGCCTGGTGACCAGGGAGCTAGGTGTGTTGAAAAGATGAGCTTATCTCCCAAGTGGAAAGGAGAGAGAGAGGGACAGACTGTGAGGGGCTAAGGAATGCAGGAGATGACCTAAAAGAGCTGACTCATCTGTGCTGCAGGCAGCCATAGCTGGGGGCAGGACTGATCCTTCCACAAAACAGTACTGAATTGCTTCCAGATCAGAGATCTCCAGACATCTCTCCAGCTCCAATCAGCTCAACAAGACACAGCTGAAAAAAAGAAGTGCGGAAGAGGGGCAGTAATTCAGGTCTCCATAGAGATCTGAGATATACCTCCCCCTACTGAAGCTGAGAAAACACCCTGCCCCCAGAGAGATTAGTTGGTGGAAGAGGCTTTCAGAATCTCAGGTTACACCCATCCCATGCCTGGATACAGCTTCAAGGAAGCCCCCTGCTGAGATCAGTAAAAAAGACTATCACCTGTTAAGAAAACAAACAAATCAAGACTTCAAAGCTGCCCAAATCCTAAAGTGGATTACAAGTAATAGCTGATACCAACCCAAGAAGACCTAGAAATAACACAATTGAAAACTGGAGGCAGACAACACCAAGCCTAGACTCAACCAATTCTACAAACAAAACACCCAAACACAGATAATGAGAAGACAAAAACATGCAATCCAAATGAAACCACAAGAGAAACCTTCAGGAGATAAACTGAGTGATATGGAAATAATCAAACTTCCAGATGTGGAGTTCAAAATAATGATTGTAAGGATGCTTAGGGATCCTATAACAACAATGGATGGTCATTATGAACACCTAAATAAAAAAATAACAAGTATAAAAAGGATATTGAAATATTAAAAAAGAATCAGTCGGAGATGACAAATACAATATCAGAAATAAAGACCACAATGGAAAGAATTAAAAACAGGATGAATAGAGCTGAGGATCAAATCAGCGAGTTGGAGGACAACTTGAATGAAGGCAAGAAAGCAGAGAATAAAAAAGAAAAGAGACTCAAAAAGTCTGAGGAAACTCTTATAGAGTTTTGTGACAACATGAAGAGAAATAATATCCACATCATAGGGGTTTCTGAAGAAGAAAAAGAACAGGGATAGAGAGACTTTGTTCAATCATATCATAGCTGAAAACTTCCCTAAATTAATGCAGAAGAAACTCTCACAAGTTCAAAAAGCACAGAGGACTCCATTAAAGAGAAACCCAAAGAAACCTACACCAAGACACATCATAATTAAAATACCAAAGCTAAGTGATAAAAAGAAAATATTAAAAGCTGCAAGAGAAAAAAAAGTTATCACCTACAAAAAAGCCCCCATAAGGATGACATCCGACTTCTCAACAGAAACACTTGAGGCCAGAAGGGAATGGCAAGAAATATTCAAAGTAATGCAGAAGAAGAACCTACAACCAAGACTACTTTATCCAGCAAGGCTATCATTTAAAATTGAAGGAGAAATAAAAAGCTTCACAGACAAAAAACAAATCAAGGAAATCATTACAACCAAACCAATGTTGCAGGAAATGTTAAGGGGCCTGTTGTGAACAGATCAAAGTGGGAAAAGAGTATAGCAAAAAAGGAATACAGCTTTAAAGAATAAAATGGCAACAAACAACTACAGATCAATAATAACCATAAATGAAAATAGATTAAATGATCCAATCAAAAGACATAGGGTAGCTGCGTGGATAAGAAAACAGGACCCGTACATATGCTGTCTACAAGAGACACACCTTAGAACAAAAGATACACATAGATTGAAGGTAAAAGGATGAAAGAAAACATTTCATGCAAATGGAAATGAAAAAAAAGCTGGGGTAGCAATACTTACATCAGAAATTTGGACGTTAAACAAAGGATATAGTCAGAGATAAAGAAGGCCACTACATAATGATAAAGGGAGTAATCCAACAGGAAGATATAACTATTATAAATATCTATGCACCTAATATAGGAGCACCTAAATATATAAAGCAGACTTTGATGGATTTAAAGGGGGAGATCAACAGCAATATTATAATAGTAGGGGATTTCAATACCCCACTAACATCACTAAATAGATCCTCAAGAAAGAAAATTAACAAAGAAACAGCAGACTTATTGGACATACCAGATCAACTCGATTTAATAGATATCTTCAGAACCTTTCACCCTATAGCAGCAGAATATACATTCTTTTCAAGTGCTCATGGTACATTCTCTAGGATAGACCACATGTTAGGGCACAAAAGTGGTCTCAACAAATTTAAGAAGATTGAAATCATATCAAGCACTTTCTCCAATCACAACGTCATAAAACTAGAAATGAACCAGAAAAGAAAAGCTCAAAAATTCTCAAACACATGGAAACTAAATAGCAGGTTGTTAAATAATAAATGGATTAAGAATGACATCAAAGAAGAAATAAAAAAAATTCCTAGAATCGAATGACAATGAGCATACAACAACTCAAAATTTATGGGACACAGCAAAAGCAGTACTGTGAGGGAAGTTTATGGCACTACAGGCACATTTTAAGAAGCTAGAAGAAGCTCAAATAAAAAACTTAACCCTGCATCTAAAAGAACTAGAAAAAGAACAGCAAGTAAAGCTCAAATGTAGTAGAAGGAAGGAAATAATAAAGATCAGAGCAGAAATAAATGACATAGAGACTAAAGAAACAATACAGAGGATCAATGAAACTAGAAGCTGGTTCTTTGAAAAGGAAAACAAGATCGATGAATCCTTAACTAGACTCACCAAGAAAGAGAGAGAGAGGACTCAAATAAATAAAATTAGAAACGAGAGTGGAGAAATAACAACTGACACAACAGAAATACAAAATATTATAAGAAAATACTATGAAGAACTGTATGCCAAAAAACTAGACAACCTAGATGAAATGGACAAATTTCTTGAAACATACAATTTTCCAAAAATTAATCTGGAAGAATCAGAAAACCTAAACAGACTGATTACACCAAATGAGGTAGAAACAGTTATCAAAAAACTCCCAACAAAGAAAAGTCATGGGCCTGATGGCTTCACAAGTGAATTCTACCATATATTCAAAAAAGAACTAACTCTTATCCTTCTCAAGCTATTTCTAAAAGTTCACAAGAAAGGAAGACTTCCAAGCTTCTTTTATGAGGCGAGCATTATTCTGATTACAAACCCAGGCAAAGAAAACACAAAGAAAATTATAGGCCAATAATTCCTGATGAATTCAGAAGCTAAAATCCTCAACAAAATATTAGCAAACTGGATACAGCAATATATAAAAAACATCATACATCATGTTGCAGTGTGATTTATTCTCAGGAGGCAAGGTTGGTACAATATTCACAAATCAATCAATGTGATTCATCACATAAACAAAAGGAAGGAGAAAAAACCATGTGATAATTTCAATAGATGCAGAAAAAGCATTTGATAAAATTCAGCACCCATTCATGATCAAAACTCTCAGCAAAGTGGGAATACAGGAAACATACCTCAACATGATAAAGGCCATCTATGACAAACCCACAGCCAACATCATACTCAATGGGCAAAAATTAAAAGCAATCCCCTTAGGAACAGAGACAAGGCTGGGGTGTTCACTTTTATCACTCTTATTCAACATAATTCTAGTAGTCCTAGCCACAGCAATCAAACAAGAAGAAGAAATAAATGGCATCCAAATTGGAAAAGAAGAAGTAAAACTATCATTATTTATAGATGATATGATACTATATAAAGAAAACTCTAAAGTCTCAATGAAAAAACTACTGGAACTGATAAATGAATTCAGCAAGGTGGCAGAATATAAAATTAATACTCAGAACTCAGGGGAATTTGTATCCATTAACAATGAACAGTCAGAAGGAGAAATTAAGGAAACAATCCCCTTCCTTATTGCAACCAAAAAATAAAGTACACAGGAGTAAATTTAACCAAGGAGATGAAAGACTTGTACTTGAAAAATCATAAAACATTGATAAAAGAAATCAAGGTAGATACAAACATGTGGAAGCATATACCGTGTTCATGGTTAGGAAGAATAAACATCATTAAAATGTCTATATTACCCAAAGCAATTTATAAATTCAATGCATTACAAATTAAAATACCAATGACACACTTCAAAGATATAGAACACATATTTCAAAAATTTATATGGAAACAAAAAAGAACATGAATTGCCTCAGCAATCTTGAAAAGGAAGAATAAAGTGTGAGGTATCACACTTCCTGATATCAAGTTATACTACAGGGCCATTGTACTCAAAACTGCCTGGTACTGGCATATGAACAGGCATATAGATCAATGGAACAGAACTGAGAACCCAGAAATAAAGCCACACCTTTATGGACAACTGATATTTGAGAAAGAAGGTAAAAGCAGACAATGGAGTAAAGACAGCCTCTTTAACAAATGGTGTTGGGAAAATTGGACATCTACCTGCAAAAAAATGAAACTAGACCACCAACTTACACCATTCACAAAAGTCAACTCAAAATGGATAAAAGACTTAAATGTTAAGTCATGAAACCATAAACATCTTGGAAGAAAGGATAGGCAGTAAACTCTCTGGTAACTCTCAGAGCAATATTTTTGCCAATATATCTCCACAGGCAAGTAAAATAAAGGACAAAATAGACAAATGGCACTATATCAAACTAAAAAGCTTTTGCAGCTAAGAAAATAAGAACAGAATAAAAAGACAAACCACACAATGGGAGAACATATTCGATATTACATCTGATAAGGGGTTAATAACCAAAATTTATAAAGATTTTGTAAAACTCAAGACCAGGAAGACAAACAATCCAATCAAAAAATGGGCAAAACAAATGAATAGACACTTCTCCAAAGAGGACATACAGATGACCAATAGGCATATGAAATGCTCAACATCACTAATCATTAGAGAAATGCAAACTAAAACCACAATGAGATATCACCTCACACCAGTCAGAATGGTGCTCATCAACAAAACAACACAGAATAAGTGCTGGTGAGGATGTGCAGAAAGGGAACCCTCCTGCACTGCTGGTGGGAATGCAGACTGGTGAAGCCACTGTTGAAAACAGTATGGAGATTTCTCAAAAAATTAAAAATCAAACTACCTTTTTACCCAGTTATCCCACTTTTAGGAATATACCCAAGAACACCATAGCACTCTTTCAAAAGGAGAAATGCACCCTCATGTTTATTGGAGCATTATTCACAATAGCAAAGATCTGGAAACAGCCCAAGTGTCTGTCAGTGGACGATTGGATTAAAAAGCTTTGGTACATATATACTATGGAATACTACTCAGGCATAAGAAATGATGACATTGGATCATTTAAAATAACATGGATGGACCTTGATAACATTATACTGAGTGAAATATTTAAATCAGAAAAGGCTAAAAGCTATATGATTCCATACATAGGGGGTACATAAAAATGAGAGTCTGAGATATGGACAGGAGTGTGGTTGTTACGGGGGGTGGTTAGGGAGGAGAGGGGGGATGGGAGGGGCACAAAGAAAACTAGATAGAAGGTAACGGAAGACAATTGGACTTTGGGTGATGGAAATGCAACATAATCAAATGTCAAAATAACCTGGAGATGTTTTCTCTGAACATATGTACCCTGATTTATCAATGCCCCCCCATTAAAATTAATAATAAAAAAATAAAGGGAAAAAAGAAGGACAAAATTGAGAGAAAAAGAATTATAGGTTTAAATAATAAAATGGCAATAAATAAACACATATCTATAACAACCTTAAATGTAAACGGATTAAAAGTTCCAATTCAAAAAACTTAGGGTAGCTTCATAAATAAGAAAACAGGACCCGTACATATGCTGTTTACAAGAGACTCACCTCAGAAAAAAGATACACATAGAAAAGTGAAAGGATGGAAAAAAGTATTTCATTAAAATGGAAATGAAAAAAAAAAACTAGGGTAGCAATACTTATACAGTATCTGACAAAATAAACTTTAAAACAAAGGCCACAGTAAGGGATAAAGAAGGTCACTACTACGTAATGATAAAAGAAACCATCCAACAGGAGGATATAACCATTGTAAATATCTATGTGCCTAATATAAGAGCACCTAAATATATAAAGCAGATTTTGATGGACATAAAGGGAGAGATCAACATCAACATCATAATAATAAGGGATTTAAACACCCTACTAATATCAATGGATGGATCTTTCAGACAGAAAATCAACAAAGAAACAGTGGCCTTAAATGACACACTAGATCGACTGGATTTAATTGATATCTTCAGAACATTTCACACCAAAGCAACAGAATATACATTAATTTCAAGTGCTCATGTTACATATTTTAAGATAGACCACATGTTAGGACACAAAACAAGTCTCAATAAATTTCAGAAGATTGAAATTCTATCAAGCATCTTGTCTGATCACAATGGCATGAAACTACAAATCAACTACAATGGAAAAAATGTAAACATTCACTTGGAAGCTACGCAGCATGTTATTCAATAATGAATGGGTTAACAAAGAGATAAAAGAAGAAATAATAAATTTTCTTGAAACAAATGAAAATAAAAATACAACAACCCAGAATCTATGGGACACAGCAAGAGCAGTCCTGAGAGGGAAATTCATAGCATTACATGCATACCCTAGGAAGTAAGAAATATCTCAAATAAACAATTTAACCCTGTACCTAAAAGAACTAGAAAAAGACCAACAAGCTAAGCCCAGAGAAAGTAGAAGGAAGAAAATAATAAAAAATAAGAGTGGAAATAAATGACATAGAGGCTATAAAAATATAATGCAAAAGATCAATAAGCCTGACCAGACAGTGGAGCAGTGGATAGAGCATTGGCCTGGGATGTTGAGGATCCAGGTTAAAAACTCTGAGGTTGCTGGCTTAAACCCAAGGTCATAAGCTTGTGCAAGGGCTCCACTCAAGCCTCCCAGTCAAGGCACATACAAGAAAGCAATCAATAAACAACTTAGGTGCCACAACTATGAGTTGTTGCTTCTCATCTCTCTCCTTTTCTGTCTGTTCCTCTCTCTCTCATTCTCTCAGTTAAAAAAAAAATCAATGAAACCGAAGCTGGTTCTTTGAAAGGTAAATAAGGCTGATGAACCTTTAAGTAGACTCATTGAGAAAAAAGATGGCCTGACCTGTGATGTCAGAGTGAATATAGTGTCAACCTGGAATGCTGTGATTGCTCATTCAAAACTCCAGGCTTGCAATATCTGTAAAGTACAATAAAGTAAAGCCTAGTCAATCAAGTTTTGTCTGTGTATTAAATTGTCTAAATATACACTTCTCATGTCTTATATTTTATAGGACAAAAAACTACATAATGTACTGTTATTATGATGTATTTTATGATTATACCTTAAATAAATACAGTAAACAATGATCTTGCACAATAAAAGAGAAAGAATAAAACACTATAGAACAACATTTCTGTACCTCACTGAAATTAAATTGGATTAAACAAAAATTTAGTTCTTGTCTATATATTCATATGTATATGGCAATCCCTACTGCAACCATTAAAAAAAAATTAAAATATATACTAAAAGAATATGTACTTGGCCCTGGCTGGCTGGTTCAGTGGTAAAGCATCAGCCCAGTGTGTGGAAGTCCCAGGTTCCATTCCGGCCAGGGCACACAGGAGAAGTGCCCATCTGCTTCTCCACCCTTGCTCTTCTCCATCTTCTTTATCTCTCTCTTCTACTCACACAGCCATGTCTCCATGGAAGCAAAGTTGCCCCAGGCCTTAGGCTGGCTCCATGGCCTCCGCCTCAGGCGCTACAATGGCTCTGGTTGAAATGGAACAGTGCCCCAGATGGGCGGAGCACTGCCCTTTAGTGTGCATGCTGGGTGGATCCAGGTCAGGCGCATGTGGGTATCTGTCTGACTGACTCCTAGCTTTGCACTTCAGAAAAAAAATGTACTAAAAATTTAGTGTAATTAAAGTATTACACTAAAGATAATGGCAATTTGAAATGAAAGCAGAAAAAAAAGAAATAGAGGGACAAAAACACATAAGCCTGACCAGGCGGTGGTGCAGTGGATAGAGCATTGGACTGGAACACAAAGGATCCAGGTTTGAAACCCCAAGGTCGCTAGTTTGAGTGCAGGCTCATCTAGTTTGAGCACAGCTCATCAGCTTGAACCCAAGGTCACTGGCTTAAACAAGGGGTCACTTAGTCTGCTGTAGCCCTCCAGTCAAGGCACATATGAGAAAACAATCAATGAACAACCAAGGTGCTGTAACAAAGAATTGATGATTTTCATCTCTCTCCCTTCCTGTCTGTCTGTCCCTATCTGTCCCTCTCTCTGACTTTCTCTGTCTCTGTAAAACAAAACAAAAAAATAAAAAAACACACATTGTATGAGGAAAACAAAAATGAAAAATGACTGATGCAAATCCAAGTATATCAGTAATATCACTAAATACAAATGATATAAATATGCCATTCATAGGACAAAGTCTGGCAGATTAGAGGTAAAACAACAAGAAAATTCAAGAAGTCATATTTTAGATTCTAAAATAAAAATACATTTAATAAAATGAGAGAAAAAAGTTTTATCATGCAAACTTCAGCCATAAGGTAGTTAGAGTTGCTATATTAATGTCAGACAAACAGATTTTAAAAAACAAAAACTAAATCAAAATAATAAGGTATATTTTATAATGATGGAGGTGTAATTCAGAAGATATAAAAATTTGAAGCATACTTTCACCTTACTGATAGAATTATAAAAAGAGAAACAAACAAACAATAATAGAAATGTCAGTCCCCCATTTTCAATAATGAACAGAAAAACAAGAAGAAATTAAAGATATAGATTTAGACAGCACTATAAAACAGTTAGACATAGGAAACATTTATAAAAATTCCACAATATAGTGACACTATTCTTACTACACATGTATATTTTCTAGAACAAACTATGTTCTATACAATAAAACAAGACTCACTAACTTTAAAAGCATAGTAACAATTATAGAAACTATGCTCCTTGACACAAATTAAGTAAAAATAGTAATCAACCACCTAAGCAAATTTGAAAATTTTACAAATATGGGAAAATATACTTGTAAATAACTAAAGAACCAAAGTAGTAAGGCAAAATTATAGCATAGAACAACCAGAGGAAAGATCACAAAAGAAATGGCGATGTTAAACAACATTATAGAATTTTTTACCTGAACTGGCATGTACAGAGCACTCTGCATGTCAACAGTAGAATACACATTATTTTTCTCAATCTTGCATTGAACAATCTCTGAAAATGAAAACTGGAAAATTCTCAAATAAGTAAAATTTAAACAATACAGTATTAAAGAGCTAATGGGCCAGAAAGGAAATGCCAATGAAAAATAGAAAATATCTTGAACAAATAAAAATGAAAATATAACATACTAAATTAATAGAATATAGTGAAAGTAAGGTTGAGAGGTGCATTTATAGCTGTGGACACAAACTTTACATTTTAAGACATTCAAAAAATAAAAATAAACTAAACCTAAAGCTAGCAGAACAAGAAAAATAATAAAGATAAAAGCAGAAATAAATAAAATACAGAAAATAAATATAATAGAAATATATCAATGAAACCAAGAGTTGTTTCTTGGAAAAGATTAACAAAATGTATAACAAACTCTTGCAACTCACTACCAACACAAAAACAACACAATTAAAAAATGAGCAGAGAATATGACTAGATATTTCTCCAAAGAAGAAATACACATGGCCAATAAAATATATTTACAGATGATATGTTCATAGATACAGAAAAGTCTAAATACTCCACTAAAAAACTATGAAAACTAATAAATGTGTTCAGCAAGGTTGAAGGGTAAAAATACATATATACACACACACACACACACACACACACACATATATATATATTATTTTATGTAGTTTTTCCAAGGCTTTTTATATGAAATTGAAAATTATAAAGTTTCTGCAAAGAACTGTATAGTTTTACGCATGATAATAGATGGTGTAAATAATGCCACTGAAATCTGCAGAGTACATCTGCAATATGTCAGATGGGCACAGTTTTTTTGCAAAGAATTAGTAAATATGATTCTCGTTAATGATCATTTCTAAGCCATAATGTGTGCAATTTAAGAGGGTGAAGTTATGTACGATAATCTCAAAAAATGTTGTTAAATTCAACTGAGCACTAATATAACTGCATAAACTTTAATTTCAATATCTACATTAATGGACTTTCCCATTCTTGTCAGTGGCATGCAGATTATATAAATCAATATTTATATGCATGAACTTCTAGCTCAAAGCCTCTGAGTCAACCCAGTGGATAAAGATATCTCTTGTAAACCTCTATACAACTGGAAAAAATAGCATTTTGACCAAAAACTTAATAATGAAAGCACTTGTTTCAACAATTATTTTATGCAGTACTTTGTCTTTTGGTGGGACATATGAGACAATGTGATAATAACTTGAGACACAAAAATAATCTTGACATTTTTTCATTTCTCTTTAATGCATAAGTTCCGGAGCTTAGAAAAATTCTTTGTATATCAGAGTGCCTAGTGGCAGGAATTATCAAAAGAACAGCCTGACCTGTGGTGGCGGAGTGGATAAAGCATCGACCTGGAACACTGAGGTCGCCGGTTCAAAACCCTGGGCTTGCCTGGTCAAGGCACATATGGGAGTTGATGCTTCCAGCTCCTCCCCCCTTCTCTCTCTCTGTCTCTCCTCTCTCTCTCTCTCTCTCTCTCTCTCTCTCTCTCTCTCTTCTCTAAAAATTAATAAAAAAAGAAAAAAATTTTAAAAAGAACAAAAAAGTTTGAAAGGAACAGGGGGAAGATCCAAAAGGATATTAATTTAATGTCAACATTTATACTAAAGTATGTTGCATATTGCATTATTTTTAACAAACTAAGAATTTCAGTCTGAAGAACAGCTGAAAAGGCAAGTTCAATAAGACAAATGAGGATTTGAGAACTTTTTTAATTTCTTTCTATTTCATTGACTAAAAATGAACATTAATATTAAAGACTGGATTTGAGACGTTAAGCTGCCGACAGTCCCAAATGATATTATGCAAGTTTGATAGCATATTCTTTGATTTAAATTGACTTCTGTGATTGAGAGGAAATTTACAAAGCATATGGTCAGTTAATTAATTTTTTAGAAAGACAAAATCAAAATCACCTTATGCATGTAAAGAAATGTAACAGTACAAATATACTCTCTATTATCACCTTAGATTGTTATGGTATATGGATATAGAAATATAGATAAGTATGCATTTTAAAACACACTATTTATTATGATTTTATGTTGTTACAAATACACAAATAAAATTAATCATTTCAAAGGCATTTTGTTTGATTTAGAATTTGAGAACCAGACAGCTTATGTCACCATTTTGTATTTCAAGGGTTATGTTATTTTTTTTTCAATAATAGCCTTTATCTTCAGAGCAGTTATAGGATTGCAGGAAAAATGAGAAAACTTACAGAGTTCTCATATACCCCCTTCACTCTCCAAATATTAATAAGCTGCATTACTGTGATATATTTGTTAAAATTGATGGAACAATAGTGAAACTGTTGGTAACTAGAAGACATTGTTTACATTAACATTAATTTTTCGTGTTGTACATTCTATGGGTTTTGAAAAATGTATATTGACTGATCAGGCGATGGGGCAGTGGATAGAGCATCGGACTGCGATGCGGAGGACCCAGGTTCGAGACCCCGAGACTGCCAGCTTGAGCCCGGCTCATCTGGCTTGAGCAAAAGCTCACCAGCTTGAACCCAAGGTCCCTGGCTCGAGCAAGGGGTTACTTGGTCTGCTGAAGGCCCACGGTCAAGGCACATATGAGAAAGCAAACAATGAACAACTAAGGTGTCAAAACGAAAAACTGATGATTGATGCTTCTCATCTCTCTTTGTTCCTGTCTGTCTGTCCTTATCTATCCCTCTCTCTGACTATCTCTGTCTCTGTATTAAATAAAAAGAAAAGAAAAATGTATAAATGATGAGTCCATCATTAAAGTATCATACAAATTAATAATTTCACTGCCTTAAAAGTTACCTGTCTATATATACTTGCTCATTCCTTCTTCCTTCCCCATCCATTGACAACCACTGATTTTATGACCATTCCATAGTTCTGCATTTTCCAGAACTTCATGATTAATATTACTAATGATATCATATAGTATGTAGCTTTTTCAATTGGCTTCTTTCACTTAGCAATATACACTTGTTTCCTCCATTGTGTCTTTTGTAGCTTGACAGTTCATTTCTTTTTATCATTAAATAATATCCCATTGTAGAGATATACCAGGGTTTGTTTATTCATTTACCTACCAAAGGACATATTGTTTTATTTAAGTTATGATAATTATAAATAAAGATGCTATAAACATTCATGTGCAGTCTGACCAGGTAAAGGCGCAGTGGATAGAGCATTGGCCAGACACTGAGGACCCAGGTTCAAAATCCTGAGGTTACCAGCTTGAGTGTCAGCTCACCAGCTTGAGCCCAAAAGTTGCTTGCTTGAGACCAAAGGTCACTGGCTTGAGCAAGGGGTCATTGGCTCAGCTGGAACCTCCCCAATCAAGGCACATATGAGAAAGCAATCAATGAACAACTAAGGTACCACAACTGTGAGTTGATGTTTGTCATCTCTCATCCTTCCTGTCTCTCTGTCTCTTTCAAAAAAAATTCATGTACAGATATTTCTGTGAGCATACATTTTCAAATAATTTGGGTGAATACCCAGAAACACAATTCTTATATCATATGGCAAGAGTATGTTTAATTTTTCTTGTAAAAAACTGCCAACTTTTCTTCCATCATGGCTGTACCTGTCTGTATTTTTAGTGATAATGAATGGCAGTTCCTGTTGTTTCACATTCTGGTCAGCATTTTGGTATTGTTTGTGCTTTGAATTTAATCATTCTGATAGGTATATAGTGGTATATTATTTTGTTGTAATTCATATTACTGATGATATACAATATAAAATATTTTTATGCTTATTTGCTATGTATATATATAATTTTTGGTAAGGTATCTATTATGGTTTTAGCTCATTTTTTAATCAAGTTGTTTGATTTCTTATTGTTGAGTTTTAAAATATCTTTTATATTATATATATTTTTGATACTATTCCTTTATCAAATACATCTTTTCCAAAATTTTTATCTTAACCTATGATTTATATTTTTATTACCTTATACAACTTTTATTTTAATTAAGTCCAATTATTTATTATTTCTTTCATGAATTATGTTTCTGGTGTTATATCTAGAAAGTCACTGCCAGGCTTATTTAATTTTTCTCCTATTATCTTCTAGAAGTTTCATAATTTTGTATTTACATTTAGGCCTATGAGCCCTTTTGATTGCAATTAAGTATAATCTCATCTGAGGTCATCTGCAAAGGTCACACCTAAGGAGCTAGGGGTCCCAGTCCCACAGAAGTGATGTGCTTAAAACTGGGTTTTTTCACTGAATGATAAAAATAACTAAGAATTCTTGAGTCCTTGTCCAGTTATTCTTATAGGTAACTTAAGTACACATTTAAAACAGCCCTTATAGTTAAGAGTTAATCAAAGATTGACAAAGTACTATCTAATGATCTCCCTCAGTTCTCAAGATTTGCAGTTAAATGAATCCAAATTCAAACCTGACACTGGGTCATCAAAGAAATGCAAAATGAAAGGACAATGAGATACTACCTCACACCTGTCAAAATGGCTATCATCAAGAAACAACAAGTATTGGCGAGGATATGGTCAAAAGGGAACACTCGTGCACAGCTGGTGTGAATACAGATTGGTGCAGCCACTATAAAAAACAGTAGAGATACCTCAAAAAAATAAAAATGAAACTGCCTTATGACTCAGCAATTTCACTTCTGGGTATAGATCCAGAGAAATCAAAATGCTAACTCAAAAGAATATATGCACTCCCATATTCATTGCAGCATTATTTACAAGAGCCAAGTTATAGAAGCAACTAAATTGCCCATCAATATACAAGTAAATAAAAAAGTGGTACATATATACAATGGATTATTACTTAGCCACAAAAAAATGAAACAAAATCTCACTTTTTGTGACAGCATGGATGGACTTAGAGAGTATTATGTTAAGTAAAATAAGTCAAGTAAAGTAAGCCAAATATTATATGATTTCACTTACATGTGGAATCTAAAAAGAAAAACAAAATGAAGTGGCATATAAAATAGAAACAAACTGATAGATACAGAGAACAGATTGATGGTTGCCAGAAGGGTGCGGTGTTGGAGAGGGTGGGGTGTTGGGGAGGGTGGGGTGTTGGGGAAAGTGGGGTGTAAAAGTTCAAGGGTTTAAGAAGTAAAAATTGGCAGTTACAGAGTAATCATGAGGAGCCTGACCGAGCGATGGTACAATACATAGAGCATTGGACTGAGATGCAGAGGACCCAGGTTTGAAACCCCTAGCTCGCTGGCTTGAGCTCTGGCTAACCCACTTGAGCACAGGGTAATCAGCTTGTGTGTGGGATCAAGCCCCTGGTTGCTGGCTTGAGACCAAAGGTCACTTACTAGAGCAAGGGGTCACTCGCTCTGCTATATTTCCCTGGTAAAGGCACATATGAGAAAGCAGTCAATGAACAACTATGGTGCTGTAACAAAGAATTTATTCTTCCTATCTTTCTCCCTTTCTGTCTGTCTGTCCCTATCTGCCGCTTTATCTGTCTCTCTCAATGTCTGTCACAAAAAAAGGAATAGTCATGAGGATGTAGAATACAGCATAGGGAATACAGTCAATAATATTATAGTAGCTATGTATGGTGCCAGGTGGTAATCAAAGTATCAGGAGGAACACTTTGTAAATATATGATTCACTAACCACTCCTAGGTATGTATCAAACATATTTGAATGCACAAGTTCACACAAAACCTTGTATATTAATATTAATAGCAGAATTAATCATAATAAATAAGTTGAAACAATTCAAATTTTCATTAACTGATGAATGGATAAGCAAAATGTGACATTTGCATATAATAGAATATTAAATGTTAGAAAGGAATAAAGTATGGACAGATGTTACAACATTGATGAAGATTTGAAAAATTTTTCTTAGTGAGAGAAGCTAAACATAAAAGATCACATACTTTATTATTTTTTTTTAATTTTATTGTATTTATTTTTAATGGGGTGACATAAGTAAATCAAGATACATATATTCAAAGATAACATGTCCAGGTTATCTTATCGTTCAACTATGTTGCATACCCATCACCCAAAGTCAGATTGTCCTGTCACCCTCTATCTAGTTCTCTTTGTGCCCCTCCCCCTCCCCCTTCCCTCTCCCTCTCCCCCCTCCCCCCGTAACCACCACACTCTTATCAATGTCTCTTGGTCTCACTTTTATGTCCCATCTCTGTATGGAATAATGCAGTTCCTGGTTTTTTCTGATTTACTTATTTCACTCCGTATAATGTTGTCAAGATCCCACCATTTTGCTATAAATGATCCGATGTCATCATTTCTTATGGCTGAGTAGTATTCCATAGTGTATATGTGCCACATCTTCTTTATCCAGTCATCTATTGATGGTCTTTTTGGTTGTTTCCATGTCCTGGCCACTGTGAACAATGCTGCAATGAACATGGGGCTGCATGTGTCTTTACGAGTCAATGTTTCTGAGTTTTGGGGGTATATACCCAGTAGAGGGATTGCTGGGTCATAAGGTAGTTCTATTTTCAGTTTTTTGAGGAACCACCATACTTTCTTCCATAATGGTTGTACTACTTTACATTCCCACCAACAGTGGATGAGGGTTCCTTTTCCTCCACAACCTCTCCAACATTTGCTATTACCTGTCTTGTTAATAATAGCTAGTCTAACAGGTGTGAGGTGGTATCTCATTGCAGTTTTGATTTGTATTTCTCTAATAACTAAAGAAGATGAGCATCTTTTCATATATCTGTTGACCATTCGTATTTCTTCCTGGGAGAAGTGTCTGTTCATATCCTCTTCCCATTTTTTTATTGGATTGTTTGTTTGTTTGTCGTTGAGTTTTATGAGTTCTTTGTATATTTTGGATATTAGGCCCTTATCTGAGCAGGTGTTTAAAAATATCATTTCCCAATTAGTTGGCTGTCTGTTTATCTTGTTATCATTTTCTCTTGCTGAGCAAAAACTTCTTAGTCTGATGTAGTCCCATTCATTAATTTTTGCTTTCACTTCTCTTGCCTGTAGAGTCAAATTCATAAAATGGTCTTTAAAGTCCAGGTCCATGAGTTTGGTACCTATGTCTTCTTCTATGTACTTTATTGTTTCAGGTGTTATGTTTAGATCTTTGATCCATTTTGAGTTAATTTTAGGACAGGGGGACAAACTGTAGTCCAGCTTCATTCTTTTGCATGTGGCTTTCCAGTTTTCCCAGCACCATTTGTTGAAGAGGCTTTCTTTTCTCCATTGTGTGTTGTTGGCCCCTTTATCAAAAATTATTTGACTATATATATGTGGTTTTATTTCTGGGCTTTCTATTCTGTTCCATTGGTCTGAGTGTCTATTTTTCTGCCAATACCATGTTGTTTTGATTGTCGTGGCCCTATAATAGAGTTTGAAGTCAGGTATTGTAATGCCCCGAGCTTCATTCCTTTTCTTTAGGATTGCTTTGGCTATTCGGGGCTTTTTAGAGTTCCATATAAATCTGATTATTTTTTGCTCCATTTCTTTAAAAAATGTCATTGGAATTTTGATGGGAATTGCATTAAATTTGTATATAGCTTTGGGTAATATGGCCATCTTGATTATATTTATTCCACCTAACCAAGAACAAGGAATATTCTTTCATCTCATAATGTCTTTTTCAATTTCCCTTAACAATGGTTTATAGTTTTCATTGTATAAGTCCTTTACATTCTTTGTTATGGTTATTCCTAGGTATTTTATTATTTTTTTTGTTGCAATCGTGAAGGGGATTATTCTTTTGAGTTCATTCTCAAATGTTTCATTGTTGGCATATAGAAAGGCTATTGACTTCTGTATGTTAATTTTGTATCCTGCGACCTTACTGTATTGGCTTATTTTTTCTAGAATTCTTTTTGTGGATTCTTTGAGGTTTTTGATGTATAGGATCATATCATCTTCAAAAAGTGATACCTTTACTTCTTCTTTTCTGATATGGATGCCTTTTATTTCTTTGTCTTGTCTGATTGCTGTGGCAAGAACCTCTAGTACCACATTAAATAAGAGTGGAGAGAGTGGACAACCCTGTCTTGTTCCTGATTTAAGGGGGAAAGCCTTCAGTTTTGTGCCATTTAGTATGATGTAGGCTGATGGTTTATCATATATGGCCTTTATCATGTTGAGATATTTTCCTTCTATACCCATTTTGTTGAGAGTCTTAAACATAAAATTGTGTTGTATTTTATCAAAAGCCTTTTCTGCATCTATTGATAATATCATGTGGTTCTTGTTCTTTGTTTTGTTGATATGGTGTATTATGTTAACCGTTTTACGTATGTTGAACCATCCTTGAGATTCGGGGATGAATCCCACTTGATCATGATGTATTATTTTTTTAATATGTTGTTGTATTCGATTTGCTAGTATTTTGTTTAGTATTTTAGCATCTGTATTCATTAGAGATATTGGTATGTAGTTTTCTTTTTTTGTGCCATCCTTGCCTGGTTTTGGTATAAGGGTTATGTTTGCCTCATAAAATGTGCTTGAAAGTATTGCTTCTTCTTCAATTTTTTGGAAGACTTTCTGTAGAATAGGAACCAAGTCTTCTTTGAAGGTTTGATAAAATTCGCTGGTATAGCCGTCTGGGCCTAGACTTTTATTTTTGGGGAGGTTTTTAATGGGTTTTTCTATTTCTTCTCTACTAATAGGTCTGTTTAGGCTTTCTGCTTCTTCTTGACTCAGTCTAGGAAGGTTGTATTGTTCTAGGAATTTATCCATTTCTTCTAGGTTGTTGAATTTAGTGGCATAAAGTTTTTCATAGTGTTCTACAATAATTCTTTGTATATCTACGATGTCCATGGTGATTTCTTCTCTTTCATTTTGGATTTTGTTTATATGAGTTCTTTCTATTTTTTCCTTGGTAAGTCTTGCCAAGCATTTGTCAATTTTGTTGATCTTTTCAAAGAACCAGCTCCTTGTTCTATTAATTTTTTCTATAGTTTTTCTGTTCTCTATTTCATTTATTTCTGCTCTGATTTTTATTATCTCCTTTGTTCGGCTGGTTTTGGGTTGTCTTTGTTCTTCATTTTCTAGTTCCTTAAGGTGTGAAGTTAAGTGGTTCACTTGGGCTCTCTCTTGTTTGTTCATATAGGCCTCAAGTGATATGAACTTCCCTCTTATCACTGCTTTTGCTGCATCCCATAGATTCTGATATGTTGTATTGTCATTTTCATTTGTCTGTATATATCTTTTGATCTCTGCACTTATTTCTTCTTTGACCCATTCATTCTTTAAAAGTATGTTGTTTAGTTTCCACATTTTTGTGGGATTTTTTCCCTCTTTTTTGCTGTTGAATTCTAGTTTCAAGGCTTTATGATCAGAAAATATGCTTGGAAAACTTCGATTTTTCTGAATTTGCTGATGTTGTTTTTGTAGCCCAACATATGGTCAATTCTTGAGAATGATCCATGTACATTGGAGAAAAATGTATACTCAGTCACTTTGGGATGAAATGTCCTGTAGATGTCTATCATATCCAGGTGCTCTAGTGTTTTGTTTAAGGCCGCTATATCTTTGTTGATTCTCTGTTTGGATGACCGATCTAGAGCCGACAGCGGTGTATTGAGGTTTCCAAGTATGATTGTATTTTTGTCAGTTTTTGATTTAAGGTCAATAAGTAGCTGTTTTATATATTTTGGTGCTCCTTGGTTTGGTGCATATATATTAAGAATTGTTATGTCTTCTTGATTCAGTATCCCCTTAGCCATTATGAAATGGCCATTTTTGTCTCTGAGTACTTTTGCTGTCTTGTAGTCAGCATCATCAGATATGAGTATTGCTACGCCTGCATTTTTGTGGATGTTATTTGCTTGGAGCATTGTTTTCCAGGCTTTCACTTTGAATTAGTTTTTATCCTTGTTACTTAGATGAGTTTCTTGTAGGCAGCATAAAGTTGGATTTTTTTTTTTGATCCATTCTGCTACTCTGTGCCTTTTTATTGGTGAGTTTAATCCATTTACATTAGTGTAATTATTGACACTTGTGAGTTCCTCATTGCCATTTTATAGATTGCTTTCTGTTAGTTTTGTGCCTTGTTTGATTCTTCTCTTTCGTTTTTCTATCTTTTGTTTTTATTTGGTTGTGTTCCATACATCTTTCCTCTGTTGCTATCTTTTTTAAATCATGTGCTTCTGTGGTGGTTTTTTCAATGGTGGTTACCATCAAGTAATGAAAAGGGTTCCTACCCTGTTCATTGTAGTGCACTATTTTGTGAGTACTTTTGCACTCCATCGCCCTTTGCTACTGTTAATCTCCATCCTCTCCCCCCCTTTCTTATTGTTGTCACAGTTTAAAGTTGGTTTTGTTATGTTCTTCTTGGAGCTTTTACTTGTGGATTTGTTGTTGTTGTTTTTATATTCTTTGTATCTGATTGGAGAACCCCCTTTAGTATTTCCTGGAGTGGGGGTTTTCTGGTGATAAATTCTCTCATCTTTTCTGTATCTGTGAATGTTTTTATTTCTTCTTTATATTTGAAGGATAGCTTTGATGGGTATAGTATTTGTGGCTGAAAGTTTCTCTCTTTCAAGACTTTAAATATTGGGGTCCACTCTCTTCTAGCTTGTAGAGTTTCTGTTGAGAAATCTGATGATAATCTAATGGGACTTCCTTTATATGTTGTATTCTTCTTTTCCCTGGCTGCCTTGACAATTTTTTCTTTGCAGTTGGTTTGTGCCAATTTTATTATGATGTGCCTTGAAGTAGGTTTGTTGGGGTTAAGAAAACTTGGAGTTCTGTTTGCTTCTAGAATTTGAGGTTTTAGTTCTTTCCACAGGCTTGGGAAGTTCTCATCTATTATTTGTTTGAGTATGTTCTCCATTCCATTTTCTCTCTTTTCCCTCTGATATACCTATTATTCTTATGTTATTCTTTTTGATGGAGTCAGATAATTCCTGTAGGGCTATCTCATTTTTTTAAATTTTTGAATCTCTTTCTTCTTCTCTTTGTTGAGCCTCAAGTTGCTTGTCTTCTATTTCGCTAATCCTCTCTTCTATCTGGCCTGTTCTATTAGCTAGGCTTGTTACCTCATTTTTCAGCTCATGAATTGAGTTTTTCATCTCTGTTTGATTTGTTTTTATAGTTTCAATTTCCTTGGAGATATACTCTTTGTGTTCATCGAGTTGTTTTCTGAGCTCCCTAAATTGCCTTTCTGTGTTTTCTTGTATATCTCTGAGTATTTTTAGGACTTCTATTTTAAATTCTCTGTCATTTAACTCCATGGTTTCCAATATCTTAAATATTTTCTCCATAGATTTTTCCTCATCTCTCTGTGTTACCTCTCTTTCTTTTGTATCCATGATATTTGATTTTATCTTCTTTAACAGCATCTGAGGGTGGTTTTCTTGATAGTATTAATGAGATTTTATAAGGAATAAAAAGATAAAAAAATAAAAATAAAAATAAAAAATGCGTTTTCTTTTTAAAAATTAATCATTAAATAAAGAAAAATAAAATAAGATAAAAATTTCAGAAAAAAGGGAATAATTCCTTCCCCTCCTTTTTTTCCTCTCCTCTCCTCTCCCCTCTTTCTTGAGAAAATCTTGTGATGAACTGTGAATTATATTGTACTAAATAGAACAAACAATACCTGTAGTGGAGGGCCCGAATTGGGTAGAAGTAATGAAGGGGTAAAGGAAAAAGAAAAAAAAGAAAAAATAATAATAAAAGAAAAAAATATTTATATATAAAAAGGGGTGGAGCAGTATAGACCCACAAAAACAAATTAGGAAAAAATTTGGGTCAAGAATAAAATGATTTGCTTTTAGGTGTTTGCTGACTCAGAGTTATGATGAGAGGAATAAGAGGGAAACAGGAAAAAGGGGTGGAAAATTAAAAAATTACTATTGTATTTATTGGAACAAGAACTAGATAAAATGGAGAGCCAGGGATGGGAGCACTGATAATGTATTAAAAAGGTGAAGTAAAAACCCTCCAAAATGCCACAAACTTATGTTTCAGTCCCAGATAAGATAATTTGTTCGTTATTGAGGTTTGAATGAGAGAAGACGTAAAGGAGAGAGGAAGAGACTAATATAGAGGGAGAAAAGAAAGAGAGAGAGAGAGAAAAGATGGAACCACTTAAAGAAGAAAAAAGAAAAAGGAGGAGAGAGAAAGAGAGAGTTAGGAGTTTTGGATTGCAACCCTCATAGAGAGAAAGGAGGAGGAAAGAAAAGATAATGGGAGATGTAACACTTATGGGTAGTGTAGTTCAAAGAGAGGCGAGAGTAAGACTGAGAGAGAATTAAATGACCAAATTGGAGTAGAAAAAAAAATCAAGAATGAAGAAAAGAGACACAGATGAACAAATATAATAAAATGGGATAGGTTATAAAGTCTGCAGATTATTCTTGATTTTGAGAGGTTGTCGTCTTGCTTTTTCTTTTCTGTCTTTCTGGTTGGTGACTTTGTACCCTGGGTTCTGCCCCTGTGGCACGCTCTGGAAGAGGTTTGCAGTTGATATTTCTCTATGGCGATGTCATGTATTGGGCTTCAGTCTCGTTGGCAGTCGAGGCTCATTAGTGTTTATAGGCTCCAACAGTGAGAGGATCTCTCACTGTGAGAGTGTTCCTGGAGCCTCTCTCCTAGTCTTTCCTTCCACAATTAGAAGCCTGATAGTCCAGCTATGGGGTTGCTGTTGCCTCTGCCTGGATAGTAAGAGTCTCAAAGAGCTGGAAACTCCTCACTCTATTCCCACTCAGCACAGGGCTCTGAGTAAGGCTCAGTCAGTCAGAGCTGCTAGCATAATCAGGCGTGGCTTCCTCCCACTCAAAGACCTCTGGCTCTCCCCCTCTGTGGGATAACTCGGGTGCCCACTCCTGAGGCATTCAGAGGAATCTCTTGCCCACTCTCTGTGCGCACCCACCAGGATGTCAGACCAGCCAGGTCACACTTCGAGTGAAATCCCTACCCACATGGAAAAGATCGAGCTTTGGAATTGGCTTTCGCTCTATCCCTGTGCGGCTTTCCCAGGGGGCTAGGGCTGCTGAGATTCCACTCCTGGCCCGCTCACAGACCTCTGACTCTGCTCCTCTGTGGGAAAACACGGGCGCCCACCCCTGAGGAGTTCAGAGGAATCTCCTGCCCACTCTCCATGCGTGTGCGCTGATCAGATTATGAGGCTCAGGTGGGACACCTCTCACTCCGAGAAAGCCCTCTGCCCACACGGAAAAGTTACTGGGTTGGAATTGGCTTTCACTCTGTCCCCGTGCGGCTTTCCCAGGGTGCTGGGGCTTCCGCTCCTGGCCCGCTCACCGGCCTCTGATTCTGCTCCTCTGTGGGAAAACACGGGCGCCCACCCCTGAGGAGTTTGGAGGAATCTCCTGCCCACTCTCCGTGCGCGTGTGCTCTGACCAGATTATGAGGCTCAGGCAGGACGCCTCTCGCTCCGAGAAAGCCCTCCTCCCGCACAGAAAAGTTCCGCCATTGGAGTTGGCTCCAGCTCCCTCCCCGTGTCTGGTCCCCTCAGGGTGCTGGGGCTCCTAGGAGATGCCGCTTTTTGCCCACACAGAGGCCTCTGACTCTGCTTCTTTGTGGGTTAGCACGGGCTGCGCCCACCCCTGAAGTGTTCGTAGGAATCTCTTGCCCACTAATCACGCGCGCGCCAACCAGGAGATGCGGAAAATGGCTGCCCCACTTGTCTTTCTTTGTCTGGGTTTGGCGCGCGTGTTAGCTTGAATTGCCCAGGTTTTTCCACGGCTTGGATCTCCATGCCACAGCCTGGTTTGGCTGTTTGTACTGCGGCCTGGATCTATTCATTCCCTATGCCCGCCTTAGTTTCTATATTCTCAGTTCTCAGTGAAAGCCATTCTGTTTGGATTAGAGAGGAAGGTGAAGCATTTCTTACTCCTTATTTCCCCCGGGGTTTGACCATATATCTAGCCAATCTTTCACTCTATCCTACCTTCGGGTGTGTTGTGAAGCATCTGGAGACTCCAAGGATAGGTTTTTCTGTTTCTAGTTGAAGAACTTGTTGAGTTTATGGGGAGATTTTCGGTGTCGCTTCCTACCGTGCTATCACGCTGACGTCATTCCCCCCAGATCACATACTTTATGATTTTGTTTTAATGAAATGTCTATAACCGGCAAATTTATTGAGTTGAAAGTAGATTAATTGTTGCCATGGGTTGTGTATTAGTTTCCGAGGCTACCATAACAATATATCATAGACTAGATGGTTTAAACACATAAATTTATTTTGTCACATATTCTGGAGACTAAAAGTCCAAGATCAAGATGTTGACAGATTTGATATTTTTGAGGCCCCTCCCTCCTTGCATATTACTGATGGCTACCTTCTTGCTGTTTTCTCATGTGGTCATCCTTTAGTCTGTCTGTTACTGTGCCTGAATTAAAGGTTTCAGTCATACTGGATTTGGGCTAAAAAAATTAACCTTAATTACTTATGTAAAAGCAGTATCTCCAAATACAGGTGCATTATAAGGTACTATGGAGTGGTACTTGAATATATGTATTTTAGAAGGACATGATTCAGCCCATAACAAGCTGAGAAAAGGGTGGAATGAGGAGATATCATTACTGAAGACAGGGCTTCTTTTTGTAGTGATGAAAATATTCTCAAATTAAATAGCAGTGACAGTCATACAAATTTGTAAATATACTAAAACCACTGAATTGAACTGTAAAAAAATAAACTTAAAATAAAAGGAGTTAAAATAAAACTCTTATAATGTTTGGTTAAAGAAATAATTTTTTAAACATGACATCAACTGTATAATTTATTAAAAATCCATAAATTACAGTTGATCAAATGTGAAAGTTTTCTCTGCAAATAACCTGTTAAGATGATCAAAGGACAAGGAACAAACTTGGAGTAAATATTTCTGAATTACCTATCTGAAAAAATGTTCATTTCTAGAATAAACAATATAAAAACTTCCTAAATTAAACTTAATAAATCAAAGAAAAAGAGGGTTATTAGAACATAAGCATAAGCTTCAAGCAATCACTTCACAAAAATAAAAATAAAAACTTATAGAAAAAAAGATCAGACCAGAGGTTACCAAAAGCAGAGGGAATAGGGAGGAAAAATTGCAGGAAGGTTGTCAAAAGTACAAACTTCCAGTTGTAAGATAAACAAGTATTGCAAATGTAATGTACAACATGATGGCTATAGCTAACACTGTTGTATGATATCTAAAAAACTTAAGTAAATTTTATAAGTTCTCACAAAGAATTATTTTTCTTTTTTTATTCTTACTGTAGTAATAATTTCAACATAAATGTAAATCAAACTATCATGCTTTAAGCCTTAAACTTATATAATAATGTCAGTCAATTATTTCTCAATAAAAAGTGAAATAAACCAGCTCAAAAAGAAATATATATAATGTTAAACATACAGTTACTATAAAACCCAACATTTCCACTCTTGGGTATTAACCTTAAAAAAAGGACAACTGATGTTCACACAAAAAAACTGTCCATTAATTTTTATGAAAGATAATAGCCAGACATTGGAAACAACACAAATAACTTTCAATGGGCAAATTAATAATTTATCATGTATGTTATACAATAAAATACTGTTCTGCACTATAAATGATCCATATTGATACATGATAAATCTCAAAAACACTATGATAAATGAAGAAAGCTTACTTCAAGTAGTTAAATATTCTATGATACCATTTATATAGCATTCTTGAGGTGGCTCTATTTTAGTGATAGTGAGCAGTGACTTCCAGAGATTACGTGACTTCATGTATTAAGAGAGCGTAACTGATTAGAGATACCATGAGGTTATTTCTTTCTTTCTCCCTCTCTTTCTTCCTCTCTTTCTTCCTCTCTTTCTTCCTTCCTTCCTTCCTTCCTTCCTTCCTTCCTTCCTTCCTTCCTTCCTTCCTTCCTTCCTTCCTCCCTCCCTCCCTCCCTCCCTCCCTCCCTCCCTCCCTTCCTTCCTTCCTTCCTTCCTTCCTTCCTTCCTTCCTTCCTTCCTTTTTTTCTTTTTAAATTCATTGTAGAGAGAGGACAGAGTGAGAGACAGAGAAGAGGGGAGGAGCAGGAAGCATCAGTTCCCATATATGCCTTGACTGGGCAAGCCTAGAGTTTTGAACCGCAACCTCAGCATTCCAGGTAAATGCTTTATCCGCTGTGCTGCCACAGGTTAGGTGAGGTTGTTTCTTTGAAGCAGTCCTGAATCTTAACTGTGGTGATAGTCACCCGAATCTGAACATTTGATACAAGTTTATAACACTACAAAATGCACCCATATTCACACGCATACATGCACACACACTAGACTGCACAAAAAACTGATAAAATTTGAGTAAGGTATGTACCTGAATTAATAATATTGTACCAAAGTTAATTTCCTGGTTTTTGACAATGTACTATAGTGAATTAACACATTATCAAGCATGATGAAAGACAAAAGAGAACACTCTGTACTGTTTTGGCAACTTCCTGTATATTGACATTATTTTCAAATAAAAATTTGTTTTAAAAATTAAAGAATAAGAATGATATTTTTAAAAATCTGAGAGAATTTATCATTAGCAAACTTATGCCAAGAACAAAATCAAAGAGTTTCTTCATGCAAAATATAAATGAATCACAATGAATACTTAGCAAATAAAGAAAAATTATGAATAATGAAAGGTTTTCAGTATGGGATTTTTTGTTAGTATATGGATTCATAGTCATAAAATTTCTCCACCAACCAGGTTAGCAACTGCAACTGCATTTTTATCATATAAATGTAAGGTTTCTTATAATGGAAATAATCTTTTGTTCTCAGTTTACATGAGCAAAATGAATTAAGAATATCAGATACGTATTTATTATTCAAAGATATTCATTAATTTAAATAGCTAATTATTTAAATAGTTTATGAGTTAATTCAACATAACCAAATGATTGTGTTAATATATTTCTAACAGTCATCACATAAATTTTCACCTCTTATATTGGATTTGGGTTTGTAGTCTTGTGGCCTACCAAGCTAGTTCAAGTTGTGCTCAAACCTGTTAATATTTCATGTGTTTTAAAATGTTTTATGGTTCAGACTCAAGCATTTTTATCCTTTGAAGCTTACTCAATTAGCAGTAGTAGATTTGTTTTTCATATCTAACTATAAAAAGAGTGAAAAGATAAAACTTTATATATACATGTATTGGTCAAATAAAGAAATGGGTCATAAAATCCATAAACTATTATAAATAGTTCATTGTTGAGAGGTCAACCAGAATACTATTTTACATAATAAGCCTATGAATCAGTGATATATGAGTAGCTTTCTGGGCTATAAAAAGGTATTTTGACATTCAGCAATCTTGGTGAATAATCAATATGAATCAATCCCTTTATAATAACAGAATAATGACTATCAAACAGAAGTACATTTTATTTTCATTTATTCAGATTTTTTCTAAAGCTAGATAATACTGATTTGTCTTTCTTCAGTAAATAGTTGCTGAATGTTACTGTGTTAAAAGAATGCTTGATTTGTCTTTATTTCTTATCTATTTTAGAATATCATTATCAATGTCATTTAGAAATCTGGTGTTTCATTTTTTTTCTCTTCTCACATACCTCATATCCAATTTATTAAAAAATATTGTAATTGAAAATATTCTAAATATAGCTTGAATTCATGTTCACTGTCTCTATCCACCCCCCCCCCCAAATACTGGCTTAGTTCAAGCTTTCATTATTTCTCATATGAATGATAAAAACTATAACCTGATTTTCTTAGCTTCAATATGCTCTCATTCCAATCTGTGCTTTCCACTCTATCAATTACTTGTATCTTTAAAAAATATGCAGAAAGCCTGACCAGGTGGTGGCACAGAGGATAGAGTGTCAACCTGGAATGCTGAGGATTCAGGTTTGAAACCCTGTGGGCACCAGCACGAGTACCTACTCAGCAACTTGAGTGCAGAGTCTCTGGTTAGAGCATGGGATCATAGTCATGACCCATGGTCACTGGCTTGAGCCCAAAGCTCACTGGCTTAAATCTTAAAGTCTCTGGCTTGAGCCCAAGGTTGCTGGCTTGAGCAAGGGATCACTGGTTTGGCTGGAGCCCCCAGTCAAGGCACATATGAGAAAGCAATCAATGAACAATCAAGGTGCTACAGCAAAGAATTGATGCTTCTCATTTCTCTCCCTTCCTGTCTGTCCCTCTGTCTCTCTCTCACTAAATACACACACACACACACACACACACACACACACACAATACAGTCATGTTAATCTGCTTCTAAAAACATGGTAAATTCACAGTGTCATAAGGCAATGTCTATGTCATAACAGCAAATCCTGGAGGGAAGGGGGGAAGCAAATCCCCAAGAGGGAATAAGGTGGTGGGGGAGATATATTCAGTGGGACACTTAAATCTATGTAAACACAAAATAAAATCATAAATAAAAATTTTTTTAAAACATATACTTTATTAAAGATATTTTATGTATTTAACCAATGTCATCTCCCAACACAATCTCGAATTCCTCACACACTCTAATCAGCCTATTAACTGTTTCTTTAAAATGTCAAAACTGATTCATGAATGTATTCTTCTGCTTAAGATACATTTCTTCACTACTCCTTTCCACTTTTTGCTTACTACATATGAACTCTTAATTATCTTTCAAAAAGTTGTTTAAATATCTTTCACTAAATGTAAATTTTGTGAATAAATTAATATTAATAATTAAATATTTTCAGAACAATTAAGAAACAATTCAGAACAGGCAGTGGCACAGTGGCTAGAGCATCAGACTGGGATAGGGAGGACCCAGGTTCGAGACCTGAAGTCCCCAGCTTGAGCACAAGCTCATCTGGTTTGAGCAAGGCTCACCAGCTTGAGCCCTAGGTTGCTGGCTTAAGCAAGGGGTTACTTGGTCTGCTGTAGCCCCCTCCCCATCAAGGCACATATAAGAAATCAATCAATGAACAACTAAGGGACCGCAACGAAGAATTGATGTTTCTCATCTCTCTCCCTTCCTGTCTGTTTGTCCTTATCTAGCCGTCTCTCTGACTCTCTCTGCCTCTTCCAGAAGAAAAAAAAAAAAGAAATACTGATATTTGGTCATTGTGCACCAATATTGTTAGTACCATTTTAAAAACCTTCCAAACTAATGGAATCATGGACAGTATCCTAAACCTATGAGTTTTTAGATCATAGGTCTTTCTCCTTGCAACCCTAGACCATCCAAAGACACATGTCTAAAAAGTTAGTAATTAAAAGAGGAATCCTTCACAATTCTTTTCCAGCTTGACCTGCAAACACTTGTGTTGATTTCTCAGTGCCTGTAGTTTCACCAGTTTTTAAATTTTTGTTACCTCTGAACAAAAGCAAATATAGGAGTCAATTATTGCTTCACATCAAAATACTTAATGTCAAGTATTTTTGCATTTATCATATGAAAGCGTTTTACTGTTTTCCTAAATATTACAGGCTTTACATAAATTCTCTCATATTATATTTTAATGTAGCCAAGAGGCAATGAATACTTGATATTTTAAATGCAAACAATTACTGCTGTCAAGAAGAGATAAAGTGTTGAATTATATGTAAGGTTTCAGTAATTTTAATTGAAGATGAGACATATTAAAAAGAATATTCCCAATGAAATATGTAAAATAAACAATGAAATGAGATAGCAGAATGTACATAATGAAAGAGATGAAACATGTATAGAATAGTGGTAGAACTGACGCCAAATAAGTAAGGTTAGCAACAAACCACAAATAATTAACTCTTATGCTTTTTTTTACTTATCACTGCATATGTTTTGTTCATTTTGTTTATTATTATTTGCATCTGTGATTATGATATATCTTAGCTTGAAAATTTTCTTTTAGGTGATGTTTATGGAAGATTTTTATATAAAGGGTAATTTGGTCTCATAAAACAAGTTCACAAAAATTTCTTGATATGTATTCTCTATAAGAGTGGTTCAGATTTCTCAAAGAAAAACTTCTTAAAATAACCATAACTGAGACTAGCTAGGTCTCAAGTTTTTTTTGTTGTTGTTGTTTTGGGTGTGTGTGAGAGAGACTATTCTAAATTATGTATTTAATTTATTTTTTAAATAAAAAGATTCCTTTTTGTTTCTTTTGTTAAATTACTTGAAAAAATTCATTTATATTTAAAAATTTATTACCATAAAGTTGTTTATATTATACATTGACTATAAACTCAGGGACATAGACATTAGTGTGCTGATCACCGAAGAATAAGGGTGGGCGGAGGTGAAGGAGGGTACAGAAAGGATAAATGGTGATGGGAAGAGATTTGACATGCAGTGGTGAACACACTATACAGTGTACAAATGCTGTGTTGCAAAATTGTGCAACTAAAACCTATGCAACTTTTTAACCAAGGCCACCCTAATAAATTTAATAAAAAATTGTTTTAAAAATCTCATTTAAAAAATAGGCAGAAGTCATAAATAGTCATTTCTCCAAAAACATACAGATAACCAATAGATACATGCAAAGATGTTTCACATCACTAATTATTAGGGAAATGCAAATCAAAACCACAAAGAGATATTACCTCACACTTGTTAGAATAGTTATTATCAAAAAGACAAGAAATAAATATTGAAGAGGATGTGGAGAAAAGGGAAGTTTCATACATTGTTAGTGCGGCTGCAAATTGGTGCAGCCATTATACTGAAAAACAGTATAGAAATTCTTCAAAAATTAAAATATATAATTATCATGTAATCCAGCAGTTGTGCTGCTGGATATTTATCTAAGAATATGAAAACACTTATTAGAAAAATGTATGCATGCTTATGTTTATAACAACATTATTAATAATTGCCAAGATATGGAAATATCCTTAGTGTTTGTTGATAGATGAATGGATAAAGAAGCTGTGATATGCCCGATCTGTGGTGGCGCAGTGGATAAAGTGTCGACCTGGAAATGCTGAGGTCGCCGGTTCGAAACCCTGGGCTTGCCTGGTCAAGGCACATATGGGAGTTGATGCTTCCAGCTCCTCTCCCCCTTCTCTCTCTCTGTCTCTTCTCTATCTCTCTCTTCTCTCTCTCTCTCTCTCTCTCTGTCTCTCCCTCTCCTTTCTAAAATGAATAAATAAATAAAAAATTTTAAAAAAGAAGCTGTGATATAACATTAGATACCGATCTAAATATATAGATATACAGATATAGATATATAGATGATAGATATATAGATACATAGATGTAGATGATGTAGATGTAGATATAGATGTAGATATAGAATACAACTCATCTACAAAAGATAAAATTTTGTCATTTAACAACATGGATAGACCTTGAGGATATTATTCTAAGTGGAATTGTCAGAAAAAGAAAGCAGTAAAGTTTTGTAAGTATAAAAGAAGCTATATTCACTAAATGCAGTAATTATAGTCAACAGCATTGAACCATTTAGACAATAAAGAAATTGCAAAATAATACAATTTGACGAAGCGTATGATTTCTAGAACATATACAATATAAGGATTATTACAGGAAAAAGCATTATAGACTCTTAAGATCAGAAAATACTAATATATTTTAAGTGTGTTCTTATTGTAGATAAGAAATTGCCAAAAGAACTGTGATCCCTGCTTAATACATCTGAGGTAAGAGCATGCAGTTAAGTCTCTCCTAATTCAATGGCTTGTCTTTTCATTTTTTTAATTGTTTCCTTTGCTGTGCAAAACCTTTTTAGTTTGATGTAGTCTCATTTGTTCATTTTTTCCTTTTTTTCCCTTGCCTGAGGAGATATATCACAAAAAATATTGCTATGAGAAACGTCTGAGATTTTACTGCCTATGATTTGTATTTATTATTTATTCTTGTGTATATGGTGTAAGACGGTGATCTAGTTTCTTTTTTTTTTTTTTTTTTTTACCTATCTGTCCAATAGTCCCAACACCGTTTATTGAACAGACTATCTTTACCCCATTGCATGTTTTTGCCTCCTTTATCAAATATTGATTGACTGTAAAAGAGTGGGTTTATTTCTGGGTCCTCTATTCTGTTCCATTGATCTACATGTCTGTTTTTGTGCCAGTACCATGCTGTTTTGATTACTCTGGAGAAAGCAGGTTGACAGCTGTTGAGAGAGTAGTGAGTGAGAGGTAGGGGTGGAGAGATTGAGCAGAAAAGAAAAAGGAAGAGGAAAAAACTCATAGACACAAACAACAATATGGTGATTGCAGGGGCTTAAGGTGGGGGAAGAGGAGGGGAGAAAAATGGTGATGGACAGAGACTTGACTTGGGGTGGTGAGCGCACAATTGCAGTGTACAGATGAGGTTATAGAATTGTGCATCTGAAACCTCTAATATAATATTTTGTTAACCAATGTCTCTCCAATAAATTCAACAAATAAACTTCTCTCCTTATAAATAAAATAAGGCTTTGTCCAGTTGGCTTGGTGGTAGAGCATCGGCCTGGTGTGTGGATGTCCTGGGTTCAATTCTTTGTCAGTGTACACAGAAGTATCCATCTGCCCCTCCCCCTCTCATTCCTCTCTCTCTCTCTCTTTCTCTCTCTCTCTCTCTCTCTCTCTCTCTCTCTCTCTCTCTCTTCCTCTCCTGCAGCCATGGCTCAATTGGAGTGAATTGGTCCCAGGCACTGAGGATGGTTCCATGGCCTCTGCCTCAGATGCTAAGAAGAGCTCGGTTGCTCCTCAAGCAGTGCCCCAGATGGGCATAACATTGCCCCTAGTGTGCTTGTCTGGTAGATCCCACTCAGGGTGCATGCAAGAGTCTGTCTCTGCCTCCCCTCCTCTAACTGAATTAAAAAAATAATATAAAACAAAATAAAAGATTTTTAATATCTAAAAGTAGCCATATTCTTTCTTAATCATGTGCATTCATTATTCTATATTTCACTACAAATGAGAGAACAGACCAAGAGTAAGGGTTATCTATGTTAAAATATTGCCTCTGATACCTACTAGTTATATGACTTTGGGAAAGCACTTTAACCTTGCTAAGCATTTGTTTCTTCATCTGTAAAGAAAGGATAGCAATTGTGCTTCTCTATTTACGCTTGAGAATTGAGACGTGTTTGTTCTTACTGTGTTCCATATACAATCATGTGTGGCCTAATGATGGGGCTACATTCAGAGAAGTGCATTGTTAGGCAATTTTATTGTCATGCAAACATTGCAGAGTACACTTACACAACCATCAGTAGTACAAACCTGCACATCTAGGCTATATAGTATAGCATCTTACTCGTAGGCTGCAAACTTATATGCATGTTATTGTACTAATTACTAGAGGCAAATGAAACACAATGGCTAGTATTTGTATATCTAAACATAGAAAAGGTAGAGCAAAATATGGTATTAAATATTTTTTAAATTACATCTCTATGATGCATTTGCAGGACTGAAAGTTGCTGTGGTCAGTGAGTGAATGATGAGTGAATGTCAAGGCATAGGGCACTATTGTCCACTACATTTGATTTTATAAATGCTGGACACACAGTTATACTAGATTAATAAAAAAATATTTTGGTCCTGATCAGTTGGCTCAGTGAATACAATGTCGGCCTGGCGTATGGATGCCCTGGGTTTAGTTCCTGGTCAGTGCACATGAGAGAAATGACCATCTGCTTCTTTTCCCTTCCCTCTCCCCTTTTATTCTCTCATCCACTCCCATAGCCAGTGGCTTGATTGGTCTGAGCGTTGGTCTCAGGTGCTGAAGATAGCTTCTCTGATTCAAGCATCTGTCCCAGATGGGGGCTGCTGGGTGGATCCTGGTTGGGGCACATGCGGGAGTCTGCCTCACTATTTTCCCTCCTCTGACTTAAAATATTTTTCTTTCTTTAATAATAAATTAATATTAGCTTACTATATCATTTTTACTTTATAACCCTTTCAATTTTTTAACTTTTCAATTGTTATAATTCTTACCTTAAAATACAAACACATTAAACATTTGAACGAAAACATTTTCTTTATTTATATCCTTATTCTATGAACTTTTAAAAATTTTTATTTTTCTTATTTTTAAAACTTTTGTTAAAGTCTAAGACACAAACATACACATTAGAGTAGGTCTACACAGGGTTCAGGTGATTAATATCCCTGGTTTTCTCCTCCACATCCTGTCCTACTAAAAAATCTTCAGGGGCAGTAAGACACATGGAGCTGTCATCTTCTACGAAAACAATACCATCTCTGGATTAACTGCTGAAGGATAAGCCTGAGGCTCATCTTGAGGAAGTGTCGCTCTTTTCAGAAATCACAACTACATTAAAATGACTACAATGTGACTAAGTTATAGGAATTTTCAACTCCATTATAATCTTATGAGACCACCATATATATGTGATCCTTTCTTGACCACAATATTGTTACATGAATCATGACTATAGTGTTTAGAAGGTAGTAAGCTCTCAATATATATTAGTGTTTTCCATTACTGATATTTGTGTCAAATCAAAATATTCTTTAATTTATTATTTTTATATACATTGTGGAGAAATAATTTTATTTTACAAATTATATGATAAAAGTCTCAAAGGGAGAAAAAATAACTCAAGGAGAAAAGGGTCAGAGAAAGCAAGTATTACTCTTTTATTATTCTTTTTTTGTTTTAATGTTTATTATATTGGTGTCAGAGAGGATGGGGAGGGCAGGAGAGAGACAGGAACATAGATATGTGCCCTGACCATGGATTGAACCAGCAACCTCTGTGCTTCGGAACATCACTCCAACCAACAAAGGTATCCAGCCAGGTCTTTATTTCCTGCAGTTTTATACTTAACAAAGGATTGCTACATTGGTAACCAAACAATTATTGTGAAGTCAGGTCTTTTTTTGGAAACCATCTTAACTATCCATTACAATATGTCATTCTTTCTACACAGAGCAAAACTAGTTGACCTTAAATGCACCTTATTATGCTCCTATGCAATTTGCATATCCAAAGTCTTTTGCCCATCTTGAAATGTTCCGAAAAAATATAGCTAATTTTTACTAAGGACTTCTTAAATGCCAAACCCTTTATATTTTACATGCACTTATTTACTTCCTTAAATATGCTATGTATTGGTCATTGATATTCTCTCTGTTTTACAGATGAGCAAATTGCTATTCACAAATGTTAGTTTGCTCAAAATCACATAGCTACTATCTCATTGATAATTAAAATGTCTATCACTTAATAAGCACTTGATTGTGGCAGTGCTGACTGAGCGCTTTATAAGGTTTTGTAGCATTTTCTTTTCAGAACTGCCTTCTGAAATACATGCTTGGAATTTTTATAATGAGAAAACAGAAATATGTAGAAATTATATAAGTCTTCTAGAATTCTGATGGTGGTAAGATTTATATCAAGACAGCATGAATCCTGAGGTTATGAATATGGCCAGTAGTTGTGGCTGTCATGGTCATTCCAACTCTTTCCACCTTTCAGTTTGCAACTCATTCTAGAGCATTCTACCTCAGGTGGTCTCTTGCACAGAGTTCTTAGTTTCCTCTTGCAGAGTTGTAAAAAACAGCCAGCTCATGGTCCCCAAAAGGACAGCCATGGGAAACCACAACAATAACCAGTCCTCTACTCCACCTGTCAAGGGTGGTGTTAGCTCCCTAGCTATCTGATCTGAATCCTGCCACAAACTACACTAAATGTATGACCCATAGCTATCACTATCACTGCTATTCATATGCAGGTTCTCATTGAATTCAGTCAGACGGTAAAGAAACAGTGGAGCCAAAGGATGGTGGGTCATTCCTTTATTAAAGTCTCATAGTAGCTGACAAGCAACACACAAGGAAACAATTCCCTTTCACTCAGGGTTCCCAAAGCCACTGACTCATTATCTGGTTCCACAACCAGGAGAATCTTCTTCAGTTCATCCTAGAATCAAAGGCCCCACCATCCTCCGGGTCCACTGTTTCTTTACCATCTGCCAGAACTCAATGAGAACCTGCATGTGAATGGACACAAATTGTGGCAGCACTTGGCCTTACATCATGCTTTTAACAAATGTGCTTTAATATATTTCTGAACAGCTCTATGTAGGTACTAGTCCTTGTAATCATGTAGGCAGTAGTATTGGATGAGTTTTAAACAAAAAAATGTAATATAACTATGAATATTACTAGTATAGAGTAATAGGTCTCATGACTGAAGAACATATTTTCTAAAATCATAAATAATTGAAAATTATGATCAGACAATACTCAAAGAGAAGATTTGAATCTTTATTAGAACAAATAAATGTTAGAAACTGCAAAGTTATGTCATTAAGTGTTCTCCATTTGAATCTCTCTGGCTCTTAAATTATACCTACACCTTAATTCAGTTAAAACACAATGCAAATAGGAATTATTTTGATATATTCTACATAAAGCAATGGATTTCCTAATTCTATTTTTTATTTATATAAAATAGACTCTGTAGTATGACTTCCTGAACTATAATAGTTTTACATGTAACCTTGGATAAATTTTTAATCTCTTTGTGTCTTAGTTTCTCATCTTAAAATTGGAGATAATCATAATACCTCTTTCTTAGAGTTGTTATGCAATTTACAGATGGGATATAAAAATGAGACCCATGGATGTAGATAAAAGCAAAGTGGTTACCAGGAGAAAGGGGTTGGGGGGAAAGGAGTAAATAAGGATAAATATACAGTGACAGAAAATGATTTGACTTTGGATGATGGGCACTCAACACAATCAACAGTTCAAATGCTATAGAGATGTTTTCCTGGAACCTATGTACTCTTATTGATCACTGTCAACCCATTACATTTAATTTCTAAATAAAATTTGAAAAATTTTAATAATAAAATAAAATTACTGACATATATAAAGTTTTAAAACAGTGATTAGCACAAAGTAAACAGTATCTGCTGTTATTATCAAGATCATTATTATTATTACAATACTTATATGAAAAAAGTCTTATGCACTTTGTATACAAAAATGTTAAGGTGCCTGACCAGGCAGGGATACAGTGGATAGAGGAACCAGGTTCAAAACCCTGAGGTTGCAGGCTTGAGCCTAAAGGTTCCTGGCTTGAAGCCCAAGATTGCTGGCTAGAGTCCAAAGATCATTGGCTTGAGCAACCGGCCATTGGCTCAGCTGGAGCCCCCTGGTAAGGGCACATATGAGAAAGCAACCAATAAACAACTAAAGTGCCACAACTATGAGTTGATGTTTCTCATCTCTCTCCCTTCCTGTCTGTCTATCCCTGTCTGTCTGTTTCTCTCTCTCTCTTTCTCTCACTAAAAGAAAAAGAGTTAAAGTATACTTACTTGCTCTTTTTATTTCTTCACACTGTGTCCCAAATGAAGCAACCCACTGAGCTTTTATTCTTGCCCTTGTAAACTACTAACATCATGTTTTTCCTTTCTGAATTCTGATACAAATACTGTTCAATTTCTGCGAAAGTTACAAATGTGCATATATATATTTGTAAGTTTTAAAAAACACTGCATTTAAAAATAGAAATATTTGCATAGCACTAATATAAAAAGAGAAGGGACAAAAATTAAGAAACTAGTAAGTGTGATATTGTTGGAAGCCAATCAACAACTGCTGGTTGACAAAGTCACAGCAGAGAAGATCAACATCTGCTGGTTTTCTTATTTTATTTTATTTTTTTTGAGCTGACTTCTTTTTCTTTATTAATTTTACTAGGGTGACATCAATAAATCAGGGTACATATGTTCAAAGAAAACATGTCCAGGTTATCTTGTCAATCAATTATGTTGCATACCCATCAAAGTCACAGCAGTGAAAAGGCACAACGATATTTCCCCCTTTGACATTTTGAATTAATTTGGCCTTTTATCCCCCTTTTCTGGGTGTGTGTGCTATCATTTATGGCACAGGGAAAATAGCATCGTGCTTTCCCTGAAGATTCGTAGTAATTTCTTTGGAAATGAGACGTTGGGTGTGAGTTCCACAGAAAAGACTGTAAGCCCCTTTGCCTGGGCTCATAGACACAAGAGGCTGGCTATCATATCCCTTGAAAAGGGTTAAGTTTGTAGGAGAATTCCTTCTTATTAATCATGTTAGAAAAAATAGATTGTGACTTATGAATAGGTAGGAAACAGTAACTATACACAGAAGCACTTTTCAACCTTCACTTAATTCATTACTTTACCTCCCTAGCTTTTTCATGTGGTTGAGTAGAGAAACTTTCCTTTCTTCTTGCATAGTTGACCTGCAGGTTGTGGAACACTCTGAGAAAAAATAAGTTAGAACTTAACTAGTATATGAATATAGTAGATAAATAAAATTTGGCTAGACAATAAGACATTAGGTAAGGTAGAGTTATTAATCAGTACTGACCTTTTAGAAGTTTGCGCCAATATTGTTATTGCTGTTCACATTATTGTATAACTATACTGAGAATGAATTACCACCTGATTTATAGCTTATACAAATGAATTAACTGTTGCCTAGAAATATGTAACCATAGTGAAAAAAACCAATTATTAATCAATGTATTCTGAATACCATGTGATTGTAACTTAGTGTGTGTGTGTGTGTATAAAAATAAAGCTAGACTAGCCATTGGCAGAGATGCCTGGCAGTGAATGCTAAAAAAGAATTTGGCTCTCTCACTCATTTCATGCCGACGCCATCTCTTCCTGTGGGACCCCTGGATTCCCCCTGGGGCTGGACCCCGGCATGATTTAATATCTAAAAGAAAGAAAGTAGGCTTAGAAATGTTCATGGAGATAAGATCTTTTTCAAAATTCCCTGTTTTTTAATAATAAAATATTTGTTACCATGATATTGACTGGATCAAAAACTTCCCAATGAACAACGAAGGATGCATTTTCTGAAGCTACTTTGGAGCAACCTATACAGTCAGAGTTAATCTTCTTGCAATGTAGGTTATAAGTCCATTTTGGGGCATAGTTGTTATTATATTGGGGAACAGGCACATCAATGCTTCCTGACACTAGCAAAGAGATTTTTAGTTCAACTTTGTAGAAAAACAGATGGAAGAATAAAAAGCAAATGTGAAATGTTAATCACAAATGATAGAGATACATGATAGATAGATAAATAGGTAAGGATAGAAAGATGATAGATGACAGATATAGATAGATAGATAGATAGATAGATGATAGATAGATAGATAGATAGATAGATAGATAGATAGATAGATAGATAGATATAGATAGATGATTTACATGTTTATCTGAAAACTTTGACCAATACTATGGAAATAATTTAACATTCTTTAGCTACTAACCCCACTGCTGATTGGTTAGACTTTAAGAATTCTTAAAAGGACTGACTCATATATGCCATCAAATTATATAAATATTACAGAGGATTGTGAAGTTGATATTTGATGTCAAGTTTCCTTAGTAGTAAGTAATATCTTTGTTTTTCTGGTAGAAACTTAGGTATAGCAAATTGAATTAGTAACAATCCACTTGATGGCACATTGTTATCGTTAATCTTGGTAGGTCCTTTCTTTTTTTCTTTCTATTTTAATGCAAGATTCCATTTTAGTTATTCTTATTTTCTCATAGATAACCACAAAAATTTGTTTAATGAATATATGTGTTTATTCTTATCCTTATGGTATTGTTTGGGTGCATATAGATTTTCTACTTAAAAATATTTGAATTGTATTATAGATCTCATTTTTTTTAACTCTTCAATAGTGGTTTGTTTGGGGTTTTTTTTTTGAGGGGGGGAGGAAAAGAGAGAGAGACAGGAACATCAAGCTGCTCTTGTATGTGCCCTGACCAGAGAATTGAACTGGCAACCTCTATGTTACTGGATGATGCACCAAGAGGTATCCAGCCAGGGCTTAATATATGATATCATATATATTATATCATAATATATATGATATCATAATACATATAGACACAGAGAGGCAAAGAGAGACAGGGGATGGGGAAGGGAAGCATTAATTTGTTGTTCCACTTAGTCGTGTTTTTTTTGGTTGCTTCCCATGTGTGCCCTGAACAGGGATTGAACCTGCAACCTTGTTGTTTTGGATGACACTCTTAGCAGACTCAGCATACTGGCCAGGGCTTAATAGTATATTTTTAAACATATCCGTGTTGCTATACATAGATAAATGTTACTGATTCTAAAGTATGTATACCATTTCATATATCAATGTACTATGTTGTACTTATCCATTTTTCACAGGATAGACAACTAGGCTCTCTTTGGCTAACCGCCAGTGAGATTGAAGTTATTTTCAGATGCTTGTAACCACTCAAGTGGCACCTGCTGCAAATGTCTCATGTCCATTGCTCATTCTTTTCTTGCTTACTTTGTCTATTTGCTTTATTTTTAGTAATTAAAAAATATTTATCTATAATAACTATTAATTCTTAGCTGTCATTTGAAACCTTTAAATATTTTTTATTTGGTATGTGTTACTTTTGGCTGTTGCATCCTCAATTTAAAAAAATCTTTAATTTTAATGTAAAATAAATTGATAAAATTTTTTTATGTTTAACCATTTTGCATAACTTAAATAAGCGTTATTTAACTATTATAAACTTTCTTTAATACAGGCTTTCCAAGGCTTTCCAAGCTTCTGCCACATCACATTTTCTGGTGATCCATTGACCAAGGCAAGGAATATGCCTAAGTTCCATGTGTGGGAAGAAGACTACTCAAAGAAATGAGTCAGGAAAAAGAGGTATTGTATCCATATTTGCAAACAATCGCCCACATGACCCAACCCCACTCCTCACCTAAAAATCCTAATATTTTTATCAAATTTATATTCTAGCCTGACCAGGCAATGGTACAATGGATAGAGTGTTGGCCTGGGGTACTGAGGACCCAGGTTCAAAACCCCGAAGTTACCGGGGTTTTTCCATTTTTGTTTTTTCCACATAATAGTAAGCAGGGTTTTTTTTTTTTGTTTGCTTGTTTTTTGCTTTTTAATGATAAAAATTAAAAATAGAACATATATCTGAGTAGTTGTCAACAATATGCCAGAAGCTGTGTTAATATGCTCCAGGGGCTCTGGCCTTTTGGCTCAGTGGTAGAGCGACAGCCCAGTGTGTGGATGTCCTGGGTTTGATTCATGGTTAGGGCGCACAAGAGAAGCAACCATTTGCTTCTCCACCTAATCCCTCTCTCCCTTCTCTCTGTTAATTTCTCTCTTACCCTCCTGAAGCCATAGCTCAACTGCAGCAAGTTGGCCTTGTTTTCTGAGGATGCCTCCATGGCCTTGCCTCAGGCGTTAAAATAATTCTGTTGCCAAGGAATGGAACAATGACCGCAGATGGGCAGAGCATTGCCCCATAAGAGGTTCACTGATTGGATCCCGGTCCGGTGAATGTGGGAGTCTATCTCTGCCACCCACCACTTCTCATTTAAATAAAATAAAAAAATAAAATAAAATAAAATATGCTCCAGGAAGACTCTACACCCAGCACAGAAGATACAATTAAGCCAACAACTTCATCAAGTGAGCAGTAGTCTGTCATCATCTGTGAATATCCATCTGTTTTTTGTGAGGGCTATACAAGTGAATTAAAATATATAGATGATATGATAGGGTTTACTACCTTTACGCCATTTAAATTGGGAAGGTAGCACTTACCTTTTCAATTTTATTTTAGATATGGTATTGGTCCTGATTTACTTTCTTAGTTTGGGGAGGGGGAGTTTCTGTGGCTCAAGTAACCTAGGTGAACTGCTGACTATAATCATCTCAATTATTCATTCAGTAACTGGACAAATGGCCAGTACTGCTGCTGTGGAAGCACTGTATTCATGGTAAGATGAGCTCAGATCAAGATTACATTTATGCCTGACCAGGCGGTGGTGCAGTGGATAGAACCTTGGACTGGGATGCAGAGGACCCAAGTTCAAGACCCCAAGGTCGCCAACTTGAGCGCGGGCTCATCTGGTTTGAGGAAAAGCTCACCAGCTTGGACCCAAGGTTGCTGGCTTCAGCAAGGAATCACTTGGTCTGCTGAAGGCCCATGGTCAAGGCACATATGAGAAAGCAATCAATGAACAACTAAGGTGTTGCATCTCTCTCCGTTCCTGTCTTTCTGTCCTTATCTATCCCTCTCTCTGACTTTCTCTCTGTCTATGGAAAAAAAAAAGATTACATTTATAACTTGACTTTTACAAGCTTTTCACTTTAAGTGGATGTTACATAGAATTTCCTGGGGCTGCAAGACTCAAGAGAATGGCTGACAACTCTGCATTACATTACAAGTTCATTAAAGGAACTTATATAAGAGGTTCATCTTTGGCATTGGCAGGATGACACAAATGTCCTCTGCACCACTTGGCTGGCACTGCAGTTTTATGTAGGACAAGGTAAGATGGATAGGGGTACTGGGGCATAACCCAGCACAGAGAAGGGAAAAATGCTTTAACTTTCCCTTGGAACAGGGCAACGATCTTTTCCAGGAACCAATACATCTATGGTGTATGGGAGAAGTGGGTCAGTCTCTTAAAAAGTTTAGAAGAGGCAATTTCTGTTCTGTCCTGGGTCTTACTGGACCTATCATGAAGGTCCAATAGCAGTCAGGCAACAGTCACATTACAGAACAGTCTCTTGTTCACCGTGGTTGATCGTGATGGTGTTTGGGGGCCTTTGGTCTTTGTGTCAGCTCAGGTCCTTTATCTAATAGGTCTCAAAAACAATTGAACAGTTTCCCTTTTCTTAGAGTCTTAAGTTCATTTGAGAAAAACTTGAGAGACAATTTATTGTGTGTGTGTGTGTGTGTGTGTATGTGTGTAGTATGTGTGTGTGGCAGAGAAACGGAGAGAGGGACAGATAGGGACAGACAGGCAGGAAGGGAGAGATGAGAAACATCAATTCTTGCAGCTCCTCAATCTCCTTAGTTGTTCATTGATAACTTTCTCACATGTGCCTTGACCAGGGGGTTCCAGCAGAGCTAGTGATCTCTTATTCAAGCCAGTGACCTTGGGTTCATGTTAGCGACCTTGGGCTTTAAGCCAGCAACCTTTGGGCTCAAGGCAGCAACCATGAAGTCATGTCTATGATTTCACGCTCAAGCTGTTGAACCCATGCTCAAGCCGGATGTGCACACACTCAAGTTGGCAACCTCCAAGTTTCAAACCAGGGGCCTCTGTGTCCTAATCTGACCCTCTATCCACTGCACCACTGGCTGGTCAGGCTATTTTATATATTTAAATATAGAATCTCAGTGTTTTTATTCAATGGGATATAGCTTCCTTTTGAAATAATGTGTACAAGATTTGAGGATGGTTTTAGTCTCTGAACACTGGATAAGGAATCATGTGATATTTCACTGTGGCAGCTAACAATACCCTTCTGCTTGCCACTCTGATTTTTACATGATTTGCCATGTCAAGCAAAAAACCAATGGAGTGCTCATTTATTTCTTAGGTCTATTAGCCATTGCCATCAAACTCTGCAGGTCCAAGCATCCTTGTTGTCAGTCTGACTTTTATGGTAATTATGTCCATCTTTTCTCTGCCGGTTCTGTGGCATCATCTGGCTCTACTTTTTCAGAAATCTATCATTCCCTTTGACAAAGGGAACCAAATTCTATCTCTTAACATTAACTATGGCCTATGGCAAATATTCACTACAAAGAATACAGAAATGACAGTTCCCTTGTGGTACTGCCTTGGGCTGGGATGCTTCTCATCTCTCTCTGTTCCTGTCTGTCTGTCCTTATCTATCCCTCCCTCTGACTCTCTCTGTGTCTCTGGAAAAAAAAGATTACATTTATAACTTGACCTTCTTATTTATAATAAGAAATATATATTTGGTGTTGGTCCTGATTTCTGGCACATAGCTCCTAAATCTCTTGGGATTTCCTAAGGGATGAAAGTGATAAAGATGTCTTTTGTTGTGTTAAGTAGGAGACTTTTGGAAATCACCTAAAGATGAGGGGATGGTTGCCAGGGGAACCAACCACGAGATTAGAGAGTTGGAACTGTCAGTTCCACCTCATCACACACACAACCTCTGGGGAAGAGAGAATGGTTGGAGATTAAATTTGGTCACCAATGGCCAATGATTTAATTAATCATGCCTATATAATGAGTTTCCATAAAACCTACAAAGACTGGGCTCAGAGAGATTTTGGGTTGGTAAACATGTGGAAGTTCTGGGGGAGTAGTAGGCCCCTTCCTACAGAGCTTACTCTACACATCTCTTTTACCCAGATTTTCATCTGTATCGTTTCATAATAAACCAATAGAGGTAAGTAAACTGTTTTCTTGAATTCTGTAAGGCACTCTAGCAAATTAAGCAAACCTGAGGAAGGGGTCATTGGAAACTGTGATCTATAGCAACTGCTGTATGAAGTGAGGGGTAGTCTTATAGGACTGAATCCTTAACCTGTGGGACCTGATGCTATCTCAGGGTAAACAGTGTCAGAATTAAGTTGAATTGTCAGACACGAGAAGCTGTTGCTTGCTGTCATGTGGGAAGCCCCTTTCTCAAATACAAATTAGAATTAGGATCAGGAACCCAAAATAACCCTCAACACTGATGCATTCCTTTTTTATTTTTATTTTTTTGCCTCAGTGGAAGAAGTTTTGTTCTAGATCCTTCAAGAAATTTAGTCAAATTCTGTGTTCTCTGCTTCATTTAAAAACTTACTTTAATATTTCTATATCCCTGAGACTTATAACTTATTTCTCAATAATTGTCCAAGGCAGTCAGAGCATCACCACTTTATTTATTTAATAAATATGTCTAATCTTAAAAGTCATCCTATTAGAACATTGGGATAAGCTTCAGCTTATTTAAGTTAGAACATTAAATATTGTGCCACAAAAAAGTACCCTCATTTCAATAAACACTTCTTTTTTTTACTAGTTGTGTGATTTTTTTTAATTTTTATTAATTTTAATGGGGTGACATCAATAAATCAGGGTACATATATTCAAAGAAAACACTTCCAGGTTATCTTGTCATTTAGTTCTGTTGCATACCCATCACCCAAAGTCAGATTGTCCTCGGTCACCTTCTATCTAGTTTTTTTGTGCCCCTCCCCCTCCCCCTCTCCCTCCTTCCCTCCCCCCACTCCCTGTAAACACCACACTCTTGTCCATGTCTCTTAGTCTCATTTTTATGTCCCACCAATGTGTGGAATCCGGCAGTTCTTGTTTTTTTCTGATTTACTTATTTCACTCCATATAATGTTATCAAGATCCCACCATTTTGTTGTAAGTGATCCGATGTCATTATTTCTTATGGCTGAATAGTATACCATGGTGTATATGTGCCACATCTTCTTTATCCAGTCTTCTATTTTTTTACAGTGATTAAAGCCTTTAAGCAAACTCTTGGCCAATACAGCAAGAATCCATAAAAGAGTAGTGTCCTTAACAAGTTCACCAAGTCCAAGTTGGCCCCAACACCATGCCAAATCCCTGATAAATGCAACCCAACCCCAGTTCAGTCTGTTAGGAGCTGTCCCAAGGAGCAGGAGTCCAGGAAAAGTCCACATCCAGGAAAAGTTCGCATGGCACTGGAATTGTTATCACAATTCTGTACTTTGCAGCTCACGTCCAAGTCCCAATGACTGCTGCTTCTAGCTGGCAATGATTCAGGTAGACTGGAAAAGCCATCTGCAGCATGCGTGGATATGGAGCTTCTGTTCTTCTCTGCCTGGAGAGATGAGACCAGGTTGCTTTTCCCTGGAGCTCTGCAACTGTGGCATGGTAAAGAGAACCTTGGGATACACTAAGCTGGGTGGCAAAGGTAAATTCATAATACAAGTTGGCAAAAGGGGGAAAGAGAGCTCTAAATTAGGAGTAGGTCCCAGCCTGAAATATGAGTGGGGCATTGAGGTAGGAGGAATAAAGGAAACACTATATATTAAACAAAACAGCAGAAAATAGGACTATCAACACCCACAACAGAGATCTTCGAGGGAAGAATAAAAAACCTGACTATTCAGGCAAGACATAGTTAAGTGGCCCTTGTGCAATTGAGATCAGTTTACCTGCTTCTTGGAAGAAATACCCTAGGCTCGTCCACAGTGTTGTAGATGTTGCCGACGACCCTGGGCACCCTCAGCCTTCAGTGGCAAACCCCAGCATTCTGGGCAAGGTTAGGTCATAGGTGACTGGAGCAGGGCTGGAAGAGACTGAACCTTCCCTTAGAGGAGCGAGGGGAAAGCCTACCTTCCAGTGTCCCTGTTTCCTCACAGCAGAGGCATGTAAGTCTGGCAGGCTTTAGCTCAATGACCTTCCTTTCCACTATTGAAGCAGGACCCAGATGGCATCCTATGAGATCCCTTTGGGGTGTTGAAGCCTTTAATGGCATATCCTAAAAGCTGGTAGTTCCCCTGATCTCTATTGGGCTTTTTCTGCCTCTTGGTATCTTAAAAGCCATGCTCAGAAGATCTCGCTGAGCGGTTTGAGGACTCCCATGCGCCTGTATAAATCTTTTCCATATATCTGGAGCTATTTGGAAAAAGACAAAACAGTGTTATTAGCTGGATCAAATAAAGAAGGTAGTAGTTTGCAGGAGAAAAAGATTTGGCGTCTCCTGTTCATCAGCATTCAAAAGAAATTAAAAATTTTTTTTTTCTTCTTCTTTTTTTTTTTTTTTGTATTTTTCTGAAGCTGGAAACGGGGAGAGACAGTCAGACAGACTCCCGCATGCGCCCGACCGGGATCCACCCGGCACGCCCACCAGGGGTGAGGCTCTGCCCACCAGGGGGCGATGCTCTGCCCCTCCGCGGCATCGCTCTGCAGTGACCAGAGCCACTCTAGAGCCTGGGGCAGAGGCCAAGGAGCCATCCCCAGCGCCCGGGCCATCCTTGCTCCAATGGAGCCTTGGCTGCGGGAGGGGAAGAGAGAGACAGAGAGGAAGGAGGGGGTGGGGGGTGGAGAAGCAAATGGGCGCTTCTCCTATGTGCCCTGGCCGGGAATCAAACCCAGGTCCCCCGCACGCCAGGCCGACGCTCTACCGCTGAGCCAACTGGCCAGGGCAAATTTAAAATTTTTTAAGTAAAAAGCATGGTATGGTAGACCCGTAGGAGTTCCAGGATATGACTCCTCCCTTTTAAATTTTTTTAATTGACCTTAAAATATTTGCTGGCTACACTTTAATAATACCTTGACTTTAAAGATTGTAAGAAATACACATAATTCGAAAGGTTTGACAAAATACAGTAAATACTTTTGCTCCGTATGCAGGAGCATTGTCAGTTTAACCAGTTTAGGAAATCCAATAATAGAACAATGCATACAGACAGTGAGCTATAACATGCTTAGCAGCCTCTCCTGTTCTGACAGAGGTTACTATAAATCCAGAATATGTATCCACTGTAACATGGACATAGGACTGTTTGCCAAATGAAGTTATATGAGTAACATCCATTTGCCAAAGTTGTCCTTGTAGGGGTCCTTGAGGGTTAACTCCAAATTAAGGGACAGATTGTAGTATAGGACCCCTTGGACAGGATTTCCCAATCTGCCGTGCTGCTTCCTGAGAAAGTTGAAACTGTTTACACAGGGCTGCAGCATTCTGGTGATGAATACTATGAGACTGAATTGTTCAATCTATCATGGTTGCTCCAAATAATTTTCTTTTGGGTAGCTTGATCAACAAGGGCATTACCTTGTGCTAAAGTTCCAGGGAGCATGGAGTGAGTTCGAGTATGTCCTATAAAACATGGAGCTCTATGTTGACATACAAGTCTTTGAAGAAGGAGGAAGTGCTGAAATAGTTAATCTGCATTTGTCCTTAAGACCGCAGTCTTTATAGGGAAACACCATAAGTAAATATTTGCTGTCTGTATATAGACTAAAAGGGGAATATGGCAAATGCTGAAAAGCCATGATAATGGCATATAATTCTAGTCTTTGAGCTGATTTTAAGTTGACAGTTTCAGTATAAAGTTGTCCATTGATTTGCAAGAGTGATTTGCCATTTAGTGGAAGTTTCCCAGAGCCATTGTTGTCGATCCTTTGAAAAAAGGAACAAACAATAATTTTGAGACTCAAAACCTATAAGCTGTAAGGGTAAGAACTATATGATTTCATACATAGGTGGGACATAAAAATGAGACTCAGAGACATGGACAACAGTGTTGGGGTTACAGGGGGGGAGGAGAGGGAGGGGGTTGGGGGAGGGGAGGGGCACAAAGAAAACCAGTTAGAAGGTGACAGAAGACAATTTTATCAATGTCTCCCCATTAAAATTAATAAAAAAAAAAACAATTTGTTTCATGGCTAATTCAGGCAGTTAGAAGAATAGTATAAGGATGTTAATTCTGCTTCTCAGGTCACATCCTGCAAAAGGGGCCCCAAGCAAATTTGTAATTTGGCTCCTCTGATTTTGCCAATTGGATTAAAAAAATAGGACAAGAATGCCCTGAAATGGAACTAACAATACATGAGCATAAATTTAAAGGACTTTTAGATACTGGAGCTGATGTATCTGTTATTGCTAAGCTACATTGCCTTCCTTCCTGGCCCACTCATGCAGCAGCCACAGAATTACAAGGTATAGGGTAGAGTAAATCCCCTTAACAAAGTTCTAGTTTTCTACATTGGGAGTTTTCTACATTCTGGATTTTTTTAAGCCTTATGTGCTCTGTGGATGGCCAGTTAATTTGTGGGGTAGAGATGTTTTGAAAAATATGGGAGCATTGCTTGTCAGTCCTAATGGTTTGGTCTGTACTCAAATGCTTGATTGGGGTTTTTGCCCACCAAGGGACTAGGGAAAGAACAGCGAGGAATTCTCATCCCCATAGAAGTGGCACCCAATACCAGAAGGCGTGGATTAGGATATCAAAATTTAGCATAGGGGCCTTGGTAGCTCCTGCTACCTCAATAATGCATTGTGCAGACCCAATTACTTAGAAATCAGATAATCCTGTATGGGTAGACCAACGGCCCCTTTCTCAGGAGAAACTTAGGGCAGCTGCTCAGTTGGTACAAGAGCAGCTACAGCTCAATAAACACTTCTTTATCTAAGTCATATGTTCAATTCTGCTAGCCAGATATCCTCAAAATTGACTTTCACTTATATCAATTTACTTGATGTTGATACATATTAGACAGTTTTTTATATATATATATATATTTTTCTGAAGCTGGAAACGGGGAGAGACAGTCAGACAGACTCCCGCATGCGCCCGACTGGGATCCACCTGGCACGCCCACCAGGGGCAACGCTCTGCCCAGCAGGGGGCAACACTCTGCCCCTCCGGGGGGTCGCTCTGCCGTGACCAGAGCCACTCTAGCGCCTGGGGCAGAGGCCAAGGAGCCAACCCCAGCGCCCAGGCCATCTTTGCTCCAATGGAGCCTAGGCTGCGGGAGAGGAAGAGAGAGACAGAGAGGAAGGGGGAGTGGAGAAGCAAATGGGCGCTTCTCCTATGTGCCCTGGCCGGGAATCGAACCCGGGTCCCCCGCACGCCAGGCTGACGCTCTACCGCTGAGCCAACCGGCCAGGGCTTAGACAGTTTTTCTATTAGTTTGGTTATTAAACTTCTTCCACAAGCACTATAAAGGCAACTGATTATTGCCAAAGAGGACAGAGTACGGGTTTTTTAAAAAAAAAAAGTTAAGGGGGAATATAGTCAAAAATATTGTGATAACTTTATATGATGACAAATGGTTACTAGACTTAGTGTGGTAATCAGATCAGACACTATATAAATGGTGAATCACAATATTATAAACCTGAAATTAACAGATTATTGTATGTCAACTATACTTAAACAAAATAAATAAGTAAGTAAATAAAAAAATTAGACCTTGATTCAATTCACCAGTTCTTGGGGAAATCATAAAGAATTTTTTCTAATATTTTCTTCTGAAGCCTGGAAAGCTAAAGAATCTATCCAGTGGCTTTCATTCTCCATTGGCTAAGGACTTGCCTGAAGACAGAAATTCCTTTGTTTTTCTAGGCTGTGCAATACCCCAAGCAGTGGGTGCTCAAGGGGCAGCAGAGGAGGCCCTGGGTCAGAAAACTGAAAGACATACATTATGCACTTGGTATGAAACATTGCTGATTCAACATTAACCTGTGCCTTCTTTATCCATACACTTATAAGAAAACACTTAAGTTGTTTCAATATCTTGGCTATTGTAAATAACTCTGTAACTGCTATCAAAGGGAAAGAATTTGTCCAGCCGGCACTAGCAGAGCCAAGCACTAAACATCAAGAATTGCAGGTAGAGGCACTGGCCAATTGGCTCAGTGGTAGAGCATTGGCACCCCTGTGTGGATGCCCCAGGTCCTATTCCTGGTCAGGCACAGAGGAGAAGCAACCATCTGCTTCTCTCCCTCTCCCTCTCCCTCTCCCTCTCCCTCTCCCTCTCCCTCTCCCTCTCCCTCTCCCTCTCCCTCTCTTCTCTTCTCTCTCTCTCTCTCTCTCTCTCTCTCTCTCTCTCTCTCACTTCCCCTCCTGCAGCCATGGCTCAATTGTTTCAAGTTCATCAGCCCTGGGTACTGAGGATGGCTCTGTGGAGCCTCTACCTCAGGTGCTAAAGATAGCTCAGTTGTGAGCATGGCCTCAGATGGGCAGAGCATCAGCCCCAGACAGAGGTTGCCAGTGGATCCTGGTCAAGGAAATTGTACTTTAAAACAATAGACTCTTTTATTACAATCTAAGTCTTTTATCACCATCTAAAATATTGACCTCAGTGCATCATTGAATATATACTTTTTATTGCTTTTTCATTAAACTGTTTGCTGAGTATAGTAACATTTGTAGTTCATGAGTATAATAACATAATAACAAAGACAGGTCACTGTCTTTCCTACTGGGTATGCAAGTTCTTTCACATATAGTCATTTTTTTCTTGTTTTCTAAGTGAGAGGGAGGGAAATAGAGAGACAGACTCCAAGATGCACCCTGACTGGGATCACCCAGCAAGCACATCTAGGGCTGATGTTTTGCAACCAAACTATTTTTAGCACTTGAGGCAGAGGTTCCATGGAGCCATGTTCAGTGCCCAGCGTCAATGTGCTCAAACCATCAAGCCATGGTTATGGGGGGAAAAAGAATTGCAGGTGGAGAGATTGAGGTTGCTTTATTTGCAGAGTGGTAAGTGAGGAAAATGAAAAAGTTATGGTTCAAAAGCCTGAACTCCCTGATTCAGGATTTGAGGAGATTTTTTAAAGGGTTGGGAGGAATAGGTATGCAGAAACACCAGCAGGGCAAGTTTTCATTGGCGCCTGGCCATTATGGTAAGGGGTTTTAGTGCCATATCTCTCTGGACAATGGACTCCTGACTTCTGAAAGAATCTGCATGCTCAAGTTCTGATTATGTCTTGGTCATTTGGTTCTGTGTGTTGTAAGGGAAGGGATAAGACTTTGGTACTGGGTGCACTTTTACTTCTTCTTGCTCTATTTGGATGCCTTTTTCTTTTACATGCCTGATTGCTCTAATTAGGACTTTCAGTATGTTGTTGAATAGGAGTTTTTGCTTTGTGATTACCATGAGGCTTACATAAAACATCTTAAAGATATAAAAGTCTATTATGTTTATAAGAATTTAACTTTTCATACAAAAGCCCTTTTACTCCTCCTCACTTTCATGTTTTAGTGTCATAATTTACATATTTTTATGTTTTACCCATTAACAAATGGTAACTCTATATTTAATACTTTGTCTTTTATACTACCTATAAGTTGTTAACCCAGAGTATTATGGGAAGTTTTCCACATTTCTTTGGTGGTGTCCTGTTCTCCTGATCTTCATGATCCTGTAGCCTTGCACATATGTCTGTGCACTTGAAGATGCTATCACCCCTTGCAGACTTTACCAACTGATTTTGGTAAGGAAAGATATTTACTTGTGTATGAAAGCATGCTGGAACATTCTACTATCCCGAGCCTAGTGCTGCAGGATGTCAGGCACAAAGACATGTGGCATTGACTTTAGGGGGATTTATGTCTCTGGCTCAGGACAAAGGGATCCACAGCATTGATACCTGTTTGATCTTTGGTGAATTCTGCAGGGGTGAGGTGGAGGGTAGTTTTCCATAGCTGCAAGGGCTTTTGGGGGCCCAGGACAAGAAGCAAAAGGGAGGTCTAACAGTGGGCTCCCTGGCTTCTGTGGGGTCTGTGGCTGTTACCGTGCATTACCTGAGCTCCTGGGTCTTGCCATAGTAGCATGGCAAATGAAGTCCAGTGACAGGAATCAGGCCTTTGGCATGCAGGTGCATGGCTGGAGGGGCTAGCTGCAGGTGAGAGCTGTGCAGGGTATTGACAGTAAACAGGGCTTGATCCAGGCCCACAAGCAGCTACAAGTACTGTGGCTGTTGCCGTGTTTCCCTGTGCCTGCCTAGTCTCCCTCAGATGTGCACACAGCAGTACAGTTTGATGACAGGTGTCAAGCCAGTGGTGTACAAATATGTAGCAGAAAGAGATAGCTCTGAGTTTCTGCACAGCAGTGGGGCAGACACACAGATGAAGAAGAGGCTTGGATTGGCTGCCGGTTCCTGAGGTCTGCCAGAGGCAGATGGGAAAGAACAAGAAGAGACTCATGTGGCCAGCTGGTGTAGGGCAAATATAAATACCTGTGAAATGAAAGGGGGCGAATTCTGCAGGGGGGTCCACAACAGCTGAGATGATCAGTCCTGTCTTCACTAACAGAACCTGTTAGGGTTGTCTCCAAAGCAGGTGAATGGGCGCTGCATCCCTTCCTGCTGTGTGGCTGCCACTGGTCGCCCCTGCTTTTCCTCACTCTTTGCAATCTCTGTATGTGTCAGCTTTGCCAGTCTGCATGGGTAAAACTAAGTAGCACATCTGTGCAGGGGGCTGGAGTGGGAGGGGGGCTCAAAGGCTGTGGACTCAGGATGCTCGTCCTGCTCTTCCTGTCTCCAGGAAGGAATCTCTTCCTAGCTGGGGAGTTTTTTATGAAAGGATAGAATGATGCAGGCAAAATGAAGCCGTCTTTCTTCCTTTTTTAAGTGGTTATTCTCAGGTTTATTTGTTCCAGTGTGCTGCTGAGTTCTTTAAGCAGACTCCAGAGCTCTCCAAGACGTGTTTCTGCTTGTGGACAGTTGTCTAAGTGATGACCTTTGTGGGAGGACTGAAGTTGGAGTCTATTACACTGTCATTTTGATGATGTCAGTCTTCACATTCATTTATTTAAAAAAAGATTAACCAGAAAAATATGTATTTTCCCCCAAAAGGAAGTCTTCTCTGTACTGTTTATTATTTTATCTCTTGTAAGTATCTTACTTTGCAAACTTTTCTATCATCCAACAATGTTTTAAATGTGTTTAGCTTAGCTAAATCTATGCAGTAAAGTAAGTTAACACCAGCTATTAAATATAACACTATTTATATGTAAATATAAACAAATTCCCTCTTATTTTTAATTTTATTGAGTAATGTTTGCCATAGTAGCTATAAAGTCATCTTAGAATACATTAAATTAAAAAAACATTCTCTAAGTGCTAATTTGCTTGACTCTAAGCCTCAATTTTATCAACAGTTTCAATTCAGTATCAAGCAGCAAGCCAGAAAAAAGACTGCTCTTGAATAATAAAAATATATATTTAGTGTGTCATTTAAGGCCATTGTTTGCTTCTTGATATAGGATGCTTGAGAAAAATAAATCATTTTAATACTTATAATCAACATAACAATAAAATTTGCATATTGATGAAATAATAGGAACAAATATTGAACACATAAGTTCTATTACTTAGATATAAGAATAGCTAATAAATAATTATCTTTGAAATAAAAGTAAGGATAATATATTGTACAAATTAGATGATCATTGTACAGAAATTGATTTTTACAATTTTATTTGGGAACAGATATAAAAATATAATCACTATGAACCCAATCATAAAGTATGTTTACAAATATCTGTTTGCATTTTATATCCAAGTTATTTTATATTAGACATTTTAAAAAATTATATACCTTATAATTTTGTTTAGCTTAGCAAAGGTTGTTTATTTCTTCTCAGAATGTAAGGTGAATTTGAAGATATTAAAATAAAATGGCTATTTAGTTTTTCAAATTTCTTTCTTTTCTGATATTTTCATTGAATCTTCAAGGTTATCTTTTCATAAATCAATGTTTTACTCACTCTAATATTAAGGTTCTCTTTTATCAAAGAAAAGAAGTTGCCTATAGCAATTTTAGTGTCTCCTATATGTATTAAACTTGTTAGGTCATCTGTATAATTAACATTTCTTGATCACTAAGGTGTGACGAAATTGTCAGTTGAGATTTTAAGTGGTGTTGATTTCCAAACTTTTTTCTTTACATATGTATGGATGTAAAACTTATATAAATTAAAGGCCTAGACCTTGATTATATAGGTTAATACAGTTGTACACAGGTATGTATGCATGCAAGCACTATTCTATTTAACATATAAGACACTTTCAGTAACTCAGAAGGTGCCTCCATTTCTATCTCAGGCTCTAAAAGTAACAAATATCTTGATATCTATGCCTTAGTTTTGTTTGTTCTGGAAATTCATTTAAATAGAATCACACAGTATGTACACTTTTTGTGTCTGTGTGGTTTTATTCACTCAGTATATGCCTGAGAATTTTATCCTAGTTTGGCATGTAACAGTAGTCCTTTCTTCTTCATATAACTGTGCTATTCCACGGTATGGTTATTCCACAGTTTGTTCATGCATTCTTTTTTATTTTTTAATTTTTTATTTATTGATTTGAGAGAGAGAGAGAGGAAAGGAGAGAGAGACAGGAACATCAATCTGCTCCTGTATGTGCCCTGACCGGGCATTGAACTGGCAACCTCTGTGCTCTGGGATGATGTTCCAACCAACTAAGGTATCCAGCCAGGGCTCATCCATTCTAATGTTGATGATTCATTGAGTTGTTTCCAGTCTTTGGCTGTTCTGAATAAGCTGCTATATGCATTTAGTGTACATCTTTTAGTGGGAATAATTACTCATTTATATTTGATATATACCCATTAGTGGAATTATTAGGTCAGTGAGAGAGTATACTTGTTGTCAGAAAAAAATTGCAAAAATAAGCCCTGGCCAGTTGGCTCAGTGGTAGAGCGTTGGCCTGGCGTGTGGGAATACCAGGTTCGATTCCCAGCCAGGGCACACAGGAAAGGCGCCCATCTTCTTCTCCACCCCTCCCCCTCTCCTTCCTCTCTGTCTCTCTCTTCCCCTCCCGCAGCCAAGGCTCCATTGGAGCAAAGTTTGCCCGGGAGCTGAGGATGGCTCTGTGGCCTCTGCCTCAGGCACTAGAATGGCTCTGATTGCGGCAGAGCGACGCCCCAGATGGGCAGAGCATCGCCCCTTGGTGGGCGTGCCAGGTGGATACCGGTCAGGCGCATGCGGGAGTCTGTCTGACTGCCTCCCGGTTTCCAACTTAAGAAAAATACAAAAAAAATTGCAAAAATACTTTGAAATGGATAAAAATTAATAATAATGTAAATGATGCTTGTCCATAAAAATGCAAATTCTTTGTATTTGAAAGAATGCATTTAATTATTACTCTAAGTGTATATTTGTTTATATATTTGTTTGAAAATACTTTTTATAATTTTTTATTTTGTATATGTGTGTATTTTATAAATTCTTTGAATTCATTATAACAGTTCAATGGTTTTATCATTAAGTAATTAATTTAAAAACGATCTTATTTTATATTTGTGTGAGACCTATGATGTTACGCACTATAGTATGTCTGGCTTTAGTGGATACTGACAGAATTATTTGACTTGACTTTAATAATTTATACTCATACTAGCAATGCCTAAAGTTCTAATTGTTGATCATCACCAACATTTGTAATTATCAATCATTTGATTTCAGCACTTCTGTTGGCATGTACTGCTCTCATATTTGATGGTTATTTGCAATTCTTGATAATAGTATTGAGTATCTTTTTATATTCTTTCTTTAAAGATTTTATTTTTGATTTTATTTTTTTTAAATATTTTATTTATTGATTTTTTTTAGAGAGAGAGGAGTGAGAGAGAGAGAGACAGAGAGAGAGAGAAGGGGGAGGAGCAGGAAGCATCAACTCCCATATGTGCCTTGACCAGGCAAGCCCAAGGTTTGGAACCGGCGACCTCAGTGTTCCAGGTCGACGCTTTATCCCACTGCGCCACCACAGGTCAGGCCTTATTTTTGATTTTAGAGAGGGAAGAGAAAGAGAAAGAGAGAAAGAAGGAGAGGAGCAGATAGCATCAACTCACAATAGTTGCCTTTCTTTTGTGCTTTGAATAAGTAAGCTCAGGGTTTCAAACCAGCAACCTGAATATTCCAGGTCAATGCTTTATCTGCTTTGCCAGCACAGGTCAGGCTCCTTTTATTATGGCTTTGAATATTTTCTCTTATGAATGTCTACTCAAGACTTATTTTCCCCAGTTTTGTATTAGGTTACCAGTTTCTCATTTGTTATTATGAATTTGTTGTATATTCTGAATATGAGTCTTTTGTAAAAATATTACAAATATCTTCTCCAATTCTGTGGTGACTTTGCACATTTTATAGTGTTTTTGATAAATACAGTTTCTTAATTTAATAAAATTCAATTAATCAATATTTTCTTTTATGGTTAATGTTGTTTGTGACTTGTTTGCAAGCTATGTGTATCCACTAATATCATAAAGATATTTTTATTTTTTCTAGTATTTTTATATTATTAACTTTCTGCTCTGTCCAGATACCTCAGTTGCTCAGAGCATCATTCTAAAATGCAGAGGATACAGGTATAATCTCTAGACAGGGCACATTCAGGAACAGATATATGTTTCTCTCTCACTCTTGCTCTCTCTCCCTTGCTCTTCACTCCTTCTTCTCTCTCTAAATCAATAAAATAAAAAGAAATTTAAATATGAAATATTTTAGTCAATGGAAATTATACAGAGTATGTTCTATGACCATAATGAAATCAAACTAGAGATCAATAACAAAAAGACAGTAGAAGCAGCACTAACAACATGGAAATTAAACAGAGCACATCAAATAATAATTCATGGGTCAAAGAGGAAACCTCAAAAGAAATAAAATTACAGAAACTTAAAAAAGATATCATATCAAAATATGTGTATTGTAGCTAAATCTGTGTTGAGAGGTATATTTTCCCACTAAAATGCTTTCATTACAACTGAGAAAGAATTCCAAAAAAATTGACTCAAGTTTCTACCTCAAGAGAATACATAAAAAAGAGCAAAATAAATATAAAAGAAGCAGAAGAAAAGAAATAATAAAGAAAGAATCAGAAATAAATTGCATGGGATATAGGAAAAATATATAAAAATTAATTTAAAATGTTGACTACGAAAATTGATAACTGATAAAAATCTAGCAAAACTGACAAAAATTGAAAAACAGAAGGATATAAGAAATGAAATAGAAGCTATCCCTACAGACTCTGAATTTATTAAAATGATAATAAGAACATTAAAACAACTTTATGGGCATATATTTGGTGACTTAGAAATGTACTGATTTCTCCAAATTCAAAAACTACCCAAAATCAACCAATCTGGAATAAAAAAACAGAATAGAATTATAATTATAAAATACATTGAACTATTAATTAAAAGTCTCCTGCAAAAGTAAGCATTGTGCTCAAATTGTTTCTATTTATTTATTTATTTATTTATTTATTTATTTATTTATTTATTCATTTTAGAGAGGAGAGGGAGAGACAGAGAGAGAGACAGACAGAGAGAGAGAGAGAGAGAGAGAGAGGAGAGACAGAGAGTCAAATTGTTTCAATATACAATCCTACCAAACATTTAAAGAATTAACACCAATCTTTTTCTAAAAAATGTAGAAACTCACCTGACAAAGACATATTTAAAAAGATAACTGTAGACACATTTGACTGGTGATGGCAACACAAACCTATACATGAGATAAAATAGTATAGCCCTGGCCGGTTGGCTCAGCGGTAGAGCGTCGGCCTGGCGTGCAGGGGACCCGGGTTTGATTCCCGGCCAGGGCACATAGGAGAAGCGCCCATTTGCTTCTCCACCCCCCACCCCCCACCCCCTCCTTCCTCTCTGTCTTTCTCTTCCCCTCCCACAGCCAAGGCTCCATTGGAGCAAAGATGGCCCGGGTGCTGGGGATGGCTCCTTGGCCTCTGCCCCAGGCGCTAGAGTGGCTCTGGTCGCGGCAAAGCGACGCCCCGGAGGGGCAGAGCATCGCCCCCTGGTGGGCAGAGCATCGCCCCTGGTGGGCGTGCCGGGTGGATCCCAGTCGGGCGCATGCGGGAGTCTGTCTGTCTCTCCCCGTTTCCAGCTTCAGAAAAATAAAAATAGTATAAAAGTAATTAAAACATAACTTAAATACTTGTAAAACTCGAGAAATCTGCTTAAGGTTGTTAGATCTTATCAGTATCAATATCCTGGTTGTGAGGCCCTGGCCGGTTGGCTCAGCGGTAGAGCATCGGCCTGGTGTGCGGGGGACCCGGGTTCGATTCCCGGCCAGGGCACATAGGAGAAGCGCCCATTTGCTTCTCCGCCCCCCCTCTTTCCTCTCTGTCTCTCTCTTCCCCTCCCGCAGATCAAGGCTCCATTGGAGCAAAGATGGCCCAGGCGCTGGGGATGGCTCCTTGGCCTCTGCCCCAGGCGCTAGAGTGGCTCTGGTCGCGGCAGAGCGACCCCTGGAGGGGCAGAGCAGCCCCCCCTGGTGGGCAGAGCGTTGCCCCTGGTGGGCGTGCCGGGTGGATCCCGGTCGGGCGCATGCGGGAGTCTGTCTGACTGTCTCTCCCCATTTCCAGCTTCAGAAAAATACAAAATATATATATATATATATATATATATATATATATATATATATATATATATATATATATATATATTCTGGTTGTGACATTGTGCTATACAATTTTGCAAAACACTATTATTGGGAGGAAAGTATCAGCATAAAAAAGATCTCTTTCATTATTTCTTACAAGTGCAGATGCATTTGCAATTATCTTGAAAATCAATTCAATTGAAAAATATATGCCATGGTAAGAAAAAGGCTCGATGTGGTAAAAAACAAAAACAAACAAAAAAAAAACATGGAATTTGAAGACCATCAGGTACTATAGGGATAATATTGATTAAAACCGTATTTTACAGATGAGGAATCAGAGACGTAGTGACTTTTCCAATATCACAAAAGAAGTTGGTGACAGTGTCAGAAGACCTAAGTTTGTCCCATCTCTGCCATTTATAAGCTGTGGCCTTATGCAACTTAACCTCACTTAAGCCTTTTCTTTATCTATAAATTAGTGATAATAGAACCATCCTCAACCACAGACGAGGATTCTTATAAGGACCAAGAAAGATAAACTATGTGAAATTGCTTTTAAAACTATAGAATTCTATCTGCTTTAGAACGATGAAAATAAAATAATAATTATGAAAGTGCTTTTAAAAGATAAGAGCTCCATGTAAGTGTGGATAATTGCAAAGAACAAGATGTTCAAAATAGATGTGTAAGGAAAAATATTTTTTTTCTGTTTCAAAGCTCTATAAGCTTAAATTTTTTGTATTGGTTTTAAAGCTTTCTACATATTATAGAATTTGTGACTTTTTTATTTAATTTAACTTGACTCATAGAAAGTAATTATATAGTTTCATTAGAATTAAACATTATTTGATTTGATTTCTTGGTTTTACTGCCAACAGTCTATTTTAAACGGAACAGTACAAACACTGTATCTACTGGATAGTGTTAACATATATATATATATTTTCCCATGTTCAAAAATATATTTATGTTTTGCAGCTAACTACTGCTAAATTGTTTTGTTAATCTAAGAGTTTATGTCTAAGATATGAACAACCATATTTTTAAAAACAATCAGAGGTAAATAATTCAATTAAATTATTTTTGAATTTACTTAGTTGATTAAATCACCAATTCACATATATATCAGATGAACTTTTAGGTAGTATATTTGTCCCTTTATCCTATGTTCAAGCTGCATTAGGTAAATAAAATAATTTTCTGGTTACACATTGAAGCACTGCATCCTTTCTCTGCCATTGCCATGTGCCCGTTGCCTAAATTAAATGCTCCATAATGATAGTATTCAATTATTTTAAGAAAAGATGAATCAGCTTAGTACCCTATTAACCTTGAAGGGTACAGGCCTCTACAAATTGCTAGCTAGAAAACTTTTAGTCATTAAAAAGTACTTATCTCAGAGGAAAAAATAGGAAAAAATCTTGTTTGTAGTCTATTAAATAGCTCATTATGAAAGTAAATGTAGCATTTTTAACATCTTTATTATCCATAAGAAACAAAATCTTTCTTAGTCAACTCTTTGTAAAGTAAAAGTGAAATAGGGTTCTGCCCCACATTACAATCTGTAACGCTTTACATAGAACACACTGTGTTGGAAGGGGTTTAACACATCTTATTATGAGACAATCTAGCCACTTACATTTTTTTAACTAAGTACTTATATTAAGTTGTTCTGTATTTCCAAATAAATTTTTGGACTTGCACTAACTGTGCCTGCCAAATTGTGAATCAAAATTCAGTAATACATGCATGGTATTCCTCGGAAACTTGGAAAGTTATAGATCATTTCAGCTTGCCACATTAATAAAGTTTAGTAATCAGAATGCAGTCTGTGCATTAAAGTTTTAGATTTCCATTAATATGACTTCCATAAGCCATCTCACTTTAGTAGGCTTTATCGTTTTCAGTAATATAATTTGAACTTCCTATACAGGTGAATTTAGTTGTTCAAACATTAAATGTTAATACTTCCATGTCTCAAGAGACTCAAAGGTGCTGTGTTGAAGTTTTGCTGTTATTAAATTTATAAAAATTTATAGCTGTAAGTAAAATTTAAAGCATTTAAGTCCCATGTAGATTAAATCACAAGACAATATTTTTGGATGCTATGAAGGGTGGATACTTGCTGAATTTAAACCCAGTTAGAAATATGTAATGATGCAGGCATCATATATAGATTTTGAAACAATATCAATCTCAAGTACTATTTCTTGTAGAAATAAAAAAAAGTATTTTTTTCTGCTTGAGTGTCAGTTTGGTCTCTGATGTGCAACTGTTTCTTACTAGATAGTTGTAATTACCTTTGAAAACACCACCACTCTATTTAACATAATCACAAAATTATACTTATAAGAAGGCTTAATTTTGTTCCATAATAAGCAATATTTTACAAGAATGATATAGGTGAGGGGAAAAAGCAGTCAACTCTAGAAATTCTAAATCAGTTATTATGGGAAGGTAAGCAGCACTGAATGAACTAATAACTTAAATTTATTTTCTTTATTATTTGTAAACAGAGCCTCCAGGAAAGCAATATAGCATAGCATAGAGGTTAAATACACATTTAGGGGGGGCAGTTATCATTTGAGATAATGGATTTTCTATTTGATGATTATCTATCATTGGAGAAATTATATATCCAAAGCTGTTGTGGGCAGCTGTGTTAGGCTTCCTTTCTGGTTTACCAGCTGCAAGCACTTTCCCTGATCGGTGCATGAGTGTGGCAGCGCCATGTGTATAGCCTATATAAGGCTATGGATGCTTGCACTTAGGGGGATTGCGGATGGCAGATGGCAGATTGCCTATCCGCCACTATGAGGGCCCATTTTTGCTGTTTGTTTGCTGGAGGAGAAGTTTTCCCCTGCCTATGTGCTCATCCACCCATTGTGAGACTCTATTAAATAGAATGGCCCAACACTTTTCAGCTCATCTGCCTGAATCCAATGTGGACATGCCTGGCCTTGGCCACAGGCATTCCAGCTATATCACTTATTAATTAAATAATAATAATAATACATAACTATTTTAAGTGTGATGAAGATAAATAAGGCATAGTTCTTAGCGAGCATTCAAGAAATGAAACTACTGTATCTTAATGTGATATATCTAAAAGTTTAAATTATTTGGATCATCTACCTGCTGGAGGCACATTTCAATGTTGAAAGAAAAGCAGTTGTTATCTGGGGAACTGAAAGTAACTTAAAGAGTTGAAGGGACCAAAATTCTGCTACCCTAAAGCTGCTTTTCTGAATATTGATTTTAAGCTGTTTATTAAGACACAAAATATTCAGAAAGAATATTTGACCCTTCCCCCTTACCTGCACAAGAGATGCAGACAGAGAAACCTGCTTCAGGTGGCCCTAGCCTCATATGAATTAAGTATGTTAAACTGGAGGACTTCGGACAAGTGCCTGTTAGCTACATACCTGCTGTGTCCCGTTATTTCTGAGTCACCTAGCCATGTGTTTTCTTCTCTTCCTCAACTACCTGTAAATTGCCCCTTCTCACTTCTGAAATCTAATACCCAATTCCTCCCTCTTTCTTCTTTGTCCAAAAATGTCTTATGTAGCCAATGTTGCCTCACTATCTTAAGAATTTTCATGCTTATGTAAATTCCCCATGCACATGTGTTAAACTTTGCCTTTCTCCTGTTAATATGCCTCTGGTTATTAGCCTAGCCAGAAGAATTTAGAAGGCAAAAAGCAGCAAAAGCAGATGAAGCTATACCATGGCTGACAAAAGGACCAGATGCAATGATTGATGACCCCCTGAAAGGACACACCTGGAAAGTCCATGAATATTATATTGAGATTCTCCCTTGAGACAACCCCTAAAATTCCCACCTTTAGATAACAGATAGAAACCTTTAAGGCAGTGTGACCAGGAAGTGGTGCAATACTTACGGCACTGGCCTGAGACACTGAGGACCCTAAGTTCGAAACCCTGAGATCTTTGGCTTGAATATGGGATCACTAACATGACCCCATAATCACTGGCTTGAGGCCAAGGTTATTGGTTTGAGCAAGGGGTCACTGGCTCAGCTGGAACCCCTGCCCCTCACCAAGGCACAGATGAGAAAGCAATGAGTGAACAACTAAGGTGCCACAATGAGTCAATGCTTCTCATCACTCTCCCTTTATTTCTCTCTCTCTCTCTCTGTCTCTAATAAAATAAAGTTTAAGGCAAAAGACCCAGTGTGCTCTCTCTCTTTCATCTGTATCATTTCCAGCCTTCCTTTTTGCTTTCTTCTGCCAAGGGACCTTCTTTGGCATTGGTACCTTATTTCTTGAGTCCATGCAGCCCAGCTGGCTCACTTTTTCTGCCCCAGTGACTTTCCTCCTAATGAGAGGGGAGAAACCAGAAGAATGCAGGAGAGGGCCTGCAGGAATGACTGATTCTGCCAGCTAATGATTAGCCACATCCTATAGATCTGGTCGCCTGGAGACTCTTGCAACACTCACAAGAAAAACAGGATCTGTAAATAGCTAGGGCCAGTGGTCTAGAAACACTGTCCCCCCTTGCTGCCCCACCAGAACTTCCCCTCCCTACCTTGTGTCATGAGATGCACGTGGACCTCAGAAAAAGGAATTATGCACTCCTTGCATGGACACTGTGAAAGATATATAAGATGTAAGAAATCTAACCTCGAGGAGCTTATGTTTTGGAGCTTCTAATCCCACGTGCTCTGTCAGCCACTAGTAAGTTCTACTTCCTCTATTAATTAAATTCTCTGAGCATCTTCTGATATCCTCCATCAGGTGTCACTTCCTGCAACACTAAAAGGGCCAAGGCTGTCACACCAAGGCTTGACTCTTCCTCACATACCCAAAACGCATGGCAGCTCTGCCTAGGTTCACTCCTGTTGCTATAATCTTGACTCTTCTACTTTAAGCCCTTCCTTTGTTTCACTGTTCCCAGCTTTATGAAACATATTCTCAAAATCACCTGGACTCGTGCTGTGAAATCTTTCATGAACAAAATCAAGAAACAAGAGCCCACATCGCTGCCAACAAAAAGAATTACAGTAATTTTAATAAGTAGTATAATCAAATAGATAATGAGAAAAGTTGTAATTATAATAATAACTAAATTACTTAGTACCTTTTTAAGTTCTTCTCCTTGGGTTTGTTCACAGAAATGTGGTCCAATTAGTCCAAGAAGATATTCTGATCTTGAATAAAATATAAAAGCAAATCTACCATCTGCAACTGTAAAGAGTGAATGAAAGAGATGTGTATCTTGATTTAAAATAATAACAGTAATAATTTTCAAAATTATTCAGCATAATGTGTTGAATAATATAGTTAAGGAAAATAACATTTAATTAAATACCAATTTAATCTGAATTTAAAATTTGAGCTATTCAGTGTGTACAAGTGTGGTACTACTTAAACAGAATCAGAAACTAATACATTTCAAATGTTTTTTAATAAATTTTTCTCACACAATTTCAAACAACAACATGTTCCTAGAAATTTTGTAGATAAAATAAAAATTATTCAAGTGGTTTAATAAAACAGTGTGGTAATTTTTTTCTTTTTTTTTTGGTTATCGAGACAGAGAGAGGGACAGATAGGGACAAACAGGAAAGGAGAGAGATGATTAGCATCAAGTTTTTGCACTGGCACCTTAGTTGTTTATTGATTGCTTTCTCATATGTGCCTTGACCCGGGGCTACAGCAGAGCAGGTGACCCGTTGCTCAAGCCAGTGATCTTGGGCTTCAAGCCAGCAATCTTTGGGCTAAAGCCAGCCACCATAAGATCATGTCTATGATCCCATGCTGAAGACAGCAACCTTGCGCTCAAGCTTGTGAGCCTGCGCTCAAGCTGGATGAGCCAGCGCTCAAGTCAGAGACCTTGAGGTTTCAAACCTGGGTCCTTCGTGTCCTGGTCTGATCCACTGTGCCACAGACTGGTCAGGCAGGGGTATTTGTTATTATAGTGAAAAAAAAATGCCATAGTGGAAAAAGAGATTGTCAAGAGTGATTATTATGGCATCCCATAGGTACAATTATTATTATCAATATATTTAGTAATACCCTGCAAACCTGTAATAAAGATTGACGGTTTACAAAATTTAGAGCATAGCTGTTATGTCTGACCAGGTGGTGATGCAGTGAATATTGTCAGCCTAGGATACTGAGAACCCAAATTTGAAACTCAGAGGTCCCCGTCTTGAGCATGGGCCCAGTCAAGGCACAAATGTGAAAGGAGTCAATGAACAACTAAAATGCTGCAACTATGAGTTGATGCTTCTCATCTCTCTCCCTTCCTCTCTCTCTCTCTCTCTCTCTCTCTCTCTCTCTCTCTGTGTGTGTGTGTGTGTCAAAAAAGAAAAACAATAATAATAAGAAATAAAACATAGTTCTTATGATTGCATTGCATTTGTAAATATGTTTTAAGCTGTTAATATTAAAGCCTGCCAAGCAATTAAAATGTATTTAAAGTCACGGTGCAAAAGTCCCCAAGATAGCAGCAAAAGAAAAATAGATGTGATAACATCTCTAGACATTCTTGCCATTTGCGACACATGCTCTGGTACAGAAAGGACTTATGGGAAATTCCTCTTATAGTCAGTGAAGACAATGCTACTCAAAGCAAAAATGACAAAGGTGAATTCTCCAGTAAGAGAAATGTACAATATTTGGTTATTGGAGAAAGAATATATTACTAAAATTAGTAGCTTTGACTTTGCTATGAGATGGCTTTAACAGGAAGATAAGATTTAAAAAAAAATTAATAATTATAAATACAACTGAATTCATTGATACCTTTCTAACGAATTAAGTATTACCTAATGCCCAGATGCTAGAAGTAAGTCATGGAATATATTAAATTTAAAAACATCACTTGTGCTTAAAATTTAAGAGCTTTTATGTGGTACAGATGAGTTTTAAAATCTTTATACAGGTATAAAAGTCTTTGTATTGAGGAAAAAAGTTTTTTCAGTACATATAAGTTACATTAAAGCAACTAATGTTCTAAATCTTCAAAAGTATTGCAAATAGAGGTATAAGTCATTTTTCTGGCCTATATTAACATAAACATATATATAATATCATTTCTGGCATGATTACATGAACCTAAATAGTGAAAATAAGCTATTTCTCTATACAGAAAACTTAAATATGCAAGGGTAGATTTTGTGATGTTCATAATGAAAAATATTAAAATTATATATTCATTGGAAGTTTACTGGAGTAATCACTATAGAATTTTGAGGCAATATTTGCTGGTAACTATACAAAGAAATTACCAAATTATATTTGAATTCAAATTTTATCTGGATAGGATAGCTCACAAACAAAATTCTTAAAACAACTGCCAAATAAGTCCTTAATACATTGCATTCTGATGGATAGATGCTGCCTAGAATTTTTTTAGGCTCTCGGAACATCAACTGCTCCGGGGGTTTTCAAGCTATCCCTTTTGCATTCACACTGGTTGCTTTCTAACTACTACAGGCAGATAGATGTCACTCTTACTAAGTCTGCCAGAGGTGATTTTTTCAGCCTTTTTTGAATGCCTGTGAGACATAACCTCAGCCTCAGAATATATTTATTTTACTAAACTTTTAAGGCATTGATTGGTGGGCTCTAATGCTCAAATTCGCTAAATGCCAATTCTTTTGTTTTACTCTTTGATATTTAGATAGCTTTCTGGCATACAGTTTTTCTTTATGTCTACCTTTATTTTTCTCAGTATAATTCAATAAGATTTACAGCTTTTCAGGTCTCCAGAAACAGAATAAGATAACAAGCACGTAAACAAGAATCTCATATCAACACTGATATTTATGCCTGACCAGGCAGTGGCACAGTAGACAGAGTGTTGGACTGGGATGCAGAGGACCCAGGTTTGAAACCCTGAGGTCACCAGCTTGAGCGCAGGCTCATCGGGTTTGAACAAGGCTCACCAGCTTGAGCCCAAGGTCGCTGGCTTGAGCAAGGGGTCACTTTGTCTGCTGTAGCTCTCTGGTCAAGGCACATATGAGAAAGCAGTCAATGAACAATTAAGGTGCTGTAACAAGAATTGATGCTTCTCATCCCTCTCCATTTCTGTCTGTCCTTCTCTCTGTCTTTCTCTCTGTCTCTGTTACAAAAAAATACTGATATTTGCTGTCATTGTACTACCTAATATCATAGCTTTTTAAGCTGGCAAAAATTTGAAGCTATTATACAGTTTTTATGAGTAAATGAAATTCTGATTATTGTTGTGTTGTATAGATTTATTTATTTTTAAAAAGTAGTTCAGATTTCTGTAATTTTCACAATCTAGATAACTATGTGAACCAAATTAAATATGATTTTAACCCAGTAGAATATAAAATGAAACTATGAGATTAACCATTTAGCATCATGTTTATACCTGTTTTACTAAATGATCTTGGATCAGTCCCTTTATTTTTTTTTTAGTTAAATGCTAATGAATCAAATTTTTATTTCAAAATATAATCCTGAAATATGTTTCCACTAAATTCAATTTGGCTTTTTATAAATTAGAAAGATGATGTCTAAATTATGCTTGTAATGCACAATGAGATTGTCAAATATAGATGATAATTATTTTAAGATTGTTTATGCTTTGTTTTGGCCAAGGCAGTGTGAAAAACATGGAAGAGTATCGACAATAATAATAATATGAGCCATGATAAATGCAAGACTGTTATTATAAAGAGTAATGAGATAGGTCCTGGCCAGTGAGCTCAATGGTAGAATGTCAGCCTGGCATGTAGATGTCTCAGATTCGAATCCCAGTCAGGGCACATAGGAGAAGTGACCATTTGCTTCTCCAACCTTCCCCCTTCTCTCTCTCTCTCTCTCTCTCTCTCTCTCTCTCTCTCTCTTCTCCTCCCATAGCCATGGCTCAATCAGTTTGAGCACAACAACCCCAGGCGCTGAGAGTGGTTCCATGGAGCCTCTGTCTCAGGTGCTAAAAATAACACAGTTGTGAGCATGGCCCCAGATGGGGGTTTCTGGGTGGATCCCAGGCAGGGTGCATTTGGGAGTCTATCACTCGATCTCTCCTTCTCTCACTTGGGAAAGAATAGAAAGAAAAAGGAAAAAAAGATAATAATGAGATAGAAAATATAGAACACTCATGTATAAGAGATAATATATATATATTTGTGAAATAGGGTCATAACTTGTTTACAGTTAGCATCTATTTTAAGGTGACAAAAATAAATTGTTTTGCTTTTTATTTTTTCACTAGTTCTTGAGAAGTTCTCATGTTTAAGAAAGTTTTCTTTAATAAATGAATAAATTCTGGAAACCCAAATTAAAAAATATTGAATGAAGTCACTGAAAAATCAGACTTTAAATAGTAAATGTGATAATTATATTATTATTAAATTTTCATGTTTAAAAACTGTGTTGCTATTATGTGGACAAATCCTGCCAGGGCTGAGAATGACAGAGACACAAAGACCCGACTCTGGGGACGAGGTTCAGTAATGCAGATCCACTTTATTCAGGAAGTAAGCTAGCTTATATACACAAGCTCAACCAATAGGATGTTACAGCGTGCCCTTCATAGCCAATGGCTGAAAAGATCAGGGAGTTGTGTGGTGGGCGCTAAGTCACTTCCTTATAACGGGCGAGCTTCCTTCTTGGGTATGCCCAGGAGGCTTCTGGGAGCTAGAGTATTCTCACATCATTGCATCAGCCACAGCTGATAGGAATGTGCTTTGCACTCCACCCACAACTCCCCCTTCTCTTTTAATTAAGGCCAATTAGACTTGATAAATGGCAGCTTGCTGTTGTTGTAGCTTCTGAATGCTACGCATTATGCAACGGAACCCTAGTAGAACTAAAACAACTATAATACCTATTATACTATATGCTAATAGATTAGCTGGATTAAACAATGAGGCAAGCTTTTGTAATGTTTGACTAGTTAGGAAATAGAACGGGGGTCTTAAACAGGGGATTCCTCCTAGGGGTCAGGATGTCATTTCCCTCCCATTGTGTTACAGAGACCTTCTAGGTGCCATTAAACACAGTTCCATTTTGATTGTAAAAAATGGACATAGGTCCACGCACGCCCCCTTCCCACAAAGGTCCCAGTGTCCAAACACAGAACGGATGGCTTGCCATAGGCTGCGTACTGCATATGGTTGCAAGGCACATTACACAAATTATAACAACATGACAAATCATACAATTTCAACAATTACAGAGGTACACTTCACCAGTCTCTGAGCACTATGCCAAAAGCACAAAATGTCCTTGGCCTTCTTTCTAGCCATGGGAAAAGCTTCCTGGGGCAGGGGAAGGGCCTCCAGCAAAGCCACTCCCCACCCCCATCAGTGTATTTCACATTGTCCAAAATCCATAAGTCCATCCAAGAAAGGAGCCAGTGCCCACTCCGGTCATAGTCCAGGAAATCAGTCGATGCACATGAGGCCTCAGCCACCTCCCTCATCCCTGCCATCCTGGCAGGTCTTACACTGTCCCAAAGAGGAGCATGTGGCAATGGCAGTCAGCATTTCCATCTCTGCTCCAGAGAGCATGTTGGCAATCACCCCTATGTCCCAAAATGTCAGCAAACCCACCAGCAACATAGCAGGCACTCCCTGCTGTTCCAGTTGCTACTCCGCGATGCAAGCCTGGCTTCTGTTTATCCTCCCGCTGCAGCTGCCGCCATTTACCTTCTGGAATCTGCGAATCGCAACTCCGGCCCAATTCTCATGCTCCAAAGATGAACTGAAAACACCAGTTCGTGCTGCCGGGCTTGAGCCCCGGGCTGTCGCCACCCGCGTCTGGGAGTCAGCGGTTACTATAGCACACATAAGCAAGAACAGAGCACCAGGCCTGGGGGCCCGTCAGGAGCAATTCTCTGGGCCTGCCCCGCCAAAGCCTCCACATCCCCCTAGGTGATGGGGTGTGCACGCTGGCCACGAGGTCTTCTTCTGGAGCGCTGAGGACCTCCTTCCCTCAGGCGTAGTTGGTGTGGAGAAGGCCAGGGCTGTAGCATTGGACAGGTGAAGACTGAACCACTTAGTGGGTGCCCAAGAAACCCTGTCAAGCAGGTTGGAGGGTTCCTGGGATCCAAATTGGCTGAAAAACACAAGCATAACCTCTCCCTTGTGTTAGAAGAGGGTGTGATCCCCGCCACTGTGCTGTGGCTGGGTCTTTCCAGCATCATTTCAGAGAGAGGGGTGGGGGAGAGAGAGAGTGAAAGATACAGAAAAATAGACAAGACAGACAGACAGAAAGAAAAAAGACACATGGGGGCATACAGGCTGGCCCATGGGTCTGCAGCAGGAACACATGTTGGAGAAAGTGGTGTCTGAGAGTCTGGAGTCAGGCACTGAGCCCTGGCAGGGAATGCGGAAGTAGTGACTTCCGATTTTTCCTGTGGCAGAGCTGAGGGCACAGTTAGCAATTCGGTTGGTTTTGTTTCTGCACGCTCAGCCGTGATTTTGTCAAACTCGGAGGCTAAACTACTTTCCTCCTCAGTAGAGAGGGGTGAATAGGAAGGTAGGGGTTCCTCTGAAAGAGGAGTAGCCTGTAGGACCTTAGGGACCGGCGAAGGGTCCCCAGCAGGAGCACTGGTCAAACAGGTGTGTATTGCCAATAAGGCAGGAGTGAGGCCGAGAGGGAAGGTTTGTACCCCATATACTTCAGCCGAATGGATGTGCTGGAGAGCTCAAGCCCAAGTATCGAGGGACCAGAGAGGTGCGTCCCCAATCCAGGGATTGAGACCAGAGAGAATCTCCCAGTAAGTACAGGGATCCTTTTCATAAACTTCAAGTGGCCTACTCTGCAATAGAGAGTGCAGGGCTCGAGCCTGCAGGGCTCAAGAGTAAGGGAGAAGGTTTCCCATTGCAGAGGGTCACTCACCCATCCCTTGGATGCCGGTTAGGTCCTTGCTCCACGTTCAGGCACCAGTTGTGGACAAGTCATGCCAGGGGTGAGGACGACGGAGATACAAAGACCTAACTCCAGGGACCAGGTTCAGTGATGCAGATCTGCTTTATTCAGGAAGTAAGCTAGCTTATATACATGGGGTCAGCCAATAGGATGTTACAACGTGTCCTTCATAGCCAATGGCTGAAAAGATCAGGGAGCTGCGTGGTTGGTGCTAAGTCACTTCCTTAGAGTGGGCGAGCTCCCTTCCTGGGTATGCCCAGGAGGCTTCTGGGAGCTGGAGTATTCTCACAGCATTGCATCAGCCACAGCTGCTAGGAATGTGCTCTGCACTCCACCCACACTATTATGGCATATTAAACCATTAGGTTAAAATTGCATTGATTACAGAGAATGTTAATTAAAATTGTTTTATATATATATACTCAGGTAGAATTTCTAAAATGCACTAAAAATTTTCTGAAGAATAAGAGCTTTAAAAACACATTATAAGGAAGTTACATCAGCATCATAGTGGCATAAGACATATCTCTTTTTTGTCTTCTTTCAACAAAGAATTAAACATACATTCAAAAACAAAAGTGTCTTTGTGGAACTCATGGGTTCTTGCTATGTTAAAAGACCTGCGGGGCATTTTCATCACCTTTGTGTCCACAAATAGGCAGAGAGACTGTGGTATGTGCTGTGGAACCAACAGAGCAGTGAATCTGCCCAAATCCCTCTTACCACAGTTGGAGAAAAAACTTGAGAATGCTGACCTGATCAGACACCCATGAACAAAAGAGATAGTGCTGATTTCCAGACTTTCTGTTGGGAGATTTTGACATATTACAGGAGCAAATATATATACAAGTTTGGATACAGCAAAGATGGTAAGGAGATCTATATCAGTGCTGTCTACTCCTAAACCATTTGTTCAGAGTTGAACAACCAAGTAAAAGTGATCTACATCTACCTTACAATGAAAAAGAAGAGCAGTGAGTGAGTGCCTAACAGCCCCTGTGGTGCAGGGCACAGTTGGAGAAACCAATTTTTATCCATAAAAATTTAGAGCACTAAAGGTAGCTTCCATGACAAAAATAAATAAATAAATAAATAATAAAAATAAAATAAAAAAGAGAGACGAATCAAGAGAAGATAAGAATATCAAAAGATATGAAAGAGACAGTTCCTGTTGATTGCACTCAGGATTTTAGCAGAAGTCCACCCATGAGTCTTTGGGATTTCTATACCTGGGGATCTGCCTCCTGGTTCTCCAAGCACCTCAATTTATTAAAGTGTGTTAAGTGCACACTTTTCCCCCCTTTGTTGCTGTTCCCTTGTGTGAGATCCCAGTGTAGGGCCAAGAGCTTCATTGACAAGGTATGTGTTCAGAAAACAGTCCAGAGTATGTGGACAAGGAAAAAACCACAAATTTGACTTATAGCACCACTTTCTGGAAAACAAAAGAGAAGTTTTCAGTTCCCATTCTTGTGAGATATGAGAACCAGAGAAGACATACAACTTTAAGAATTCTGCCACAACAGATACAAGCTAGAAGTGAAACTAGACCACATTTTTACAACAAATACAGACATAAACTAAAAATGGATTACAGACTTAAATGTAAGACATGAAACCATAAAAATATTAGAAGAAAACATAAAAAATAAACTCTTTACTTTGGTCTTAGCATTTCTTGGGGAAAAATCTTCTAAGGCAAAGACAAAAACAGCAAAAGTAAACATGGGAATTCATTAAACAAAAATAAACTTTTACACTCCAAAGGAAATCATCAACAGCAAAAAAAAAAAAAAAAAAAAAAAAAAAAAAAAAAAAAGCGACCTACCGAGTAGGAGAAGTTATTGGCACATGATATATCTGATAATGGTTTAATATATATAAACTCACATAGTTAAACATAAAAAAAATCCAATTAAAAATTGGGAAGAAAACATGAATAGATTTCTCCAAAAAAGACATACAGATGGCTAGCTAAAATATGAACAGATGCTCAGCATTACTAATTATCAAGAAAATGTAAATCAAAACCACAATGAGACATCACCCCACACCTGTCAGAATGGCTATCATTAATAAATAAACTAACAAAAAGTGTTGGCAAGCACATGGAGTAATGCGCACCATCCTGCCTTGTTCATAGGATTGTAAACTGGTGTAGCCGCTGTTGAAAGCTGTATAGAAGTTTCTCAAAAAATTAAATGTAGAGTTATCATATGACCCAGTAATTCCACTTCTGAGCATTTATCCAAAGAAATATAAACACTAATTCAAAAAGATATATACACTCCCTGTGTTCATTACAGCATTATTTACAATAGCCAAGATATAGAAGCAACTTAAGTGTTTATTGATAGACGAATGGGTAAAGACAATGTGATATACATATTAAAATATCTATACATATATATATATATAACAAAATATTGCTCAGCCAAAAAAGATTAAGTATTTTAATTTGTGACATGCATGGAAATAGAAGCTATTATGCTAGGTGAAATGAGTCAGAAACAGAAATACAAATACCATGTGATTTTATTTATACAGTATGTGAAATCTAAAAAGATAAATTAATAAATAAAAGAGCAAACAAAATATAGTAGTACCTCAGTTTTCATTGACTTCGGTTATCATGGTTTCAGTTTTCATTGATTTTTTTTCTGCGAAAAATTAGTCTTGGTTTTCGTTGGTGCCTTGGATTTTGTCAGCGTGCCCACGTGACCTCACTGCTAATTTTGCAAAAACAAAGGGCGATCCATGCATTCCTCTGCTCAATGTGGTGTTGTTTCTCATTGTGTGAGCATCACCCCATGCGTCTAGCCAAACAATTTCATTGCTTTCCAGTGTTTCTGTGCCTTTTTTGATTGTGAGTGCTAATACCACAATTATTTGTAAGTGAAGGGAAGTGACCCCAGATAGTGCCTTGATACCTAAGGTACTTATGGGAGAGATTTCTCTTCCAAACAATAATATCTGCACCTCTCTCTCCCATCCTCGCTGTCTTTCATACACTAAGAAGAGTCTTCAGAAAGGTAAATGCCACATTAAATGTTTATTTATTCTTTACATTAGTCTTTTATACTCATTTCATATTAATTTCTTATTGTTTTTAGTATTAAACACTATATTTATTTCCTATAAAATGTGTTTTTGGTACGTATTTTGGAGAGTCTAGAATGAATTGATTGGATTTACACTGATTTATATGGAAATAATTGCCTTGGTTTTAGTCAGTTTCGGATTTCGCCAATTGTTCTCGGATGAATTTTTTTCGAAAACTGAAGTATCACTGCAGAAACAAACTCATATACACAGACAACAAAAATTGCTGATTGACAGATGGGTAGAAGTTTGGGAGATGGGAAAAAAGGTGAAAATGATTAATAAGTAAAAAGTGCCAGTTATAAAAACAGTCATGTGGATGTTAAGTACATCATAGGGAACATGCAAATAATGTTATGATAATTATATATGGAACCAAATGGAAACTATATTTACTAGTGTGATTAGTTTGTAAAATATATAGATGTTTAATCACTATGTTATACACTGGAAAGTAATATAATATTATAAGTCACCATAATTTAAAAATAAGTTTAAAAATTAAAAATGATAAAGAAACAATGCTGCCACAGAGGGAGCAAGAAGATTGCAGTAGGTATACTCATATAAAGAAAACTTCAGATACTGTATAGCCAGCAAACAGATTGGCACATCTGAAGAAGGTATCAGCTACTTCTAAAGGAAAATCAGCAATGCAAAACTACATAGAACATAAAGAAAACAAGAAACCATATCATCACCAAAAAGTAATAATGTCTTCAATAACTGAGCTCAAAGGCACTGAATTTTGCAATCCAGGTGATAAAGAACTAAAAAAGTAAAAAATAAAAAAAGACTGTTTTGAAACAATTAAATGAGCTACAGAAAATTCATGAATAAAATTCAAAGAGACAATAAAAATAATTGATCAAAGTGAAATCTTTATCAGAAATCATAAAAAGTAACTAAGTAACTTCAAAGCTAAATAAAACAAAGAATTTTTAAAAATGTAATAGAGAGCATATGTAGTAGAGTCAAACACACAAGGAGAGAATGAGTTAGAAGATAAATATTTTGAAATAACTTAGAGAACAAAGGAAAAGATTTTAAAAGAGCACAGAAAGCTTGTATGATCTCTAAGCTCATTCAAAAGCATAGAAAAGAATAATTAGGATTCTAGACATGGAAAAGAAGAGGGGTAGTGGTGGGACGGGGGATTAAAAGCTTATTTAAGGAAAATAATGTTTGAGAACTCCCAAGGCTGAGGAGAAATTTGAACACCCAAATTCATGATGCAAACAGATTATCCTATTATTGCAATCAAAAAATACGTTCTCAAAGATACATTATAATGAAATTGCCAAAAATTGAAATTAATAAAGGAATACTAAAAGCAGCCAGGAAAAAAAATTGTAGCCTACAAAACCCCCCGTCAGGCTATCAGCAATTATCTTCACAGAAATTCAATAAACCAAGAAAAGTGGAACAATATATTAAAAGTGTTTAAAGAAAACAAGTTGCCAGTCAAAGATATTTATGTGGTATAGTTAACCTTCAGATAGGAAGAGATAAGGATTTTCCAGGACAGACAAAAGCTAATGGAGTTCATCTCCATTAGACCTGCTTTGTAAGAAATGCTGGAAAAAGTTCTTTATGCTAAAATAAAAAGCCATTAATCAGTGATGTGAAAACAGTAATATATAACACAGATAAAGATGAATACATAGTCAGATGTAGAAAACTAAAATTCTATGACAGGTAGTGTGTAAACTACATAGATATATTACATAGGTCAAAATAAAAATATTAAAATTTATTAAGGCTACTAAATATAATTTATTAATAAATACAATATATAAAAAGAGGTAAATAATAACATGAAAAACAAAAAAAGAGGGAATGAAAGGGTAAATCTTTTTTAGGAGATCAAAGTGAAGTTGCTATCGGCTTAAAATGGACAGTTTTATCTATAGATGTCTCATGTAACCCTCATGGTAACCAAAAAACAAGCACCTGGAATAAATGTTCCAAACATATATATATATATATATATATATATATATATATATATATATATATATATATATATATATATATATAGAGAGAGAGAGAGAGAGAGAGAGAGAGAGAGAGAAACAGAATATACCACAAAAAAATCTTCAATTTACAAAATTAATCAGAAAAAGAACAAACAATTCATGGAAATACAAAACAACTGGAAAATAAATAATAGATGGCATTCACAAGTCCTTACCTATCAACAATACTCTAAATATAAATAGATTAAATCCTCTTATAAAAACTTAATGGAGCAGCGATATGGATAATAATAATAATAATAATAATAATAATAATAAAAGACTCAAGTATATGTTTTCCACAAGAGACTCACTCTGTATTAATAATGCACACATGATAAAAGTGAAGAGAACACCAAAAAATTTTTAAAATATATAAGAATAGCTTAAGAAGACTCTAGGACAACTTCAGTCACACCAATATTTGAGGGTATTTGTTTTTATTTATTTCTAATTTTTATTTATTGATTTAAATGAGAAAGTAGAGACAAAGAAAGAGAGAGCGAGGCTTGGAACAGATCTGTTCCTCTATGTGCCCTGATTGGGGATCAAACCAGCAACCTCTGTGCTTTGGGACAATGCTGTAATCAACCAAGCTATCTGGCTAGGGCACATATCAACATTTGTATCATGGTCGTGCTGGGAGAAAAAAGAGAACAAGTAATAGAAAACTTGTTTGAAAAAATAATGATTGAGAACTTTCCTAACATGGTAAAAGAAAATAATGTATGGTCCAGGAAGTTTAGAGTACTAAACAAGATAAACCCAAAGAGGCCCACACCAAGACACATCATAACTAAAATGCTAAAGGTTAAAGACATAGAGAGAATCTTAAAAACAGCAAATGAAAAGCAGCTACAATATAGTTACCTTATGAGGGAGCTCCCATAAGTCTGTCAGTCGATTTCTCAACAGAAACTTTGCGTGCCGGAAGTGATTGGCACAAAATATGTAAATTGATGGAAAACAAGGATCTACAATCAAGATTATTCTATCTAGCAAAGCTATCATTTAAAATTGAACAACAGATAAAGAGCTTCCCAGACAAGAAAAAACTAAAGGAGTCTATCACCACCAAACCAGTATTACAGGAAATGTTTAAGGCTCTTCTATAATGATAAGACAAAAATAACAGAAATATGAATAATAAAATGACAATAAATAAATATCTATTAACAATTACTTTAAATGCAAATGGATGAAATGCTTTTATGAAAAGAATTACAGTGGCTGAATGGATAACAGAACAAGACCCCTACATATGTTGTCTATATGAGACTCACTTCAGATCAGAAGACACACAGAAACTGAAAGTAAATGAATGAAAAAAGATATTTCATAAAAATGCCAAAAAAATAGCTGGGGTAGCAATACTAATTTCAGACAAAATAGACTAATATAACTAAAACAAAGGCTATAATAAGAGATAACATAGAACCCAGCAATTCCACTTCTTGGTATTAATCTGAAGGAACCCAAAACACTAATTCGAAAAGACATATACATCAATATGTTTATTGCAGCATTATTTACAGTAGCCAAGATATGGAAGTAACGTAAGTTTTCATCAATAGATGAATAAATGAAGAAGTGGTACATATATACAATGAAATATGACTTAGCCATTAAAAAGAAAAAGAAATCTTATCATCTGCATAGCATGGGTGGACCTAGAGGTTATTGTTCAGAGTAAAATAGATTAGACAGAGGAAGACAAATGCCATATAATTTTATTTGCATATGGAATCTAAAAAGCAAAATAAATAAACAGGTAGACCAGAAACAGACTCATAGATAAAAAGAACATTTTGAGGGTAGCCAGACACAAAAGAGGTTGGAAGAATGAGTGAAAATAGTGAAGGGATTCATAAGTACAAATTGGCAGTTACAGAATAGTCACTGTGATGTAAAGTACAACATAGGAAATATAATCAAGAATATTGTAATAAATATTATGGCATCAGATTGGTAGTAGATTTATCAGGGTGATCATTTTATAAGTTATATAGATATAAATGTCCAATCACTAGATTGTACACCTGATGCTAATATATATAATATTGTATATTAACTGTCATTGAAAAGTAAAAGACAATTTTAACAAAATAAAACTATCCATTAACAATAACATTAATAGATAAAATATTTAGGAATAAATTTAACCTAGGAAGTGAAATATGTGTCTAATGCAAACTAGTATTTTGATAAAAATAATTTGAAGAAGGCACAACAAATGGCTAGAAGTCTTATATTAATGAATTGGAAAAATTAATATTGTTAAAATATGATATTACACAAAGCTATCAATAGATTCAATGAAATTCATATTATAATTCTAATGAGAATTTTTATAGAAATAAAAAATGTACAAAAATTTGTATGGAACTACACAAGGAGTATTGAGAGATAAAAACAAAATTGTTGGCATTATACTTTCTGATTTCAAAATATACTAAATGCATATAGTAATCAAATTTATATAGTATGAAATTAAACACATAAAACCAAAGAAAGTAAAAAAAAGAACAAAGAAGTAAATCCCCATATTTACAGTCAACTAATATTTGGCAATAGGACAAGAATACTTGCTGCAAAAAGTGTATTTCCTTCAACACATGGTGGTGGGAAAATTGGACAATGATATGCAGAAAAATAAAATTGTACCCTTATCTTACATCAGTCACAAAAATTAATTTGAAATGAGTTAAAGGCTTAAACATAAGAACTGAACCTGACCAGGTGGTGGTTCAGTGGATATAGCATTGGCCTGGGACACTGAGGACCCAGGTTCAAAGCCCTGAGGTCACTGGCTTGAATACAGGCTCACCAGCTTGAGCACGGGGTTGGCAACATGAGCATGGGATCATAGACATGACACATGGTTGCTGGCTTGAGCCAAGGTCATTGGCTTAAGCAAGGGGTCAATGGTTCAGCTGGAGCCCCCCAGTCAAGGCACATATGAGAAAGCAATCAATGAATAACTAAGGTGCTGTAACTATGAGTTGATGTTTCTCATCTCTGTCCCTGTCTGTCCCTTTCTCTCTTGCAAAAACTAAGGAAACAGACAAGCAAACAAAAAAAAAAATAATACATAAGAACTTGATACAGTAAAACTTCTAGGGAAAAGAAACATAGAGAAGCAGCTCCATGACAGTATAATTGGCAATTATTTTTCAGATATGACACCAAAAGTACAAGCAACAAAACCAAAACTAAACAAGTAAGACTACATCAAACTTAAAAGCACTGCCTAGCTAAAGAAACAGTCAGAAAAAGAAAAAGCAACTAAAATTATTTCCTGTTTGAGTTTGTACTACACTATTGTATTATGCCAAATTTTATCTTGTTTCCATATGAGCCAAACTGATAAAGTAAACAGAGATATGATGGTAACTATGATTTTTATATTCTTAATATCTCTACATGTAATATTAATCTGCTATCCACCTCTTGGATGTGATATTGTTTACAATTTACCATTTTAGCTAAATGAGTGTCGATTTAGAGGTTTCCATTTGATCTTCTCCATCATAACAGTTCTTCCCAATATGCCAAGAAACCAATATAAGGGTCTAACTACAAACTATATTCTATTATAATTATGTATTCAAAAACTTGGAAAATAAAGACTGGATTGTTCTGGAATCCAATAGCTACATTATGAGCTGCAAATGGCTTAGAATGCCATTTACCTGGGCTCAATATGCCCTAACAAGGGGACCATAATGAGGTCTCAGATGCCTGCATATTAATGTCAATTATGACCTTGGATTAATAGTCTCCAAACACAGTCAACTGAGCACATGGTCTCTTGTTCCAATAAGAGTACATTAGAAGAATTACTACTAAGTAAACTTCTCTTAGTGCTATAAATGTGTTCCTCAGCTTACTTACCTTCCCTGTACTCAGTGGGACCTAGGCCTTTAAAACTGGCACAAGTCTGGGCAAAGGATTATGACATTTTTGAAGGATTATTGCCCTGAGCTTTTTGATCCTACATCCCAGATTTTTTCCAGTATTTTATGGTCATAAAAATTAATCAATGCCCTTATTAGCTGCCAATCTGTACTGTGCTCACAATACTGTTTTCTAGTAACCTTATCTCTAGTTCTTTGTGGGTCAGGTCCTTTGGCTGTCACTCTAAACTTGCCTCTCATGAAAATAGAACTCCCTGCTTTTGATAGTTAAGGATTACTACATTTTTTTTAAATTTAGAATCATATTATCCTCATTGGTGTGTGAATAGTTTTTTTAAATTTATTTATTAAATTTAATGTAGTGACATTGATAAATCAGGGTACATATGTTGAGAGAAAACATCTCTAGATTATTTTGACATTGGATTGTGCTGTATACCTCTCCCCCAAAGTTAAATTGTCTTCTGTCACCTTCTATCTGGTTTTCTTTGTGCCCCTCCCCTCCCCCAACCCCTGTCTCCTTCTTCACCCCATCCCCCCTCCCCCCACCGCCCACCCCTGTTGCCATCACATTCTTGTTCATGTCTCTGAGTCTCATTTTTATGTCCCTTCTATGGATGGATTCATATAGTTCTTAGTTTTTTTCTGATTTACCCACTTCACTCCGTATAACATTATCAAGGTCCATCCATGTTATTGTAAATGATCCGATGTCATCATTTCTTATGGCTGAGTAGTATTCCATAGTATATATGTACCCATGTTTGTGGCAGCATTGTTCACAATAGCAAAGATCTGGAAACAGCCCAAGTGTCCGTCAGAGGACGAGTGGATTAAAAAGCTTTGGTACATATATACTATGGAATACTACTCAGCCATATGAATACAGTTTTATAACAACCTCCCCTACTGTCATCCCTACACTACAGATTGTGGCCATGATTGATCTTCTTCATACCAGTGAATCTTTCCTCAGGGAATTCTTTTGCTTCTGTGAATGGAATGTCTTCCATATGTTATTAAAGAACATGATTAGTTTTCCAATATTGCATAACATGTCCACACGAGCATGCTCGCTTTTCTGAGCCTTTGAAACTTTTGAACCATAACAAAAGTTCTGGTTCTTTTTACTTTACATAGTAAGTAAAAAAATTTTGGTTATTTTTACTTTACATAGTATTAGTCATCACTTTTTCTGAGCTCTCAAGAACCATTCTACCAGCATTTTTGCACTTTTTTAAGGGCCACTATTAAGGTGTTAAATCCTATGCTACAGAAAAAGTGTACTGCTATAGAAATAAAATCATTTTTCCAACATTTTTATCCAGTATTCTCAAAGCCAATACCACATAAACTCTCCCAGATTCTGGATCAGGCTAGTTAGTTCAGTGGTAGAGCATCGGCCTGGTGTGTGGATATCCCCGGTTCGATTCCCCATCAAGACACACAGGAAAAGCAACAATCTACCTCTCCACCCCTCTCTCTCTCCCTTTTCTCTATTTCTCTCTTCTTCTCTCACAGCCAAGGCTCCATTGGAGCAAAGTTGGCTGGGTGCTAAGTATGGCTCCATGTCCTCTACCTCAGGTATTATAATGGCTCCAGCCACAACGAAGCAATGCCCCAGATGGGCAGAGCACCACCCCCTAGTGAGCTTGCTGGGTGGATCCCGGTGGATGCGGGAGTCTGTCTCTCTGCCTCCCAGCTTCTCACTTAAGAAAAATACTAAAATAAATAAATAAATAAACTCTCCCATATTCTTCCAGTGCATATTGATATCAAAATATGTAAGCAAAAATCAACTGATCTACATGGAAAGACTAATTGAAAACTATATTTGACAATTCTGATATAATTCTTTCAAGAATCAAAATAATGAAAGTAATAGTGAGAGGAGAGAAAAAGATATCTGGGAAGCCACCCAAATCATACAAAGATAGTTAGAACTTCAATGACTGGAGACAACAGAAACTCACTGAGGTTTTCCATCTCTTTAATTGATAACGCACACAAAACAAAAGGCTAAAAACAGAAAGTCAAGCAGAAGGGAACAACTGAAAAGAGATTTTGTCTGTCCTATGGGTCTGAAGGTATAACACAGACTAAAGCAAAGAGAGGGGAAGAGAGAAGAAAAAGTAAAGGATATGAGTAACATGATGGAAAGAACTAACATACCTATTGTTAAAATCCCAGAAAAGGATCTTCAGAAAATAGATGGAGAAAGAAGAATATTTGAAGAGCTAATATTCCAAAAGTGGCATAAAACATTAAACCACAGATTCATGAAAACTGCAAAGTTTCAAATAAAATAAATACAAAGAGAACACTCAGTCATCATCAAAGTAAATGTGTTTAAAATTAATGAAGAAAGAAAAATCTTTAAAACATCCAGGAAAAAAGAAATACTTTCACAGAAACAACGAGGACATTTAACACTATAACTAAAATTGAGAAGCCAGGAGACAAAGGAAAGTTAATGTTACAGTATTGAAATACTCCTGAGCACTAATTACATAGTCAATATAAGTATTTTTAAATAGTTATACAATATAAAGATAAGTTCAGATTAATAAATGAAAGTCTATAATAGTCATAGGCCACAGATGTCCATCATAAGGGGTACTAAAGAATTTTCTTTAAAAAAAGGGAATTGATAACAGAAATTAAGCATGAAAATTATGAAAGAGCTAAATAGCAACAGATTGGATGGGTTCGTGGATAAATACAAATACATATTATTTGTACAGAACAATATTTAGAATATTTTGTCAGATTTAAGTTTCTGTAGAATTGAAATGCATTGCAAGAAGAACACAAAAGGCAAAAAAGGATAATGAAAGTATATTAATGTATTTAATTTGTCCAGGATTTATTAAAAGAAGTAATTTATATCTTAATCATATAATATAAGAAATATATGTTATAACATTCTCTAAGGCATCCAAAAATAAAGAGTAAATTTACTTATAAATAATAAAATATTAAATAGGTAAATGGACTGATAAACATAATTATTTATTTTTTTATTTTATTTATTCATTTTAGAGAGAAGAGAGAAAAGAAGAAAAAAGGGGGGAAGAGCAGGAAACATCAACTCCCATATGTGCCTTGACCAGGCAAGCCTGAGGTTGTGAACCAATGACCTCAGCATTTCAGGTCAACATTTTATCTACTGCGCCACCACAGGTCAGGCTCAGTAATAGAGCATCAACCCGGTTTGTGAAAGTCCCAGGTTCAATTCCTGATCAGGGCTCACAGGAGAAGTGACTATCTGCTTCCCCTCCCTTCTTCCTTCCCTGTTTCTCTCTCTCTTCCTTTCCTGCAGCCATGGGACGATTGACTCTAGCGCATGGACCCCAGCTGCTGAGGTTGAATCTGTGGAGCCTTTACCTCAGGTGCTGAAATAGCTCAAATAGCTTGGTTGCAAGCAGCCCTGGATGGGCTGAGCATCGGCCTCAGATTGGGGTTGCTGGGTGGATCCTGGGCAGGTCACATGCAAGAGTCTGTCTCTCTATATCCCTCCTCTCACTTAAAAATAAGAAAAAGAGTAAATAAAGAGAGTGAAAGGAACATAGCTAGAAGAGGAAAAAAGAAGCAAGTAGTAATATTACTGATATATTCAAGCAAATATTAACCAACATACTGTTACTAAATAGACTATTATAGTTACAAAGTGAACATGAACAAAATCAACTAAAAAGTATACTGCTTTCAAGACATACAATTAAAGACACTGAAAAGATGAAAATAACGTAATAAGAAAAGATATAGTTCACAAACAACAACCAAAAAAGGGTTGGTATAGTTGTAGTAATATCAGACAAAGTGGATAAGGTAAAATGCATTTCATCAGGAAGAGGGACATTTCATTATCATGAAAGTGTTAGTCTACCAGAAAATATAACATCTATAAATGTATAGGCAGCTAATGGCACAGTTTCAAAATCTTAAGTATTGGCTGAAGTAAACTGTAGTGGAAGATGTTGACAACCTATTATAATGACTGATAGAAGAAGAAAAGAAAGAGAGAAATGAAAGAAGAAAGAAAGAAAGAAAGAAAGAAAGAAAGAAAGAAAGAAAGAAAGAAAGAAAGAAAGAAAGAAAGAAAGAAAGAAAGAAAGAAAAGAAAGAAAGAAAAAGAAAGAACCAGAAAGGAAAGAAGGAAGGAATGAAAGAGGAAGGGAAAGAGGAGGAAAGGAAGGAAGGGAAAAAAGAAATAATAAGAAAGAAATGAAAGAAAGAATAAGGAAAAAAATAAGGTGGAGGAAGAGAAAAAGAAAGATGTGAGTAAGAAAGAGACAAGAGTTAAATAACAAAATTAACAAAACTGATTTAATTTGCATAGTGGAACACTGCATCAGAGAAAGAATACATATTCTATTTAAAGGCACACATAATGTTTACCAAAATAGACCCTATGACAGAACATACAGCAAAACTCAAAATATTTCAAAAACCCAAGATTGTACAGAATATTCTCTCAGCCAAAAATACCATAATTAAGCTAAAAATACCTATTAATACATTAAAGGAAAATAGAAATTCCCAATGATTTCATTTAAGTAATTTACTCCTAAATAATCCATAATCAAAGAAAGCCATAATAAAAATAAGAATATATTTTTAATTGAATGATAATAAATCTTGTGGGATGTAGTCAAAGTCAGCTTAGAGGAAAATCTTGTAGCTTTGAATACATATATTGGAAACGAAGACAGCGTGAAATATTAATTATCCAGTGTTCATCCTAAAAAATTACCAAAAAAGTAGTAAATTACATTCAAGAAAAATAAATTAAAAAATAAATATAAAAGCAAAAAATAAAATAAACATACAAAAGAAGAAATCAATATAGTCAAATGAATGAAAATTCAAAGCAAAGAAAATTCTAAAAACCAATGAATTTATAAAAATATAATTAACTTCACTTATTAGAAAATAGCTAATGAGATATTATTTCAGGAATAAATTACTCTAACTATACTCCTTCTTAATTTTCTTGACTAATATTTTGATTTCCCTGTCACATATTTTTTAAAATTTTTTTGTCAAGTTTTATTAAAAAAATGGCAAAATTTAGATTTCAGTTGAATTCTAATTTATTTTCATTTTAAGAGAATTGACACATTGGCTCTATTGAATCTATCAATCCATTAAAATATTAGTTGTGCTTTTTTACATGCTTCAGAGAAGTTTCATAGTTTACCTCACATATTATTGTTGCATACAATATTTTGTTAATTTTGTCCTTAAATAAATGGATAATTCTTATAGAACATCTAAGACAGGTATTATGGGAATTTGCTTTTTGTCAAAACAGAAAACAAAAACTTAAATGTTCTAGCATGTATAAAATTTTTAGTTACCAATGAACTCATCTCACATTTCTCAGACAAGAATATGGTGTTTTATAAAGTAACAATCAGAGCATTAGAAGAAGGGTCTCAGATAATAAAAATAACATTTTAATTAAAAATCTGTAAAACGTTTAGATAGAGTGAAAGATAATATGTCTTCTAGAAAGCTAGAGATGGTAATTTTTTGTAAACACTCTCTTTGCTCACCTCTGTTCACAGGTCCTTTGCACTAAGCAGAAGCTAATGATTGGCCAAGGAAATGCAAATGTAAATAAATTGTTAGATTTGCTACTATTAAAAATAATATATTTTTGAAATTCTTATTGCTTGCTGCTCATATATAAAAATACAAATGATACATTTGTCTTATTTACTTGAAGCTTATTATATTTATTTATTAGTTATAACAACTATTTTTTAGCCTGACCAGGTAGTAGTGCAGAGGGTATAGAGCGCTGGCCTAGGACACTAAGGATCCAGCTTCGAAACCCTTGAGTGTGGGCTCACCAAATTGAGTGCGGAGTTACCGGCTTGAGCATGGGATCATAAAAATGTCCCCATGGTGGCTGGGTTGAGCCCAAAGTCAAAGGCTTGAGCAAAGGGTCACTGGTTCAGCTGGAATCCCTTCCCCTCCACCTCCCCCCCCCCGTCAAGGCACATATGAGAAGCAATCAACTAACAACTAAGGTGCCACAACTATGAGTTCATGCTTCTCAGCTTTCTCCCTTCCTGTTCCTGTCTGTCCGTCTATCTGTCTGTCCTTCTCTATCACAAAAACACAAAGGTTTTATTAGATTTTTTACGTAGACTATTATTTATTAATCAAGATTTTTTTTGTTTACCACCATTAGGAAATAAGCCTGTAAAACCTGAGCTAGACTTTATTTTTCTTATTCACTATAAAGAGGGAGTTGGAGAATGACAGTAATGAGGCTGCTAAGATGGATAGGGGCCAGTTCATAGACAATCTCAAGTGACATGCCATCGAAAAAATGACAGACAACTAAAAATAAATGTTGCTGGGCAAGTTGGCACCATTTCCAATATAGAAATACTACTTTTCTAAATTACTATTTTTTTCTAAATTCTTTGAATTTTATAAAGTTTTTATACTATCAGTACTGGTCTTATACATTATGCTAAGAAATTTGGATCATATTGTGAAGGCATGATAAGTAATGCAATTCTTTTAAATAAGATACTGATAGGAATATCTTTACATTTAAGACAAATTTGTTAGATAATAATGTGATAAAAAATAATATGACAAAATATGATAAATAATAATATGGTAAGATAATAATATGATAAAAAATGCATTTAAGAAAGGAGTAGACACTCAAAATTATCAAGAGGATTAATAATTTTTTTAATATTTAAGGAAAATATAGTAACTCGGTCTAAGGAATGAGTTATTATAATAGATAAAGAAACATATTTCAAATATTTAAGAATTAATGTAAGGATAAATCAGTGTTTTGATATATAAGTTTGGAGGTGTTGATGAAGTTTACTTGTGAAAGATTACACCCAGGTACCTTGTTTGATAATTCAGTATGTAGTAGTATCAAAATAACATATGGAATAGAGAACAGTGACAGAATTTATTATAATTTGTAAGATAAAGTAGCAGAAAACACCCAGTCAGAACAACGAAAGAAAAAAGAATTCAAAATTGAAGATAATTTAAGGGGCCTCTGGGACCACATCAAGCAACCAACATTTGCATCATTAGGGTGCTAGAAGGAGAGGAGAAAGATCAAGGTATTCTCTTTTATTTTTTTTAATGACAGAAAGCTTCCCCAACCTGGTGAAGGAAACAAACATACAAGTCCAGGAAGCACAGAGCATTTCAAACAAGATGAATCTGAAGAGGCCCACACCAAGACACATTATACTTAAAATGCCAAATATTTAAGACAAAGACAGAGGCAAATGCAGCAAGAGAAAAGCAGTTAGTTACTAAGAAGGAAGCTTCCCTGAGACTGTAAGCTGATTTTGCAACGGAAACTTTACAGGCCAAAAGGGATGCGAACTATTAATAAATATTCAGTGATGAATATCAAGGACCTATAATCAAGACTACTCTACTCAGCAAAGTCATTATTTAGAATCAAAGGACAGATAGAGCTTCTCAGACAAGAAAGAGCTAAAGAAGTTCAGCACCACCAAGTCGTATTATAGGAAATGTTAAAAGGTCTTCTATAAGAAAAAAATAATAATATGAATAATAAAATAGCAATACAAATCTATCAACAATTTAAAGGCCCCAATGAAAAGACATAGCTGAATGGGGAACAGACAAGGCCCTTATAAATGATGTTTAAAGAGACTCAACTCAGATTGAAAGACACACACAGACTAAAAGTAATGAGATAGAAAAAAGATATTTCATGAACATGGAAGTTTTTTAAAAAGCTGGGATAACAATATTTATACCAGACAAAATATACTTTAAAACAAAGGCTACAAGAGACAAGAAAGCAACCAGCTATTCCACTTTTGAGCATTTTCTTTAAGAAACCCAAAACACTAATTTAAAAGCACACATGTCCATTGCAGCATTATCACCATAGCCAAGATATGAAAGCAACGTTAAGTGCCCATCAATAGAGGAATGCATAAAGAATAAGGGGTACATACATATAATGGAATATCACTCAGTCATAAAAGAGAATGAAATCTTGCCATTTATGCTAACATGAATAATCTAGAGTGTATTGTGCTGACTGAAATAAACCAGACAAAGACAAATGCCATATGATTTCACTTATATGTGGAATCTAAAGAACAAAATAAATGAACAAACAAAACAGAAAACAGACTCATAGATACAGAGAACATTTTGATGGTTTTCAGATGAGGAAGGGCTTTCAGGAGGCTCGGAGAAAAAGGCAAAGGGATTAAAAAACACAAATTAGTAGTTACAAAATATTCATGGGTTATAAAATATAGCATAGAGAATCCAGTCAATAATATTATAATAATTATGTATGATGCCAGATGGGTACTGAATTTATCAAGGTGATCACTTTGTAAGTTATATAATTATCTAGCCAGTATGCTACATACCTGAAACTAATATAAAATAGTATTAATTGTTGAGTGTAATTGAAAAATAACACTTAACCAAACTTTTTGAAAAAAAATAAATCGAAGTTTTTATCTCAAATTATGTTTCTCTAACCTAAAAATTTTCCTTGTAACTTTCTTGTAATGCATGTACATTAGTAATAGTTCTTTTAAATTTTTATGTATTTAGAAGTGATTTTGACTTTCATTCTGATATATATTTGCCAGTCATAGTTCTCTAAATTAACATTTTCTTTTCTACAAAATTAAAATGGCCAAGTCATTGCCTTCTAGCTTGCATTGCTTCTCATTGGAAATCAATGAAATTATTTTTCTCTTTTTTTCTCACTCTTTTTTTTTCTCTTTCTCTTTTTTTCTCACCTCTTCTCTTCTACTTCTCTCCCTTTATTTCTTATCTTTGTTTCCATATCTATATTTTGTTTCTAAATGCCTTTAATTATCTTCATCTACTGTGTCTTTCAACCATATTATAATGTGCTTTGGTGTGATTTTCTTTGCACTTAACTTTTTCTTTTCATATATATATATATATATATATATATATATATATATATATATATATATATATATGAGGAAGAGAGATAATAAGGCAGCTTCCCACATGTGTTCTGACCAAAATCTGCCTGGCTACCCCATCTGGGGCCAATGCTTGAGTAACAAACTATTTTCACTGCCTGAGGCTGATGTGCTTCAATGAAGCTATTCTCAGTGCCCAGGTCACACTTGAACCAATCAAGCCACTGGCTGCAGGAGGGGAAGAGGGAGAGAAGCAGGAGAGGGAAGAGGTAGAAGCAGATGGTTGTTTCTTTTGTATACCCTGACTGGGAATCAAACCTGGGACATCCATACATCTGGCCCACATTCTAGCCACTGAGTCACTGGCCAAGGCACACTTAACTTTCTATGAATTCTTTGAGCATAAAGTGTTTCTGAGATTATACATTTTGACATAGATAGTAATAATTTTTTAACAATCATTTTCTGCTATCCTTTCTACTACAGAAATTTAAATTAGAAATATATTCTGATGATTGATACTCTCCCACATGTTACCAAACTTCTGTCCAATTTCTGGCTTTTTTCCTCTCTTTTCCAGCTATTCTATATCTTTAAAGTTCATGGATATTTGATTTTTTAGTGTGTGTTCTGTGTTTTTTTAATTAATGTTTTAGTTTTTAGGGAAGTTTAAGGTTCATAGAAAAGTTGAGGAGAAGATTAAAATATTTCTTATTTATCTTTCACCCTAACACATGCATAGACATTCCCATTATCAACATCCCCCACCAAAAAAGCACATTTCTCATAATTCATAGCTATTTTTTTGCTCTAAATAATATTCCATTGTCTGCATGTACCATAATTTTTTATCTACTAACTTAATGAAGAATCTTGTTTGCTCTCAAGTTTTTTTTAGCAATTATAAATATAGCCGCTATATATATATATATGTGTGTATATATATATATATATATATATATGCTACTGTTAACATATTTATAGCATACTTTGTATTGCTATAAATTCTCCACTATTTTGAGTAAATACCAAAAAGAGTGATTGCTAAATTATATGGTAAGAGTACATTTAGTTTTATAAGGAATAAAAAACACTTTCTTCTAAACTGGCTGTATCATTTTGCATACCTACTAGCAATAAATGAAATTTCTTTTGGTCCACATGCTCACCAGAATTTGCTGTAGTCAATGTTTCAAATTTTAGTCATTTTAAAGTACATAGTGATCTGTCACTGTTGTTTCAGTTTGCTTTTCTTTTATGACATAAAATATCTTTTTATATGTTGATTTGTCATTTGTATTATTTTTTTATTGTGAGATGTCTCTTCAGCTTTCTGGCCCATTTTTAAATCAAATTTTTGTTTTCTTATTGCTGAGATTTAAGAGTTCTTTGTGTAATATGGGTAACAATCCATTATCAAATATAAAAATTCTCAACAAAATGTTAGCAAGCCAAAGTCAATAATACATTAAAAAATCATACACTATAATCCGGTAGAATTTACTCCTGGGATGCAAGGTTAGTTGCAAATATTTTTTCTCAATCTTTGATTGTCTTCTAATTTCACTGACATTTTTTTTGCAGAACAGAAGTTTTTAATTTTAATAATGTTCAGCTTATTAGTTGTTTCTTCTGTGGAACATGTCTTTAGTGCTGCATCTAGAATGCCTTCACCATATCCAAGATCACCTAGATTTGCTCTCAAATTATTTTACAGGAGTTTTGTGCTTTGCATTTTACATTTAGCTCTGAGTTATTCATTCTAAGTTAAAGTTTGTGAAAATATAAGGTCTATGTCTAGATGCTTGTTTATTTATTATTATTATTTGCATCTGGAAGTCCAATTGTTCCAGCACCATTTGCTGAAAATATTACCTTTGCTCCTTTGTCAAAGATGAGCCATTGACTATCTTTATGAAGGTCTATTTTTACATTCTATTCTGTTTCATTTATCTATTTGTCTATTCTTTCACTAATATCACAGTCTTGATTACTATAGCTTCATAATAAATCTATAAATCAGATGGTATCAGTCCTACAACTCATTCATTTTTAATGGAATTTATTGGGGTGTCACTGGTTAACATAATTATACAGGTTTCAGGTGCCCAATTCTACAAAACATCTCTGTACTCCATATTATGTGCTTATTCCCCTAAGTCAAGTCTTCATCCCTCCCCACTTACCCCTACTATACACTTCTCTACCTCCCACCCCTAGAAATCATTACACTGTTATTCGTGTCCATGAGATTTTCTCTTTTTTTGTGTGTCTTTTTTTTTTTTTTTTTGCTCAGTCCCTCCATCCCTCTTGGCCAGCCCCCAACCAAGACAGCTGTCTGCCTGTTCTCTATGCTTGAGTTTGTTTCCTTTTTTGACAGTATGGTTGGACCTAGAGGATACTGTGCTAAGAGAAATAAGCCAGTAAGAGAAAAACAAGTACCATGTGATTTCACTCATATGTGGGCTCTAATGAACAAAATGAACTATCAGCTCTCTAATTTTGTTCTTTAACATTAAAATTATGTTGGCTAATGTGGGTCTTTTGCTTCTCCATGTTATTGTTACTAGGGCTCAGGGACAAGCCAAAGTTCAGGGGACTTCATGGAGAGCAGAGAAACTTGACTAAATATATGATCAAGACAAAACAGATGGTAATCAAATTTTGAATACTTGATTAAAAGTTTCTATATATTGTTATAGTATGCTCCATAATTGAAAAACAATTATCAATAAGTAAATGATAGTCTTGGTATTGAATGCTTCTAAAAATTATCACTAAAATACATTATAAATCTGGAAAATGCACTGAATTTGATTTCTTTCAGAAGAGAATCAATGCATAGGAAATTTATGAATTTTACATTTATTTTTTATTGAAAGAAAATTTAAGCTTATCAAAAACTTTACAATATAAATAGTTTGAATTGGTTACTAGTGAAAGTTTTAGGATAATTTAAAAATTATAGTCTTGTTGGTTTCATTATAGATAAAACTTAAAAGTTATTATCCTGAGTTTACTGAAATTGTTTTATTTTTTTATTCCATTCTCATCAGCATACTGCTATGAGAGTTCTTTTTCTACTAACAAATATTATTAAAATAAAACATAGACAACACTTAGTTATACATTATCCCCCATGAGTAGTGTTGTCAATCCAAACTCAATTAGTTTACAACAAGCAAACTAATGTGTTTCATATTCAAATCTTTAAAAATTGATACACAGGGTATATAAGCATTTATTATAGAGAATTGCTATTGTAATTATATATTTTTTATTTAGGTATGATTGTAGAATTGTAAATTATAACTGTAATAAGTCATTTTCAATGAACAATTTACTTTTTTTGTGATTCCCTATGTTATATATGTTCTAACTATTATATTAAAATCTAATTTTATTTCTGTTTTGTATAAGGTTTTGAGCTTATACTTGAAAAGCTTGTGTTTTATATTTTGCATTTGATTTTACAACAATTAAACATTAAATTGCTTCTTACAAAAGAAAGTCTCACATGAGTTGGACAAAAGAAAAAAAAAACACTAGGCATCAGCACTCATGGTTAAAGCAGCACTGACTCATGGCGTCTTTGTATGAGCTAGAAAAGTTGCCCCTTCTGGCAAAATGCAGACCATGACCAAAACAAAATGTTTAGTAAATGGTATGAGAGTTGAATTTCACCCTCCTCCACTGAGCACCCTTTTGAAAAGAGTAGACTGCATAATTGTATTTAGCCCTGCATGATGTGTATGTTCTGTGAAAAAAAATTGATAACTGCAATACTATAAAAGAAATGTTCTCTGTTGTTATTGTCTTACTCATATATTTTCTTTAAATACAGAGCCTGACCTTGCCCAAAGTGTAGCTAAAACACTAGAAAAGCACCTTGTAGACCTTTCGTTATGAAGTTGTTTCTATACTATTGTCTATTTGAAAGATAATAAAAGTTAATATCTGGCTCTTCTATTGCATTACACCAGGAAGGATGCAATCTGAAATTAACTTGTATTAAACTTATAAGGCAAATTCTGGAAAGGACTTATGAGAAACAGAGCTTGAGTACTTAAATTTTTTATGTCTATCCTATGTTTAGTGTTTGTGTTTCTGAGGTACTAAAACACTTCTGCTTGAAAATCAACTGCTTAAAAATTAACAAAAGAGACTTGTAACCTTCACAATCAGCAACACAGAGTGTAACTTACTGAAAGCAATTTATAGTCTCTATATATTGCATATACAACCAATTAGGATACTTCCTCTCTCTCTCCTGTCACACAGACATATATACACATTCAGTCAGAAAGCACAGAATAAGTGACAGATGACAACTTGACACTCAGCTTTAATTTTCTCAAGAAAATAAATAGGATATTTCCAATTCTAGCTGAAACAATCTGGTCAAGACACGAGTTTGACAAAATCCTTAGAACTTGGAGAGAAAATGACAAAAGAAGAAACTTTGTGAACACAAAACATGTGAAAGAAAAAGCAGATATAAAGATTTTTCACTTGCTCTTTAAAAATCTATCTGTTTACATTTTTTGAACAATTGACTACTTTCTAATCTGCCAAGTTTAAGAATTGCATTTAAAACTTTTCATCTTGAATCAATTCTCATAAGCATTCAGAGCGCTATTGCAATAGCATATAATCAAATAAAAATGTATACATGTCAAACCAAGATTTGCCTCAACTGCTAAAATAATAAAAATGAACATTTAATGTATAAGAACCTATCAAACTATAACTACTTTCTAAGTCAATGTCTCTAAAAATACTGATTTCTCACAAAGCTGGAGTTGGGACCAGGAAGGATGGGGGTTATTGGTAATGAGTAATAAAACCCTCTAGGTAGTAATGAAATAATTTTGAGGGTTTTGTCTACTTTTAAAAGTCTGCCTCAAAACGTTATGCCAATTCCAACCTGGAGATGAGAGTATACTTTCTTTACATAATAATTTGGATAATTATCAAAATAATGTTTCTTGACTTTTTATAAATTTTGTAATTTCTAAATATTTATCATTTGGTTAAAATCTTTAAGATCTCAACCTATTTTTTTAATACAGGACTTAAATTTGGTAGGCAGTTGATAAAATATTAAGTAAATGATAAGGAGATGAAGGAATTAGCACAGTTAAAAAAGTAAGAGTATGTATAAGCACAGGTAAATAAAGAACATATATTATTCAATAACAAGGTATATATCCAGCATCAATACATCACACATACAGGGATTACAAAATATATATATATATGTGTGTTTAGGATAAAGATGCTGTTTCCAAAAGAGTGAACAATTTAAGATCCTGACTGGTTGGCTCAGTGGTGGAGCATCGGCCAGGCATGTGTATGTCCTGGGTTCAATTCCCAGTCAGGGCACACAGAAGCAACCATCTGCTTCTCCACCCTTCTCCTCCCTTCCCTTTCTCTCTTTTTCTCTTACTCTCCCACAGCCATGGTTTAATTGATTTGAGCACATTGGGCCCCAGCCATGGAGGATGCCTTGGAGGTCCTCTGTCTCAGGCACTAAAAGTAGCTCCATTTGGGAGCATAGCTCCAGATGGGTAGAACTTTGGCACAGATGGGGTTACTGGGTTGATCCCAGTCTGAGTGCATGCTTGAGTCTGTCTCTCTATCTTCTCTCCTCTCACTTAGAAAAGACAAAAAAAGAGTGAACAATCCAGTGGGGAAGCAAACTAAGCATAGAGAGAAGCCAAGGAGTTAGAGAACAGTTAAATATCAAATTATATTGGACTACTCAATGAAAGCTATGAGAACTAAAATACAACAAACATCTTATTTTGTAAGATGCCTTTTGTTTATTTTATGTTTTTCTCACACAACTCTAAAAAGAATATGTTATTCTTTTTTTTATTAATTGACTCTAAATGCCAAATCACAGTGTATGTGTGCAAGGGTAGGGAGTATATGCAATTCATATTCACCTGAACGTTTTAGTCAGTAAATCATCTCTGTCCTATTCTTACCCCTAAATTTCACCCAGCACCTAGGAATCTAGTGCTCCTTCCCTCAAAATCCTCAGACCTCTTCATAGTTTAATGACCATAAGTTAAAAATAGCAAGCAGAAACTCCAAGACTATGTTTAAGTTTTAAAAAGTGTATCTGTTTATTGTATTTTTTTAATCATTTTCATGTGTGATAGCCGACTGCTAAGATGGACCCAATGATTTGTGTATTATGGTATTAATTCCCCTGTTTAATTTTTACCCACATTAAAGCTACATTGATGTGTGTGACCAATAAAATATTCGAAAGTGACAGTGTGCAACTTTTGAGGCCAGCTTATGCAGAGGCGGATTAAGGTTGGTTGAGGACCCAGGTGCAGAAGAAACTATTGGACACTTTGTCATTAGGAAAAATTGTAAAGTTGGGGTTTTGCAGGTCCCTTCAGAAGTCAGGGCCCAGGACGTGTGCCTGGTGCACCCGCCGTTAAATCGCCTCTGAGTTTATAAAAGGTATTTCAGTTTCTGGAGTGCTTGAGCTGGTGAAAGACAGCTACTAGTCCATAAGGGAAACTCAAGCAGCCCCATGTAGATGTCCACAAGGAAAGTTTACTATGGCTTTCCATGAACATTGAGCACCAACCTGCCAGCCGTGTGAGTGAGCCGCCTTGGGAACAGACTCTCCAGCTTCAACATTGCTTTCAGCCGATGGCTGTCCTAGGTGACCTCTGATTGCAACCTCATTAGACTTCAAACCAGAACAGTTCTACCAAACCACTCTCAAATTCTCGAAGAACAAAAACCATGAGAGATAATGTGTTTGTGTTTTAAGCCACTACATTTTGGGATAATTTGTGACACAACAATATTTAACAAATACAAAATTTTATACCTAAAAGTATGATGCAACAATAGCAAAACCTTAAAATGTTGAAGTGGCTTTGTCTAGAAGGATAAGGCAGTAAAACCTTGAGGAAAATACTGGTGAAAGCCTAAAAAGCCCTGGCCTATTGGCTCAGCGGTAGAGCGTCGGCCTGGCGTGCGGGGGACCCGGGTTCGATTCCCGGCCAGGGCACATAGGAGAAGCGCCCATTTGCTTCTCCACCCCCCGCCCCCCTCCTTCCTCTCTGTCTCTCTCTTCCCCTCCCGCAGCCAAGGCTCCTTTGGAGCAAAGATGGCCTGGGCGCTGGGGATGGCTCCTTGGCCTCTGCCCCAGGCGCTAGAGTGGCTCTGGTCGCGGCAGAGCGATGCCCCGGGAGGGGCAGAGCATCGCCCCCTGGTGGGCAGAGTGTCGCCCCTGGTGGGCGTGCCGGGTGGATCCCGGTCGGGTGCATGCGGGAGTCTGTCTGACTGTCTCTCCCCGTTTCCAGCTTCAGAAAAATACCAAAAAAAAAAGGAAGCCTAAAAAGCCTTGAAAAGGCTGTTAAGAGAAAACCTATGACCTTTAGGGAGGCTGTTTGGGTGAACAATGGAAAGGATACAAAGAAAATATTATTGAAACTAGCGGAAAAAAAGATCATTGTTTAGTAGTAGTGGCAGAAATTTGAACCACATTGTAACCCATGTTAACAAGACAATTAGAATCTAATGAACTGGAAGATGTAGCCAAGGAGATTTCTTTTTTTTTCTTTTCTTTTCTTCTCTTTTTTAAATTAGATGGGGAGAGATAAAGAGACAGATTCCCTCATGCACCTTGAGTAGGATCCATCCAGCAACTCCTGTCTGGGGCCGATGCTTTGCCCATCTGGGGCCAATGCTTTGCCCATCTGGGGCCCTACTTGTAACTGAGTTATTTTTAGCACCTAAGATGGAGGCTCCAAGGAGCCATCCTCAGTGCTAGGGGTGGACGTTCTTGAATCAATCGAGCCATAGCTGCAAGAGGGGGAGAAAGAGAAAGAGAAGGGGAAAGAGGAGTGGAGGAGAAGCAGATGGTTGCCCTTTTTGTGTGCCCTGATTGGGACTCGAACTTGGAACTTCCAAATGCCAGGTCAACGCTCTACCACTGAGCAACCAGCCAGGGCCGAGATTTCTAAGCATAATAATACATGTGTTAATCCTGCATTCCCCTGTCCTTACCACTGGGGTAAAATAATAGAAGCCAGATGGAAGGTCTACACAAGTGGCCAGAGTCTCCAAAGGCAAGGGATGCAAGTAAATGGCTTTTCTCTAAACATATATTGGAGAAAGTAATAGTTGCATGCCCCCCCTTACAGAACAAAGGAGAAGGGACAAAAAAACACACAACTTTGCTATTGGAAACAGGACAGAAAGCAATTTGGGATTTTACTTTAACTTCTTTGAATATAAAAACGTTTTTCAAAGGATGTTGAGGTTGATGGCTTTCATAAGGTAGAGTTATCTCTAAGTTTCCAGGACTCACTTTCTTTTTCACTGTGAACTCATACCACCAGAGTTATGAAATCTATATGAAGTTCTCTCACTATCTATACAGTTATAAATTAACTTCCTTAGTGTATGGCCAGTAGTCACAGCTGTTGTCCTGGCCATGCACATGCAGGTTCCCATTGGGTTTGGGCAGATGGTAAAGAAACAGTGGAGCCAAAAAATGGTGGGCTATTCCTTTATTAAAATTTCACACTAGTGGGTTAGCAAACACACAGGGAAAACACTTCCCTTTCACTCAGGGCTCCCAAAGCCACTGACGCATTCTCTGGTTCTACAACCAGGAGAATCTTCTCTGGTTCCTCCTAGAATCAAAGACCCCCACATTCCTCAGTAGGGCTCCCAAAGCCCCTCAGCTCTGGTTCCCCATCTGTACACCTTCTCTCTCTCTGCCAAACATATCTTCTTCAGCACTCTGCACTCTCTTTGCTCCTACTCTCCAAACATGATTTCTTTCTATGCAAAACGTGACTTCTTTCTGCCTCTTTTCCTTCTTCTCAAAATTTACTGGCACAAAAACCTCTCCTCAGCAAACATTAGCAAAACAATGGCCCCTCCTAAGCAGGAAGGTAATTTGCAGTTTCACAGATCACATATACCTGGTGTTACCCATCGCCATTTTGTAACAATAGTAGTGACCAAACTAAAAAAATTACAAATTTTACAAACTCATTTGCCCAACATTAAGGCTTGCGATTAGTCCAGGATCCTGAGTTTTTAAGATAATTTATTTCCAAATGCTTTAACTTAGCAAAAAAACAAAAATATTTTCTTACATTTCATAATTTGGTATCACATTTTTTTCCACTGTTGGATTCTGGCAAATTTGTCCATAATACACCTCTTTGTTGGTTATTTTATTTTAATCTGATCAACAGAGGCTAGAACAAATCTGTTCAGTTTGTCTAAAAACATGAATCTAGCTATTGCCAGCAGGACTCTAAGAATAGAATGTAGAAAATCTGCCGTCTCCAGGACTCCCTCTAAGGGTCTTGTTTTAGTCAATAAAATAAATCTATCTTAGATTCAGTAAGTATAAAGGTCTGTTTCAGGAAGGTGGCTTCCTCCTTACATTTCTGTATTAATATGTTCGACTAGGAACTAGTATAACTAGATAAAACAAGGTATATTAATAATTTCCACTGCAGAGGAGAAAAAAATACATTTTCTTCTACTCTTCTGTGTTCCTAGCTGGGGCCCCTGTAACAAAAGACAAATTAACAAAATAAAAATATGCAAATTTATTTAATAGAAGTTTTACATGCCACAGGAGCCTTCATGAGGAAATGAAGTCCCACACACAGAGACTCAAAGAAGTGGTTAAACATAAACGCTGTTATTCTAGGTTTGATGATTTGTGGAAAGTTGTGGGAAAGTGTAATAAGACTAAGGGTATGAGCTAAGGGTAGTTTGGGGTACGAAAAGTAGTTTTACTTCCACCTTTTAAAGTTCTTCTCTTTCTGGGTTAATAATCAAATTAACATGAGGCAGATTAACAGGTGAACACAACCAAATTTATTACATATGTACATATAGGAATTTCATAAGAATATGTCACCTGAGGGGGAAGTAGGCAATTCATATATTGATGAGAAAGAGCAAACATTTGATAAACAAATTTTATTGAGTCACCTAAAAATAAATGGACACAGAGGGAAATCTAACGCAGAGGGAAGACTGCAGGTTCCTCGCAGTCTGCCACATTTAGTTCATATTATGATGCTAACGTGATGGATCCCAACCTTCCAGCAAATTTTTCTATCTGAATTCCTTAGGGCAGGTGGCAGGGAAAGGGGTTAATCCAGGGTTCTTTTGAGTCTTTTTTTAAGATAATCATTTCAAAAATCTTATAGTAGTGTGGTAAACTCTGCTCACCTTCCACCCTGCAATACACCTGGGGACAGCCTCGCTCTTGCCTTTACCACACAAGACATCTCCAGATGTCCTTCACCTCACACAGAATACATGAATTGGTGTCTTGGGCAAGCAGAATTGCCTGAAACTGACTGCCTTCAAGCTGTCCCTCCAAAACAAGAACAAAATTGAACTGATATATTTAGATTGAACAAGGGCAGTGTGAAACCAGTAATCATGGCCACCATCATGGCCAAGCAGGTGCAGGTTCACATTAGATTCAGTCAGATGGGAATGAAACTGTGGAGCCAAAAGCTGGTGCACCATACCTTTATTATAGCCTTGCAACTGGCTGGCGAGTAAACACAAACAAGGGAGGCACCAAAACCCACTCACATGTTCTCTGGTTCTACAACCAAGAGAATCTTTTCTGGTTTTTCCTAGAATCAAAGGCCCCCACCAGTCTCAGCGGAGCTTGCAAGAGCCCTCACCTCTGTTTCTCATCTCCTTCTCTCTGCACAAACTGCAAAAACATGGCTTCTTTGCTCTCCTTCTTCTCCTTAATACTTTTTGGCATGAAAAACCCTTCTCCAGCACACATTAACATAACAATGGCCCTTACCAATCAGAAAGGTAATTAGCAGTTTCACAGATCACATATCTGGGCAGCCATTTTTAACAATAAAAGTGAGCAACTCAGAAAATACAAATTTTACAAACTCATTTGCCCAACAGGGAGTAAGTGAGAGACCTAAAATTTACCAAACAGTGAAAGTTGTGAGACCAGGTTGGAGGATCTGGCCAGTTGTGCTACTTGACTGATTTATGTCCTGCTGGAGAATCCCAAAAGTTGTATATATATTTTTGTTTGTTTGCATGTTGTGCTTCTTATGTCCCATGTGTGAAAGGCAGACATAAACTTTTTTCTTTCTCTCAATTTCTCTGGTTTATACCCTAGCAATACTTAGCAGAAACATTCAAGAGTTCAAGCAAATACCTCAGAGAGATCCAGTATCCCTCAGAGACATGTATTCTGCAAGATGTTTACGAACAATAGTGTTTATTATAGTATAAAGAGGGTGTAAAGTTTACTAGGACTTTAGTGACTCATGACCCTGCCTCTTTCTGAAAAGCAGTCAAGTTAGCTTTACCTCAATAACTCAAGCTGTATAGATAACAGAATTTACCAAGATTTCTCCTTTACAGGCCAATATGAAGTATGTTCTGATGAGGTTCAAGATATGATACTTCAAAATAAGGCACCTTGGCATATTTTAAGCTAAAGGAATTTGAAAAAATGGCAAGTACTGGGAAGACACTGACATTTCCCTGAAGCAGGTGATAAGACCCTCCTCCCGTGAGAGGTGCCCTCCCCATACCTGCAGGGAAAGAGCATTCTAATCTCCGGGGTGGGGGGCCTCTTAAGAGAAACTCGAACAAACAGGCCTCAGTAATTTTTATACAATTTCAAAAAAATTGGAATCTCTCAGTTCACTTTTTAGCCAACCAGATTTGTAGTTATTGTTACAAGAAACATAGACACATCAGGCCCAAAGGAATGATCAGGTGCAAATTTTGATTTTTTTCAGAATATAGCTACACCATCCAGTAAACACCTAGAATAAAGATCAGCCCTCTTGTCTGACCAGGCAGTGGCGCAGTGGCTAAAGCATCAGACTGAAACGTGGAGGTCACTGCCAGCTTGAGCATGGGATCATAGACGTGACCCCATGCTCTTTAGCTTGAGCCCAAAAGTCACAGGCTTGAAGCCTAACGTCGCTGGCTTGACCCCAAGGTCTCTGGCTTGAGCAAGGGATCCCTTGCTCTGCTGTAGCCCCCAGGCAAGGCACATATGAGAAAGCAATCAGTGAACAACTAAAACATCTTAACGAATAACTGATGTGTTTCATCTCTCTCCCTTCCTGTCTGTCTGTCCCTATCTGTCCCTCTCTCTGACTCTCTTTCTGTCTCTCTCTCAAAAAAAAAATAATCAACTCTCTCTGGGCATAGTTGCATTTAATAATCAGACTGTGTTCCTAGGGAGTATGTACCTTGAAAAGGTAAGGGTAAACAGTTAAACTATCAGCTCATCACGGAATGACTCTGACACAAAGGCCCAGATCTCACACAGAAAATTGTATGAATTCAAAAAAATAAAAAATGAAAATAAATAACAATTAAAAATGCTAACCGTAGTGAGATATTCCTGAGAGAGAGTTGAAAGTCCAATTTGATTTAATCCTCCAAGAGATGGGGTTAGGGGAATTCGGTTCTACCCTTGGAATATGGTCCTCCCTGACCTTTAAGCATTTGGCAGGAATCACCAGCAAGGAAAAAGATAGGTAGATCAGCAGCAGCCCTTTCTGCAGGAATTGGCTTGTGACCCAAATGGTTCATCCAATATCCACAATTTACTTTCACAGCTCACATCCCCACAGGGGGTGTCTTTTAATAGTCTGAGTCCTAGTGCTGCCCGCTGAGAGTATGGCCACATCTGCGCTCAGGTTGCTAGTCTGAAACCCGCAGCAGGCAGCCTTGCAGAAGCTAGACTCAGACAATTAAAGGAAACCTTATGTGATTCTAGGATATCAACATAAATATATAAATAAAAACAATAAAACCAAAAATAAAAACACTACCCCCCCCAAAAAAAAGAGACAGAGGCATCTCTCTGCTTCTAGAAGCAAAAGGAATAAACACCCCCTTTTCAGTGCAAAGCTGGGACTCCACTGGCTTATCTGAGGCTTTCCTGCAGGTCTTTTGATTTCTTATGTTAAGCCACCTTTTCATCCGTCAGCAAATCTGAATTGACCACCCTCAAAATGAGTGCTTCTGTTTTCTACAAGAGCTCATTAGCAAGCTTCAAAAGTACTTTTCAAACAAGCAGTTATTTAGTAGTTACCGTAAAACACCAACTGTACCTTTAAGTAAAGACTGCTTCTCTATTTCCATCCGTCTCTCTCTATCTGTTACCTTCCTTTCAGCAGAAATCATAGCAAAAATTCATCAAGGAGACTTTTTTGTCTCTCATACCTAAAGAATCTAAGATCCTAGGCCTCCTTTTTGATGATAAAAAACCAGCAGTTTTTTGTTTGGTTTTTGTTGTTTTGTTTTCTTCCTTGCCTGCCAAAACCTGAGGTTGGGGATCCATCCCACCCATGGAAAGCAAAAAGCTGTTTGTCCCATGAACACTTTTTTTACATCTTTCTCTAATCAAAGATCATCTGTCTGGAGCACTCATGACAAGCATATAATATTCTACATTGATTTCCACCACATACCAAGTGGCAAGTATATAAAAAACAATTTGAAGCTGTTAGGAGGAAAAAATAACTAGGTTTTTCTTCCTCTAAGTTTTGCCCAAATTTCTGGCAATTATATTTTATGTTAATGGAGTTAAAATCACTGCTGCCAACAGAAGTTGTGGTCCCAGCTCCAGGCATGGGAATGCAAATGAGATGTGAATTGCAGGTGCAGCCTTTAAACCTGCCTGCTTTCTTTTTTTCTCTGACACCTAGCCTGTGCTGGAAGTTTCCTGCATCTTTTATTATGCCTTCTTATGGGCCCTGGCAGACTCACCCTACATGCCTGTAATTCACCTCTACTTCCTGTGTCACGTCCCCCAGGGGGGCATGTTTGTGCTAGTGTCCAACAGAGCTATCAACATTCCAATTCCTTTACTTTCCCCATTTTTTGAAGCATAAATGGATTACTGTTGTTGCTGGTGAGAATGAATCTGTTTGAGGTGTCACGAGAAAAGGATGTCAATGGCACATGCGTGGAGAAGTTTGAGTGCAATGGCAAGATTTAATAAGGGAAATTAATACACCCTTGGTGACAAGGAGGGCGGTCCCTAGTAGCACTGCCCTAAGGTTCCAGATTATCCTCCATATAGTGATTCTTTCCTGGGCTTGAGTTGGACCCTCCCTTTACCCAATCGCATTTCTGGATCTCCCAGTGTTTCATGCCTCCTGTCCCCTTATGACTTCCATTGTTTGTCCTAAAATGGAGGAATTTTCCCTTTCTTTCCCCAGTACCAGGCTTTGGGGAAATTCCTCCCAAACCTGAGACCAGAGGGCTAAGGGCACAATGGACTCTGAGGACACAGTGGATTCCTGAAATGTGCAGTTCGGGCCTATGAATGCTTTAGTTAAATGGGATGTTGAAGCTACCTACTGAAGCAGGTCCTAAAGTTTTATTAAACTTTAATATTTTGACTCCTCTTCCAACAACCTGTTACTCCCTTAATAACTAGCTAACTACCTATGCCAGTAATTCTCAAAGTGTACGCCAGGGTGCACTGGTGTGCCCTACAAGATTTCCAGGTGCACCCTATGGTATTCCAGAGAAATATGTGCCTGTTGGGGACCAAAAAAAAAACAGGGTTTTTGGAGTGTAGATTTTTGGGGTTCAGAGATGTGGGGAATTGGCTGTTAAGCTGACAGTCTGCCCAACCTTCCACCTCACTTGCCTGATTAGGTTGCAAAAGGCTATTAAGCTGTGGTGCTGGATTATTTACACTACCCCCCATGTTCCCCAGAAAGACTGGAGGCAAGTTTCTTCTATCCTTTGTTTGGTGTAAAGTTAAGATGATCTGTATGGTGGGAGTTTTCTGCACTCAACATAATTAAGAGTAAAAAGAGAGAAATTCTTCAATGTATTGATGAGGAAATGAGAGTTTGCCTTTCAAATATATGTCCAAACATTGAAGAAATTGCTAGGACACATCAGGCTTATGGTTCTTATAAACACAAGACTGAAAAAACTTAACACATTTGCACCAGGACCTGCTGAATTTACTAAATCTTACTAAGAATGTATCTATCTATATATATATATATAGATATATATAAAATAACTTTTTTGTCATTTTTTTTAATTTTTTAGCCCCTCTTTCTTACGAATTCTAAAAAGCATAACAGAAAATGTAACATAAAAATGTTTTTTAATGTGAGAATAAATTTAATTTTGTCATATTTATTTCATTTAATTACCACAAAAGCATGCTTGGACTTTATATTTTTTCTTTAATATTTGACTTAATTATTATAACATATTTCTCAAAAATTTGTATATAGTGCACCTTCAATTGTTCATAAGATTTTACATGCACCCCAACTTCAAAAAATTTGAGAACCACTGTCGCTAACATTGTGGGGTGACCTTTAACCCTTAAAGAAGCTGAGGCCAGGATAGAAAAGGGATGGGAGGTGAGGGTCATCTTCTGACAGCTAGACATCCTTCCTGTTACAAGACCAAAGTCTGTGTTCTCTATGCTTCAAAGAGACCAAAACTCAAAATAATATTGTTTGGAGTAAGAAAAGTTTTATTAATTGAAAAGGTGCCAACAAAGAAGATGAAGACTTAGCAAGTCAATCTCTCTTGCTATCAGGGTTAGACCAAAGGGCTGGGAGGAATAGGTATGCAGAAGTGGCGGTGGGCTGAGTTGTATTTGGAGGACCTTGGTCACTTAGGGTAATGGGGCATCAACACTGGATCATTCTGGACAATGGAATTTTAGCTTCTGAAAGGGTTCTGGTATTCAACTTGCAGTTATGCCCTGGTCCTTTGGTTCTATGTCTTTTTTTTTTTTTTTGGTTTTTTGTTTTGTTTTTTGGGGGTGGGTATAAGACTTCTGTTTCAGTGCAGCTGGAACCAAACTTTTCTCTTTGCCCATGTCCAGCTGCATGACTTGTGGTCTTGGTTTGTTATTTCTGAGATGCAAATCAGTATCTCATTAAACAGGATAGGAACACTTGGAGCTGGTTCTGTGATCACATTCCCTAAGGTTTCTGTTGGTCAAATAAGTTTTTATATATGATATATGTTTGCTCGCTTATAGTTCGTATTGTGTGTGTTGAACAGGCTGTAAGCTGGCCAGGTAATTATAGTCTGAGGCTTAATTTTAAGACTAAGCTTTTCCCAACACCCTTGACTGATTGCATGACGTGGGGTGGTGCACTCTCATGAGGAATTCCATTATGCCTCAGATAAGTGACTTTGTATCACAGACTTCTTTGTTTGTATATTGGATTAAAGGGTTTGGTTTCTACACTATAAAGTGGGGCAGACCAAGAGCTTGCTCTCTCTCGGTTCCTGAGTTTAGCATTAGAGAGGAGAGCAGAGAAAGGCCACGTGAAGGAGGCCAGGAGAAGCAGCCAAGACAGTGGAGTGTTGAGGGAGAAACCAATTTGTGCAGAGTTTGTGCAGAGAGAAGGAAGGAGATGGAGAACAGAAGTGAATAAGTCTGGTGAGCTAGAAACCTCTGATTCTGGGAAATTCAGATAAGTCAGTAGCTTTGTGAGCACTGAGTGAGTGGGTTTTGGAGCCCAGTGTGTGTTTTTACTTGCCAGCTGGGTGCAAGCTAGGATTAAAGCTAATGGCCCACCAGTTCTTGACTCCATTTTTTCATTACCATCTGTCCAAATCTAATGCGAATCTGCATGGGCCAGGCAGCTGTGATGGTGGACATGGATAATGGCTTTACAGTTTTTTACTGCGATGCTCACGGCACATTAGCACTGATGCTTAGGTAACCATGTTTTTACTTGCCTTGATGTCATGATGGAATGAGATTGTAGGGTCTTGGGAAATGTAAAAATTTTTGCATGTGGAAGGACTTGATTTTGAAGGGGAGCATAATTTGTCACTATCAATTATGTCTGTTTGGCATAAAAATTATCTTGACCTTTTTATTTTTAAGAAAGAGCAGTCATTGGAGAATCTCTGAAAATGGTGGACACTGAGGAAAGATTTATTTGAGATGAACCCAGAGAAGGAATTTATCTGATGAGATGGACTACCCATGGCAAACTGAGTGCCCAAATTTTATGATTGATAAGAGTCTAGTAGCCATTTACTGGCAGGGCCGCCTCACATACTCTGCATATTGGAAAGAATCTCAGCTGAGATGTTGGCTTCCTTCACTATGCCTTGGTTGTTTACACCCTCTGAGTCAACCACTGATGGGAAATCCTGGTTGAGTCTTTCTAAAATCAGACTGGGACCTGTTATGTCCAATCAGAACTCCACATATTATATCCTCATTTGCATTTATAGAATCAAAATTGCAACTCCACATATTATGTCCTCATTTGCATCTATAGAATCAGAATTGCAAGTCCACATATTATGTCCTCATTTGCATCTATAGAATCAGAATTGCACAATTTGGAAAGCTCACCAGAAGAAAATTGAGAACTTGGGTGGAACCTTTCTCTATAAAAGATAGCTTCCCTTTTGTATCAATAGAACACAGTTTAGGCCACTCCCTGAGTGTGTGTCTCCAGAGCTGCAGTTCCTTTTGTTCAAATAAGTGCTTTTTATTATTTATTACAGTCTAAAATTAATTTTAGTATGCTAAACAGAGTAAAAGTTGCCTTTTTATGAGGAAAATTTACATTTATAAAGAAAATCTTCATTTGTAAAATTATCTCTCTTTCTGTACCAGAGAGAAAAGGATATCTAAATTTCTAGAAATTTATCAGTGGGAAAGGCAAGGACTTAAATCTGCATATCAATCATAATCTTTTTCTGGTAACTTCTTGTAAATGTCTTAATCCACCAATATTTTCTTTTCTTTTGTCCTTAGCTGGAGATGGTTTTGAGATGGTCATTTGGGTCATTTGAGGGAGTTAGTTATTCAGTTTTCCTGTATGGGAGGTATGCACACTATTAGATTTTTGTTTATTTTTCTCTTGTTAATCTGGTGATTTGGGGTGGGGTTGATTTTGTTTTGTTTTGAGATAGGCAGGGAGAGAGAGACAAGAACATCAACTGCACTTATATATGCCCTGACTGGGGAATCGAACTGGAAACCTCTGTGGTCTGGGACGAGTCCAATCAACAAAGCTATCCAAGAATAAGCCAAGGCTTATTCTTTTTTTTTTAAAGAGAGAGAGGAAGGGAGAGAGAAGGGAGAGAAGAAAGGGAAGCATTCATTTGTTGTTCACTCAGTCATGCATTCATAGGTCGCTTTCTGTGTGTGCCCTGACCAGGAATTGAATCTACAACCTTGTTGTTTCTGGAGGAAACCATTAACCAAATGAGCTAACCAGTCAGGGCCTTGTTAATCTTTTTTTATCACAAGGAAGTCTCAGCCAAGAATCCAAAAGGTTGGAGAAAATTTTATTTTTTCTTTGTTATAAGTAATTGAGAAAAAAAAAGCTCTACTATAGTTGCTGGATCCTAAAATGGACTCCAATGCACCTCATTTCCTGCTAGTAATGTTTTCTATAGTCTTGACCCACATTGTGATTAGTTAGTGTGACTAAAAGTATACATCAGGAGTGATGATTTATGATGTCCAAGACTGGCTTATAAAATACATTGAAGCACATGCTTTGTCCTCTTAACTTACTCTAGAAGAAGCTAGTGTAGGAAAGGAAAGACTTTCATTGTACTTTCCCATGTTCAATAGCTGGGTCTATGAAATAAACTGAAAATAAGCATGTCAACAGTAGAAAATTATACAAGTTAATTCTTGATATTATATGCCCAGAAGAATCACAAGAAAAAAATGCTTCCCCCCAAAATCTATGAGATTTTAGAGCTTATACACTGTCTTAATATGGGAAAGGAAAGGGGCAATATGGGCCCCAATGGAAGAGTAAATTATTTTAAGAAAGATTAATGGACCTGTTAAAATAACCAGATTGGGCCCAAGATGGAGGCACTCATGCTAACATCATGTCAGCAAAAATAAACTTAACTAAGTTGCTGTGCTTGGCTCTCTCAGGAAAAAAAAAAAGAAAGAAAGAAGAAGGGCTACACCAACTCACCAGTGGTTGCCTGCTCGGTCAGTATAAGTTACTTCCTTACATATAGAGAAAGTAACCCCACTCTAACCTATTAGCAAATGACCATTATAAATAACTTTCTTGTTCTCATTCACTTTGGTTTATTAAAATCTCTTGCCTTGTATAGCTCTTCAAAGCTCTTTTACTTGCTACAATGGATGATGCCTGATTAATATATTGCTGAATAATGTCAATAAGATCATTAAAATTTACTCATTTGAATTTTGTTCTTTATGTTCAACAGGCCCTTAAAACAGTACATGAAAGACCCAAGTATTTCAGAAATAGATGGAATAAAATATTTTTAATTAAAATCTCCCTACTCTTCTTTCCCCCATGGATAATTTGATATTCAAATTTGAGTATATTTTCAATGTATTTACTTGCATGAATTTTTTTTATAAATAAATTTTTATTAATTTTAATGGGGTGACATCAATAAATCAGGGTACATATATTCAAATAAAACATGTCCAGGTTATCTTGTCATAAGTATTTTTATACATTCTGTGTTTAAAAATCAAAAGCTATTTTGATAAATTAGCTGACAATGACCTAAGTTAGATATCTCCAAGTGCCAACTACTTTAATGAGTTGTTAATTAACATGATTATGCAATATTTCTGGTATTTTGTTTTTGCAAAAGCAGAGTAAATGGTATTTTATAAATTCAGAAGGAATGTGATAATCAGTGATACCAAAAGTACTTATCTGCTGGCTGAAAGCATATATACCTGTAGTTTAAACTTTTGATCTCATTAAAAGCTATAATACCCTAAAACAAACAAACAAACAAACAAAAAAAAAAAAACAACAACAGTAGATGAGAGGTATGATAGTTTGTGACAAAGCTTGGGTGTTGTGTTGATTTTTGTTCTCCTCCCCTACGATGAGTTAATATTCCCTGGTTGATGAATTTCCCAGGAAGGAGATTTATGACAATTTAGCTCCTTTTGGCGGATCTTGTCTTTAAATCGCTAAGAAAAGTTCAAAGAAGACCTCCCCCTGCGTTTGTTGTTTTTCAAGTGACTTTTACTGAAACTAATCAATATAACAAAGTGACATATTTTAGAGTGCTATGTCTCGAACTCCTTCATCACATGCCTGAAGAAACTCCAGTGACATTGTGATGATGACTATATGGAAAGGAACAGAGGTTTTCTACTAAAGCCAGCACCAATGTGTGAGATATATTTATCGTTGCTATATTTGCAAGATTCAATTAGTCACAGAAAAATGAGAAACTATATATAAATATATATATATATATATACTCTATATATACACATATGTGTGTTTATATAGAACATTTAAATTTAATACCTAAATAACTGCTTAAAACAGTAATCATTACTTAGTTATTATAGGGTAAGGTAACATTATGGAGGACATTGAAAATAAGTAAAACAAATTGAAGGAATTTAATTTATAATTTTCTCAGAAATATTAATTATTAGAAACAGCTGACCTGGCAGTGGCACAGTTGATCTGGGACGCTGAAGACCCATGTTTGAAACCCCAAGATTGCCGGCTTGAGCACAGTCTTATCCAGCTTGAGGGCAGACTCACCTTAAGTGCGGTTTGCCAGCTTAAGTATGGGATCATAAACATGACCCCATGGTCACTGGTTTGAGCCCAAAGATCGCTGGCTTGAACAAGGGGTTACTCGGTCTGCTGTAGCCCCCTGGTCAAGGCACATATGAGAAAGCAATCAATGAACAATTGAGGTGCTGCAACTAAGAATTAGTGTTTCTCATCTCTCTCCCTTCCTGTCTGTCTGTCTCTCTCTCTCAAAAAAAAAATTATAAGAAACAAATGGAAAAGATGTCTTACAGTTGCTTGTGCATAATAGCTACCTTTTCAAAACAAGTAAAAACTCTTTTGCTGTTTTTACCCCCATAACCCAGTGTAAACTTGGAGTGGTCATTTTTATGCAAAAGCAGTCAACACAGGAAAGGTTGAGAATACTATTACAGCTCATTCTCGATGGCCGGCCTATTAGTTTCTATTGCCTCATCTGGCTCTTAGTCCACATAGTTGTAAGCAGTTTTATCCCATGTATACTAATTATTAATACATGTGGATGGAATTATTGACTAAATACTACTAAATAAATGAATTTTTTTCTCTACATCTTATGTTGATATATAGTTTACCTAACTCTAACTATGTGCACAATTATTTTTGCAAAGATCCCTGGTTTTTGACATGAGACACATTTTTATTTTCGGTAGCCTAATTGAATTAGTTTCTCTGTCCCATTTCTTCTGAACTTTTGATGGAACTCCAAATATTAGTAACCCTGTGATTAGTGCTGCCTTCTTAGGAACTGATTAGGCAGTTCTCAAGTGAGTCAGTGTTGTAACCTTATGTTTCTTCCACCCTTCCTACCACTCAGGTGCCTGCTTAGTTCTCATTACCATCTTCCCAGCAGGGTAGACAGTGTGAGGGAAGAGAAATCATTTTCTTCCAACTTTTTAAAGTTCTTCTGGCTGGAATAATAATCAGATTAAGATGAGACACATTAACAGGAACAAATGACCAAATGTAATTGTGTAAGTGCATACAGGGGTTTTGTAATAATATGGACCCCAGGACTTACCGGGCTTTGCTTATATGTCAACTTGCTCTAAGAAGAACTAGGAATAGGTATGTTTTTGTTTTTGCTTTTTACTTAAAAGGGCAGGAAGTCAATGCACATGGAAATTTAAAAAAGTAAATGGACCCTGTCTGGATAGCTCTGTTGGTTAGGATCACCCAGAAGCACAGAAGTTGCTAGTTCGATACCCAGTCAGGGCACATATAAAAGCAAATTGATATTTCTCTCTCTCTCTCTCTCTCTCTCTCTCTCTCTCTCTCTCTCCCCTTCCTCTCTGGCTAAACTTAATATATAAAAAATAATAACAATTTAAAAAGCAAATGGTTTATAAATAAATGTTTGTTGGGCCATCTTGAACTGTGAAACACAGACAGGATTTTGACCAAACGGCCTTGCTAGGTTCCTCCTTGTCTAACTGTCTATCAAACCTAGTTCATATTAAATTATACTTATCAGTGTTGACAGCTTCCTTTCTGGAGCAGATCTTCTATCTAAATTATTTTAGGCAGTTTCAGAGAAGGGTAAAAGTTTTTTCTGAGTCCTTTGTTTCTTTAAAAAAAAAAGTATCTTAGCTGACCAAGTGGTGGCACAGTGGACAAACTGGGACGCAGAAGACCCAGGTTCAAAACTCTGAGGTCACCACTTTGAGCCCAAGTTTGCTGGCTTGAGCAAGGAGTCAATCACTCTGCTGTAGCCCCCCCCCAGAAGGCACATATGAGAAAGCAATCAATGAACAACTAAGGTGGCACAACAAAGAATTGATGTTTCTCATCTCTTTCCCTTCCTGTCTCTCTGTCCTTATCTGTCCCTCTCTCTGTCTCTCTCTCTCTTTGTCTCTGTCACACACACACACACACACACACACACACACACACACACAAAAGCTTAAAATAATCAATACTCCACAAGGTATATTTTGTGGTGGCAAATTCTGCTTCTCCTCACAATACAGGGACTGAATGGAAGTGAAACTTAAGGAATTCGGCTGTGGGTCAGTAACCTCCTTAAAAATAAGTTAGATTTGGAGATCCTGTTCCTTGCTTTGCTTCATGTAAAAAACTGAGATTCTCAAGGAAAAAAAATCATGAAAACAAAATCACCTGCCAAACTGTGCATAGTGACAGTTCCCAGAGGCAACAAAATATAAATCAAAAAATTCTGTAGCCCTGCAGCTTTCTCCCTGATAGAAATGCTTGCCAGGTAATGAGCCCTTAATCATTTCCAAATCAGGCACAAAATATATCCACTGCACACTTTCTATTGAAAAGTTCTCATCTGAGAACATAATTGCTGCATGCTATGCTATGAAATATAGTGTGATTAGATAGACATATTGGAGGACATTGAGATTAGCAGACGGACTCTTTAGAATCATTATTCTAAGCCTTGTTAACTTATTAGCTTTATGTGATTTGTTGCTGGATAGATTTTCATATTAAGTGTAATGAGTACTTTTTTCCTTTGGATTTAAGGAAAAAATGTCCTGTCCTTTCATGCTCTCTGAAAAGTACAAAGACAGTAATTCCAAAAGAAATCATTAACTAATACTGAATTTAGGTTTGGAATGATAATTAAAAATTTTTAATATTCATTGCTCTATGATAAACATAACGGAGTTTTAATGTTTGCACTAAACTAATTTTATTGACAAAGACTTGGCACCATGAAATGCCAAACTTCAGATTTAGTGAAAAGCTTACACTGTATGATGAATTTTGAAATGTGTCCAAACACGTAATATTGTAAAGCATCTGTTATAGGCCATCTCCTGGAATGTTAAATATTTTTGTATGTGTTTCACTTGGTTTGATAAAAAGTTCATCTTATTATAGTCAACAGTTTTTTTCAACATGACACACAGGCAAGCCAGATTCCCAGCAAGACATTGTGGCAAATGAATGCATGTCACATTGTGTTATTTTTAGTTTTCTCTAAATTTGAATGTGGACTATATTAGTTAAATTAAATATCACTGAGAACTGAGCTATACTTAACAAATTTCTATTTAAAATTTTGGTAAAATAATTTCTGTTAGTGATTTTGAAACAGTTTAAGAAAAAGCAGACAAAAAGGAAGTGTTTTCTTTATTATAATGAGTAAAGCAAATACACATTTAGAATTACAATATTTGTTTAGTGTTTTAGTTTACCAATTTGTAAAGATGAACTAAATAAAATGTACATTTTTTTTGGTTTTCAAATCAACTTTTATTCATATATAGGTGGCAATTACTATGTAAAATTTATTCTTTTAGGTGGTTGTAACAAAAAAAAGTTTCAGGTTTTTTTTCCGGATGTTAAAATAGGAAAAATTTGAAGCATCTCCTAAATTTCCATTTAGTTCCAGAATGGTAAAATATACAAAGTTGATGAGGAGCTCAGATTATTATTTAAACCAACAGTCAAACTGGCCCACGCTTGATTTTATATATGGAAGAAACATTCAAACTACAAGAGTCCATGTGTTTTTCAGTCAATAGTCTTAGAGTTTTATGTTTTCATTGCTAATATATGACATCCCCAGATTTCATTTTTGTTCATTATTTAAAAAAAAGAACTCAAAAGACACTAATAACTTTCGTAATCACTGTCATCAAAATAAAGCCTGACTTTTGAGAGCAACTGCATTTAAACCTCAACATTTATTAGCATAAAAAGAGTCTTGTCTTCTTTGTAATTTTGTATGTAAAAATAAACACAATCTTTCTGATGTTTCATTAGCCTATAAATAACCACTGAGTTTTCAAACAGACCCATATATAAACTTACTACAAATACAGACAGCCTCAAATGCATTTCAGCTCTTAGATATTTTTATGTACAACCATTTTTAAAACAAACAATCCTGCCACTTACTAATATTATAAATACTATTTATTAATTAGGAACTTTGAATAATATAGTTTTTAAACATCCTAATGAAAAATTTTATAAGGCTAATTTATATATTAATAGATGACTCTAAATGCATCTCAAATTGATTTTTAAATAACCAAGATGTGCTTAATTGTAGATTATATATTCATGTTAATGATATAGTAAGCAAAGATAAATGTATAGATATAAATACAGGTTTAAATATAAATATAGATACAGATATACATATATAGATATATGTATTAAATATATATTTAAATTTATATAAACATATAAATATTAAACCTCCAGCCAATACTGGAACTTTCTATTATGGTCATCTTGGTATCAACTATCTCCCTATCAAGTCTGGAGATTTTCCAGGGCTTCACATAAGGTTGTACTTCATAGATTTACGTTGTGTACTGCACAACTTTAAGAATTGACATTTCATATTGTAATCTATTTTTAAAAGATAAAAGTATACACAAAACCTCCAGACTTGCAAAAGAACTTAAAACCATACACAGCAGTCACATTGGACCTTAAGGTTATTGTCACCAAAGAAGTCCTGGGGCTCCTCACTCCTCGGTTCTTGTCATGCCCACAATAAAGAATTCAGATGAGCGTGACCTGTGGGGGCGCAGTAGATAAAGTGTCAAATTGGAATACTGAGGTCACTGATTCAAAACCCTGGGCTTGCCTGGTCAAGGCACATATGGGAGCTGATGCTTCCTGCTCCTCCCCCCTTCTCTCTCTCTCTCTATCCCTCTCTCTGTCTCGTTCCCTGTCTCTCCTCTCTAAAAAAAATGAATAAACAAAAAAATAATTTAAAAGAATTTAGATGAGAGACAGGGTGCAGCATTCAAGCAAAGCAAGCAGTTTGTTAAACAAAGCTATACACTTGGCACAAGACACAAGTTGCAAGACTCAGCTAGTTAAAGTGCCCGCCTTGTTGGGGTGTTGAGAGTTATATACTCTTAGCTTCAAGGCTTTATTTCAAGGCTCACTTTCTCTGATATCGGGACTAACATATAAGGTTTCAAGGTTATTTGAACACCTGGTGATTTTGTTTTGGCAGATCTTAAGACTCCTGATTCAGTGGGTGAGATAATGCCCCCTTCCCCTACCCCCTTTCTTCTGCCTGGTAACTGTGCATCTTGCCTAACATTACCTTTTCAAGTGATGCCATCCAAATGCTTTTGGGGTGTTAAACGTCAATGGTCAGTCTTCCATATCTACCTCCTGCTGAGTGAGGACATAGAGCTGGTTCTGGGATGGCACCACTTGTTCCCTGCCTGGGTAGGTAAGGGTTAGGATTTTGTATAGAATTTGTCAGCAGCATGACCTAGAGGGTTGGGAGGTATTTTTACCTACACTGGTTGGATGGCCATTTGTAAGTGAATTGTTTCCAGCCTGGTAGATACAAAATGGACAAGAGCATTAAAAATAAAAGATCTAAAAAAAAATCTGAGCCTGATCATTGATGGTACAGTAGATAGAATATCAACCTGGGATGTTGAGTATCCAAGTTTGAAATTTTGTGATCACCGGTTTGAGTGTGGGCTCATCTGGCTTGAGCACAGCGTCACTGGCTTGAGTCTGGAGTCTCAAAAATGATCCCATGGTTGCTGGCTTGAGCTCAAGGTCACTGGCTTGAGCAGTGAGGAATTCCATCCCTTTTCAGCCTGGGTTTGGAGTTGCCTGGTTTTGTAATCAAGTAAACATTTAATCACCTTCCATTGTGTAATTTGGTGAAGGTGGATAAGGTCTTCTTTTTTACACTATCCTGCTCTAATTTCAGTATAGGTATGCTGCTCAACCCATTCTCTTCCCTGGTGTATTGAGATATAATTTGACCTAAACTTATTGTGGTTATTAGAGTCCTGACTACTTTTTCCCTTAGCTAATATTTTAGCAGTGTGGTCAGCAAATGAATTTCCCAAAGTAATTTTATCTATTCCTTTTTGGTGGTCCCTACAATAAATTACTGCTGTTTCATGGGACTTAACAGTTTCTAAGAGTCGTAAAATGTAAGGTCCACATTTTATTGGTTCTTTTTTTTTACATTTAGAAATTCTTTCTTTCCAAATAGCTGCATGAGCATGTAATATTAAAAATGCATACTTAGAATCGGTGTATATATTTAATCATTTATCTTTTTCTAATTCTAGGGCTCTTGTGAGGGCTGTTAGTTTTGCTAATTGTGCTAAGGTTCCTGGGGGCAAAGCCTGAGGCTCTGTGACATTACGCTGGCACATTACTGCATATTCAGCTTAGGGTACCCCTTTCCTTATGGAACTGCTTCCATCTGAGAACAAAACCTCATCTGAATTTTAAAGTGGTTGGTCTTTTAGCTCTGGTCTGCTGGCATAAACTTGATCTATGATCTCACAACAGTTATTGCAACTTCTGTGTTTGGGTTGGCATTAGGGTAGCTTAATTCAAGATGGAGCAGCTTTCAATCTTTACCTGTGGGTTTCCTATTAGAATAACCTGATATCTCAAAATATGATTGTTGGTAAGCCAGTGTGGTCCTTTAATATTAAATAATGGGACATTTTGATGAAAAGTATATAGGGTTATATCTTGTCCTAATGATATCTTAAGTGCTTCTTCTTTCTGAAAGCAAGGCTGCTGCTATTACTACCCTGAAGCAATGAGGCTAGCTTTAAGCCACTGTACCTAATTCTTTTAAAATTTAGCCTATAGGCCTCTTGGTGGTTCCCAAAACCTGAGTCAGATCCCCTAAAGCTATTCCCTGTTTGCAAGTGATATGTAATTACAAGGGCTTTTCTAAATTTGTTAAGCTTAAGGCTGGTGGTTGTGTGAAAGCTTCTTTTAGTTATTTGAAATCCCTTTGTTTTTCTCCTCCCCAATATAAGCTTGTTAACCCTTTTTGATTGCTCTCCTTTAAAATCCTATAGAGTGTTCTGGCCTTCTCCCCATATCTTAGAATCCATAATCTGTAAAGTCCTGGTAATTCAGAGAATCCTCAGAGTTGCTTCAGAGTGGTGGGCTGAGGAAGGCCTAATAGGGCCTATATTCTATTTGATGGTAGGGTTATTTTTCCAGGAGTTAATATAAGTGGTCTACTTCTTGCTGTAATATTTGTGCCTTATTTTCAAATATTTTACATCTGCTATCTGTGAGGAAATTTAGGGTCTGTATTAAATTTCTATGCCATAGCTTCTCTGTAAGATAACAGATAAGTAAATCATTTACATATGAAAGTATTTGACTCATATCCTCAAATAATAGGTCCCTTGAGTTCATTTGCCAATGCCTGTCACAATAAATGTGAACTATCTCTGAATCCCTAAAGGAGGACAGTCCAGGTTAATTGTTGCTTATTATGTCTTTATGAGTCTATCCACTTAAAAGCAAATAAAAATTGGCAAACTGAGTCTAGTGGGATGTAGAAGAAGACATCCTTTAAGTCTAGTATAAAGAACCATTGAGTTTGGGGAGAAATTTGTCCCAGATAATATAAGGGTTTCGTATTACAGGATGTATGAGGAATGAAGGCCACATTGATTGCCCTTAAATCCTGAACTAATCTATAGGTTCTATCCTTTTTCTTAACAAGTAAGATGGGAGTATTATAAGAAGAATTCTAAACTACCAGCAACCCATGACCAAAGAATATAGTAATAATTTTGTATAGTTGTTCCCTAGCCTCTAAATATATGGGGCATTGTTTTCTATTGAGAAAATTGGTTGGATCCTTTCATTTGATTGTAACTGGTTTGGCTTTAAGAGCCCAGCCAGGAATTTCTATTGCCCAAACATCAGAGTTAAATTCTTGTTTTGTATCTATATCCATTTTAGGTGATCTTCTTTTAATGAATAATGCCATAATAAGAACCAGTTCTGGTTCTTCAGTATCTATGAAGAAAATTATTTGAGTCCTAACTTTACTTATAATATCTCTGCCTGACAATGGAGTAGGGCACTTGGCAGTAACTAAAAATTATTGTGCAAAGTTGGCTCCCCACCCCAAGGCAGTTTAGGAGTGAGATAAAAAGTTTTACCCAGGGTGTGCCATTTACTTCTTGTATGACAGTGTGGGCAGAAGAGAGGAGTCCCCAAGAAGAGGTTAAATAAGAGAAAGTGGCTCTCTTGTCTCAAAGGAAACTTACAGGCTTTCTCATTACTTCAAGGGTAACCCTTGGCTCTGTCCCTTTTATGAAGATGTTCTCAGCATAGGGCCTTATCAGTTTAAGGCCAAGGCACCTGAAGATGCCAACTTCGGGTCCCTTCAGTCCTCTAACAGACCTACTTCCAATGGCCAAACGTTTGACACAAAGGATCTGGTTCTCTGGAAGGTTTTGTCCCAAGACAGTTCTGCTTCCAGTGTCCAAGTTTCCCACATTTATGACCATTGCCAGAGGGAGTGCCCTTGGGTTTTCCCTTTTGTAGATTTGCAGTCCATTGCCACAGTAGGGCAGCTATTAACTGAGCCTGACTCTTCTCCTTGGATTTTTCCTTTTCTAGGGCCCTCTACTTCCTCTTGATCTCTATTACAGGACAGTGAGGAAGTGGCCCTTGGTATATTATCCAGGTTGCTGGTTTATTATAAGTAACAAGTACTTCTGAGAATTTTTTTTTTTATATTTCTAGGGCCAGGTTCCTTTTCATTCATAATTTCTAAGAGTGCAGGATCTATTTTACAATTTTTATAAAGCCCAGGATTATTTCTTAGTGCTATAAAGACCTGTACATATGGCACCTCTGGCCATTTTTCTTGTCTCTTATAGACTAGCTCTAGTTGTAAGATAGTGTTATAATATAAATATTTTATTAACTCATTTTAGAGAGGGAGGAGAGAAAGAGAGGAGACAGAGAGAGAGAGAAGGAGAAAAGAGTAGAAAGTGTCAACTCCCATATGTGCCTTGAGCAGGCAAGTCCAGGGTTTTGAACTGGAGACCTCAGCATTCCAGGTCTACGTTTTATCCACTGCGCCACCACAGGTCAATCATAGTGTTATAATTTAAACTACCATTTTTGGGCCAAACCTCCTCATCTCCTAATTTCTATTGTAGCCGTGCTTTAGTACAGAAGAATATTAATCCTTTATTCTTTAATGTTTGTTGGTCAAATTTATTCCAATTTTTAAGAATGCATCCCAGAAATATAGCTTGTGGTGCTAAACCTTAATTTCTCATCTGAAAGAGAATAAAAGAGACCATAAGGGATATTAGGCATTCCCCGTGTCTCTTCTCACATTTTATATACCATTCAGAGAGGGTGTTGCTGCTCAGGCATGGGTTTCCAGAATTAGCTAGCTTTATTATGTAACCCTTAATCCCAGCCCAGCACCTGATGGACTTCTCTTATGTCTCTATTTGTACAATGAAAATCTACCTCCATGACCTCCATCTTGTTAGGTTCACTGAGATGAGTTGCAGAAGATCAAGAAAGATGAAACAATAAATAAACTTTATTAGCGCATCTGGGTGCAGATGGGCTGAGGCCAAAAAAGGCATCAGCTTTGATAGGAGGGAGTCTGGGGGCTTTACAGGGTTGGAAAGTTCGTGCCCGACATACGTATTGCTAGGGAGCTGATAGAACTTTATCTGCTCTTTAGATCTAGGTGACTCAGTCTGCATTAGTCAGTTCCAGGAATACCAGAAAGGTGTTTATAGCCCTTGCATCTCTCAACCATGTCCATTCCTCTTGGGTTAGAATACGGTCACTATGATCTGCAAGGTCCTAATGAAAATGAGAGTTAGCTGGGAGGAAAATGGAGCTGTCTTTGTTGTACCAAACACATCTTCAGCTTTCCCATGGAAGGCCTTTAAAAGGAATTTTAACTCCTCTGAATGCACACTAGTCTTAAGCAAATGACAACTCCACTAACGGTTAACTATTATTTCCTGTTAGGTTCCTTGTTGAAATAAAAATCGTAATAATTGCATTTTTACCAAGCAGCGTAGGAAAGAAAATGTCTGTGTTTCCTGCATGGTCTTTAGTTTTGTGGAGGTTTTCCTTTTAAAGTATTATTTCTTAATTAGTTTAGTATAAATCTTCCGGGCCCTGGTTTCTTTGCTCCCAGGCTGAGTTGCATGCATGGGACTAGCAGGCTCCAATCATCCTGCCCTTAATCCCCAGGAGGCTGGTAGGGTCATTTTTAGGCAACCATATAAAGCTGCTTGAAGTTGGGGCTGAGGGAGATTCTGAATTTAAATTTGAAGCTCTTTGAAATAGGAGAGAGAAAAGGAAACATAAAACTCACACGAGCACTAACAAAGGAATAAGTGGAAAAACCTTCCAGCAACTGCTCTTGCTCAGGGAAGGAGGCAAATTCTCAATTCTTACTGCAAACTACTGCTCCTCTGGCCTATATTGCATGCCAAGAAATGTTGTTGGTTAATGGCCTCTGCCTGCTGTTTTCCCTGACAGTGCAGATATAGAGGCAAGCTAAAGAGGGAACCTCCTTATCCAAACTTGAGTAATGTCTGAGAAATATATGAGATCTCTGCTGAGGTCTCCTCTTTGCAACCTGACAAATGCAACAAGACCCCTGCTTGCACATTCTACATCCTGCAAGATTGATAGAAGTCCAGACAATGCCGCTGGAAGCCAAGCGGGGAGAAATGCAGCAATTCAGCAGCTGATTTATGCCTTAAACTTATCTTTTTAAAGGTCATGTTTCAGACGGAAAGACTAATGATTTAGTGTGATGGATCTAAGTGCGCTGCTTGTGAGCATGGCTCCCAGAAGCCGTTACCCCTCTGGTCATCCCTCACTGTCTTACAAGTCTGGGTTTCTCTCCCGTTTGTTCAATACACCTGGGAGGGGTCGGAGCGCTGGATGGTAAGTTCTTATGTGCGCGGCCCCAGATGAGCCAAAGTAATTAATTACAAGTAAAATAGAAGTCCTTATGAAGTCCCTGCTCATCTCGGGAATAATCCCAGACACTTCGGTTAGGTTTTCACTGATGTGAGAACATCCAGAGCCTGGAACAAATAGAGGAAGTGCCTCTTCAATCTTTGGAGCCCAGACAAACTCATTATTAACTATTATTATTTCTGTCAGTGAACACAACCCTGCATATAAAGTCCAATTAAATTACCATAATTAAACCTTCAGTTTTTCACAGAAAAGCAACAACAGAAGCAGAGGAGTCCCTAGAATGGATTGAACTTACTGTGATCCTAGTCACGGAACCATAAAGATGTCACCAGAGAAGATCCGAGTTCCTGAGGCTTCTCCCTCCTTGTTCTTTGTCACGCTCATTAGAAAAACATTAGGCGCAAGACAGGGTGCTGCATCCAAGCAAAGCAAGCAGTGTATTAAACAAAACTATACACCTGGCACAAGGCATAAACTAGAGAACCAGCTATTTTGGGCATCCCACCTGTTGGGGTGTCAGGAGTTATATACTCTTAGCTTCAAGGTTTTGTTTCCCTGTTATCAAGGCTGATAAACAGGATTTCAAGGCTCCCCTTCCCTGATATTGGGACTAACATACAGGGCTTCAAGGCCATTTGAACATCTGGTGACTGAGTTTGTTTTGGCAGACTTTAAGACTGCCAAATAGTGAGTGAGATAAACCCTCTCTTCACCCCCTCCCTTTTTCCTGTCCTGGTAACTTTTCCACCTAACAGTCACTATTAATGGAAAATTCACCTAACAGGCAGAAAAAAAAGGCTAACAGAGCTTTTTCTCTCATAATGTGTGTTTGTATTTATATGTTAGTTTAGAAATGAGTTGAGAATTTTTGGGCCAGGATTCTTTTTATTATCTACAGGCACTAGCATGCCTTCCAAGCATTGACTGTGTCCTTTCTCTACTTTAAACCATAAGAAATGAAGTTACTTTGATTCTCTTTCAATGGTAGTCCTGTTTTTCTGCTCTCAGTTGACCCCTTGCTAATCTCTTAACATTCCTAAATGGTGTCCATTTGCACTGTTCTCTTTAAATGTTCATTGTTGTGGATAAGCAGTGCCCTGGTTCCCATGGTTTTTTATTTGTTTGAATGTCACAGGTTTGTTGTGTAAATTATAACAAGTTTATACCTTTCAATAAAAAATTCCTACTTCAATTTTAATTTATATGGATACCTTAAAGTGACTAAGAAAAAAATCACCAACAAATAACAGGGAAGTGAGAGCAAAATATATATATATATATTTATATATATATATATTAAAAAATATATATATATATAAATATATATATTCTTTATTATATTCTTTTTGTTCCTGAGACATGAGCCAAAAGTTATTTGTATAGGCAGAGAAGAAGTCAATGATGGGACACTTTTTTTTTCTTTATTTGCTATAAATTTGTTAAATACTTTAATAGAAGCTCACAAGAGAAACTGTAATAGAAAAGTTTTTATTGGTCCTGGCCAGTTGGCTCAATGGATACAGCATCAGCCTGGCATATAAATGTCCCAGATTTAATTCCCAGTCAGAGCACACAGGAGAAGTAACCATCTGCTTCTCTCCCCCTCTCACTCCCCTTCTTCTCCTTCTTTCCCCCTGGCAGGCAGTGGCTCAATTAGTTTGAGTGTCAGCCAAGGCATTGAGGATAGCTCAGATGACTCGATCATCATCCCCAGATGAGGGTTGCAGGGCAGATATTGGTAGTGGCGCATGCGGGAGACTGTCTCACTATCTCCCCTCCTCTCACTTAAGAAAAAAAATTATTCACAGGACCTGGAGGATGTACATGAAATGGCTCAAAGGTCCATAAGAAAAGTCAAGGCAGAGTACAGACAAAGATGATCTGGGGGACATTTCCTTATGAAGATTCATAGGTGAAATGATGACATCGGATCATTTACAGCAAAATGGTGGGATCTTGATAACATTATACGAAGTGAAATAAGTAAATCAGAAAAAACCAGGAACTGCATTATTCCATACATAGGTGGGACATAAAAGTGAGACTAAGAGACGTTGTAAGAGTGTGGTGGTTACAGGGGGGAGAGGGATAGGGAAAGGGGGAGGGGCACAAAGAAAACTAGATAGAAGGTGACGGAGGACAATCTGACTTTGGGTGATGGGTATGCAACATAATTGAACGACAAGATAACCTAGACATGTTTTCTTTGAATATATGTATCCTGATTTATTGATGTCACCCCATTAAAAAGTAAAATTATATATAAAAAAAGATTCATAGGTGGAGTGCTCTGGGGTTCCCAAGCTAAGGCCAAATTGGTCAATTCAAACAAAAAGAGTAGGGTTTCTTAAGCACCATAGTGGTCTTATCTAACGAGTACACAAAGGACATGTCCTGGGATACAGTGGAAATTTTGTCCACAGGGCTGTAGAGGAAGACTTATGTAATCAAACCCAGAAGTTTGTATGCCCAACATGCAGTAAGACCAATTACTAAAGCATCAAGTAGGCTAGAAAGAGTTTATTTCAAGAGGCAGCCAAATAATGAGATGCAAAAAAAAAAAAAAGGGAAACCCAAATCTTTCTCTCCAATCTGGGGTTCAGGGCAGGTTTTTCAGAGTTTGGGGAACAGGCAGTGGTGAGATTCAAATAGTTTAACAACCCATTGTCTGCCTTAATGACAATTTTAAGAATAAATAAATGATATAAGGAAAGGTACTTTATTTCATGCACTTAATACTTAAATAAGAACAATAAAAGAGGTATACAAAACTAGATTGTGATAAGAATTTTAAAATATTAATGAAAATATATTAAATGATACCAGGCAAGGAAACAATAAAACTCTTAAGATATTTACACACTGCCTCTTGATTGGCATCCTCACTTGCAATTTTTTTCACCTGTGGACGGAATGCCTATACAGGCGCTTAGAATACACTGCTGCAAAGATGAAGGTTAAAAAAAGAGTAAGAAATGTCAATTTGTGATTTGCACATTGAGTGGCTGTCCAGGAACCTACCTTAGAGAGAACCCTGATGACAAGGCCATTTTAACAACCGGTTTGCCAAACTCAACAAAAAATTAGGTATTCGTTCTGCCAAACTGGTGCAAACCGGCTGAATCCCACCACTGCTTCAAAGATTCAAAAGACCAGCTGATCTTCTTGTTAAGGCTAATGCAGCTGGTAACTTTAACTTAAAACCAGTGTTCATTTACCATTTCAAAAATTCCTAGAGATCTTAATAAGAATGGCAAATCTGTGCTCTAAAAATGGAACAACAAAGCCTGAATTACAATACATCTGTTTACCAACAGGGTTTAAAAAATATTTTGAGCCTACTGTTGATAACTACTGCTTAGAAAAAAAAGACTCCACAAAAAATATTGCTGCTCATGCTCAATGCATCTGGTCACTCAAGAGCTCTGATGGCGATGTATAGCAAGATTAATGTTTCTGTGCCTGTTAGCACAACATCCATTCTACAGCCCCTCTAGAAGTAATTTGAACTTATATTTTGTGAGGCTATAGCTACCATGGATAGTGATTCCTCTGATAGATCTGGGGAGAAAAAAAAGTTAAAAATCTTCTGGAAAAAATTCACCATGCCAGATGTTATTAAAAACATTTGTGATTCTTGGGAATAGGTGAAAATATCAACATTAACAGTGATGAAGTTTATTCAAATCCTTATAAATAGCTTTAAGGGGTTAAATAGAGGAGAAAGTAACTGAAGATGTGGTGGAAATAGCAAAAGAGCTAAAATGAGAAGTGAATCTTGTATATGTGACTGGGTTGCTGCCATCTCCCGATTAAGTTTGAAGAGGAGTGTCTTCTTAAGGATGAGCAAAGTGAATTTTTGAGACAGAATTTACTGCTGGTAAAAATGCTTTGTAGATTTTTGAAACAACAACAAAGGACTCAGGTTATTACATATTTATTTGATAAGGCAGTTTCAGGGTTGGAGAAGATTGAGTACAATTTTAAAAGTTCAACTGTAAGGAAAATGTTGTCAAACAGCATTGTGTGCTACAAAAAAAATTGTTTGTAAAAGGGAGAATCTATTGATGTGCCAATATTACTGTTGCCATATTTTAAGTAATTGCCATAGCCAAATAAACTTTTAGCAACCACCACCTTAATTAGTCAGCAGCTATCATCAGTAAGGCGAGACCCTCAACAAGCAAAAAAAAAAAAAAAAAGACTTGTTGAAGGCTTGGATGACGATTCATTAGCAATAAAGTAACTTTTTAATTAAAGTATATATATTGTTGTTTTTTCTTAGACATAATGCTATTGGACATTTAATATATTATATATTTAATAGCATAATTTTTATATGCACTAGAAAAAATTGTGAGACTTGCTCTGTTACAATATTTGCTTTATTTTGGTTGTCAGGAACTGAACCTGCAGTATCTCTGAGGTATATATTTATTAGAATGGCTAAAGTAAAAAAAAAAGACTAATGATAAAAAACCTTGAATAATATGTGGAGCCACTGGAATTCTCATGCATTTCTCATATACAAAAAAATTTGACCTGACTTTTGGTGGCACAGTGTGTAAAGCATCAAGCTGGAATGCTGAGGTCACTGGTTCAAAATTCTGAGCTTGCCCTGTCAAGGCACATACAGGAAGCAACTACTATGAGTTGCTCCTCACTTCTTTCTCCTTCTCTCTCTTTCTCTCTCTCTCTCTCTCCCCCTCCCTCTCTCCTTTCTCAAATAAATAAATAAAATAATAATTAAAAAGAAAAAGTTGACAGTTTTTAAAGTATTTTATTTAAACATATGCTTACCATATTACTCAGCTACCTATCTTACCACTAGGTCTTTTTCCAAGAGACATAAGTATATCTCCATAAAAATATTTGTACATTTATGTTTATAGCAGATTAATTTAAAATAACAAATTTACTGAAAACAACAACAAAAGACTCAGCAGTTGGTGAATGAGTTGAAAACTTTCGATCTTCCTTATAGTGAAATACAATGTAGCAATAAAAATTAAAAAAAAAATTATATCAAAGAATTAGAAAAACAATTAGACAATACAAATCAGGGATTTTATTTTTATTTTTAATTTAATTATTATTTTTTTTAGTGCTAGTATACCATTGCCTAAATTCTTAGTAAGCTAAAGAAAAAGTAAGTAGCAAATTAAAAAGAGAAAGATGGAAGGAGTAAGAGAGAATGAGAAAAAAGAAAACAAGTTTAACAAAATTAGATAAGAACAATCAAGCCTTAGAGTTTTGGTATGTATCCTGGATGGTTTGCTCAATGGTGGAGTATCAGCACCGCATGTGGATGTCCTGGGTTCAATTGCCAGTCAGAACACACAGGAGAGGTGACCATCTGCTTCTCCCCCACTCCCTTTTCCCCTTTCCCTTCTTTCTCTGCCTCTCTCTTCCCCTCCCTCAACCATGACTCAATTGTTTCTAGTTGGCCCCCAGCACTGAGGATGGTTCTATGGAGCCTTCACCTCAGGTGCTAAAAATAGCTCAGTTGCAAGCATCAACCCGAGATGGGGGTTTCCAGGTGGATCCTGGTCAGGGCACATGCCAGAGTCTGTCTCTCTATCTTCTCTTCTTTTACTATGAGAAGAAAAAATAAATAAAAATAAAAGAATTCTAGTAAGTATAATGGAAAAGAGAAAAAAAAAAGAGCAGAATATGTTAAAGATCAACAGCTGTGTGCCTGGAACACTAAACTTTGAAAAGGGAACTTTTACTTGCACTACAATGTGCAAGAACTAAATTTTATAGAAGAAAAGAACCTTACCTTGAATGAACACCTGAAGAAGTATACCTGAAAGTCACTGGTAAAAGTAGGGCAATGGCACATATATTCTAAGTTGGAGATGATTGTAAGAACTACACACAAATTTAAGAAAAAAACAAATAACCAATGCTTCCTTTCAAAAGTAAAGATTCTATTTCTAGAAAAACATATTATAATTCAAAATCAAATTGAATAAAACATAAATGTTGGAGGTAAGAAAGAAATTTTAGCTAATGAAGGATAAAAGGGGGGAAAAGCAGTTTCAAGAAAGAAAAATATATATCTAAGTAAGGAAAACACAGTAGACTATAACCAAAGTTCGTCGAAAGCAAAATACATCAAGTAAGAATAAATTCAACACTTTGGAAGACAAGGATTACAGATGTTTACAATTAAAATTTAATATTAGAGGAAAAACCAACCTTATTATATTTTGAAAGACAGAATAAAGTAGATAAACAGGAAGGATATATTTTATATCCACAAAAACAAGAAATAAGAGAGTACTTATGCTATAAAGCTAAGAAAGTTGCCCTAGCACACAAGCACATTGACCATTCATGGAAACTTGTGCCTAATAGCCTAGAAAAACACACCTTATTTAAACATGAAAAAAATTTAAAAAATATTTTTATGTATAATGAAAATACATATAAGAAAAAATTAAAATGAACCTAATGATTTTCTGACAATAAGAAAAACCATAAAATTGTGACTATAAAAATTGATATTGTAAGTTAACTTTCAAAATGATAAAATAAGTTAATTATTGAAGCTTTGAAATAATAGAATGTGAAATTATAACTGGCACCTTTAACAAAAGAAGTAAGAGGAAATAATAGATTCTGGAAATACATACTAAATAAAAGTACATATATTTAGCTAAATAATAATTATAAAAATTTGAGGTAGAAACAAACTTTCTCTACCCTGAAAATTATTTTTTCTGATCTAATAATCAAATAGACATAAGACCAATTAGTAGGAAAAAATAAGCTTAATACAACATATGTATGGCAACTGTGCCTACATTAGAGTCAGAGACCCCACATGCATAAGAGGTTCAGTGGTAAAAGGGGACCTGGGTATATGAAACATCGAAGAGAGAAATGACACCATGCACCTCAGGAGCTTCAAAAGGTCATTGCAGGATGATAAGAAGAAAAGACATTTGCCCTGCATACAGATGAGTCAGAAAGAGATTATCACTGATAATCTAATATTATGAGTAAAATTCCTAATTCAAGTTCTTCTAGGTAGTAGAAAGAGGCAGAAGCTTCTCTTGAGCCTAAAACTAAAAATGTGCTTACTTCAAAACAATCTGCACAGCACAGATATACATCTCAGGATGATTTTTTCTGAACTCCCACAGAAAGTATAAAAAAATAAAATACAGAAAAGAAATAAGTAAACATTTAAAAATAACAAATAGCCTTGGCAGGTTGGCTCAGTAGTAGAGCATCAGCCTGGCATGTGGATGTTCCAAGTTCAATTCCAAGTCAGAGCACACAGGAGAAGCAAGCATCTGCTTCTCCACCCATCCTCCTCCCCTTCTTTCGCTCTCTCTCTCCCTCCACACACAGATATGGCTTGTTTGGTTCCAGTGAGTTGGACGGGTGCTGAGGACGTCTGGGCCCTCGGCCTCAGGCACTAAAAATAGCTCGGTTCCTGAACAATGGAACAATGGCCCCAGATGGGCAGAGCATTGCCCCTCAGGAGACATGGTGGGTGGATCCCAGTGGGGGCACATGTGGGAGTCTATCTCTCTATCTCCCCTCCTCTCACTTAATAAAAAAAAATCACAAATCAACAAAAACAAAAAAAATAGGTCAGAAGAAAGTGGCAAATTCTGGAATCAGGCAAAGACATTCATGATACATCAAGGTGGAGACTCCAGGGAATAAAATTCACTAAAGTTGCAGAATAAATATTAAATCAATAGTTAAAGTTCATTTCTGAAAAACTTATTTGAAAAATGGCACAAAAGATACTCAAAGATATCATTACATTACCACTGGACTTTAAATAAAAAAATGTTCATTCAAATAATTGCAGAAATTTTTAAAAGCAAATCTGATTTATATAATATGCAAAACCAGCAACATTTTATGACAAAATGATTGAGAGCATGTTTAAGACATTAAGGAGAAGAAAAGGTAAACCAAAAATCACATAAAAAGTTAAATCATTTTACATGCTTAAAGGTCACAAAACAATATGATCATGTAACTGTAAGAATGAGACGGCACTCAAACATCAGATGTGCAAGCTTTTTTAGAGGAAAAAGATCTGCCAGGGCACTTCTCTGGGAAGAAGGGCACAAGTACAAGCTAGGGGGATGAATTTATAGGGTAAAAGGAGAGTCTCGAGCAAGTGCGTGTTGAATCAAAAGTCCTAGTATGTCCGGAATGCTCCTCCTTGGGGAGCTTGCCAGCTTCTTGGAATTCCTCTGTCTCAGGGGCGATAGTCTAGTAAGTAAGGGTGAGGTCTGACAGAGCAGTGAAACATCAAGAGGGCAGTTTGGAATCCCTGGTAAATTCACGAATGTATCATTTCTCAACTCTGTAGTTACATATAAAAGAAAGGCAGTTATTAATTTTATAATATACGGTGAGGGGTGATGAGAAGAAAGAGGAGAAAAAATTGGAGAATTATTGCTTCTTCTGGAGAGAACTCAAGAAAAGAACCTTGCCAAGCTCAGTCCCTCATCCAGTTAAGGAGGTCATCAATTTCCATGTTGTGAAGTCTGAACCAGGCGATGTCTTTGAAAACCTGAGTGAGGAAGTAAAAAAAAAAATTGCGAGGTAATAATTATGAATTGCTTGCTGCGAGTGCCGAGTGGACAGAGTGACATGGTGATACATGGTCTCCTGGATGAGCCTCATGAGACATGCTGGTCTGGTTCCTCTCGAATGGAAGGACATATGGAGATTTTTAGAGACAGGGAACCTGTTGGTGTACGTTTTAGAAGGACTGAGTATGTGTGGTTGAAAAGGAAGGGGGTTTGGAGAAAATTCAGGAAGGAACGTCTCAGGCTCAGGGGTGGCTTCTTCCTGCTGTCATCCCTACCTATTTGATATTTCCCTCATGAAGTTCTCCTTGGGGTATCGGGGAATAGAAGTGTAGGAGCATTTGATTGTAGGTAATCCTAGAGATTTCTCTCATCCGGGCCTGTAGGAACTTGATAAAGAAGGAGGCAAGTATTAGTATTAGGCACAGAATTAGGATTGGTCCTATAATTGGTGTTAGCATGGAGAACAAGGGGTTTTTCCACCATTGTTCGGACTACGGGTCAGTACCAGCCTGACCACTGCGGATTCGTTCCTGAAGTTTTTGGAGAGAGTTGATATTTTCCTCGACCAGGCCAGAGTCGTTGATGTAATAGCAACACTGTTTCTGTAAAAAGAGACAAGTACCACCTGTCTCGGCTGTTAGTAGATCTAAAGCCCTTTGGTTTTGTAAGGTGACTTGAGCTAGGGAGGTCAGTTGTCTTTGGAGAGAGGCTAGAGAGATAGCTGAATTATCAAGGACCTGTTCCAGGTCTGCCTTTAGTTGGTTTGTAGTCCATATACTATGGCCTGAGCCAGCCCCGCCTATTCCTATAGCCATTATAGAGGTGGCAAGGGTAAGGCCAAGGAGGACCAGGAAGAAGGCAGCCCGTTTATTCTTGCTTATTCTCAGCTGGTTTGAAAATTCTTCTTCTCCATAATATGTTAGTTGTGGTGCAACTATTACCGGGACACAAGAGAGGGGGGAAGAGGTGTTTAAGGTTTTTAGAATGGTTCCATTGCACCAGAAATTTTCTGTTGGGGCTGGTTAGAGAAGTTTTGATTGGGATAGTCTTATTGCATAACGGGGTAGGCCGATTAGTGTAGCAAATTGAGAGGGTTGAGGTGGGGTCTTCTTGGAAGAGAAGAACTCCAGAAAGAGAAAAGGGGTCTGGATTTTTGGTGATGTTGAGTGAGTAGGGTAAAGGAACCACAGTGATGGGAGGCTTATTAAGGAAGGCGCAGAGAAAGCAGTGAGAAATGTTATATACAGAAGTGAGGTTGAGAACTTGGATGCCCTGTTTGATGAGTCCTATCCATGAAAAAGGTTGAGAGTAGAGATTAGATGCTGGAGTTTTAAGTTCATCTTCATAGGTAAGGATAGAATTGGTTAATTCTTCGAGAACCTTGGAGGGGGTTTTTTCCCTTACCCATTTTTGATATATTTTGAGTTTTCTGTCTGGAAGACCAAAGTTTGATGAATAGAGTTTGATGAACACTAAATATGGTTTTACCCACTTTTTAGCAGTCCATCGCCTTAACCACTCGGCCACCTTGTCCCACTTTACCCACTTTTTATTCCAGGGGTCCCAGATATCAAAGATCCAAGGAGTAAAGGAGGTGGTCAACTGAAGAAAGAGACAATCTTTAAAGAACTGGCCATCAGTGCACTGATCTTTACAACTGGGTTTAGTTTGGAGGTTAGAAATGCAGAGATAAGGACGGTTGTATAGCGGGGGTGGGGGGGTGAAAGTTCTTCCATGGTAAAGTTAGAGATATTTTTTCCTGGCAGCCCTGGAGGTAGCAGTTAGTTTGAGTTAAAAGAAATGTTTCATGTCTGTTTGTAGACTCTTCTTCAGCCAAGAAGAGCCAGCGATCTTGTCCCCTTACTATGTGAAGGGTAAAAAGACTGAGAAGCGTGAAACGGTGATGCTATTCATTCTCCTAGTTCTTCAGAGATACGGGAGAGCTTTAGGGTTAGGGTACCTGTAGAGGTTGAAAGACGATTTAGGAGGTTTGCTGATATAGGGTTTGATATGAGAGATGTAAGTCCAATGGGTATCTTCCTCTATTTTTACAGCTGTTGGAGTACTCAGGATGACTGTGTGGGGTCCCATCCAAACTGGTTGGAGAGGTGTCTTTCCTCGGGTGTTCTTGTATACCTGGTCTCCAGGTAGGAGGGAAAAATGTGTTTTACTTGTGGGGAAAGGTTGGGGTAGTAGTTTGTTGACCTCAGCGTGTAGGTTGGCTCGCATGTGGGCCAGAGCAGAAAAGTAGGACCCCATAGCGGGATCCGAGGGTGTGAGGGGACTGGAGTCCAGAACAAAGGGCTTACCATACATAATTTCAAAGGTCCTCCAAATTCAGGGAGGGTGGAGTAGGTGGCCCCGGTGTAAATAAGGAAGGAGATAACCTTACCTGCTATACGAAGTTTTATTCTGGGCTCACTGTTGGTGATGCGTACCTGGGCTGGTGTCCCAGGACCTCCTCAGTCCTCTGTTGCCAGGCCTAGGAAATCGGTCACTTACTGGGTCTTAGTGGGGAGGTTTGACCAGATCACTCTTTGGTGACTGGGGCAATCCATCCTCCAATGACCCTCCTGGTACAATGCAGGCAAGGCCCTGGTGGTGGACAAGGGTTAGGGCATTGCTTAGCCCAGTGGTCTGGCTGCTTGCAAAGGTAGCAAGGACCCAGAGGATCCTGTGGCCTGGATGTAAAAGACTGACCCCAGAAGGATCCGGTCTTTGAGCCCATAGTAGGGTTCTCTTGTAGGGCCTTCACTAGCATTAGGTAATTCTCCTATTGATGCTTTTGTTGTTCCTCCTTCTTCATGTCGTCCCGATTATTGAAGACCTTGAAGGCTAGATTTAAAAGATCCTTTTGCCTTCTGGGGGGGGGGGTCTCAGGACTGTTCTCAAGCTTCTTAAGCTTGCACCTGATGTCTGGAGCATATTATGAGATAAAGTGGGAGTGTAGGAGTGTGGGTGGTCCCTGCTGGAGTTGTTGGATCCAGGCGAGTGTACCTTTGGAAGGCCTGTGAAAGGCATTCTAGGAATTCTCCAGGGTTCTCTTGAAGCCTTTGAATGATTTCCTTAATTCTGTCATAATTAACAGCCTTATTGATAAGTTTGCTGGGGGCCTGTTGTAGGTAATCAATCATTTGATCCCTTAATTTTCGATTGGCATGATTGAGCTGATAATTCCAATTAGGATCATCTAAGGGAACTGCTAGACAACCCATGGGGAGGTTGTTTTTTCTACTGTTTGCCTCATCTGCAATTTGTTGGGCAGTGATCCATATTCGATCCTTGTCACTGGCCGACAGAGAGGAGGTAAGAATAATGCTTAAATCATGCCAGGTTAAATCATGAGTAAGGTATTTGAATTCTTTCATGTAAGTGTCGGGTCTGAGGAGAATGACCCTAGGTGCTCAATTTGGGCAAGGTCAGAGAGAGAGAAAGGGATAGTGACCCTAACAATCCCCTCAGCTCCTGCAACTTCCCAGAGAGGCTACATGCCTGGTTGGGGTGGCTTATGTGGGCATAAATGAGGGGGAGAAACTGGAAGAGTACTGTAGGGGGAGGGAGGGAGAGGGGTATTTTCTGGTGATTTTGTCTGATAAGGTGGAGAGGCAATAGGAGAGGGAGATGAAGGAATAGGAGCAGAAGAGATAACAGAATGGTCTTGAGGGTCAAAGACATCAGATGGAGGGTTAGAGAGAGGAGAGTGAGTGGAGTGTGAGGAAGAAGTTCTGGACAGAAGAACTTGAGAGGTAGAACATGAAGAACAGAGAGAAGGTCTAGACCGGAGATAGAAGAAGGCCAGCATGTAAGGGATTTATGACACCTTCCCCGTCCGGTGGCAGAAATTGTTAAAATCCCTTAGAATATTATAATCGAATGTCCTGTTTTCAGGCCAATGGGAGTCATTGTCTAATTTGTATTGGAGCCATGCCGTGTTACAGAAGAAAATGAGTTTTTTTTTGGCTTAAGGTCAGGGAGGCCCAACTTAGTGAAGTTTTTTTGAGACATCCTAGAGGGGTCTGGTCGGAAGGCTTAGACTCTGAAGAACCCATAGTGGAGACAGGTGAGCAAGAGGGAGCATCCCCGCCTTTTGTCACTGTCCCAAGAGGAAAAAATCTCCGTGTGTGGGAGTCATCCCTGATAGAGGTCATCACCACCTTTCAGGGAGCTCCAAGGACAAGAAGTCCGAGAGAGTGTAGAGGTTTGGCTAGGCGCCTAGTCTTCCATGCAGTCCACTGAGACTGAAAGTCAAACCCCTCAAAACGTCATGAGGCGTGTCAGAGAAAATCATCCAACCAGAGAAAATTTTGTGGAAAAGAGAAGCCAACCAGAGAAAATTTTGTGGAAAAGGGAAGGGGAAGGGAGAAACTCCTTACCTTTCTGATCTGGCAGGAGTTCAGGACAGGGTTAGACTGCCAGCCAATCAACCTACAATTGCTTGTCCAGGCTTTGTTTGAACAGCGAAGAGGGATTATCCAGGCAGTTAGTCCCCTGTCCCGGGTTTTGGCACCAGATGTAAGAATGAGACGGCACTCAAACATCAGATGTGCAGGCTTTATTAGAGGAGAAAGACCTGCCAGGGCACTTCTCCAGGAAGAAGGGCACCAGGACAAGCTAGTGGGATGAATTTATAGGGTAAAAGGAGAGTCTTGAGCAAGTAGGTGTTGAATCAAAAGTCCCGGTATGTCTGGAATGCTTCTCCTTGGGGGGGGGGGTGCCAGCTTCTTGGAATTCTTCTGTCTCAGGGGCAATAGTCCAGTAAGTAAAGGTGAGGTCTGACAGATAAGCAGAACATCAAGAGGGCAGTTTGGAATTCCTGGTAAATTCACGTATCTATCAGTAACCAGGAATGAATATACTATACTACTTATAATAGCTGACTAGCTAGAAAATCAAATTAAAATAAGAATATATCCTGACTTGTGGTGGCACAGTAGATAGAGCATCAACCTGGAATGCTGAGGTCAATAGCTTGAAATTCCGGGCTTGCTGGGTGAAGGCACATAAAAGAAGCAACTATTGCAAGTTGATGGTTCCTGATCCTTCCCTCCTTTCTCTCTCTCTCTTCTCTCTAAAATCAATAAATAAAATCTTAATAAAATAATATACTAATAACATAAACTTATAAAAGAATTTTTATATAGCTACTCATTAATCTTAGTAAATATTAAGTACAGCTTGTTACTCCAACTATAAATATGGTTTAACATTATCAATCTAGTAATCAAAGTCACATATTCTGTAACAAGTCAAAATCAATCCTGTACTTTCACCTGTGGCTGAGTGCTCATTACAGTAACTCTCCTGGAATAAAGAACCTTAATGCTGGTGATGAATCACAGATGTCTGGCTGACACACATCACGAATTAACATCAGAATGAGAAGAATGAACCCTTAGCCATCCCCCCCCCTTTGGGCAGCCTGACCACAGGAATGTGGAACACCAGTTTAACTAAAAATAATAATTATTACTCAGAAGAACAATGACTCTAGTTTATGTTACTTGCTAGCTTTGGTTCCAATTACAAAATCTAGAGGACCACCGAAGTCTAACCAGCCATGAAAATAAGTGGAAGCTCCTTTCTCCATAGAAACTGCACATCTGCTCTCCCTTTGTCAGTTCTCCCTCTCCCGAATTCCCCCAAGCCCTGATATAACCAGGCCAAGGTGTCTGAGCTATTAACATGGGGTCGTGAGGATAAGAGTCCCCCCATCAAGGTGGCCAGCACTTGAATAAACCTCTTTTTTTTTTTTCAACAGCTATAATCAAATCAGAGCAGACCAACTGTAAAGCCAGAAGCCAGGGCTATCAGGGCTGCCATCACAGCCGCCCGGCCCTTGCAGGTTCGCATTGGATTCGGACAGTCGGTAAAGAAACCATGGAGCCAAAAACTGGTGGGCCATAGCCTTCAATCCTAGCTTGCACCCGGCGGGCAAGTAAAAATACACACTGGGCTCCAAAACCCAGTCACACTCAGTGCTCACAAAGCCACTGACTTATCCGAGTTTCCTAGAATCAAAGGTTTCTAGCTCACCAGCCTTATTTTCCTCAGTTCCCCATCTCCTTCCTTATCCCAGATACAAACTCTGTACAAACTGGCATCTCACTCAGCACTCCACCATCTTGGCTGCTTTTCCTGGCCTCCTCCATGTGGCCGCCTTCCGCTGCTGGCTCTACTTTCTCTGCTCTCTCATGCTAATCTCAGGAACCAAGCCTCAAGTCCCGTTCTGCCCCCATTTTATAGTGTAGCTTCACAACCTTTAATCCAATATACAAAATAGGGTAGTCTCTAATACAAAGTCACTTCTCTGAGGCATGATTGGATTGTACCGCCCTACAGCAAAAAGGGTGGGAAAGGCTTAATCCCAAAACCAAGCCCCAGGTTACAACGATCTCCAACACACATTAATATCACTTGAGCGATGGCCTCTTTAACAAAGTGAGCATAATACATTTTATCTGCCCAACAATCCACCCCTATGCTCACTTTACTACCCACAATTTACATCACCAGCATTCCTGTGCAAGGAAATTAGAACATTACACAGATTACAACAGCAAAAATCATACAGTTTCAACAATTTCAAAGGTACATTTCACCAGTCTCTGAGCACTTAGCCCAAAGCGCAAAATGTCCTCGGTCTTCTTTCTAGCCACGGGAAAAGCTTCCCGGGGTAGGGGAGTGCTTCCAGCAAAGCCATCCCCCACCCCCATCAGGGTATTTTACATTGTCCAAAATCCGTAATCCGAAAGTCAATCCAACAAAGGAGCCAATGCCCACTCCGGTCATAGTCCAGGAAATCAGTCCACGCACATGGGGCATCAGCCACCCCCCTCATCCCTGCCGTCCTGGCAGGTCTTACACTGTCCCAAAGAGGAGCACGTGGCAATGGCAGTCAGCATTTCCATCTCTGCTCTGGAAAGCATGTCCAGCCCTATGTCCCAAAATCGCAGACCTACCGGGGCCGCAGTAGGTGCTCCTTCCAGCTGGGCTTCCATCTTCTGGAGACTGCAGATCACAACTCCAGCCCAATTCTCCTCATCCTCCAAAGAGGAACTGAAAACACCAGCTCCCGTGGCCAGGCTCAAGCCCCGGGCTGCCGCCGCCTTCTGCTCCGCAGACCTTGCAGCTCCGGACCCGGCCTCAGCTTCAGCCTCAGCCTCAGCCCTGGCCTCCTGCTGCTGCTGGCTCTCCGCAACATCCAGGGCAAGCTGCAACTCACGAACCTCTGAATCCTCCTCCAGCGTTTGCTCCATTTCCAGGCGAATCTCGAACACCTGGTTGGCCTCCTCCTCCAGCATTTCCTTCAGCTCCAGGGTCAGCATCGGTTTCTCCTGTGTTTGCTCCAGCTCCTTCCGCTGCTCGGTTGGCAGGTCCCAGGCAGCCTCTTCCACAGAGCTCTCGGTTTTCTCACACATGGCTGTAAAAGTCAGCCAGCCTACGATCCCCAAGAGGACAGCCATGGGGAACCCTAACACTAGCCAGTCCTCTACTCCACCACTCAAAGGCTCCTTGCCGATCTGTATCGAATCCTGCCACAGACTATGCCAAATGTGAAGCCAGACGCCACGGCCAGGGCCACTATCACAGCAGCCCGGCCCATGCAGATTCGCATTGGATTCGGACAGTCGGCAAAGAAACAGCGGAGCCAAAAACTGATGGGTCATAGCCTTCAATCCTAGCTTGCACCCGGCGGGCAAGTAAAAATACACACTGGGCTCCAAAACCCAGTCACACTCAGTGCTCACAAAGCCACTGACTTATCCGAGTTTCCTAGAATCAAAGGTTTCTAGCTCACCAGCCTTATTTTCCTCAGTTCCCCATCTCCTTCCTTATCCCAGATACAAACTCTGTACAAACTGGCATCTCACTCAGCACTCCACCATCTTGGCTGCTTTTCCTGGCCTCCTCCACGTGGCCGCCTTCCGCTGCTGGCTCTACTTTCTCTGCTCGCTCATGCTAATCTCAGGAACCAAGCCTCAAGTCCCGTTCTGCCCCCATTTTATAGTGTAGCTTCACAACCTTTAATCCAATATACAAAATAGGGTAGTCTCTAATACAAAGTCACTTCTCTGAGGCATGATTGGATTGTACCGCCCTACAGCAAAAAGGGTGGGAAAGGCTTAATCCCAAAACCAAGCCCCAGGTTACAACGATCTCCAACACACATTAATATCACCTGGGCGATGGCCTCTTTAACAAAGTGAGCATAATACATTTTATCTGCCCAACACCAACTAAAACAACCGCAAACTCTCATCATGGTTATTGTAGGGCCAGTAGTCTCGGTAGTCATGGCCATGCACATGCAGGTTCTCATTGAATTTGGACAGAAGGTAAAGAAACAGTGGATCCAAAAAGTAGTAGGCCATTCCTTTATTAAAGTCTCATACCAGCTGATAAGCTGATGAGCAGCACACAGGGAAAACACTTCCTAGAATCAAAGGCCCCCACAAACCTCAGTAGGGCTCCCAAAGTCCCTCAGCTCTGGTTCCCCATCTGCATACCTTTTTTCTCCCTGCAAAACTAACTTCTTTTTCAACTCTCTGCAAACTGGTTAGACCCACAAAGACACCTCCTCCAGCAAACATTAGCAAAACAATAGCCCCTCCCAAGCAGGAATGCAATCTGCAATTTGCAATCAACTGTTCCGCTCTGAGGGCAAGTACACACGTTGATGCCTAGTGCCATTTTTTAACAATAAAAGTGAGCAAACAAAAAATACAAAGTTTACAAACTCATTTGCCCAAAAGTATACAATTATAATAATAATTGGTTAATTTAAAAAAATATAATATAGTTATAAAATCAGTGGACCAAGTAACAACTACTTTAATACAAAAAAATACAAGAGCTGCAATGAGAAATAGTAAAGAAAAAATATATAGATGTAGATCAAAGAAGTTTGCAAATATGATGTATATATTTGCTTGCTTATAGTTTGTATTGGGTGTGGGGGACAGGCTGTAAGCAGGCAGGGTCTTTATAGACCAGAGGTCCCCAAACTTTTTACATAGGGGGCCAGTTCACTGTTTCTCAGACCGTTGGAGGGCCAGACTATAAAAAAAGAAAACTATGAACAAATCCCTATGCACACAGCACATATCTTAATTTAAAGTAAAAAAACAAAACAAAACGGGAACAAATACAATACTTAAAATAAAGAACAAGTAAATTTAAATCAACAAACTGACTAGGATTTCAATGGGAACTATGGGCCTGCTTTTGGCTAATGAGATGGTCAATGTCCGGTTCCATATTTGTCACTGCTAGCCATAACAAGTGATATGACGCACTTCCGGAGCCGTGAGGCATGCGTCCTGTGTCACTGGAAGTATACTGTACAAGCATCCGCATCCTATGCTCCTCTCACTGACCACCAGTGAAAGAGGTGCCCCTTCCAGAAGTGCAGCAGGGGCCGGATAAATGGCCTCAGGGGGCCGCATGCAGCCTACGGGCCGTAGTTTGGGGACCCCTGTTATAGACTAAGGCTTAGTTTTTTTTAAGACTAAGCCTTTCCCACCTTTTAATACTAAGATCTTTTCAACACTAAGCTTTTTCTCACACCCTTGACTGTTGCATGATGTGGGGTGGTACACTCTTATGAGGAATCCTGTTTATGCCTCAGATAAGTGACTCTGTATCAGAGACTTCCTTATTTGTATACTGGCTTAAAGGTTTTGATTTCTACACTATAAAATGGGACAGACCAGGAACTCTCTCTCTTGGTTCCTGAAATTAGCACTGCAGCAGAGAGACAGCCAAGATGGCGGAGTGCTGAATGAGAAGCCAGTTTGTGCAGAGAGAAGGAGATGGGGAACAAAGGTGAATAAGGCTGGTGAGCTAGAAACCTTTGATTCTAGGAAACTTGGATAAGTCAGTGGCTTTGGGAGCCCTGAATGGAAAGGGAAGTGTTTTTCCATTGTGTATATATCTCGCCCGCCAAGTGCCAGCTAAGATTAAAGCTAATGACCCACCAGTTCTTGGCTCCGTTGTTTCATTACTGTTTACCTGAATTCAATGAGAACCTGCATGTGAATGGCCATGATGGCGGCCCCTGGCCATACAATAGACTATATCAAACATTCAATTGTGTGTGCACAAAGTACACAATGTATTTTTGAACACTGCTCTTATAAAAATTTAGAAGATATATATATATGCTAATTAAAATAATAAAAAACTAGAAATTGGCATTTTTAAATAAACCTCTCTTTAGAAAGTATACACATACATTTTGTGTTAAAGGAAAAATATAAAATAAAGTTTGTTGGTCAAATAAGTTAGTAAATACATATTTTTACTTGCTTATAGTTCACATTGGTTGTGAGAGAGTCTTTAAGTAGGCAGCATCCTTATAGCCTAAGGCTTAGTTTTAAGACTAAGCCTTTCTGACCCTTTTTGATGTGGGGTGGTGCACTCTCAAGAGGAATCCCATTATGCCTCAGATAAGTGGCTTTGTATCAGAGACTTCTTATTTGTATATTGCAATAAAGGTTTTGATTTCTACACTATAAAGTGGGGACAGAACGGGAGCTTGCTCTCTCTCGGTTCCTGCTATCACAATTGCAGGGGCTTCCCTGATCCCTTGCCCTTCATGGGAAGAGCTGGTTTTCTGCTTTTCCCTTGTCTTCTTTTGTGGTTTGCCTGTTGTTGGGCAGATAAAATGTATTATGCTCACTTTGTTAAAGAGGCCATCGCCCAGGTGATATTAATGTGTGTTGGAGATCCTTGTAGCCTGAGGCTTGGTTTTGGGATTAAACCTTTCCCACCCTTTTTGATGTAGGGCGGTATAATCCAATCATGCCTCAGAGAGTGACTTTGTATCAGAGACTTCCCTGTTTTGTATATTGGATTAAGGGTTTGGAGTTCTACACTATAAAATGGGGACGGAATGAGAGTTTGGGCTCTTGGTTCCTGAGGTTAGCATGAGAGTGAGGAGAGAGTAGAGCCAGCAGCGGAAGGAGGCCACGTGGAGGAGGCCAGGAGAAGCAGCCAAGATGGCGGAGTGCTGAGTGAGATGCCAGTTTGTGTAGAGTTTGTATCTGGGATAAGGAAGAAGATGGGGAACTGAGGAGAAGAAGGCTGGTGAGCTAGAAACCTTTGATTCTAGGAAACTCGGATAAGTCAGTGGCTTTGTGAGCACTGAGTGTGACTGGGTTTTGGAGCCCAGTGTGTATTTTTACTTGCCCGCCGGGTGCAAGCTAGGATTAAAGGCTATGGCCCACCAGTTTTTGGCTCCATGGTTTCTTTACTGACTGTCCGAATCCAATGCGAACCTGCAAGGGCTGGGCTGCTGTGATAGTGGCCGTGCCTCCTGGCTTTACACCTGTCTTGATGAGACACCAATAAACAGAATAGCCTACCATCCACTGACTATGCCATTTCTTTACCATCTGCCCAAATCCAATGGAAATCTGCGAGTGAATAGCCACAATGGTGGCTCCTGACCATACAACTGCCATAGTCGGCAGGATTCAGAATTCAGTATGGAGCCCCCACCACATTTGAGTGGTGGAGTAGAGGACTGGTTGCTGTTATGGTTTCCCATGTCTGTCCTTTTGGGGACCATAGGCTGGCTGACTTTTACAGCCATGCATGAGGAAACTGAGAGTTCTGAGGAAGAGGCTGTCTAAGACCTTCAAACCGAGCAGTGCAAGGAGCTGGAGAAAACATGGGAGAAACAGATGCTGACCCTAGAGCTGGAGGAAGTGCTAGAGGAGGAGGCAAACCAAGTTTGTGAGATTCACCTGGAAATTGAGCAGCCCCTGGAGAAGGAATCATAGGTTCGTGAGTTGCTGCTTGCTCTGGATGTTGTGGAGAGCCAGCAGCAGCAAGAGGCTGGGTGTAAAGCAGTAGCCATGGCCACCATCACAGCCGGCTGGCCCATGCAGGTTCGTATTGGATTCGGACAGTTGGTAAAGAAACAACAGAGCCAAGAACTGGTGGGCAATTAACTTTACTCCTAACTTGCTCCCAATGGACAAGTAAAAACACACACTGGGCTCCAAAACTCACTCATTCAGTGCTCACAAAGCTACTGACTTATTTGAGTTTCCTAGAATCAAAGGTGTCTACTGCACCAGCTTTATTTTCCTTTGTTCCCCATCTCCTTCTCCCTGCACAAACTCTGCACTAACTGGCTTCTCCCTCAGCACTCCACCATCTTGGCTTCTTCTTTTGGCCTCCTCCATGTGGACTTTCTCTGCTATCCTCCTAGAATGTAATCACTCTTCTCCCGGAACAATGTGACCTCTCTTCTTTTTAAAACCTTTTGGCGTGAAAGATCTCTCTCAACACATATTAACATAATCACGTCCATCCAAGCAATCACCTGGGCAACGGGCTTCCGCATGGGCAGTGCCATCTTTAACAAAGTGAGTATAATGTATTTTATCTACCCAAAACCAGGGCTAAGGCTGGGGCTGGGGCTGCAAGGTTTGCAGAACACAAGGCAGCAGTTCAGGGTTCAAGCCCAGCAGCGGCAGCTGGTGTTTCCAGTTCCTCTTTGGAGGAAGAGGAGAATTGGGCTGAAGTTGCAATCCGCAGTCTTCAGAAGGTGAGAGCTCAGCAGCAAGGAGTATCTGTTATACCCTTGGTAGGTCTGCAATATTGGGACGTAGGTGTGGGTGTCATCATGCTCTCCAGAGCAGAGGTGGAAGTGCTGACTGCCATTGCCACGTGCTCCTCCTTGGGACAGTGTAAGACCTGCCAGGATGGCAGGGATGAGGGGGGTGGCTGAGGCCCCATGTGCATGGACTGATTCCTGGACTAGGACCTGAGTGGGCACTGGTTCCTTTGTTGGATGGACTTATAGATTTTGGACAATGTGAAATACCCTGATGGAGGTAGGGGGCGGCTTTGCTAGAGGTTCTCCCCCTGCCCCGGGAAGATTTTCCCATGGTTAGAAAGAAGGCCAAGGACATTTTGCACTTTTGGCAAAGTGCTCAGAGACTGGTGAAGTGTACCTTTGTGATTGTTGACATTGTATGATTTGTGGGGTTGTAATTCGTGTAATGTGCCTAATTTCCAGGAATACCTGTGCTTTAGATTGTGAAGCGAGCAAAAGGGGTGGAATGTTGGTCAAATTAGTTTGTAAATATGATATATATGTTTGCTCACTTACAGTTTGCATTGGATGTGAGGGACAGGCTTTAAGCAGGCAGCATCCTTATAGCCTAAGGCACGCATCCCCAAACTAAGGCCCGCAGGCTGCATGCGGTCCCCTGAGGCCATTTATCCAGCCCCTGCCGCACTTCCAGAAGGGACACCTCTTTCATTGGTGGTCAGTGAAAGGAGCACTGTATGTGGCGGCCCTCCAACAGTCTGAGGGACAGTGAACTGGCCCTCTGTGTTTAAAGTTTGGGGACCCTTGGGCTTAGTTTTAAGACTAAGCCTTTCCTAACCTTTTTAATGTGGGGTGGTGCACTCTCATGAGGAATCCCATTATGCCTTAGATAAGTAGCTTTTTATCAGAGACTTCCTTATTTGTATACTGGATTAAAGGTTTTGATTTCTACACTATAAAATGGGGACAGACTGGGAGCTTACTTTCTCTTGGTTCCTGCTATCACCACTGCAGGGGCCTCCCTGATCCCTTGCTCTTCATGGGAAAAGTAGGTTTTCTGCTTTTCCCTTGTCTTCTCTTGTGGCTTGCCTGTCTTGGTGAGACACCAGTAAACGGAATGGCACACCATCCTCGGACTCTGCCATTTCCTTACCATCTGCCCGAATCCAATGGGAATTTGCATGTGAATGGTCAGGATGGTGGCTGACCAAAAAGTTAAAAAACTTTTTTTTTTAAACTTTTTTTTATTTATTCATTTTAGAGATAAGAGAGAGAGAGAGAGAGAGAGAGAGAGAGAGAGAAAGGGAGAGAAGGGAGGAGCAGAAAGCATCAACTCCCATATGTGCCTTGACCAGGCAAGCCCAGGGTTTTGAACCAGCGACCTCAGCGTTCCAGGTCAAAGCTTTATCCACTGCGCCACCACAGGTCAGGCACAAAAAACTTTTTAAAATGTAAATATAGAATACAACTAAAGCAATTCTCAAATAAAAGTCTATTTATTATAAAAGTGCTATTATGATTTATAAGAAAAATATATTTGGGGCACTGTCTGGTGGCTCAGTGGATAGAGCAGGCTTGGCCAACACTTTTTGCCCCTGGGCCAGATTAGAAAAAAAACTTTTTTCTCGGGTCAGACGAAATATTCCAATTAAAAAATGTTAAATACAAAAATGATTCATTTAAATAAACAAAATTTTATTATGTAATTTGTTTATGAATAAATCTGAATGAAAAAAATTTAATATACAATATTATTTTAATAAAAATATAATTACATACCATATAAATATCCAAACTGTACCGCAATCAATCGAAACAATATTTAATTAATAGAATGAGCTTGAAGAGATTATATAGCAAATAAAACAATTATTTTATTTTAAAAACAGCGTGGACATGTTTTCAGTTATCAACTGCAGCTATTGTCTATGCTACAATGCCACTTGATTCAGCACACTTGACCACAAAAAAAAGAATTGTTTGACCTTGGGTGCGCACTGGAAAACTCCGCCAGAATGTGAGTTTCACATCGCTGCTAAACATCAAATAGTTCATATCGAGTACAGATGAGTAAAAAATTTGTAAATCTTTATAATGAAATTTTTTTAAAAAATAAAGAAGTATCACGATTCATTCAACCAATTATTGGAAGTTAACCCTAGATTATTCACACGTGGAATTCTATTCTGCATATCACTATAAAAAAACTATGAACAAATCCCTATGCACACTGCACATATCTTATTTTAAAGTAAAAAAAAAAAAACAAAAAACGGGAACAAATACAATATTTAAAATAAAGAACAAGTAAATTTAAATCAACAAACTGACCAGTATTTCAATGGGAACTATGGGCCTGCTTTTGGCTAATGAGATGGTCAATGTCCGGTTCCATATTTGTCACTGCTAGCCATTACAAGTGATATGACGCACTTCTGGAGCCGTGACGCATGCGACCCATGTCACCAGAAGCAGTACTGTACGTGAGCAATGCCGCGCTTTGTGGCTCCGCCACATACAGTACTCCAGGAGCACAGGATGCAGATGTATCCTGTGTTCCTCTCACTGACCACCAATGAAAGAGGTGCCCCTTCCGGAAGTGCGGCGGGGGCTGGATAAATGGCCTCAGGGGGCTGGATAAATGGCCTCAGGGGGCCGCATGCAGCCTGCGGACAGTAGTTTGGGGACCCCTGCCTTAGGCTATAATGACCCTGCCTGCTTACAGCCTGTCCCCCACACCCAATGTAAAGTATAAGGGAGCAAACATATACATATATCAGATTTACAAACTTACTTGACCAACACAACCCCTGGTCAGGGCAAATACAAAAATCTATCAAGGAATGCATAAATAAGTGGAACAGTAAATCAAAATGGTCTTGTTCTGTTTTTAAAAAGATACCAAGTTACCTTTCAGAGACAGCAGACTGTTGGGCAGATAAAATGTATTATGCTCACTTTGTTAAAGATGGTGCCGCTGCCCACGTGGAGGCCATTGCCCAGGTGATATTAATGTGTGTTGGGGGGCATGCAGGATCGTTGTAGCCTGGGGCTTGGTTTTGGGATTAAGCCTTTCCCACCCTTTTTGATGTAGGGCGGTACAATCCAATCATGCCTCAGAGAAGTGACTTTGTATTAGAGACTTCCCTATTTTGTATATTGGATTAAAGGTTGTGAAGCTACAGTATAAAATGGGGGCAGAACTGGAGCTGGGCTCTTGGTTCCTGAGATTATCATTAGAAGAGAGAGCAGAGGAGAGCAGAGAAAGGCCACGTGGAGGAGGCCAGGAGAAGCAGCCAAGATGGTGGAGTGCTGAGTGAGATGCCAGTTTGTGCAGAGAGAAGGAGATGGGGAACAGAGGTGAATAAGTCTGGTGAGCTAGAAACCTTTGATTCTAGGAAACTCGGATAAGTCAGTGGCTTTGTGAGCACTGAATGTGACTGGGTTTTGGAGCCCAGTGTATGTTTTTACTTGCCCGCCGGGTGCAAGCTAGGATTAAAGACTATGGCCCACCAGTTTTTGGCTCCATTGTTTCTTTACCGACTGTCCGAATCCAAGGCGAACCTGCATGGGCCAGAAGGCTGCTGTGATAGTGGCCCTGGCTGTGGTTCCTGGCTTTACACAGACCAAAACCACACTCACATGGCAAAAGCATGTACGGAGGAGAGAACTTTAACTTCCAGTTACATCCAGAATCGAAGTATCACCTTTTCCCCCTTATAAAACCAAAAGGCCCTAACATGACTGAAACTTGAACACTGAAACACTTTCTTTTATTTTTTTTATAACTTTATTTTTTTTAATGGGGTGACATCAATAAATCAAGATACATATATTCAAAGATAACATATCCAGGTTATCTTGTCGTTCAATTATGTTGCATACCCATAACCCAAAGTCAGATTGTCCTCTGTCACCTTCTATCTAGTTTTCTTTGTGCCCCTCCGCCTCCCCTTTCCCTCTCCCTCCCCCCCCCCGCCCCCCGTAACCACCACACTCTTATCAATGTCTCTTAGTCTCACTTTTATGTCCCACCTACGTATGGAATAATGCAGTTCCTGTTTTTTTCTGATTTACTTATTTCACTTCGTATAATGTTATCAAGATCCCACCATTTTGCTGTAAATGATCCGATGTCATCATTTCTTATGGCTGAGTAGTATTCCATAGTGTATATGTGCCACATCTTCTTTATCCAGTCATCTATTGACGGGCTTTTTGGTTGTTTCCATATCCTGGCCACTGTGAACAATGCTGCAATGAACATGGGGCTCCATGTGTCTTTACGTATCAATGTTTCTGAGTTTTGGGGGTATATACCCAGTAGAGGGATTGCTGGGTCATAAGGTAGTTCTATTTTCAGTTTTTTGAGGAACCACCATACTTTCTTCCATAATGGTTGTACTGCTTTACATCCCACCAACAGTGTATGAGGGTCTCTTTTTCTCCACAGCCTCTCCAGCACTTGCTATTACCTGTCTTGTTAATAATAGCTAATCTAACAGGTGTGAGGTGGTATCTCATTGCAGTTTTGATTTGCATTTCACTAATAACTAAAGAAGATGTGCATCTTTTCATATATCTGTTGGCCATTTGTATTTCTTCCTGGGAGAAGTGTCTGTTCTTGTCCTCTTCCCATGTTTTTATTGGATTGTTTGTTTGTTTGTTGTTGAGTTTTATGAGTTCTCTGTATATTTTGGATATTAGGCCCTTATCTGAGCTGTTGTTTGAAAATATCATTTCTCATTTAGTTGGATGTCTGTTTATTTTGTTATCAGTTTGTCTTGCTGAGCAAAAACTTCTTAGTCTGATGTAGTCCCATTCATTAATTTTTGCCTTCACTTCTCTTGCCTTTGGAGTCAAATTCATAAAATGCTCTTTAAAACCCAGGTCCATGAGTTTAGTACCTATGTCTTCTTCTATATACTTTATTGTTTCAGGTCTTATGTTTAGATCTTTGATCCATTTTGAGTTAATTTTAGTACAGGGGGACAAACTGTAGTCCAGTTTCATGTGGCTTTCCAGTTTTCCCAGCACCATTTATTGAAGAGGCTTTCTTGAAACACTTTCAGAAGCAAAGGGTCTGTTGTGCAGAGAGATCCTGAGCTGAAGACCTTTAGCATATCTTACCATAAATGACCATATTCCAAAGCTCTCCAATCAAAACCTTTATTGCCAGTGCTTCCGCATACCAGCTTGTTCCTTTAACACCTCTCAATTCTTGCTTTTAAAAGCCCTTCATTAAAGGCCATAAAAAGCTTGGCTTTTAAAACAACAGCTTTCTGTTCTACTTGCTTAGCACTCTGCAACTAAAATGGCTTTAATTTTTCCTTTGCAAAGCTCGAAGGTCAGTGCCTGGCTTTGCTGCACTTCAGGTGGGCGGACCCTCATTCACTTCGGTTCAGTTAGATTCAGTAACAACCATCAGAGAAAAAAAAATTCTTTTTGTTTAAGCCACCCAGTATTTAACATCTTCTTATGGCAGCTCTAGGAATATAATATATTTCTCAGTAAATCCACTCCTATACATCCAAGAGAATTAAAACATATTCACACAAAAGTTTATACATGAATGTTTACAGCAGCAATATTCATGAAAGCCAAATAATGGAAATGTTCCTAATGTCCATTAAGTAGTTAATAAATAATCAACATGTTGTATAACCATAAAGTTGATAATATTTTGCAATAAAAAAGAATGTACTGACATATGTCCCACCATGGATCAATCTTTAAAGTGTTATGCTAATTGAAAAAAATCAGTCACAAAAGGTCACCTAGTATATAAACCAATTTACATAAATATTCAGATTAGGTGAATCTATACTGGCAGAATGTAGATTCTTAGCTACTTACTGTTGTTTCTTGTTAGAAAGGCAATGGGAAATAGAGATTGACTGCTAAAGGGTATGGGGTTTCTTTTCATGGTGATAAAATATTCTCAAATTGTAGTATTAGCCTGACCTGTGGTGGCACAGTGGATAAAGCATCAGCCTAGAATTCTGAGGTCACTGGTTCAAAACCCCAGAATTGCATGGTCAAGGCACATATTGGAGTTGATGCTTCCTGCTTCTCTTGCCTTTCTCTTTCTCTAAAAGTGAATAAATAAAATCTCAAAAAAATTGTAGTATTTGTTGCACAACTGTAAATATACTAAAATTACTAAATATTGCATTTTAAGTACTGAATTTTATGCGACATAAATTAAATCTTAATAATTTACTATTATTATTATTATTATTATTATTGAGAGGCAGGAAGGCAGTGAGACAGACACCCACGTGCACCCAGAAAGTGACCCACCCAGCAAGCCCCCCTATAGGGCGATGCTCTGCCCATCTGGGGCTGTTGCTCCATTGTTTGGCAAAGGAGCTATTTTAGTGCCTGAGGTGAGACCATAGTGTCATCCTCAGTGCCAGGAACCAATTTCCTTGAATGAGCCATGGCTGCTGGAGAGGAAGGGAGGGAGAGAGAGAGAGAGAGAGAGAGAGAGAGAGAGAGAGGGAAAGGGGAGAGGTGGAGGGAGGAGACGCAGATGGTCACTTCTCTTGTGTGCCCTGACCAGGAATAGAACCCAGGACTTCCACACACAGGGCCAATGCTCTACCATTGAGCCAGCTTGCCAGGGTCAATAAAGAATTTTTAAAACATAAAAATATAATTTACTCCCTTCGAAAATAGAGAAGTGTGGATTTTGAATAAAGGCAATAAGCTCCATTTATATTATTTGTTCTAATAAAGTCTTCAGGTAAAGACAATGTTCATACCAAATACTCTCTCCAGGTTCACTTTTTTTTAAATTTTTAAAATTTATTTATTTATTTATTTTGTGGCAGAGGCAGAGAGAGACAGAGAGAGGGACAGATAGACCAGATCCAGATGGGAGAGAGATGAGAAGCATCAATTCTTCATTGTGGCACCTTAGTTGTTCATTGATCGCTTTCTCACATGTGCCTTGACCAGGGGCTACAGCAGACCGAGTGACTCCTTGCTCAAGCCAGCGACTTTGGTGAGCCTTGCTCAAACCAGATGAGCCTGTTCTCAAGCTGACGACCTCGGCATTTCTAACCTGCGTCCTCCGCATCCCAGTCAGATGCTCTATCTGTGCCACCACCTGGTCAGACAGGTTCATTTTTTAATTATTAATTTGTACCCTACCTCCATCTCTTCTGTTAGGGCATATGCATATAGTCTCATGCATGGTCTCTTGAATTTTTTCAGAGCATCATTCCTGTGCCTCATGGGTATTAATTTATTTTGAATATACAGCTACTTTTCCTAGATAGTTTGGCATTCCACAACTAGCCATTTGTCCCAAATTGTTGCACACAATCCTAGATTTCATGCTGAGGGTTGGGAAAGCAGATCTTGGTTTTTGAGGCAATGATTTTCAGATTCTGTTGTTTTCATTGGTGGCTAAATTAAGCACTTTGAATAGTACTTTTTATTTATTGATTGATTGATTTTAGAGAAAAAGGAAGAGAGAGAGAGAGAGAGAGAGAGAGAGAGAGAGAAATTTTGATCTGTTTCTGTATATGTCCTGACCCGGCATCAACCAAGTAACCTTTGTGTACTAGGACGATGCTCTACCAACTGAGCTATCCAGCCAGGACATTGTGTAGTATTTTTTTTAAAAGTGATGGTCTTTCTGAATACCTCCTAACCAGAATAGGTAAAGCAAATTTGTCCTGGCACTTTGAGAGGTCAGGTTGAAATCAATAGTTTTTCCTCACTGTGATATTTTGATTTACAATATTAAGAGATATGGACTTGGTCTTTATTCCTGTTTAGGGCACAGAGTTTTTAAAACCCTTGTGATGAAAGCAATAAAATTGTCTTTTTTATGTTAATGAGAAGCACTTAAGGATGGAATTTCTTGGTTGCCATGGGAAACAACCTTGTGTTAGAGGGCTAGAACTTTCAGTCACACTTACTGATATCTGAGGAAGGGAGAGAAACTGGATGTGTTGATTACCAATGACTAATGATTTAACCAATCATGTTTATGTGATAATGTCTCCATCACCCCGATGTGCGTGCACTCTCACACACACACACACACACACACACACACACACACACACACACACACCAAGGTTTGAATGGCTTCAACCAGTGGTGGGATTCAGCCAGTTCACACCAATTCAACAGAACCGAAAGCTAATTTTTTGTTGTGTTCTTGGTTGCTAAAATGTTCCTTGTCATCAGGGCTCTCTGTAAGGTGGGCACCTGGGTAATCACCCAATGTGGAAATCACAAATTTACTGGTACGAATCCAAAGATGGCATTCTTGAAACCTCTGATCTATAACCAAACAGTCAGAAACATAAGTGAGCTTATAAGTAATGTCTGAAGTTTGTGGGGGGGGGGGGCAGTCTTGTAGGACTAAACCGTGAGTCTGTAATCTCGCTCTATCTCTGAGTAAATAGTTGTTTGTAGGACAACCAGACAAGTGTTATGAAAATTGCCACATGGTGGTTTGGAAACCCTTCCCTGATATTGGAGTTGGGGTGCAGAACCTGTTTACTCTCTGTTGGGTAAACAAATGTTTTTAGATTTGCTCACTTATATTGGTTCAGTGCCACGTGTGTGTGTGTGTGTGTAATCTGTGAAAGGCTGTGGGTGCTTGCTCTCAGGGTGGCAGATTGCAGATTGTGAATTACCTTCTTGCTTATGAGGGGCCATTGTTCGCTACTGTTTGCTGGAGAAGGGTTTTTTTCTCCAGCCTCTTTTGCAGAAGAGAGGAGAGAGAGAGAGAGAGAGAGAGAGAGAGAGAGAGAGAGAGAGCCTTGCTGAGGCTTGTGGGGACCTAGGAGTCTAGAGGGTGAGTCTGGAGAATGAGTCTGAGGTGTGGAACCAGAGACCAAGTAGGAGCTGGGGAGCCCTGAGAGAAAGGGAAGTAGTTTATCTGCCTGTTTGCTCATCCATGTGAGATTTTAATAAACAGAATGGTTCACCATTTTCTGGCTCCACAGTTACATTACTATCTGAATCCAGTGACACCCTGCATGGCTAGAGTGGCAATGGCCACTGGCCTTACATTCTCCCTCTTTAAATTTCAAATATATGCTATCAATGTCTTAGTGACAATGTCATCAATTTCCACTTTGTTTCATCCATTCTTCCAACAACTTAACTGATCATCAATTTCTAACACTTAAAATTTTTTTTCCCTTACCGCTCTCTATTTTTCTTGGGGATTCATCATGGATCCCCAAGTTCTTTTAATGCCTACTGAACATTCCCAAAATTCTTTTAGTCTTCCAAAAATCAGTTTTCATTAGATGTCCAAATGTAAGTTTATATTCCATGTCAAAGAATGGGAAACTGCATTAACACAGCATCTATTATAATCTTTATAAGTGGTTGTAAAGCCAGTAGCCACGGCCATTATCACAGCCGCCTGGCCCGTGCAGGTTTGCAGTTGATTAGGACAGACGGTAATGAAACAATGGAGCCAAGAACTGGTGGGCCATTAGCTTCAATCCTAGCTTGCATCTGGTGGGCAAGAAATACACACAGTAGGAAAACACTGCCCTTTCCATTGTATATCATATTTACAAACTTATTTGATGCACAGTCCACCCCTTTTGCTCACTTATAATCTAAAGTACAAGTATTCCTACACAAGGAAATTAAGCACATTATACAAATTACAACAACATGACCAATTATAAAATTTCAATAGTTACAAAGATACATTTCACCAGTCTCTGAGCACTTTCTCAAAAGTACAAAATGTCCTCGGACTTCTTTCTATCCATGGGAAAAGTTTCCCAGGGAAGGGGGAGGGCCTCCAGCAAAGCCACCCCTGACCTCCATCAGGATATTTCACATTCTCCAAAATTTGTAAGTCCATTCAAAAAAGAAGCCAGTGCCCACTCCAGTTGTAATCCAGGAATCAGTCCATGCACATGAGGCCTCAGCCACCTCCTCATTCTTGCTGTTCTGGCAGGTCTTACACTGTTCCAAGGAGGAGCACATGGCATTGGAAGTCAGCATTTCCATTTCTTCTCCAGAGAGCAGGATGGCCTCCACCTCTATGTCCCAAAATCGCAGACCTACCAGGGGCTTAGTAGGTAATCCTTGCTGCTGGGTTCTCACCTTCTGGTGACTGCAGACAGCATCTTTGGACTTCTCATCCTCAGTAGAAGAGCTGGAAATGCCAGCTTCTGCCACTGGGCTCAAGCCCCAGGCCGTCACTGCCTGCGACCCCATGGGCCTTGCAACCCAGAACTTAAACCTAGCCTCAGCCCCGGCCTCCTGCTGCAGCTGGCTCTGGGCAATTTCTAGGGCAATTTGCAATTTGCAACTCACACACCTGTGATTATTTCTCCAGCACTTGCTCTATTTCCAGGTAAATTTTTCAAACCTGGTTGGCCTCCTTCTCCGGTGCTTGTTCCAGCTCCAGGGTTGGCATCTATTTCTCCCACGTTTGTTCCAGCTCCTTCCACTGCTCGGTTTGCAGGTCCCAGGTAGCCTCTTCCACAGAGCTCTCAGTTTTCTCATACATGGCTGTAAAATTCAGCCAGCCTATGTCTCCCAAAAGGACAACCATGGGGAACCATACCAGCAGCCAGTCCTCTACTCCACCGCTCAAAGGTGGTGGTGGCTCCGTACTGAGCTGTATCTAATCCTACCAACGACGCCAAATGTAAAGTCAGTAGCCACGGCCACCATCACAGCCGCCTGGCCCATGCAGGTTAGCATTTGATTCAGACAGATGGTAATGAAACAACAGAGCCAAGAACTGGTGGGCTATTAGCTTTAATATTGCTTGCACCTGGCAGGCAAGAAATATACACAGTGGGAAAACACTTCCCTTTCCATTCAGGGCTCCCAAAGCCACTGACTTATCCAAGTTTCATAGAATCAAAGGTTTCTAGCTCACCAGCCTTATTCACCTCTGTTCCCCATCTCCTTCTCTCTACACAAACTCTGCACAAACTAGCTTCTCCCTCAGCACTCTGCCATCTTGGCTGCTTCCCCTCTTTTCCACATGGCCTTTTTCTGCTTTCCTTTAGCATGGGCTCCTCTGCCCCATTTTATAGTGTAGAAATCAAAACCTTTAATCCAATATACAAACAAGGAAGTCTCTGATACAAAGTCACATAGGGTGGGAAAGGCTTAGTCTTAAAACTAAGCCATAGGCTATAATGACCCTGCCTGCTTATAGCCTGTCCCCCACACCCAATGCAAACTAAAAGAGAGCAAATATATATATCATATTTTCCATCATGGATCCCCAAGTTATTTTACTGCCTCCTGAACATTCCCAAAATTCTCTTGGTCTTCCAAAAATCAGTTTTCATCAGATGTCCAAATGTAAGTTTATATTCTATGTCCAAGAATGGGAAACTTCATTAACACAGCATTTATTATGATTATAAGTGGTATTAAATTATGTATCTCTTTCATCTTGATAAATTCAGACTAGGGCTGTTTGCATTGTGTTGTTCTCCCTAGGGTTTTGGATTATTTAATTTGTGGGTTTGAAAACAGGTAAGGTAATTATCTTACTTATTTTAAGTCTTACTAACCTCCACCTCTACCCACTGCAGCAGGTTATTTGCAGTATCTGTTAATAAATTGCAAGTACATGAGACTTTGTTTTCAACCCAATTATTTTCATTCAACAACATCGAATTAGAAGCATGCCTAACTGGGTGTTATTTCTAAAATGAACGTGAAACCTGATTCAACAGGCTTTTACTGGTATTTTTCTTTAAACTGCCTAACTCTTTATATATATATATATATATATATATATATATATATATATATATATATATATATATATATATAATTTTATTTTTTTAATGGGCTGACATCAATAAATCAGGATACATATATTCAAAGATAACAAGTCCAGCTTATCTTGTCGTTCAATTATGTTGCATACCCATCACCCAAAGTCAGATTGTCCTCTGTCACCTTCTATCTTGTTTTCTTTGTGCCCCTCCCCCTCCCCCTTTCCCTCTCCCATTCCCTCCCCCCTGTAACCACCACACTCTTATCAATGTCTCTTAGTTTCACTTTTATGTCCCACCTACGTATGGAATAATGCAGTTCCTGTTTTTTTCTGATTTACTTATTTCGCTTCGTATCATGTTATCAAGATCCCACCATTTTGCTGTAAATGTTCCGATGTCATCATTTCTTATGGCTGAGTAGTATTCCATAGTGTATATGTGCCACATCTTCTTTATCCAGTCATCTATTGACGGGCTTTCTTCTTTAGCTATTAGAGAAATGCAAATCAAAACTGCAATGAGATACCACCTCACACCTGTTCGATTAGCTATTATTAGCAAGACAGGTAATAGCAAATGTTGGAGAGGCTGTGGAGAAAAAGGAACCCTCATCCACTGTTGGTGGGAATGTAAAGTAGTACAACCATTATGGAAGAAAGTATGGTGGTTCCTCAAAAAACTGAAAATAGAACTACCATATGACCCAGCAATCCCTCTACTGGGTATATACCCCAAAAACTCAGAAACATTGATACGTAAAGACACATGCAGCCCCATGTTTATTGCAGCATTGTTCACAGTGGCCAGGACATGGAAACAACTAAACTGGCTAACTCTTAAAAGAACATCCTCAGAATTTCATAATCACCTTGTGATAGTCTGCAGCTACCTGTTATTGTTTTCAAGTAATCCTTGGTTGTAACTGAGTTACTGAACTCTAATTAATGCAGCATCTATCTCTTCAGGTAGACACAGAAACATGAGAAGTTTTTCCAGTGACAGAGAAAAAAAAGCAGGCTTACTGTTTATTCTTACAATTATTCCCTACATATATACTAGGACTGCCCACAAAGAAAAAGAATAGAATTATGGGTAATTTTCCTTCTACCTGACACTTCCCGTTTATTCACTTAGTCATCTCCCCATGGTCTAGGTCTACTAGCTCGAAATTCCATTGATAGGATTCATGCCATATTAATTGCTACTTCCTAAGAAGGCTGAGTAGACAGCCATTCTGGCACCAAGTTCTCATCATGGTTTTCAATCTTTTTTTCCTAGCCCTAGATGTGTGAATCTGAAAGGCACTGTGGCTCAATGGCACCCATTAAAGATAACACAAAGGATTAGATTTTCAAATGAGATTTATCGAACTATAGAAATGATCCTTGAAAGTATAGTCTTTCAAATGAAATTTATCAATATTAAACGCTGCATTTACTCTCAAGCTTTACTAATAAATAGTCACATGTAATAGTTATGCAAATGTGAGGTAGAATGAAAAAAAATTACCAGAACCAATTATTTAGTTCTCCCAGTTTATTTTTTACTATACATGGACATGCTCTTGTTCAGTTTATTTTATTATTAATATTTTTATCTTATTCTTCTTTTTCCAATTGAGAAGAGAGGAGATAGAAAGACTCTTGTATGAACCCAGACTGGAATTCACCTGGCAACCCTTGTTTAAAGCCAATGCTTTACCCATCTGAGGCCATGCTTGCAATAGTGCTATTTTTAGAGCCTGAGACAGAGGCTCCACAGAGCCATCCTCAATGCTGGAGGCCAATATACTTGAACAAATCGAGCTATGGCTGCAGAAGGAAGAAAGAAAAACAGAGAGAGAGAGAGAGGGAGAGAGAGAGAGAGAAAGAGAGAGGAAGAAATGAGGAAAGAGGATGGGTGGGGAAGCAGATGGTCTGTTCTACTGTGTGCCCTGACCAGAAATCAAACCTGGGACATCCACAGGTAGGACCGACGCTCTACTACTGAGCCAAGCTGCCAGGGCACTCTTGCTAAGTTTTATATACGAAGTCTCTAAGTTTGGTGTGTAGTCCTATGATGAACACAGAAGGGAGTTCTTTCAGTCATAAAATATCTCTAGTTTATATTTTGTTATTTACATAACATGGATTCCAGTTTTCTTCTTTACTATAAGGAATTCTAGACAGAGAAAGCATTAAAGGGTAGAAGATTTTATTATTCAAATGTATGTCTTTTTGGCACAAAGATTATTTTGTGCTAGAGGCAATAAAACCCAGAACATTCAGAAAAAACTTCTTACCTCCTCAACTTCCTAAATTTACATGACAAAAAAGGCTTGTGCCAGAAATAGAGCTACTACTAGAGATAACTTTTTACCTAAGAAACTTACCTGCATGACATGTGGGCAACCACTGCTTTACCAAACATCTCTTCTCACCTTCCTGTGAATGACTTTTCTCCCTTTTTATCCCTAGAGCCCTACATTTTGCCTTAGTGCAGGAAGCTATATAAGCTTCCACCGCCTGGTTGCTTTTTTGGGTTTTATATTTTTATGTGGCTATACATATGTAATTAAATTTATTTTTCTTCTCTTAATTAGCCATATCAATTTAAATAGTAAAACAGCCAAAAATCTTAAAGGGGAAACAAGATTTTTTTTTATTACCTTTAAGACACCTTCTGCTAAAAACATTTCTTAGGTAAGGACTCTCCCACTAGCAAATACAAAGTTTGCTAAGACATCTATCATTAATATTTCAGTTGGTCCTTTTCTAAACTTTTTTTTCTTCCTTGAGATTCCTCTAATAAAGTGGATTCTTGGCTTGCTGCAAACCATTTTCTACACACACACACACACACACACACACACACACACACACACACACACGTACTCCAAACTCAAATCCTAAACCTTACTTAATGGTGGAATATCAGAGATAATCTTAGTAATAATACTAGGGTAGCCATAACTTTTATTATTATTATCTAATATTGAATTTTATATATTAGCCAATATAATTGTTATATTGCTAACATAGGTAGGTAGCTAAATATTAATAAGGAAAGGGGACAAAAGGAATCAGATATTAAATTTAACAAAATTGGAAAGTCTGCTTCAGTAGGAAATTGCAGCATTCCACTTACTAATAAGCTATATAGCATTTACAATTCCAGACACCCCAGGGAATCTCTCCCTCCCTGCAAAGAGATTAATATTCCCTCACTTTCTGGCTCCCTGTGTGGGGGGCAGGGAGAAAACTGATTTTTTCAACTCGCCAAACACAACCAGACCATCCCCAGACTATGAGGAGAAAAGCGTCTATACTTCCTCCTCAAGCCATGTGCAGAAATAGCCATGATGGCAGCAATAGAGAGTTGACAGTCTAGCTTATACGAAAGACCTGATTCGTTAGTGAGAAGAACCATAAAAAGCTGCAAAAGATTAAGAAACTGGTTGGCTTAAAGAAAAGCTATTCTGTCCCAGCCAAGACAATATAAATACAAGCTTAACAAATAAAATGTTCTTTGCCTTCTCTCACTTGGAGATCCACACTCCTCCCATTAATTCATGATTATTTCCAAGCAGCCATGTGGTCCTAAAAAGCTTTACAGGTCAGCCAGGTGCTGGCCACCATTTGGACTTGCAGCCTGGAAACAGAGTATGTTTGCCCGATGAAGACTGATTAAATTGAACCATGGATCAGAATATCTGGACTTTGGTTTTTTTACTATGTTTAATAAAAACAAGACTAGACTTTTTCCATGGCAGGATAGATGGACAGTAGACACTGGAAACTTATGGGCAGCTTTTCATTTCAACCTCAAATAAATTTTACTGTGAAAGCCATTATTTCCTCCACACAAGAGTTCTATAGAATTCCTTCTCTGTAAATCTGTAAAAGAAAACCATTTCTATGGGCAATACTAAGAAAAAGTAATTGTAAAAATAAGAAAATGTAGCCTGACCAGGTGGTGGAGCAGTGGATAGAATGTCGAACTGGGACACAGAAGACCCAGGCTCAAAACCCCGAGATTGCTGCCTTGAGTGCAGGCTCATCTGCCTTGAGCAAAAAGACTCACCAGCTTGAGTGTGGGGTTGTTGGCTTGAGCATGGGTTCATAGACATAACCTCATGGTCACCGGCTTGAGCCCAAAGTTCAGTGGCTTCAAGCCCAAGGTCACTGTCTTAAACCCAAGGTCACTGGCTTGAGAAAAGGGTCACTCTGCTTTGCTGTAGCCCCCCAGTCAAGGAATATATGAGAAAGCAATCAATGAACAATGAAGTAGCCGCAACAAAGAATTGATGCTTCTCATCTCTCTCCCTACCTGCCTGTCTGTCCTTATCTGTCCCTCTCTCTGTCCTTGTCGCTGTCTTTCTCTGTCTCTGTAACAAAAAAAAAAGAAAATGTAAACATTTCTTTCAGCATATGATTAGATTGTATATCTGGAAAACCCAAGAAAAAACAAGAGGAAAATTAAAAGGTTCTATCTATAAAAAGGAAATTTACTAAGTTATAACAGGATACAAATTTAACATAAGAAATGTATTACCACTGGAAAGATAAATTAAAAATAAAAATACTTTCTATAAAATGTTGGAAAGGACTAAAAGGAAAAAATATGAATAAAAATTTCTCTAAATATACATGTTTCATATATTATTGAATTTGAATGCAAATAGTATAAATAACTTTAAAATGAATTTTCTATAAACATAAAATATACCAAAATTAATGCCCCTCACAGTGCATTTTTATTATTGGTAAACCTTACAGTGACAGAAATACTTCAAGTTGATGGGCTACACAACTGACTTAGTACTTTAGGGGAAGGGGGGAGTAGAAGTGGGTAAAATGGAGAAAAATGATGATGGAAGGAGACTTGACTTAAGGTGGTAAACACACGATAGAATGATGCAATATAAAATTATACACTTGAAATCTATATAATTTTATTAATCAATGTCACCCAAATAAATTCAACAAAAAATATGGGACCTTGAATTTTATTTTTTAATCTAAAGGAATATGAGAAATATGCCACATATTAAAGTAATCTTTTGGTCATGGCTGGTTTGCTCAATGGTAGAGTATCAGTGCGGTGTGTGGTTCTCCTAGATTCAATTCCCAGTCAGGGCACACAGGAGAAGTGTCCATCTGTTTCTCCATCCCTCCTCCTCTTGCTTCTCTCTCTCTTACTTCCTGCAGCCATGGCTCGATTTTAACAAGTTGACCCGGGTGCTGAGGATGACTCCATAGCCTCAGCCACAGGCGCTAAGAAGAGCTCAGTTGCTGAGTGATGGAGCAACGTCCCAGATGGACAGGGCATTGCCCCCTAGTGCACTTGCCAGGTGGATCCTGGTCGGGATGCATGCGGAAGTCTGTCTCTCTGCCTCCCCTCCTCTCACTGAATAAAAAAAAAAAAGTAATCTCTCCTGAACTCTATCAGAAGAAACCAGGGTTCTTTTAAAAAATAACTAATTCAGAGCTGGAGCAAGGACTATGTAAGATGAAACAATTTGAGTATCAAAATGATTAATAAATGTAATTGATAAAAACATAATAAAAACATTTTATGTAATCCCTTCAGAAGAATCACTAAATTCTTACTAATTTCAGTTTCATTCATTCATGAGGTACACACCACTATTAAGGATTCTACTCTTGTACAATTCAGGACCTTTAGTAAGTATAATAACAAGTCCAAAACATTTCATCTTTCCTTCAATAGGAATTTTTTTATTCATGTTTTCTCTGTAGGCTTATATTTTAAGACATGGACAAAAGATTGAGTGTTCTGAAATCATTGAAAAAATACAGTTTTAAGGATTCAGTGTAAAAATTATACTAGAAGAGCTTAGCTAAAATACTAGAAGAAACACTCATAGCTACAAATCTCTTAAGAGAGATATTGCCACTTGAGAAGACTTCTGTTATTCAGGAGTCAAGATTTGGGATTTTCAGGTCTATTTTAGCCTGGAAAAAAAATTGCTTCATAAAAGTATAGTGCTGACAGGAAGGAGTAAAACTGTGGTTATTTATTTGGGCTATTATTTTTGGCATTTTAAGAAAATATTTCATTGTCTAAAAGCCTTATGATGAAGCTCTTCTTCTTGCCTCTCTTATTCTCTGCCTGTCAATTTAATAAGCTATAACTGTCAACTGGGAAAAAAATTAAAGTCATGCTCAAGGAACTTTTCTTTTTACCTAAAATGGATTTTTAAAAAAGACTTTCTTTATTATTACATTGTTCTTGATGGCTTCTCAAAAATCATAAAAATTAAAATATTGTATATGCAAAGTGACTCAAGTTCAGCAAGGGAGAGACAAGATTTATCAGAATATTTTTCACCTGAGTGCACTTACTAGAATTCAGGAACACAATAGTTTTATCATTTAAAAAAAAACAGACAAACAAACAAAAAACATTCCCTAGAAAATATTAACATAAAGTGCATACTCCAAGCTAATGTATCTTCATGGGAATTTAAGTATAATGTCTCTAATAACTGTAACTGAGACTAGAGTTTTTTTGTTTGTTTGAGTATGCTCTATTTAAATGGTTTAGGCTCAGTGAAATAATAATTGCCACTTTATACAAATGCTTGATTAAATTTTATTTAATCTAAAGATATACATATGCAATCAAGCATACCACATTTGTAGATAGCGATTCTGGTAATCTTTGATTATATTGTATACTGTGGATAAAAAAAAATAAAAAGAAAGGGTTCTCTGGAAAGTAACCTCATAAGCTGTTCTAATCATAAATTCTTAAATGAGCAGGTCATGGTGGTAGTCATAGCCCAGGTATATAACTTCTTTAGTAAAAGGCTTATTTTTGCCTTCAGCAAGCACTATCTATTGCTTCTGGGTACATAAGTTAATGCCTTTTTTCAGAACCTTCTATCTAAAAGGTGACCAACCACCCTCATAATCTCCAGTAATTCCATCCCCGTTTTGCTCCCCTTAACTTTGTGTAATCGTCCTTCTGTTTCCAACTTAATATAAAATGAATAAAGAAGCTGAAAACTGTCATTTCTTGGAAACATTTTTCTCAGTCTGTTGAAATCTTGCTCCCAGGCATATTCTCTATTTGACTTAAATAAACTCTTATAAAATTTTTCTACAGGTTTGAACACTTCTTACATTGACAATACTATATGGTATATATACTGCACTTGAGTATAAAACTACTCAGATCACTAACTAGATATTAAATAAATTGTCTTTATTGACTTTTTTATTCTCTGTAGTTAATTTTATAGACTCAATAAGAATTAGTCTTTCTATCTACTTGGCTATAATAAGATAAACCATTTTTTTTTACCATGGCCTTGCCAAAAGGATATACTCAGAGATAAATTTTATTAAATTTAATATGAAATTTTCTTTATTAAAAAATAAGTACTTGCATGGAAACATTGTTATAAGTTATTTCCAGGAAATTAGTAGTTTTCCTGTGAGTTATAATTTTAGCCTTACAGGGAGAAAAGCAAGTCACTTCCTGGAAAACTGGGAACATTATCAGACTCAATAATTTGAAGAATGAAAGATATTTATAGATATATTATTGGAAACTCAGAAAAAAGTCACTCAATTTTTTGTCCCAGCCTCAAAACTGAGGAAGTGATGATGTTATGGAACCAAAAAGGTCCATTTGCCTGTGTGCATCAAAGCTCGATAAAATATGAACAGAATTTTGCAACAAAGAAAGTAAGGCCTTATTTTAAGAAATGGTCCATATCAGGAGACACAGGTGAGCTACTATTCAAACACATGTCTCCCCAATAATTTCCAGGAAATGGGTTATATAGGGGAAAAATCATTAATCATGGTGACTAAGAGTTAAAGTCATGAGCAAGGTCAGGGTTTCTACTGATTGGTCAGTACTAGGATAGACGGTAGTTGATAATTGTATCTGGTCTTGATGTCAGCAGTGTTGTTGCTTTGTCTGGTTTCACTGTTTTCTGGGCTTAGAGATGAAATATAACTGAGGCCTAAAAGATCTTTAGTCTGATTGAAACTACACCTTTGTGGTCAACATACCCGAGGCTTTGTTTCCTAAGAGTATTTGATGGTGACTGGAACCACATTCTCCTAAGGACTTAACAATTTTGAGCCTGACCAGGCAGTGGAGCAGTGGATAGAGCTTCAGCCTGGAATGCTGAGGACCCAGGTTCAAAACCCTGAGGTCGACAGCTTAAGAATGGGTTCCTCCGGTTTGAGCACGAGGTTATTGACTTGAGTGCAGGGTCACTGGTTTAAGCATGGGACTATAGACATGACTCTATGGTCACTGGCTTGAGCTCAAGGTCACTGCCTTGAGCAAGGGGTCACTGGCTCTGCTGGAGCACCTGGTCAAGGCACATATGAAAAAACAATCAATGAACAGCTAAGGTGCTGTAATAAAGAATTGATGCTTCTCATCTCTCTCCCTTCCTGTCTGTCCCTTCCTGCTTCTGTTTGTCCTTCTCTCACTCTCTCTCTTGTTAAAACATAAAAATAAAAAAGTAAAAAAAAAAACAATCATTTTGAGAGTAGTCATGCAAGTGAGAAGGAGATAAGTGAGTCAGAGTACTGGACGAAATCAGTTTGAATAAAATAAACAAACAAACAAGAGAAGCCCTGGTCAGTTGACTCAGCTGTAGAGCGTCAGCCCAGTATGTTGAAGTCCTGGGTTCGATTCCCGGTCAGGGCCCACAGGTGAAGCACTCATCAGCTTCTCCACTCTTCCCTCTCTCCTTCCTCTCTATCTCTCTCTTCCAATGCAGTCAAGGCTCCATTGGAGCAAACTTGGTCCGAGTGCTGAGGACGGGGCCATGGCCTCTGCCTCAGGCACTGGGATGGTTCAGGATGCAACAGTGCAACACCCTAGATGGGCAGGGCATTGCCCCCTGTTGGGCATGCCGAGTGGATTCCCGTTGGGTGCATGCAGGAGTCTGTCTGACTCCCTCCCCGTTTCTAACTTTGGAAAAATACAACAAAAAAAGTCAAAAGGTCATATTAAAGAAATAATTTTTTATTTTTATTTTTCCGAAGTTGGAAACAGGGAAGCAGTCAGACTCCCGCATGTGCCCGACCGGGATCCACCCAGTACGCCCACCAGGAGACGATGCTCTGCCCATCTTGGGGCGTCGCTCTGCCACAATCAGAGCCATTCTAGCGCCTGAGGCAGAGGCCACAGACACATCAGTGCCCAGGCTAACTTTGCTCCAATGGAGCCTTGGCTGCCGGAGGGGAAGAGAGAAACAGAGAGGAAGGAGAGGGGGAGGGGTGGAGAAGCAGATGGGCGCTTCTCCTGTGTGCCCTGGCCGGGAATTGAATCCGGACTCCTGCACACCAGGCCGACGCTCTACCACTGAGTCAACCGGCCAGGGCCAGAAATAAAATTTTTATACAGTTACAATAGAGGGAGAATGTATAAAAAAATAATTGAACATAACATGTTCCATGTGAATAATATCAGAATGTAGCCCTTGATTTTTTAAAATAAAAGATCTAGAACAAATTTAACTTTTGACCTAAACTATAATAGTTTTTCAACAGTTATGCAACTCTTTAGATTTGTTGATTATAAACAAAGAGATTTATCTGGCCTTTTTGACACTTATGTAAATAAAACAAGCCAAATTAAAAAAAAAACACCCTGTAATATAAAAGCATAAATCTATAGACAACATGCAATAACTATCAATATACTTGAAAATTCTGTCTAATATCGAAAACTGATTTCAAGAAATAAAATTCTCATGTACATAATACTGTTCACAGTTGTGAATATGTATTGTAGGAAGAAAGAAAATTTCCTTTACCCTAAAGATTTTGGGGGGGCTGATCTAATCAACAGACATAAGACATGTTAATAAGAGGAAACAAATAAATTTAATACATACATGTTTATGGAAGCCCCAAGTACATGAGAGAGTCAGAGACCCCACATCCACAAGAGGTTCAAAAACAAAAAGGAGAAATGGGTATATATGACATTCTTAGCAAAGGATTAGGTAAGGTGCCGTGGGGACTTCAAAAGGTCATTGAAGTAGGATAAGAAGAGAAGATACACTGCTCACAACAATTAGAGGATATTTTACCACTTCATATTCATTTTGAAATATCCCTTAATTTCTGTGAGCAGTATATTTAATAATTATAAGTTTGTCCTGCCTTAAAAATAAGTGAAAAAAAATTTTATCTCTATCTCTGATAAGCAAGAACCATAAATTATATTCTTCTAGGTCAGGGGTCGGAAACCTATGGCTCACGAGCCAGATGTAGCTCTTTTGATGGCTGCATCCGGCTCGCAGACAAATCTTTAATAAAAAAATAATAACGTTAAAAACATAAAACATTTTCCATTATATGGAATGAAATAAATAAATCAGAAAAAAACAAGGACTACATGATTCCATACATTGGTGGGACATAAAAACGAGACTAAGAGACATGGACAAGAGTGTGGTGGTTATGGGGGGGGAGGAGGAAGAGGAGAAGGGGAAGGGGGAGGGGCCTAAAGAAAACTAGATAGAAGGTGACGGAGGACAATCTGACTTTGGGTGATGGGTATGCAACATAATTGAATGACAAGATAACCTGGACATGTTTTCTTTGAATATATGTACCCTGATTTATTGATTCACCCCACTAACATTAATAAAAATTTATTTATTAAAAAAACAAAAAATATAAAACATTCTCATGTATTACAATCCACTCATTTTCTACCGCTCATGTTCATGGTTGTGGGTGGCTGGAGCCAATCACAACTGTCCTCTGGGACAACACCAAATTTTTATTGGATGATGCCTAACATACATGGGTCATTGTATGGCGGTCACAGAATTACATTTTAAAATATGTGGCGTTCATGGTTCTCTCAGCCAAAAAGGTTCCCGACCCCTGTTCTAAGTAGTTAAAGGAGGGGCAGAAATTTATCTTGAGCCCACCCCTAAAGTTGCCTTTAGCTGAAATCAATCTGTGGACCTTAGAGGAACATGTTGCATTGATTCATTCTGAGCTCCCATAATAAGAATTTTATAACGTGACCAGGCAGTGGCGCTGTGGATAGAGCTTCAGTCTGGGATGCTGAGGACCCAGGTTCAAAACCTCAAAGTTACTGACTTGTACAAAGGCTCACCAATTTAGTGTAGAATCTCTGGCTTGAGCATGGAATCATATATATGACCTTATGTTCACTGGCTTAGCCCAAATGTCCCAAATGTTGCTGGCTTGAAGCCCAAGGTCGCTAGCTTGGAGCTTAAGGTCACTGACTTGAGCTCAAGTTCGCTGGCTTGAGCAAGGGGACAATGGCTTGGCTGGAGCCTGTTGGTCAAGGCATATATGAGAAAGTAATCAATGAACAACTAAGGTCCCACAACGAAGAAGTGATGCTCCTCACCTTTCCCTTTAGGTCAGTTTCTCTCTCGCAAAAAAAAACAAAAAACAAAAAACAAAAAAAAAAACAAACCCAAAGTTTTATAAATTAAGTCAATGCTCAAATTTTTAGAATATGCAAGAATTGTATAACATAACTGTTAAGCTACTAACTAATGATATTAGCATAAAACATAAAATATATTAACATTTTGCTAAGGTCAATCTTACATGATTGTATTGGTCAATAGGGGAGTAACAGAAAAACGTCCCAACTTTGACATGGGACAGAAATTTGTGTCTAATATAATTATCTGATTCTGGAAATAAATTAACATTTCAGATAAAATATATGGTAGGCTTTGATGAGCTTAAGAACCCCTTCTGGGGATCCCACAGAGTTAACTATAAACCTCAGGTGGAGCCCAATGACCTTTATTTAAGCAGTTTTACAAAAAATACAATGCTCTGAAACTAACTTAAAAACATTTAAATTCTAGTTTAACTGTTTCTTTTTCTATATCATTTTCCTAGAGAAGAAAGTTTGAATATACCTTTTTTGAGATCTTTCTCCTCACAGAAGATTTAAAGTAAACTTTTACATATGTTTATTCTCTATTCGCCAGGAAACATTCATACACAGACATGTAAAGAGTATTGCACACTACAACACTGATGAAAACTATTATCTACATCTTAAGTTTTAAAGATAGGTACATAATGTAAACACAAAATGTATGCATTAACTTAAGCTCTAGATTTAATTTTCACCATCCCCACCTCCCCTACAAGATGATAAAAATTATCTACAGCATCTTTTAATCTTTTCAAACAACTCACAATCATAGATATTTAAATCCATTTAATATGAATAAATATATGTATATCTATTTATAAATAATTGTGTGCACTTGTTAGTTTAATAACTAAAGTCATGAAATTGAATAATATATTTAAATTTGCATATTTCAATTAAATGATATAAGTTTATAATACTAAATTTGCATACTAGACTATTTAAGAGAACTTAATATTCACCATATTTTAAGTTTATTTTAAGGCATTTATTTAAGTAGCTAAGGTTTTTATTTTATTTTATTTCTCTTTTTTTTTGTATTAGAGAATTTTACCACAGCAAACACACAAAAAATTACCTTCATGAGGGTAATTATTTTTTCCTCCAAGTCCCATTTGTTTTCACTGAATCAAACAGCTATAAACATTCATGTAAAAATAAATCTCCTTGTGTTTATATGTTATTTCTTTTTAGTAAATACTAAAAAGTGGACTTTCTGAGTAATATAAAACATGTATGTTTAACTTGATAAGAAAATAGCCAGTTGCTTTTCAAAGTAGTTGTATCATTTCATACTCCAGTCAACAAAGTGTAAGAGTGCTAATACCTTTACATTTTTATCAACACTTAAGACAATTATTTTCATTTCAGCCATTCTAGTGGGTTATAGTGGTATCTAATCATAGATTTAATTTGCATTTTCCTGTTGATTAATGACGTTGAGCATCTTTTCATGTGTTTGGTCCTTTGTAAACTCTTGTGAAGTGTCTTTTCAAATCTCTCACATTTTTATTGAGTTCTTTGTCTTTTTAATGTTGAATTATGAGAGTTTTCTCTTTTTTTTCAACAAAATACAACTCTAATAGAAAGTTGGGCAGATGTCATGAATACATAAAGACAAAATTATTATGTATAAGCATTAGGAAAAAGTTTACAGAATAAAGAAAAGGTAACAAAAACAAAACTGAGATAAAATATTTCACACAATTTGTCAGCAATTGAACCTGGTCTTTATTGGTAAGGCTGACTTTATGAAGGACACTCACCTGCTATAGAAAATGTAAACTGTAAAACAATTTCTTGACGATAATTAAAATCATTATTTCTTGACAGACTCCACACAGAATAAATTCTTTAAACTCAAAATTCATTTTATCCAAGTAATACATATAGATGTATTTATATGCAGTTCTAAAAATAAGGAACTAACATACATTTCTGATAAAAACAACACCACTCTCCATTAAATAAATACATTTACTTAAAAAGTTATAAAAACACAAAGAAGCCATTTATTTTTTTAATTATTCTGCATATGAAAGTCTACCTACTCTCATTACATTTTTCTGTAACTTTTATGAATTATATACTGAAGACTGCAATCAAAAGTAAAACATATAAAATATTTAATTCTTATTTAATTCTTAATTAAAAATTAGTACCACAGAAGAAAACAAACAATACATGCTAGGTATAAGATTATAAACTTTTATGATCAAGAAAAATGGTAAGACACTGGAGGAGAACTTCAGGCAATGTACCCTGGCCATCTAAGTGAACAGATGACTCAAACATATGGTTTTCTATTCTTTTGGCATTCATGTGCACTTAAAGCCCTGACAGCTTAATTGGTCTTTGAAAATATGAAGAAAAACCTCATTAGCTAAAACATTTTTCCTGTTTTCTTCTGGAAGTTTGACAGTTTTAACTTTTGCTTTAAATAGTCAATCCATTTTGATTGATTTTTGTATATAGACTAAGATAAGGCTTTACTTTTATTCCTTTGCATGTAGGTATCTATTTATTCTTGCAACATTAAAAAAAAAACTATCTTTCTCCCATTGTACAGTCTTAGCATCCTTGTTGAAAATTAATTGGCTTTATGTAAATCTATTTTGGGCCCGTTATTCTGTTCCGTTTATCTATAAATTTGTCCTTAGGCCAGTACCATACTGTTTTAATTAGTGTAACATTGTAGTATATTTTGAAATTAAAAAATGTCATTCGTCCATCAGCTTTTTTGTTTTTCTTCTTTCTCAAGATTGCTTAGGTGATTCAACATATTTTGTGGTTCCATATAAATTTTAGATACATTCTTTTCTCTTTCTATATAAATGCTATTGGAATTTTGATAGATTCTGCATTCACCCTGTGGATTACTTTGGGTAGTATGGACATTTTAACAATATTAAGCTCTCAAACCTATGAACATAGATCACTTTTTATTTATTTGTACCTTAATTTTTAATTGTACTGTAAATGTAATTTTTAAAAAGATTCCTGAATCTGCATATTTATTTTCCTCATTAGATTTGGGAAGACATCAGCCATTATTTCTATAAATAAGATTTCGGACCCCTTTTCTTTCTCTACTCTTTCTGAAACTCTCATAATGCATGTTGTTTGCTTTATAATGTCTCATAACACTTTATTTACTTTTATTTATTAATTATTCTCTTCTGACTGTATAATTTTATGATTCCTGTCTTTGAGTTCACTCATTATTTCTTGTGCTTGGTCAAGTCTGTTGTTGAAGTCTTTTAGTAATATTATTATTTCAGTTATCATATTTCCATCTCTAAATTTTTTTATTATATTATCATCTCTTTGTTGTTATTCTTATTTTGTTCATGTATCTTTTTTCTGATTTTGTTTAGTTGTCAATTTGTGTGCTGCTTTTATAAATCATTGAGCTCTTTTAAGATAATTGTTTGAATTCTTTGTCAACTATTACATAGATCTCCATTTTTAAAGGGTCAGTTACCGGTTATTTATTTTATTCTCTTGATTGTGTCATGTTTTCCTGATTTATTGTGTTCTTTTTAGCTTTGCTTTGGTTTCTGCACTTTTGTAGAAATAGCCACATCTCCCAGACTTTACAGTCTGGCTCTGACAGAGAAAGACCTTCACTAATCAGCTTGGCTAGTGTCTCTGTACCTTTGCTCCTGACTGTTCCTGGTGTCCAGTCTTTTTCTCTTCTTTCTTTTCTTTGCTTTTCTCTTCTTTCTTTCTTTCTTTCTTTCTTTCTTTCTTTCTTTCTTTCTTTCTTTCTTTCTTTCTTTCTTTCTTTCTTTCTTTCTTTCTTTCTTTCTAGTAGCTTTTAATCTTGCTTCCTGTCATTTTATGACAGTTTTCATGCTCCTTATTAGGTAAAACTGAAATCAGCCACAAATGTTAAAGGAACACTACATTCTTCTCCTTTCCTTCTGGAAGAGAGGCTTCAGTTATGCACTTTTTCTCAGACTCACTGTCCTGGTCTCAGTGAATCTCCTAAACATTTTCTTTTATTCCTAACTGCCTCAGGCATGTGAACTATACTGTTTCCTTTAGTACTTTATGTACAGTGAGACAAACCAGCCCTTCAGGGAGTATGCTGAGAAGCCAAGGATATTAAAGTCATATTTCACCTTTCCTTCTATCCCAGAGGTGAAACCTCAGTTCCATGCCTTCTCCAAATCTGGCAAAGCCATGGAAACCACAATTAGCCTCCCATTTCTCTTCCTTTGCTGATAGCTACTCCAGGCATCTGTACTGTGATGGTTCTTTCAGTGCTGTACCTGACATTAGACAAAAACCAGACCCTCAGAGAACTCACTGAATGGTCAAAGATATTAAACTCTTATCCCACTCTCTCCTCATTCCCAAAAGACGGAAATCGCACTCCAAGGCAATCTATTTTTCTGCTGAGTTGTTCAGGCTTGGGAGAGTAGCTTATATTGGAAAGTGTAGTTGTTCTTATCTATTTATTGGAACTTTTTTGGTTTTGTGCATTTCTGAGGCTCTGTAATTTCTTAACTTAAGTCTATATTCCTCATAAGTGTATTCTCATTTACGTATAATTGTTAAAGCAGTGATTCTTGGTAGAATGCAGGTTAGAATTTTCTTTTATGCCATTGTCACTAAGAAAAACTTTCTTTAATATGACCTTTTCTCCTTTTTTTTTTTTTTTTTTTTTTTTTTGATTCAGACTGGCTTCACCCAGCACTCTGGCTCAACTGCTTCCTCCTCCATTGTATGTTTACTCTCTTCATCATTAAGCCTTCAGGACAGTAAGGTTCTAAGCAGCATTTAATAATCTTAGGAACAAAGCTTCAGGACTGTTGACCCCAGAGACAGTGTTTTAGTCCAACTAGATATAATATCTAAGCATCAGTTGTGTTTCAGTTCCAGGACCAGAAAAACACTGAAAGCACATGAAGTGATGCATGGCAGACAACAGGACCAGACGGACTGACCTATGACCTCTCTACCCCAGCACTGATGAATCAGTAACGACCACAATCCTGACCATGATCTTAACTGCCTGAGTCATGATAATTAATGATGTTTCCCTATATAACTTTCTCTGCTGCAAACTCCTGTTCATCTTGTTTTATTGGGCTTTCTCATGCCCTGCTAAATGGACCCCTTTAGTTCAATAACATCATCTTGCTGATGACCTACTTTGTCCTTTTAAATGAAGAAACTGAGACTCAAAATAAGAGTACCTTGACCAGTACTGGAGTTAATGAACTTCAAAGAAAAACTTAGAATCAAAATTTCCTGAGAGTTGAAAGTTTATTTCATGATCTCATATTTAATCTCTCAGGAACTCAGTTGGTACAACTCAAGAAAAAAAAGAGTTAAACCTACTTTATTATCTTACTAAGGAAATTTTAACAGTCCAAATAATGTATTTGCAATAATTTTGTTACCTAAAGAGTGCTATACAAATGTAAAGTGTTCTACATAATTGGCAAAAAATATTTTTTTACAATTATAACTATCAATATTATACTAGTAAAATAATTTAAAAACAATAATATTGCTTTTATTTGTATAATAGAGGGGTCCCCAAACTTTTTACACAGGGGGCCAGTTCACTGTCCCTCAGACCATTGGAGGGCCACCACATACAGTGCTCCTCTCACTGACCACCAATGAAAGAGGTGCCCCTTCTGGAAGAGCGGTGGGGGCTGGATAAATGGCCTCAGGGGGCCGCATGTGGCCTGCGGGCTGTAGTTTGGGGATGCCTGGATAGGTCTCTGAAATGTGTTGATGTATTAGATGTAAATTGTAATATTTCTAGGCAACTACACCTTATCCACACATCTGAGCTGAATTAACCGTGGAATTGAGTCTGCTATCTCTAATTTAAGACTAGTCACCTAACCAAAGGATAGAGCAGGTAATCCACTGGTTAGCCTTTCATTCAGCCCATCCACATACATCAGTTGAACTGAATCAGTCTGATTTTTTTTCTTGGAAATTTGAAATAAGAAATGCAAAGAATAGCCTGACCAGGTGGTAGCACAGTGGATAAAGTGTCAGACTGGGATGCAGAGGACCTGAGTTTGAAACCCTAAGGTTGCCAGCTTGAGCATGGGTTCATGTGGTTTGAACAAAGCACATCAGCTTGAGCCCAAGGTCACTGGCTTGAGCAGGGGTGAATTGTTCTTCTGTAGCCCCCCCGATCAGGGCACATGTGAGAAAGCAATGAATGAACAACGAACAGCTAAGGTGCCACAAAAGAGAGCTGATGCTTCTCCTTTCTCTCCCTTCCTGTCTGTCTGTCCTTATCTGTCCTTCTCTCTTTCTCTCTCTCTCTCACACACACACACACACACACACACAAAGAAATGTTCAGTTGCCTGACCAAGCGGTGGTGCAGTGGATAGAGCGTTGGACTGGGATGCGGAGTAACCAGGTTTGAGACCCCGAGGTTGCCAGCTTGAGCACAGGCTCACCTGGCTTGAGCAAAACTCACCAGCTTGGACCCAAGGTCGCTGGCTTGAGCAAGGGGTTACTCGATTTGCTGAAGGTCCATGGTCAAGGCACATATGAGAAAGCAATCAATGAACAACTAAGGTGTCGCAACAAAAAACTAATGATTGATGCTTCTCATCTCTTTCCGTTCCTGTCTGTCTGTCCCTATCTATCCCTCTCTCTGACTCTCTCTGTCTCTAAAAAAAAAAAAAAAAAAAAAAAAAAAAAGAAAGAAAGAAAAAGGAAATATACAATTAACGAATTAACGTTAGTAGCTAAAACTGAAAGTTTGCAATATATACAAGGGCTAGTGAAAACAAAGAAAAAAGCACATTTGCTATTTTTTTACTAATTTAAGTGTTTGAAATATAAAATAGCAGTTATTAAAATAATGAAAAAATCTGGAAGCTACACTCAATTTCAAAAAACAGCTTTAATTTTCTCTAAGAATAATTTCTTTTTAATTAAAAAATGGAAAGTGAATTCTTGCTTAAGTTTTCTCTTTTTTTAATTTTTTTTAATTTTTTAATTTTTTATTTATTCATTTTAGAAAGGAGAGGGGGGAAGAGAGTGAAGGGGGGAGGAGCAGGAAGCATCAACTCCCATATGTGCCTTGACCAGGCCCAGGGTTTCAAACCGGTGACCTTAGCATTTCCAGGTCGATGCTTTATCCACTGCGCCACCACAGGTCAGGCTTTTTTTTTTTTTTTTAAGTAGGGGAAAGGAAGATAGAGAGACAGACTCCTGCATGCTCCCTGACAGGATCCACCCGGCAACCCCCATTTACACCAATGCCCAAATTAGCGAACTTATCCTCAGTGCCTAGGGCCAGTCATGAACAAATTGAGCCACTGGTTGTCAGAAGGGAAGAGAGAGAGAGAGAGGGAGATAGGGAGGGGAAGAGAAGCCAATGGCCTCCCCTCATGTGTGCCCTGACCAGGGATTGAACCCGGGATATCCACAGGCTAGGCCAACTTTCTATCCACTCAGCTGACCTGCCAGGGCCTAAGTTTTTCTTCATAGACTTCTCGTATATTAAATCCATCTAACTTAGATGTAGATGTGAACTTATTCATTACGTGAAAAGTAGACTGGCATCTAAATCTTAGAGTCACTAAGCATGCAATTTTACTAAAGACTAAACTACATGGGAGATTTATATATTCTGAGAACTTCTTAAATGTTATTTCATAAAAAAAAAATTAGGGGGGCTGAAGTTATAGTAAGCAAATACTTGAGAATATAAAAATAACATAAAAATTCAAACATGAGTTTATAGCTAAGAATTCATACTAATAAACAAAATTTGATATATTTGTAGAACAAAATATTAATAAGAAACACTTATTTATTATATTAAAATATTTTTCAGGCCTGGCCGGTTGGCTCAGTGGTAGAGCGTCAGCCTGGCGTGCGGGGGACCAGGGTTCGATTCCTGGCCAGGGCACATAGAAGAAGCGCCCATTTGCTTCTCCACCCCCTCCTCCTTCCTCTCTGTCTCTCTCTTCCCCTCCTGCAGCCAAGGCTCCATTGGAGCAAAGATGGCCTGGGCACTGGGGATGGCTCCTTGGACTCTGCCCCAGGCGCTAGAGTGGCTCTGGTCGGGGCAGAGCATCGCCCCCTGGTGGGCAGAGCGTCGCCCCTGGTGGGCGTGCCGGGTGGATCCCGGTAGGGCGCATGTGGGAGTCTGTCTGACTGTCTCTCCCCGTTTCCAGCTTCAGAAAAAAAAAAATACAAAAAAAAAATATATATATATATATTTTTCGCCTAACTTGTGGTGGTGCAGTGAATCAAATGTTGACCGGAAATACTGAGGTCTCCAGTTTGAACCCCTGGGCTTGCCCGGTCAAGGCACATACAGGAAGAAACTACTGTGAGTGGTTGCCTCCTACTACTCTCCTTCTCCTTCTTTCTCTCTCTGTTTCTCTCCCTAAAAATCAATACAAAAATGCTTATTTTCTTAGCAGGAATATATTTCACCTTCATTTTACTCTATTATATGGTACTTCTATTTCTTTCCAGAAGCTATAAACAGTTTATCCTTGTACCTATTCATTTTTTAAAATAGCTATGTGTCTTTATCTTCTGCTATACAATAAACTTTTTACAGGAAAAAGTCACTTCTTATCTATTTTTTTTATCTTTCATACCAATATTCCTTTGTCAGAGATCATATTTGAAAACACTAAACTTTTCATCTTTCTTTTTAAATATATATTTATTGACTTTAAGAGACAGAGAAAGGGAAACAGACAGACAGACAAAAAGAAACATCCATTTGTTGCTCCACTTATTGGTTGATTCTTATATGTGCCCTAACTGGAGTTCAAACCGGCAACCGTGGTATGGTTGGAATGATGCTCTAACCAAATGAGCTGCCTGATGAGGTAGCTAAACTTTTGGTCTATATTTTATTTTTTCTACCTTTTAATTTCTCACCGTCAGAAAACTTTCCATCTCTATGAGTCTCCCTCCTTAACAAATATTTTTAGAATCTTAGGCTTCTAATTTTAAAATGATTGTTTGTATTCATTAAAATAACCATATGGAAAAGACAAGTAAATGTCCCACTCTGCATTAATAAATCGGACTCATCTATTATGAATCCCTGCTTTTGAGTTTGTGGTAATATGAAGTACTTACCTATATTGTGAACATTTATGTTGACTTTGTAAATTTTAAACCTACAAATCTGAGCATAGTTCTGACCCTAAAATTAACCACTGATACCACCCTGTAAGACTGAAGTACATTGATATCCTTCTCTTTTATAGTTTCTTTTTATCTGAATAAGCCAGTGAAAAAATCTGGCATGTCAAATTGAGATTTGAGGTGTGGCTTTTAAAACTATCTTTAGAATATTTACACCTTCCTGCTTATTATAACCATTTAAAATAAATCTTTACAACCATTTAAAATGTACTTTCCCTTGAATTAAAGCAATATGGTGCTCCAGTTTTCTGCTAACATATGAATATCCAAAAAGTGCTTCTCAGAGTTTTTTGAAAATTAGACTATTCCTCAGAATCATCTTGGAAACATTATATATATATATATAAATATATATATATATATAATATATATATATATTTATATATATATATATATATATATATATATATATATATATATATATATATATATATTATATATATTGCTGTGTTCAACCAAAGTTACAAAATCAGGATGTGTGAGACAGGGGTCATGGCATATGTAATTTCAGATGGTTCTTGTTAAGAACCATTGATTTAAACCACTATCAGTTATTGGCATCAATGAGTTAGCTATAAGAGTCTAAGACCTTATCTAACCCACTTCACAATCATAGTAATAGCTAGAGACAAAAATGCTCTCAGGAATGGCTCTTGTGGGATTATAGTTAACTGAACATTTTCATTTTAGAGAAAGGCAGACACTCCGTTTACATTAGCCAGAGCTTTTAATATCTATCATTATACTTCTGCTGTGCTATACGAAATCAGAATCATAAAATGATAGGAAAAGAAGACCTCAAAATACGTCATTCCTTTGCCTTAAGGCAAATGAAATATTTTATTGCCATTTTTATAATGATGTAACTAAGAGCCAGAGGGATTTGATATCTTGCTCAATTTAATGCAGCTTCAGATTTTATTTAATGATTGAAGAGCTTACAGGTCTCCAAGATCCTGATTCTTCACTTTACTTCGCTTTTACTAATCTAAGTAATTGTACACTCTTGAGACTGAACTGAAAGTGTCCTGAATTTAGAAGATGCCACAGAAGTATTTAATACCTCTTTATGTTTTCTAAAGACGTAGCACTGCCACTTTGAGTTTTCTTGTAGACTGAGCTCATCAACCCTGACATTTTATTGCATTCAATGAGGTAAAAAATTGCAAATTAAAATCTTAAAGTTAGATAATTTTTTTAAGATTTTATATTTATTTTAGAGAGGGGAGAGAGAGAGAGAGAGACAGAGAGAATGGGGGGGGGGGGAGAAGGAAGCATCAACTCCCATATTTGCCTTGACCAGGAGGCAAGCTTGGGTTTCAAACCAGTGACCTCAGCATTCCAGGTTGACGCTTTATTCACAGCACCACCACAAGTCAGATAACAACGTTAGATAATTTATATATATAAAAACAAATCTATCTGTAACTAGTTCATCTTTATGTGAAAGTTGACATAAGTGGAGCTATTTTAAAATGAAGCCATAGCAGCTGGTCTGGCGGAACTATCTTATACATCTTTCTCCTTGAATTTTTACACTGTTTGAATTGGGCAAAATAACTTTTGGGCTGGCCCAAACCAACACATTCTTACAAAAAAAATGTTGACAAAGCTAACAGGAAAAGAGATATTTTGACCATAAAGGCTGATAATTTTGGATTATCTTTCTGAAGATAAAATTAGCCAACAGCTATGTATAGCTAAAGGGTAACCTAACTTTTTCTCTTGTTAAGACCAATAGAATATTTTTTTTCTTCTAATCTTGTAATTATTTCCCTTCTTTTACTCATAAAATTCCCTTTCCTTCACCTTGTAATCAGAACACTAGTTGGATTTCTGCCCGAATTTGTGCTACCAGAGTTACAATTTTTTCTCTCTCAAAAAAATGTATGTTGCCTCTCATTTTGGCTTTTTATTTTTAGATTAACTTCTACTTATAGAAAGTAATCACTAAATTTTTAAATTTTTGATTATGTTATTTACTTCCAAGTCAATAAGCCAAATATAATTAATGTCACATTATTCACTTCAATTTTTCTATCTTTGTCATTTATATCATATAAATCATAGCAAATTGCTATATTGATCCTTAGGTTTATAAAACAGATTTTTAAAAAACTAAACGTTGAAATGTATTCTAAGTCATCTTCACCATTGTCAGAATAGACTGTAACAATATTTGAAATTGTTATAGACATGGACAGCAAATTCAAAGTCTGTTCCTTGCTTGATTGATGTATTTGATTTAGACAATCTAACAAAACTCCAAGCACATTTATCTTGTGACTGTGAGACTGTGAGGATGACATTAGCAGACAGAAAAAAAACCTTTATTCAATTAGGAACATCTAGATTGTTTTGGTTTCTCATTAACATGATTTTATGAAAACTTACACCAGGGTAAAATGGGAGTTAATGTAGGCATTACATATTAAACTGATAGCCAGAAAAGTAACTAGTAGAGAAGTTTTGACTAATAATTCACTAAACTGATTTATTATTATTATTATACTTATAGTTTTCTCTTATTCTGTGATTGAGTTTATTTGACAGGAAAAGGAAATCTATTTCTCACCAATATTTGTGAGAAGTCAGAGTAAGAAAGAAATTAGATAATGAGGGGATTGGTAGAATATAAGGATTTTTATTATGCTTATAAGACAAACAAAAAATAAATACCAAACAAAGATGCCCCGCAAATATTGACACTATAAGTATGTGTATTATCCAAACTATTTGACAAGTACAGCATGGACATCAACCAATCATAGTAGCCATTGTGACTAACCAGTATTTGTACTTATTAGCTGAGTATATGCCACATAGTTTTAGAAATGTAAATACACATAAGATGTTATATATTGAGGGATCACTTGGTCCATATTGATGAAAATATTCATTGATTCTTGTCAGTATGGTAAAGACAGTCTTTGTGATTACTTATTTCTGATAAAAACAAAATACTCGGCAGTAATAAACCCTCAAGAAAGTATACTATTATTCTAAAGATTGTGATACTCATTGTAAAAATCAGAACTTAAAATTTATACTTTATTAAAATAAGTTAATAGTATTTTTAAAAATATATGCTACCATTTTTTACCCATCTCAATTAGCAAATATTTACTTAAAATTACTTATTAGAAGCAGTCTGGTAAGATAAAATTTATATTTATTTAACCTTTATAGAATCTTGGTTTCTGCCTGACCTGTGGTGGTGCAGTGGGTCAAGCATTAACCTGCAATGCTGAGGTCACCGGTTCAAAACCCTGGGCTTGCCTGGTCAGGACACATATGGGAGTTGACGCTTCCTGTTCTTCTCCTCTCTCTCTCTCTCTCTCTCTCTCTCTCTCTCCCCCCTCTAGAATGAATAAATAAATAAAAAGAAAAAGAAAAAGAATCTTGGTTTCTACAATAACTTACTGTAGTTGTTAGTATGATCAATTTAAAACAATGTTACTTTAATTTCACACCTGCAATCCCCTTGTAGGGCCAATGCTGAAATCAGCTGACTTATCTTCAGTGCCCAAAGCCAACATTTAGTCCAATTGAGCTTCTCCTTGTGGGAGGAGAGGAGGGAAAGATGGAAGGGAGGGAGACAGAGAGAAGCAGATGGTAATTTCTCTTGTGTGCCATGATTGGAAATTGAACCCAATTTCCTATGCACTGAGTCAATTGACTAGGGCCATGTTACATTACTTTTAATATGCTGACTTTTTTTTTTAGCAAGAGAGAGGGCCATACAGGGGCAGACAAACAAGAAAGAGAAATGAGAAGCATCAACTCATAGTTACGGCACCTTAGTTGTTCATTGATTGCTTTCTCATATGTGCCCTGACTGGGGAGCTCCAGCTGAACCAGTGACCCCTTGCTCAAGCCAGCGACATTGGATTGCAAGCCATTAACCTTTGAGTTCAAGTCAGCAACCATGAGGTCATGTTTATGAGCCTATGCTCAATCCTGTGACCCCACGCTCAAACTGTTGAGCTGTGCTCAAGCCAACAACCTCAGGGGTTTGAACCTGCATCTTCAGCATCTCAGGTTGATGCTCAATCCATTGTACCATTGCCTGGTCAGGCTAATATTACTTTTAATATTAAATATATTAGAGTTCCAGAACAGCCTCTCAAAAATGTGCCGCTTTGGGCCTGACCTGTGGTGGCGCAGTGGATAAAGCGTCGACCTGGAAATGCTGAGATCGCCGGTTCGAAACCCTGGGCTTGCCTGGTCAAGGCACATATGGGAGTTGATGCTTCCTGCTCCTCCCCCCTTCTCTCTCTCTCTGTCTCTCCCTCTCCTTTCTAAAATGAATAAATTAAAAAAAATAATACAATAAAATAAAAATAAAAATAAAATGTGCCACTTTGGAATGTGAATTATTTTGAGCTGAAGGCAATCAAGACTCCAAATGCTTACAAAAGCATTTCTCTCTCTTGTAGGGAATTTCAATTGAGGGTTTTGTCTATAAGAGTTAACACCAGAAATACCTTTTCTGGCCTATGTATATGACATAGAAAACTATTAATTACTAAATGTCTGCTCTTATTATTCTGCAATGACCCTCTGAAGCCCCAAGTTGTCTTACCTCATTCTTAATTCAGAAGGACGTATACAACTCATTTTCCCTTTCTGTCTCACGTATGTTGGGTTGCCATACTTATGTATATAACTAAATCTGATCATTTTCTACTATTAATCTGTCTCAGGTCTATTTGATTTTTAAACAAGATGAAAGATCCTTGAGCACAGAAGAAAGTTTTCTCTTTTACAGTATATGCATTTTGTATATTTATATAATATATAAAATTATACATATATTTATATATAATATACATATATTACATATAATATATTTTAATTGAATTGGTTTTTATTTTTGAATATTAAGAATTCTTTGTATACATATATACAGACACATATATACATATGTATGCACACATAAATATGCACATATATACATACACACACATATATACATATACACAGAACACACACACACATATAAAAGGGCATTGAAATTTGACTCTAAAGGGTAAAATGGTCAAGTTTATATAATTCTATTACTCTGATATAGAGCTCAAATACCATTTAGTGTATGTATGTATGTATGTATATGTGTGCATAAACACAAAATTTCAAAACAAAAAAATAATGAAGATAGGAAAAACAACATTTTAGAAATTACAAAACAAATAGACTATTTTTTTTTTTTTTACAGAGGCAGAGATAGACAGGGACAGACAGACAGGAACGGAAAGAGATGAGAAGCATCAATCATTAGTTTCTCGTTGCGCATTGCGACTTCTTAGTTGTTCATTGATTGCTTTCTCACATGTGCCTTGACCGCGGGCCTTCAGCAGACTGAGTAACCCCCTGCTGGAGCCAGCGACCTTGGGTCTAAGCTGGTGAGCTCTTTGCTCAAGCCAGATGAGCCCGCGCTCAAGCTGGCGGCCTCGGGGTCTCGAACCTGGGTCCTTCCGCATCCCAGTCCGACGCTCTATCCACTGCACCACCACCTGGTCAGGCACAAATAGACTATTTTTGACTGACACAGAAAATCCCCAAATCTTGCATCTAAAATTGCCAGTAAGGAAAGTTGAGAATTCATTTAATTTGTGTCATAAAATCCCCAAATAATTCTTTAGAAGTGTGGGGTTCAAGAAAATAAAAAGAGAAGTTGCAAAGTGGAAGAAAATGTTTACAAAAAGCACATGTGGCCTTGGCCATGTAACTCAGTTGGTTGGAGCACCATCCTGATATGCCAGGGTTTCAGGTTCAGGCTGCATGCAAGAGTCAACTAATGGGTACATGGTTAGGTGGAGCACCACATCAATGTTTTTCTTTTTTCCTCTTTCCCTTTCTCACGCTCTTTAAAATCAATCAATGAAACAAAAAAAAACTTGTTAAAACATATCTGGTAAAGGACTATTATAAAGACATACTAAGAACTCTTAAAATTCAACAATAAAAAAATTCAATGAAAAATGGGCTAAAGACCTCAACAGACATCTCACCGAAAAAGATATAGAGATGGCATATGAGCATATTGAAATATGATCTACTTTGCATAGCATCAGGGAAGTGAAAATGAAAACAAATATGAGAAACCACTGTACACCTAAAGAACGACCAAAATGTAAATCACCAGCAATATCAAATTCTTCTTCAGTTGTTAACCTATTAAATTAAACATTATTCTTTTCCAATACTATGTGGACAAAAATCAAATAGACATTCTCATTCCAAAAGAGAAAAATAGGAAAAAATTAGGAGCTACAGGTTCTGAACAAGTTGAAAACCTTAAGGCTTGATAATTCTTTTTGACTCAATGTTCTGCTCCCCAGACCCACTGGGGTGAAGGTTTCACCTTACGAACACACTGAAACAGACGTCCCATTTTCCAGATTCACTGGTATGATGGTTCTTCTGCCTTCCAAATCCACTAGGCATTTTACATTCAGGTTGCACTTTGGCAGAAGTAGGGTTCCCAAATCTCTGAGTGGCTTTGCTCCTGATGTGGCTCAGTGCCTGATCCCTAATTCTTTGGTGGCTCTTTGTGATGGTTTTCACTCCATGCAGTTCTGTGGCTGAACCACATGGCTTCCCTAGGCGTCCTGAGATTGGAATCCTGTGCCAGTGTTTCTATGACTCTGGGATTATGGGGTTGGACTTATTCCCAGGGTCCCACTGGACATTCCTCTAAATGTGGCTCTCTGCTGTGACCTTGTGCGCTCTGGGGCTCTAACACTCTTGTTCTCTGATATGAGGGACAACCTCCTGAACCATGAAATATCTTTAGGGTCACTCTTCCATTGTCTTGGACAATAAATCCTGGCTTCTCTTTAGATGAATGAGTAGTTTCTGTGTTTTCTTGATGAATAATTCTTAGACACTCTTGAGATTGTCGGTCCATACTAATATTTTCAATATTAGTCACGCCCATAATATTCTCTCCAAAACAGGCTCTCTTATTTTATGCAATATAAATAGAATAAGAATTTTCCAAAATTTTAAGTTTTGTCTCTTTTTTTCTGTAGTGAGTTAGTCTTTAAATTATTTCTCTGTTTTTGCATTTTACTACAAGCATTGAAGAGAAACTGAAACCAGAAAAATGACCAGCAGGTCCGGCTGCCTATCACCACAAAAAACCAAACTCATGAGACAAGTGTTGATGAGAAGGAAACGTTTATTCAAGCCACGTGGGAAGATGGAGGGGACTCCTTACCTCAAAAACCCATCTTCCTTTTCTTTTGCAGACAGGGGTTTTCAATAAGGAGAGAGAAAGAGTGGAATGAACAAAAAATAGAACAAAGGAATTGAAAGGAGGGAGCTGAGAGGTCTTTGCTGAGGAAGGATTAGTGCGAGCTAGCCTAGTGAGTTTAGATAACTGACTGAAGGTCTACATATCCCCTGGAGCTGGCACATCTAAAAGTCAGAGTCCATTCCTTTGGTTGTTATAGGAAGTGAAGCTAGCAAGTAACTATAAACTAGGGATTTTGTTGTCGTTTTATGTAACAAGTGTCCACAAATTCCCATAGTCAGGTTTGTCTCTTGGTACTGAGCAAGAATCAGAACTGAAAGCCTCAGCACTGTGGGAATGAGAAGAGGGGTTGAGAGGAAGTCATAACCTAATGCTTATGTTTATTCTTCTTGTTCTGATGTTAAACCATGATGTGCATCAGCCAGAGGACAACAGACCTTTCAACTTTAACAAGAACTTGACAAGAGGTGAAAGCACAAGATTGACTATACACTTTTGATCTGTTATAGAATTCATAACTTTGATAATTAATTTAGTAATATTGAATCATTGGTATAAAATTAACAAAGTGAATTGTTAGTGCATTCTTATTTAGCTCCATTTTATGGCTAGTCAGACTAAGACTAATATCAGTAAGTCAGTAATATAAACCAGTTACAAAACCATGGCACTCCTTCAATGCTTTGCTTAGATATTACCGCAGCCAAATATCTAATTTCATCACTCAAGATCTATCTTCCACAAAATGCTAAGATAGAGATACAATTCAGCAAAGCTCTTTGTCACCTTAACAAAAGGTTCACCTTTATCCAGTTTTAGATAACATGTTTATTTCCTTTTGAGATCTCATCTGAATGGCCTTTACCATTCATATTTCTATCAGTAGTCTGCTCACAACCACTTAGCTGTTTTCTAATAAAATTGAGGCTCTCTCCACAGCTCTTTCTTTTCTCTTCTAAGCCATTACCACAATCTTCCTCAAAGTTTCATTTACAGTAATATAGACCTTTACTTTTTTAGCATGCCCATCAAAAATTTTTCACACTTTAGTTACTACCTAATTTCAAAAAAAATTCTACATGTTTAGGTAGTTGTTATAGCCGTAACCGCATTGTGTGGTACTGATTTTCTGTCTTAGTTTGTTTGAGCTGTTCTAACAAAATACCATAGGCCAGGTGGTTTATAAACATCAGAAATTTATTTCTAACAGTTCTTGAGGCTGGAAAGTCCAAAATAACGAATACCAGCAGATTTGGTGTCTGCTGAGAGCTCACTTCTTAATTCAGAAGTGGTGTATTTTTTCTCTGTGCTCACACAGCAGAGGAAGCAAGGGAGCATTCTCAGGCCTCTTGAATAAGAACAGTAATTTCATTTATGAGGCCTTTGCTCTCATAACCTAATCATCTCCCAAATACCTCATTTACTAAACACCTTCACCTTGGGGATTAGGGTCTTAATATATCATTTTAGGGGAACAGAAACATTCAGATTATAGCAGAGTATTTGATTTATCCTGAGATCTTTGTCCTTAGCTTGCAAAAGTTGCCTTCTTGGCCATTTCTCTGTACATGCTAACTCCTTTTCCTATAACGACACCAGTCCTACAGGATTGGGGTTCTGCCATTTTGACCTCGCTTGTTCTTAAAGCATTATCTCCAAATTTAGTCACAGTGGAGGTTAGGACTTCAACATATGAATTTCGAGAAACTAATTTATTTTATAACAGTTCCTAACAAAGACTCATATTCAGCAACTGAAAAAAATATTCTACAAATTCAATAACTAAAACACAAACAGCCTAACTAGAATCTGAGAAAAATATTTAAGATTGATGTTCATGTAAGTAACATAGCAAATGTCCATTAAAAATCAAAAAAGCTCACAGTCATAAGTAATCTATATATTTGAATTAGTCATTTAAAAGTTGTTAAGAAATACCGTTGCAGACTGGCAAGATTTTAAAAATCACAGTCTGATAATATGGACCAATGCAGATTCTAATGTGCTGCTAATGCAAGTGTAAATCGCTATAATCACTGAAAATCTAGCATTGTCTAGTAAATTAAAAGACAAGTTTTTCACCTTTTATTTTCATTCTTATGCTTGTGTCTTAGAAAACTTTATACCCATGTACACCAATATTTATATATGAATATCTATAACAACCTTGTTTTAATAAAAAAAATTAATAAAAATAAAATGAAACTAAATTATAGTGCATGCATCTACAATTTAGTTAAACTACTAGTTAATATAAACAAAGTATAGTGATAACAAAGGTGATCCTTCTATGCATAATACTGAATGAAAAAAGGAAGACACAAAATAATAACGCAGTATGAGTTCATGTGTATAAATTTCAAAAACAGAAAAATAACCACTCTAGTTTTTAGACCTTCAAACACTGTTGGTAAAACAATTCTTAAAAAGTAAAAAGACAAGTATTACAAAAGTTAGTGTAGAAATTAATTTAAAAGGATAGGAGGACATTTTGAATAGAATGGGGCAATTGAGGTGTTGGGAAGTGACAATATTCTATTTCTTGAAGTCGATATAATACTATATGTTTTAAAATATATTTAGAATAGGCCCTAGCCGGTTGGCTCAGTGGTAGAGCGTCGGCCTGGCATGCGGGGGACCCGGGTTCGATTCCCGGCCAGGGCACATAGGAGAAGCGCCCATTTGCTTCTCCCCCCCCTCCTTCCTCTCTGTCTCTCTCTTCCCCTCCCGCAGCCTAGGCTCCATTGGAGCAAAGATGGCCCAGGCGCTGGGGATGGCTCCTTGGCCTCTGCCCCAGGCGCCAGAGTGGCTCTGGTCGCGGCAGAGCGACGCCCCAGAGGGGCAGAGCATCGCCCCCTGGTGGGCAGAGCGTCGCCCCCTGGTGGGCGTGCTGGGTGGATCCCGGTCAGGCGCATGCGGGAGTCTGTCTGTCTCTCCCCGTTTCCAGCTTCAGAAAAATACAGAAAATAAAAAATACAAAAAAAAAAAAAAAAAACCCCAGTCATCTGAACAATGAAAATTAATTTAAACAAAATATAATTCAAAAGTTGAAGGTATGTAAAGTAGAAAGCTTGTATACAGGAAAGGATTAATAGGGAGACAAGCTGATTAAGAAAAAAGTATATATTATTTTTCCTAAAAGAAAGGCCAATAGAAAATTTTGAGAGCTGAAAATTTAAGAATGGCTAAAAATAACATATTATTAAGGACAGAGAGTACATATCAAAGGAATTACTGTAAAAAGGTAAAGTAGTTGACTGTGAAGAACAAGGAAAAAGGGACAAGTCAAAGTCTTGTTTTTATAATAAACTTTATAGAACCTTATATAAGTTTTGTTTTTGAGAATTAGATACAGAAAAGTACATTAATTCTCTTCCTCTTTTCTGAGGAAGTACAAACTTCCAATTATAAAATAAGTCATGGTATGTAAGGTACAGTATTGGAAATAAAGATAATAATATCATAATAACAATGCACCATGACTAGATTTATTGTGGTGATCACATTGTAAGCTATATAGATATTGAATCACTATGCTATAAACTTAAAACTAATATAATATTGTATGTTGCACGTCAACTGTCCATAAAAATAAATCAAGAAAAGAAAAGCACATTAACGAAACATTATACTAAGTGATTAGAAAGTGAGCACATATGTGTAACCGCATCTTTGATCAAGAAAGAGACATCACCATTTACCCGGAAGGATTCTGCATACCTCTTCTCAATCATTAACTCAATCGCATGTATATAATTAAATTTGGTTATTTTATTTTGTTAGTCTGTCTCATGTATATTTAATTATTAGAACAGCTGAAAGAACATAGGAGGGTAAAGTTTCTTCTTCCCTCAACTCTGGGTTTTTGTGAACGTGATTAATTAGAGGAAGAATATTCCCTTCTGTGATATGGTGTCTTAAAAATAAATGTGTGTGTAGTCTTTGTCTCTCTTAGTGGTTCTGAGCTCTCAAATACGCTTGGAATTTCCTAAGCAATAAGAGCAGTGAGATAATCTTTTGTTTTATTTAGACACTTGTTCTCAGTCTTTGAAACTGTTTCAGAGTTATAAAAATGAAAGTATATATTATTTTGTTACACTTAGTGAGCCCTTTTCAACCACAAAACCATAACTGAGTATATGTTACTGAGGTGACCTTTAGAAATTCCCTAGAGATGGGGGACTAGGTTTTTGAATAATTGAAAAACCTACTTTTTGATTTTTTTGAAAGAGGAGGGGCTAAAGATGGAATCAATTACTAGTAGCTAATGATTAAATTAACCATGTAAGGAAGCCTCCTTAGAAACCCAAGAGGAAGGAGTTTAGAATACATCCAGACAGGGGAATCCTAACACTTCCGTGTGATATCACACCAAGCCCCTAACTCCATGGGAACAAAAGCTCTACTGTTTGGGATATTGACCTATGATATGTCTTTTCATCTGGCTTTACATCCTTTAATGTCCTTTGCAATGAACCAGTATTCTAGAGAGTAAACTGTTTTACTGAGATTGGTGAATTGCTCTAATAAAGTAATCAAATCCAAGGTCAAGGACATGGGAACCTCTAAATTCTAGCTAGTCAATAAGAAACACAGATAGCCATCTGGACTTAGCATTTGGCATCTAAAGTGAGTGGCAATCTTAGGAGACTGAGTCTTACGCTTGTGAAATCTGATGCTATCTCTAGGTAGATAGTGTCAAAATTCAGTAGAATTGTAGGACAACCAGCTGGTGTCAAATAATTGCATGGTGGTGTGTTTAGGGTGGTGGTGGGGGGGAATGCCCTACACTTTGTAATTGAATCACCAGAATAGTCTTCTATTTCAGGATTATTATAAGTTTTTATACTGAAAGAATGTTAAATTTTAACAAATTCTATTTTCTATATCAAGGGAGAGAAATTTTCCTTTTTTGTTGTTGTTGTTAAAGCAGTAGATTACTTTTTTTTTCCTCTGGCATATATTTTAATTAGCAAATACTATCTCTTGAGCAGTGGATTACTTTTATTGGTTTAAAATGTTAAACTTACTTGAAATCCTGAAAAAGCAAACATGGTTTTTAAGTGTTATTATTTATATATATTGCTGGATAGTGTTTACTAGTAATTTGTTTAAAAGTCTTCTTCCTGTATACAGAATTGATCAAATGTATCAATATTTTATTGTGTGATTTATGCTTTTTTTGTCTTATAAAAGAATTTTTTCTTCCTTGATATTATAAACATACTAGTTTTGTTTTACTTTATAATTTTGATGTTTTATTTTCACATCTAAGGTTTTAAGTAAGTTGAAGTCCATTTTTAAAATATGGTATTAATGAGAATCTTACTTTATATGTAATCAAATGGATAACCTCTATATCAAAATAATATTTATTGATCTTTCTACACTGATTAAATATCAAACTATGTTATAAACCAACATAATGTCTATGTATATATTTAAGTCAGCTTTTATATTATTCAAAACATTTTTATAATTTTGTTCAAAATGTTTACATAAGTAGTGTGTTAAGATTCTTCTTAAGTGATTTATAATCATCATAATTGTAAATATAACCATGTTATATATTTTTTTATTTTTTTACAGAGACAGAGAGAGAGTCAGAGAGAGCAATAGATAGGGACAGACAGTCAGGAATGGAGAAAGATAAGAAGCATCAATCATCAGTTTTTCATTGTGACACCTTAGTTGTTCATTGATTGCTTTCTCCTATGTGCCTTGACCGTGGGCCTTCAGCAGACCAAGTAACCCCTTGCGCAAGCCAGCGACCTTGGGTCCAAGCTGGTGAGCCTTGCTCAAACCAGATGAGCCCTTGCTCAAGTTGGTGACCTCAGGGTCTCGAACCTGGGTATTCCACATCCCAGTCCGACACTCTATCCACTGTGCCACTGCCTGGTCAGTCTTAGAATCATTTTTATTTGGAGGTGAATTTGCCAATCTTTCTGCTTGATTATTAAGAAGATTCATATTAGGTGATTCTACCTTAACTGCTCTCTAGCCAGCTATTGGCTGATTTATAGATACAGCTTCTATAACTCAAAGCACAACTATAACCATTCTAAATCTTATTCAGATTAGATGGTCTGAGTTGACGTATTTCAGCTTCATTAGAAACAGGCCGAGCAACCTGACCAGCCTGTGGCTCAGTGGATAGAGCTTTTGGCCTGGTTCCAGACTCTGAGGTCACCGGCTTGAGCATGGGATCATTGACATGATCGCATGTCACCAACTTGAAGCTCAAGGTTGCTGGCTTGAGCTCTAGGTCGCTGGCTTGAGCAAGAGGTCACTCGGTCTGCTCTAGCCCCCTCGTCAGGGCATATATGAGAAAGCAATCAATGAACAACTAAGGTGCCACAACAAAGAATTGATGCTTCTTGTCTCTCTCCCTTTCTGTCTGTCTGTCTGTCTGTCTCTCTATCTCTCTCTCACTAAAAACAAAACAAAATAAAAAACTGAGCAAACAACATTAACATGGTTTTAAGACCTGTTTAATTAAAAAAAATAAATAATAGTTCATTTCAACTTAAATCAAATTGGGTTTTTTTTTTCAACATCTGTCTCTATTTGAGTTAGCAGTAGCAGAGGCTGACATTACAAATGAAGTCTTGAATTATGTCTAGCTTTAATGTATAGTCCTTTACAACGAATAATTTTATAACATCCATTTTGACATAACAGAGTGAATGTTTATACCGTCAATACTCATATTTTACCAACTAAAACAAATACATTTAGATACACAAATTTCATTCCAGGTGGTGACTATGTTAACTCCTTTAATGAATACATTCCTTGCCTGACCAGGCAGTGGCGCAGTGGATAGAGCGTTGGACTGGGATGTGGAGGACCCAGGTTCGAGATCCTGAAGTCACCAACTTGAGCACGGGTTCATCTGGTTTGAGCAAAGCTCACCAGTTTGGACCCAAGGTTGCTGGCTTGCGCAAGGGGTTACTTAGTCTGCTGAAGGCCCACGGTCAAGGCACATATGAGAAAGCAATCAATGAACAACTAAGGAGCTGCAACAAAAAATCTGATGATTGATGCTTCTCATCTCTCTCCATTCCTGTCTATCTGTCCCTATCTATCCCTCTCTCTGACTCTCTCTCTGTCTCTGTAAAAAAAATACGTGTCTTAAGACATATATTAAAAACATATGTGGATATATGTGCACATTTATGTATGAATATGAGCAGAGTGGGTTAGAAGAGGGGGAAATAAAGGAGTGAAGAAGATGGAGAGAAGACAGAGAAAGAGAATTTTTATTCCTTCCAGATTAATTTATGCTAAAAGTTTTTCCAATGTTTATTTTTAATTGCATGCATGAATAAGATTACCTAAACAATAAGTATGCATAAATACAGACGTTGGCATGGATGGCAACATTATGCCTTTGTTTACTTAGTTTGATTGCCAAACACCTGTTTCATTTACCTCAGATTGTGTTGATTCTAAAATTGCTGTTCTTTCATTTTCCAACACACAATGTCATCATCTGCTTTTGAAACCTAGATTTTCAGAAAATATTTCACAAACACAGAGGCATCTAAAGTCAAGCTCCATTAAAGACTAGTATTTAACAGAAGTCATGCGAAATATAACTCTAAAAAACAAAAGTTACCTGGTTTCTTTATGGAAGGAATATGCTCATTGTAGATTAAGGTGTTTGAGTATTTAATATCACATAGAAATAAAAAAAATACTTACCATGATTTGTATATTTTCAAGATACAAAGTATGAGTTATCATCTTACTAGAGTTGAAACAAGTCTGTGTGTATGTTTGTGTGTGTCTATCTGTCTGCATGTTTTAACTCAATATAAATTCTGGTTGTATATTTATCCCTCTGAGATTCAAATATTAAGACAACAAAATAGTCTACCTGTTGAGAAGCCAGAGGTAATAATTGGCGTGTTTTCTGATCAGTTATCCACTTTGCTCAAGCTCACCACTGCTAGAGAAGCAGTCATTCATTATAACCTACTGTATGAGAACAGATTAATATTGCCAAGGTTTTTTTTTTTCTTGTAAGTGCTCTTCTTGTAGAGACATACTTGTGTGGAAAAAGCAGTGGGATGATTAGACAAGAGTCATGGGCGGGAGAACAGAACAGCAGGCAAAGATGGTTACAGAGAGACCATGAGATAGGACATTTCTGCAAGTCCAGGAGAAACTGATTTGTTGTGAGTGAAAAAAAATGACCCAAGGAAAATATCAAAGAAGAAATGTATACCTTTTCTTGGACTTCAAGAGGCCTTTTTTCTCACTTACTATTAAGATTAAGGTAAAAATATAAAATTAGTTCTTCTGACAAGTTATTTCAGGTAAAGATACATGTGCATATACAAGTACCTTAATATCAGATACATATAATTAATTTTTCATTTAGAAAATTAAATTTAATGTGGTGACTTCGATCAATAAGAGTATTTAGATTTCAGGTAATCATTTTTATAGCATTTGAACTGTTGATTGTGTTCTTTGCCCATCACCCAAAGTCAAATATACAGTGATGGAAGATACATGTAAATTAGTATATCAAAACCTTTCTATCATGTATGTAACTCATTTTTTTAAATGAAAAGAGGGTAGATAGACAGACTCCCACACGAGTTTCGACCGGTATCTACTCATCAACCCCTGTCTGGGGCTGATGATCTGCCCATTTGGAACCATACTTGTAACAGAGCTATTTTTAGCACCTGAGGCAGAGGTTCCACAAAGTCATCCTCAGTGCACAGGATCGATGCATTAGAACCAATTGAACCATGGCTGCAATAAGGGAAATGAGAAAGAGAGAGGAGAAATACAAGAGTGGGGAGAAGCAGTTGGTTGCTTCTTCCGTGTGCCCTGACCAGGAATCAAACCCTGGACATCTGCACATCAGGTTGATGCTTTGCCACTGAACCTACCTGCAACAGCCTATGTAACACTTACTATAGTCACACTTTCAACCAAGTGATTAAAACTCTCAGAATCACGATCATATATTTTCTCCTATCACAGACTCTTCGAGGAGTTCTGGATATACCTACTTTATTATGTAGGTAATATACTTTCTGCTAGTGCACACATGAGTACATATTGAAATACACATTTTGTAAGTACTTTTACTTGAGGTTATAGAGATATGTTAATAAATTGACAAACTATATAATCATTAAATAGGCACATTACTGATGGTTAAATATTCAACAAAATAGCCATTTCTACCCAGTATTTTGAAATATTTAATAAAAAATTGACTAATTAGAGAAAACCAAGAAAGTTAGGTTGTGGGATTGGACATGATCACCACAGGGATTTTGCGATCACCAGCCTGAATTCTAAAGAAGCTAGGTTGTTGTCTGCTTTTATAGTTCTAGTCAAACTAAGTTCTGGACAATCGCAGGTACGTCCTCCAATAGAGTGAAACATGAGTAAAGAAAATTATTACTCTTATTCCATGATTTTAATCTCATGCACTTCTTGTCAATGTTACTTTTATTCTCTTCCATTCTTTTCTGTCTTCTTCCCAGAAATCACAAACGTTAAATTTCTCTCAGCTGTACGTTTATGTAGGAGGACTTAAAAAAATACTTGTCCACAAATTCCTCTACTACTAATATTTAAACAGAATCAAATCCTGAAAATTTTTTCCACTCAGAATATAAAATTTTTCTTTTTCTTTTTTGAACAGAGACAGAAAGAGAGACAGAGAGAAGGAAAGATAAGGACAGACAGACAGGAAAGGAGAGAGATGAGAGCATCAATTCTTTGTTCTGGCACCTTAGTTGTTCACTGATTGATCTCTCATATGTGCCTTCACAGGGGTTGGAGGGAGGCTACAACAGAGTGAGTGACCCCTTGCTCAAACCAGTGACCTTGGTCTTCAAGCCAGAAACATTTGGGCTCAAGCTACCCACCATGGAGTCATGTCTATGATCCCACTTTTAAGCCAGAAACCTTGTACTCAGGCTGGTGAGCCCATACTCAGGCCTGATGATTCCACACTCAAGTCAGTAACCTCCAGTTTCGAATCTAAGTCCTTCTAGTTCCAGCCCAATATTCTATTCACTGCTCCAATGCCTGGTCAGCTAAAATTATTTTCAATTTTAATCAAATGTCTGTTTTTCATTAAAATACATTATAAATGAAACTATATATTTGTAATAAAGGTACCTTAAGATAGTTTAATTTAAAAAATGGTAATTATTTTTAATAAATTATATTTGCATCAACAGTATAAAAACTTTAACATAAAACAGTTGTGTGTGCCTGACCGGGTGGTGGCTCAGTGGATAGAGCGTTGGACTGGGATGCAGAGGACCTACGTTCGAGAACCCGAGGTCACCAGCTTGAGCATGGGCTCATCTGGTGTGAGCAAAGCTCACCAGCTTGGACTCAAGGTCGCTGGCTCGAGCAAGGGGTTACTTGGTCAGCTACAGTCCCATGGTCAAGGCACATATGAGAAAGCAATCAATGAACAACTAAGGTGTCGCAATGAAAAAATTATGATTGATGCTTCTCATCTCTCTCCATTCCTGTCTGTCTGTCCCTATCTCTCTCTCTCTCTCTCTCTCTCTCTCTCTCTCTCTCTCTGTCACTGTAAAAAACAAACAAACAAACAAAACAGTTGTGTGTATGTGTGTTTTTGGTTTTTTTCACAGTAGCTTTCTGAGGCTTGGAGCAATTGTCAAAAGTATTATATATTGACCAGTTTATTTTTAAAAAATTCCATACTAATTGATATCATAGAGATGATATATTTAATAGACTATAATTTTAGCCATTTATAGTTATACATTTTGGGGGGAGTTTAGTTAATTATTCTTAGAAAAATAATGCTGCTTCCAGGACACATTCTTTTGTACTCCTATGGTAACATGTATTAAGGAAAAAAAAGCCTTACACGAGAAACGAAATAGACTTTAACTTGGAAACTGATTTGGGAATTAAAGAATGCTCACTCTACCAGGGCCAGCACTTTCATGAGCATTAGGAGAAAAAATGACTTAGCAATCCAGATAAGAACTATGTGATTGATTACACTGGACCTACCTGAGTCCTCATCTCAAGGTATCAGAAGAGGAAAAATTCACTATTTTTTTCTCCTGTGTGTCTCTTCTTCACTAACACAAAACAGTTCACTCTGACACTGTTCACCAAATGTGTGGTGTTTTTCCCATAACAAACAATTTTTTGTGATATCAGCTGCAGGTTCAATTCTTTGTGATATCAGCTGCAGGTCCAATACTTAATACTGACACTACCTACCTTCAGGTAGCATCAGATCCCACAGGTAAAGTGTTCAATCCCATGAGACAGCACTGTCTTGCTACTTCAGATGTCAATTGAAGGACTAGGTCCCCAGGTTCCCCATAACTTCTGTTTGACTTGGCTACACATCAGTGGTTCCAATGACCTTCTCCCTTTTAATTAGATTAGTTGCCAGAAAAGCTGACAGAACTCAGGGAAGCCTTAGGTTTACCAGTTTATTATAAAATAAAGGATACCAACTAATAGCCAGATGAAGAGATACTTAGGGTGAGGTCTGGGAGGGTCTTAAGAGCAGGAACTTTTGTCTCCTGGAGTATCACCCTACTGGTGGGTAGATGTGCTCATCAACCTGGGAGCTCTCCTGTTGGAGACTGAACAACCAACAGGGCTTTTGCAGTTTAGATTTTTGGGGGACAGAGGTGCGGGGAATTGGCTGTAAACTGCCCAACCCTCAACCTCACTTGCCTGATTAGGTTGCAAAAGGCTGTTAAGCTGTGGTGCTGGATTGTTTTTACTCGTCATACCTCCCACGTCCCCTGGAAAGACTGGAGGCAAGTTTCTTCTATCCCTTTTTGTGTAAACTTAAAATGTTAGGTATGGGCCCTGGCCGGTTGGCTCAGCGGTAGAGCTTTGGCCTGGCATGCGGGGGACCCGGGTTTGATTCCCGGCCAGGGCACATAGGAGAAGCTCCCATTTGCTTCTCCATCCCCCCTTCTTCCTCTTTGTCTCTCTCTTCCCCTCCCGCAGCCAAGGCTCCATTGGAGCAAAGATGGCCCGGGCGCTGGGGATGGCTCCTTGGCTCCTTGGCCTCTGCCCCAGGCGCTAGAGTGGCTCTGGAGAACGACCCCCCCCCCTGAGGGGCAGAGCATCGCCCCCTGGTGGGCAGAGCGTCACCCCTGGATCCCGGTCGGGCGCATGCGGGAGTCTGTCTGACTGTCTCTCCCCGTTTCCAGCTTCAGAAAAAAAAAAATGTTAGGTATGGTGGGAGTTTTCTGCACTTGGTAAAATTCTTAGGTTGCTTTGGAAAGGTAATCAGAAATCTCATTGATTTGCTAATGGCCCAATTTGCCCTATGAATAAAGCAAGATGCGGTTTTTGGTGTGCTCTCTTCTTGCCAGCAGCAATTGTAGAGCCCTCCCGAAACTATTTGTTAATTCTTTAAGCGTATTTTCTTAATCCCACACCATTCCCACTTAGGACCTGGAATTACTAGTCATGCTGGTGGACGACACTATCCCAAACCTGTACTTTTGGGATTTTATGGAGGCTTCCTCCTGTAGGTATCATTGATAATTAACTCAATTTCCAGCCCTTCTTCCCTTCCTGGATGAAAGGGGATGAAAGTTCCCAGCTTCCAATTATGGCTTGGTTTTTCTGGTGACCAACCCTCATATAAGAGCTCACCAAGCATTGCCTAATTAGGACAAAAGACGCTATTATTACTTAGGAAATTACAAAAGTTTTAGAAACTCTATGCACAAAACTGGGGGTAGAGACAAATATATAAGTATTTTTCTATTATTTTACAGCAATTAACTTAATCACATTTGCAAAACTCCCTTTATCTTGGGAGGTAAATTATTCATGGGTTCTAGGGATTAGAAAATGGAGATTTAGCCTGACCAGGCAGTGGTGCAGTGAATAGAGCATCAGCCTGGGATGTTAAAAACCCAGGTTCAAAACTTCGAGGTCTCTGGCTTGAGTGCAGGGTCGCTGGCTTGCGCATGGGATTATAGACATGACCGCATGGTCATTGGCTTGAGCCCAAAGGTCACTAGCCTGAAGCCCAAGGTTGCAGGCTTGAGCAAGGGGTCACTGGCTCAGGTGGAGCCACCCAGTTAAGGGACATATGAGAAAGCAATCAATGAACAACAAAGGTGCTGCAACGAAGAATTGATGCTTCTTATCTCTTTCCCTCTCTGTCTGTCTGTCCCTATCTATCCCCCCCACCTCTTTCACTAAAAAAAAAGAGAAAGAAATTGGAGATTTTATTTGGATGGGAACATTATTTGGCCCATCATATGTGTTTATATTATTTGATATTGAATATGTTCAAATATGTATGGAATATAACAGAAGTATAAACAGACTTGAGTACATTATAACCCTAAAACAAAAGTGAATAGGTGAAATGCATTATAAAATAAAACATTTCCAAAGCATAGCTCTTAAAGAAGCAATTTATTTAATGACAAGTTTGGCAACATTTAATTAATCTCCAAATGTTCAATGGTACCTTAATAAATTCATGACGTTATTCCATGACAATATTGACCATAAAAATAAAATTAGACAAAATTACTTAACTTTCCTAAATGTGTTATAATATTTAAATATCAATTTTAACCAAAAACTGTGAATAATTTGAAATCATCATGGAAACTATCTGTAATTCCAACCTTCAAATTTATCCAGTTGATCTTTGTTCTTTACATTCCCATTGTGTTTGTGTATCTCTTTTTTCCTCCTTCCTTCTCTTTCTTGTACATAATACATATTTTTATATTGCTCCATTTATCTTTAAAATAAGATTGTTATCACAGTTTATAAACTCATTTTTAACAGAATGAGAATAATGTCCCTATTTCAGTAAATATTCTTCTAAAACTTTATTATATTTAAATCAAAGATGATCACAGAATTTTATTTTATTTTATTTTTATTTATTTATTTTACCTAAGCAGGAGCTATCACCAAGTTCTTTAAAAACTGTGCTAGATTATGTTGGTGATCATCGTCGCATGCTCTCTTCCCTGTGCCCTCTTTCTCACTGGGAACACTCAAATTTTGCTTGTGTGCCCACTCTCCGCCCAGCTATGTGTTCTGGGAATGTGTTTCACTCTCCAGTTTCAGAGAATGAATTAAATAAGTCAAACACAATCATGATGATTTATTTTTCTTGCCAGTTATTGCTTTAAGCATAGGGACATAATCCAATTTTATCCTCTGGGACCTGAGGAGGCCGCTGTAGAACATTTACTAAAAGGTTTTCCTCACTGCCATACCTCCCTCTCCTTGTTTTTGCTACAGCTATACTGTTTCTAAAACATGACACACTATTGTGAAAATAGTGTTCAGAAATATCTGCAAATACATAATAAATATATAAAAATCAATGCCTTAGATAAAAAATAATATATAACGGTAGGATTCCGTTATGTAAGATTCAAGAAAAATAAAAAATAATCAATGAAGAAGTCAGAATATTGATTGCCATTGAAAGCAGGGTCCTGAGCAACAAAACTTTATGGATGTTAGAAATATATTGATATGAATGGTATGTAGCCATATACACATATGTATAAATGTAATGGTCTAACCATTCAAAATTTTGCACTTGGTATACTTTACTGCTTGTACTTTAAATATTTTATTTATTTATTTTAGAGAGGAGAGGCAGAAAAAGGTGAGGGGAGTGGGAAGCATCAGCTTGTAGTAGTTGCTTCTCATATGTATTTTGAACAGGCAAGCCCAGGGTTTTGAACCAGCGACCTTAACGTTCTAGGTCAATGTTTTTTCCACTGCACCACCACAAGTCAGGCTACTGCATGTACTTTAAACTTCATTTAAAACCTTAAAAACAATGAACAAATTATTTATATACAAACAACAATAAAATAGGAAAAAATAAACATGGAAATGATTGAGGCAATTCATAACAGCAAAAAAAATTTCTAACGACTGAAAACCAAAAATACAGAGGGTCGTTTAAGAAAACTTCAAAACAAAAAATAAGTTAAACGTCATGAAGAAGCAATTAAATAAAGAATAATCACAAGTGACCAGTAAAATATGAACACATGTCCAATACCAGTAGTAGTAAAAGAAAAACGAATGAAAATAACACGTATAATTTATCATTTGTTAAAATTTTCAAATTAACATTTTTTCAAAGGAATGATACTAAGGGTTCTCAGAGTTCAAAGAAGCTCACAGAAATTAGAGTATCAGGGTAACGTGCAGATACTCCAATACTTTCAGGCGTTTGTATAGTGCATTTTCGCCAATGAAATAAGTTGGTTTTGTATGTCATTTGCATAATTGGACAACTTTCTTTGACTTGCTTGATTTTCTAATATTCTTGTTTAATAATAAATAAATAAATAAACTTGACCAGGCATTGGTATAGTGGATAGAGCATACGAATGAGATGCGGATGACCCAGGTTTGAAATTGCGAGGTCGCCAGCACGAGCATGGGCTTATCTGGTTTGAGCTCAGTTTACCAGCTTGAGACCATGGTTGCTGGCTTGAGCAAGGGGTCACTCTTTCTGCTGTAGCCCCCCAGTCAAGGCACATATGAGAAAGCAATCAATGAACAATTAGGAGCTGCAATGAAGAATTGATGTTTCTTATCTCTTTCCCTTCCTGTCTATCCCTATCTGTCCCTCTCTCTGTCACAAAAAGTTTTATAAATTTTTTGCCTCAAAAGAATGTGAATTAATTTTTAAAATGCACTCCACAAAGAGATCAATGGTAAGGCTACTGCAGTGTGAGGTTTCCTGACCATTAGAGTATTTCTTGTAATAACCTTCAGAATAATCTGACATTGTAATCTATGTATTAATTTACTCAATAGGAGATGGGGAAAAAGCAAGGGAAAAATAAAACAGAATAAAATAAAAAGGAACCACTTACTGTCATGGTTAACACCAGTCTTACACAATAAATTTAACGTCTTCTCATTTATTCTTATTTCGTTCTTCTACTATCTTTACTGGGGTGGGAGGAACTATAAAAAGTAACTTACTGACAAAAACGTTTAGGTCCATGCTACACAGTTATTTGTTAGCAGAGTCTACTGAGAAATGTAATTTTCCTACCTCAAACTTTGTGCTCTTTATGTTAAAACTAGGGAGAGAAAAGAAATAAAATTAGTACCTAGAAAGATGTCTATGCTTCCATGTTTATTCCTTCATATTTACAATAACCAAGATCTGGAAACAACCTAAGAGTCTCTTGATGGATGAATAGATAAAGAAATTGTGATAGTCTGACCAGGCAGTGGTGCAGTGGATAGAGCATCAGACTGGAATGTGGAGAACCCAGGTTTGAGACCCTGAGATCACCACCTTGAGTGCTAGTTCATTTGGTTTGAGCAAGGCTCGCCAGCTTGAGCCCAAAGTCACTGGCTCTAGCAAGGAAGGGGTCACTTGGTCTGCTGTAGCCCCCTAGTCAAGGCACATATGAGAAAGCAATCATTGAACAACTAAGGTGCTGCAAGGAAGAGTTGATGTTTCTCATCTCTCTCCCTTCTGGTCTGTCTGTTCCTATCTGTCCCTCTCTCTGTCTCTGTTACAATTTAAAAAAAAAAATCAAATCCATTTTTTTTTGTTTTCCATTTTGAAATATCCCTTAATTTTTGTGAGCAGTATAGTTAGACACTCTACCTGTTAGTAGAAATTGGCTCTTTCTTTCACAGTGTTGGGAAAGAGCTGTGTTAGGCTTGCTCACTTGCACTTTGCATGATTAGTGTGTAAGCAAGTGGCAGGGCCATGTGTGCATAGCATAAGTAAGGCTGCATGAGCTTTGACTCAGGGTGGTGTTTGCAGGATTGTGGATTGCCTGCCCACCACTGCAAGGGGCCATTTTGCTGTTCCTTCACCTGCTGCCATGAGAAGCTGCTTTTCCCTGCCTGTTTGCTCCTCTGCCCATTGTAAGACTCTAATAAACAGAAATGGCCCAATGTTTTCTGGCTCCGCAGTTCCTCTACCATCTTCCCGATTCCATTGTGAACCTGGCTGGCCTCAGCCACTGGCATTACACCCAATGATGGTTTAACAATGTGTAATGAGAGCTTCAAAAAGTATAGTGAGGCTATACATTTAAGTCACCTTATACTGTTTATATCAATTATTTGTTTAGCTGCTCCTCATGTTCCTTGGGCACTCACCCCAACTTTACCTCCCTAACTAGAAAAAATTAAAAATTAAAATTTTTTCTGATATGGTATACTCAATTTGATTCAAAATTTTTTAAAAAGTCTCTTTAGGTAATAAGACTTTTGGAAAACCCAACCTTTCAGATCTCTTCTCATTTCTGCTTTTCTTCAAGATGGTAACCAGTATAGGAGGCTTTCTGTGACCTCATGGCATTTTGGTGCAGGGAACTTTTAGCCCTATGTTTGGCATTCTGTTGTAATCGAAAGCTGAATTCTCTTACTAGTATAACTTAGTCTGTTTTCTCTTGAATTAGGCAGAAGCCTATAGTCCTTTCTACTGACTTGGCCTTACTTTGACCCTGGTGGCTTTGGGAACCTTCAGCGCTTTGACTGTGCCTCCTACTTAGTTGGCAGCTCAGAAGATTATCCATTTACTTTACTATTGATTGATTGTTGCCACAATGATGTCCTTTGTTTGATTCACAAACTAGATGCTCAGCCTTTAAGAATACAGCAGTTTGTATGACTCTCTCCCACTACACAGAGTTAAAGGAAGTTTAATGATGTAAATCCAGGCTCTTTCTTTGCCATTTTTTATACTAATGCAGTTAGCCCTATGAAAGGACAACTTGTAAAGAGACCTAAGAGGAGAAGAAGAAAAGGTTTTCTGATGATTCTAGCAATTTGCTTTATCTTTTTAACAATTTCTGTCTGGTGTATCTTGTTCCAAAATGCACTGCACTAGAAAGTAAGGGCTTTTCTCTCAGTTGTTTGACTGAGACATCACTTATGTTACCCTTTCTCCTTTCTGATCCCAAACCTAGCCTTAGCGACAGATAGGATGAAGGGGGAAATTTTTATTTTAGTAGTTAGAGAACAAAAAATAAGAATTATTTCAGAATATTATCACTTTTGGTATATTCATAAACAATGAACTAGTGATTTTATTTCTTTTTTAAAAAAATATTTTCTTTTCCTTTTTTTAAGGACTTTGTTTGTTTTTAGCGAGAGAGAGAAAGATAGGGAGAGGGAGGGACAGAAAGGACCAGTAGACTAGAAGGGAGAGAGAGAAGCACCAACTCATAGTTGCAGCACCTTAGTTGTTCATTGATTGCTTTCTCATATGTGCTCAAGCAAATGACCTTGACTTTCAAGCCAGTGACCATGAGGTCATGTCTATGATTGCATGCTCAAGCCGATGACCCCACACTCAAGCTCTTGAGCCTACACTCAAGTCGGTGACTTTGAGGTTTCGAACCTGGATGCTCAGTGTCCCAGGTCAACACTCTCCACTGAGTCAATGCTTGCTCAGGCTTTTTTTTTTTTTTTTTTTAGATTTGAATTTTAGAGACAGAAGAGAGAGAAAGGCAGCAGTAGTGGAAGAGGAATGGGAAGCATCAACTCCTAGCTGTTGCTTCTCATATGTGTCTTGACTAGGTTAACCCGTGTTTGCAAATCAGCTACCTCAGCATTCCAAGTTGAGGATTTATACACTTACTGCATTACCACAAGTCAGGCTTGTTTTTAATACTTGCTTCTAAGAAAAACATTAGATATAATAAAATTATTTATTAATACTATTCATCATCATAGTTATAAAAATAATCTAAGTATCAAACAAGAGTATATTTGTTAAATAAAGTATGATTATACATACAGTATTGTATTAATCTTTAAACAAAAGACAGACTGGTATTATAGTTGAGAGCATCGAATTTAAAGCTCAGGTCTAGGATTGAATCTTTATGTAAATAAGAGTTATACAAATTAGGAGTTGTTTGACTTGAGACAAGTTTGTCTACCCTCAAATGTTAAATTTACTATTGGTGCAGGGGCATTAACAACTACGTCTCTGGGTTTCTATGTAATAATGTATACAGATTACTTCAGAGATATTGTAGGTTCGGATGCAGATTTGAATCCAGACTACTGCAATACAGCGAGTACCAAACTAAAGCAAGCAAGTAGCGATTTTTTTTTTTTTTTTTTTTTTGCTGGTGGAGGGCCTTGAATTTAATTTGTGAAAAACACTCCCTCTGTGAAGCATGATAAAATTGAGCACAATAAAACAAGAAGTTCTTATATGTTTCTGATAGAATACTATCAGATAAGTGTAAAAAAATGTTCCATTGAAAGCAATGCAAACATTAAAAAATTTATTAGCTTGCATAAGAAGTCAAAAGCCAATGGCACTAAATTTGGTTAAATTAGCAGCTCAAGAACATTGTCAAGTATCGGGCTTTTTTCTCCTTTTTTTTTTATTTTGCCATTTTCAGTGTGCTAATATTATCTCTCCTTGTATTTGCAAAATAACTGCAGAAGATCCAGACATCACATGCTAACATGGATGATATATAATGGAAAAAAGATACATCTCCTCTCATGAGTATTGTACTCTGGAAATTCTAACTAAGTTTGGTGAACACTTCCATAACTTGTCACCATTAGGCATAATAGTAGCTGTAAATTTTAAATACATAAGTATCAGTTTAATACAGTTTTTAGCTTATATCTGTATTTAGATATGTATGTGTATGTAGATATAGGTATATCTAGATATAAGTATATAGATGTCCTACTATGTGTCAGGCTCTCTTCAAGGCATCTGTTGATACAGGGGAAACAACAATTTCTGACCCTTGAGGCTTACATTCAATTAAGGAAGACATAAATTTAAAAAGTTAAGAGAGAGACAGAACTAGTGATAAGAAGCAGCAAGTACAAAAACTTTAAGATAGAAAACATACCTGGCATGTTCTAAAAACAGTAAGGATGCCAGTATAGCTATAGCAGAGAATGAGAGGTGGGGTCATAGTAGACTAAATTTTAAAAAGGGGTGTATGCAAGCAAGGTCATGTAGTAATTTATACGAAATTGTAAGAACATTAGGTTTTTACTTAGAGACTGAAGAAATCAATGAGTGTTTTGAATAGTGAAGTGACATGATCTGATTTATGTTGTAATCCATCAATTTCTAATTTCTTTGATTTATCATAAAGTTGTGCTTGTTGAATTTTATAGAATACCTACTGTATGTGAGTTTATTTTGATATGTTTAACATGTTGATCAGAGTATTATTGTGGTAGATTTCTTAACATTAGATTATGCTTAAATTCTTAAGCATAATTAGTCATGGTATTTATTATTCCTGTAACCTTTTTCTAAATTTGGTTTCTTAATACTTCAATTTAGAATTTGATACATTTCATGTTATATCAACTAATCTGTTTTTTGGTACTGTTATAAATATTTTTATAACGCTATTCCAGTTGTACAAAAGCAACTAAAAAGTTCCCACACTTTTTCATGTTATAAGACTTTACATTGAATGAAAGTAATTTGTTTTCTAAAGGGACTTACATATAAAATTTTTAAACTTGGCAGTTTCAATAAAATAATTTTTGATCACTTTTTTCATTTCTTCCATGGTTATTGATTTGCTTATGTTTCCTAGTTTTCCTTAGGTAAAATCTGATAATATGTTCTATAAAATTTTTCCTAAATTTTTTTTAATAGATTCACCAAATGGTATACATTATATTATCATATTACATGTAAATGGTTGTGGTGTTTGCATTACTATACTGTTCTGTCACTCACTGTCCATTTTTTAGAAAATATGTGTTCTAAAATTACGGCATCACAGCAATCAGACAAGACAAAGAAATAAAAGGCATCCATATTGGAAAAGAAGAAGTAAAGGCATCACTTTTTGCAGATGATATGATCCTATACATCGAAAACCCCAAAGAATCCACAAAAAGACTACTAGAAACAATTCAGTAAGGTCGCAGGATACAAAATTAACATACAGAAGTCAATAGCCTTTCTATATGCCAACAATGAAACATTTGAGAATGAACTCAAAAGAATAATCCCCTTCACGATTGCAACAACAACAAAAAAAAATATCTAGGAATAAACATAACAAAGAATGTAAAGGACTTATACAATGAAAACTATAAACCATTGTTAAGGGAAATCGAAAAAGATATTATGAGATGGAAGAATATTCCTTGTTCTTGGTTAGGTAGAATAAATATAATCAAGATGGCCATATTACCCAAAGCAATATACAAATTTAATGCAATTCCCATCAAAATCCCAATGACATTTTTTAAAGAAATGGAGCAAAAAATAATTAGATTTATATGGAACTATAAAAAGCCCCAAATACCAAAGCAATCCTAAAGAAAAAGAATGAAGCTGGGGGCATTACAATACCTGACTTCAAACTCTATTATAGGGCCATGACAATCAAAACAGCATGGTATTGGCAGAAAAATAGACACTCAGACCAATGGAACAGAATAGCAAGTCCAGAAATAAAACCACATATATATAGTCAAATAATTTTTGATAAAGGGGCCAACAACACACAATGGAGAAAAGAAAGCCTCTTCAACAAATGGTGCTGGGAAAACTGGAAAGCCACATGCAAAAGAATGAAGCTGGACTACAGTTTGTCCCCCTGTACTAAAATTAACTCAAAATGGATCACAGATCTAAACTTAAGACCTGAAACAATAAAGTACATAGAAGAAGACATAGGTACTAAACTCATGGACCTGGGCTTTAAAGAGCATTTTATGAATTTGACTCCACAGGCAAGAGAAGTGAAAGCAAAAATTAATGAATGGGACTACATCAGACTAAGAAGTTTTTGCTCAGCAAGAGAAACTGATAACAAGATAAACAGACAGCCAACTAATTGGGAAATTATATTTTTAAACACCTGCTCAGATAAGGGCCTAATATCCAAAATATACAAAGAACTCATAAAACTCAACAACAAACAAACAAACAATCCAATAAAAAAATGGGAAGAGGATATGAACAGACACTTCTCCCAGGAAGAAATACAAATGGCCAACAGGTATATGAAAAGATGCTCATCTTCTTTAGTTATTAGAGAAATGCAAATCAAAACTGCAATGAGATACCACCTCACACCTATTAGATTAGCTATTATTAACAAGACAGTTAATAGCAAATGTTGGAGAGGTTGTGGAGAAAAAGGAACCCTCATCCACTGTTGGTGGGAATGTAAAGTAGTACAACCATTATGGAAGAAAGTATGGTGGTTCCTCAAAAAACTGAAAATAGAACTACCTTATGACCCAGCAATCCCTCTACTGGGTATATACCCCAAAAACTCAGAAACATTGACTCGTAAAGACACATGCAGCCCCATGTTCATTGCAGCATTGTTCACAGTGGCCATAACATGGAAACAACCAAAAAGCCCGTCAATAGATGACTGGTTAAAGAAGATGTGGCACATATACACTATGGAATACTACTCAGCCATAAGAAATGATGACATCAGATCATTTATAGCAAAATGGTGGGATCTTGACAACATTATACGGAGTGAAATAAGTAAATCAGAAAAAAACAGGAACTGCATTATTCCATACGTAGATGGGACATAAAAGTGAGACCAAGAGTCATTGATAAGAGTGTGGTGGTTACGGGGGGAGGGGGGAGGGGGGAGAGGGAGAGGGAAGGGGGAGGGGGAGGGGCACAAAGAGAACTAGATAGAGGGTGACAGAGGATAATCTGACTTTGGGTGATGGGTATGCAACATAATTGAACGACAAGATAACCTGGACATGTTATCTTTGAATATATGTATCTTGCTTTACTGATGTCACCCCATTAAAAATAAATAAATTAAAAAAAATAAATAAAAAAAATAAAATTACGGCATCTTGGTTTTCTAATTTAAAATCCTATACTTTAGTTAAGTATGCTGAGTAAACTAGATCTTAGTAGTTAAATGGTATATAATAAGAAAGTTGTCTTTGATGTTTTGATTGAAGGCCAAATAACAGTGCCCTAACGAAAGAATATAGGGAAGATGTTCGTAATTCACTTCATAATATCCAAAATCATCATTAAAGTTTGTTAAGCTATAAGGTGTTTATGACATATTTCAAAGATCATTAACATAATATAATGCTATCTGACTACCTTTCTTGTTGAATATATACATAAGAACACTTATACAGGAAAGTTTTAAATACACTCTAATCCCCAGAAAGAAAGCTTCTTCTCTGTCATATATTTTAATACAATACAGAAATTCTATTTCAATATACATGAATAATATATATTTCAATATAAATAAATAATATTTTAATGAGAGGTTTGGATAGTTCTATTATATTCAATTGTCTTCTGGGAAATTTAATACTAAAAAATTTTCCTTCATATTTGCAATTAAAATTGAAAAATTAATTAGAACAGAGGTTAATCCTTGCATTTATTATTTTTTTGGCAAAAAAAGGTGCTTTTCATTTACAAATACTATGAATATCTGAAAAACTTGTTCTTTTTATAAAAGCAATTTTTAGCTTTTAGTGTTTCCTTATTTTATTAATTTTAATTAATTTTAATAAAATAATAAATTGATAAATCAGGGTACATATGTTCAGAGAAAAACTCTCCAGATTATTTTGACATTTGATAATGTTGCATACCCCTCACCCAAAGTCAAATTGTCTTCCATCACCTTCTATCTGGTTTTCTTTGTGCCCCTCCCTTCCCCGCACCCCCTCCTTCTCCTTCCTTGCCTTCCTCCCCCCCATTACCACCACATTCTTCCCCATGTCTCTGAGTCTCATTTTTATGTCCCCTCTATGTATGGAATCATATAGTTCTTAGTTTTTTTCTGATTTACTTATTTCACTCCATATAATGTTATCGAGGTCCATCCATGTTACTATAATGATCCGATGTCATCATTTCTTATGGCTGAGTAGTATTCCATAGTATATATTTACCAAAGCTTTTTAATCCGCTCATCTACTGATGGACACTAGGGCTGTTTACAGATCTTCTCTATTGTGAACAATGCTGCCATAAACATGGGGGTGCATTTCTCCTTTTGGAACAGTGCTATGGTGTTCTTGGGGTATATTCCTAAAAGTGGGATAGCTGGATCAAAAGGCAGCTTGATTTTTAATTTTTTGAAGAATCTCCATACTGTTTTCCACAGTGGCTGCACCAGTCTGCATTCCCACCAGCAGTGCAGGAGGGTTCCCTTTTTTCCACATCCTCGCCAGCACTTATTCTGTGATGTTTTGTTGATGAGCGCCATTCTGACTGGTGTGAGGTGATATCTCATTGTGGTTTTAATTTGCATTTCTCTAATGATTAGTGATGTTGAACATTTTTTCATATGCCTATTGGCAATCTGTATGTCCTCTTTGGAGAAATGTCTATTCATTTCTTTTGCCCATTTTTTGATTGGATTGTTTGTTTTCCTGGTGTTGAGTTTTACAAGTTCTTTATAAATTTTGGTTGTTAACCCCTTATCAGACGTATTGTCGAATATGTTCTCCCATTTGTCTTTTTATTCTGTTCTTATTGTCTTTAGCTGTACAAAACCTTTTTAGTTTGATATAGTCTCATTTGTTTATCCTGTCTTTTATTTCACTTGCTCATGGAGATAAATCAGCAAATATATTGCCACAAGAGATGTCAGAGAGCTTACTGCCTAGGTTTTCTTCCAAGATAATCATGGTTTCGCGACTTACATTTAAATCTTTAACCATTTGAGTTTATTTTTGTGAATGTTGTAAGTTGGTGGTGTCGTTTTAGTTTTTTGTAGGTAGCTGTTCAATTTTCCCAACACCATTAGTTAAAGAGCCTTTCTTTACTCCATTGTATGCTCTTACCTCCTTTGTCAAATATCAGTTGTCCATAAAGGTGTGGATTTTTTTCTGGGTTCTCTGTTCTGTTCCATTGATCTATATGCCTGTTCTTATGCCAGTACCAGGCTGTTTTGAGTACAATGGCCTTGTAGCATAACTTGATATCGGGAACTGTGATACCTCCCTCTTTATTCTTCCTTTTCAAGATTGCTGAGCCTATTCGTGTTCTTTTTTGGTTCCATATATATTTTTGGAATATGTGTTCTATATCATTGAAGTATGTCATTGGTATTTTAATTGGTTTTGCATTGAATTTATAAATTACTTTGGGTAATATAGACATTTTAATGATCTTTATTCTTCCTAACCATGAGCACGGTATATGCTTCCACTTGTTTGTATCTTCCTTGATTTTTTTTGTTAATGTTTTATAATTTTTCGAGTACAAGTCTTTAACCTCCTGGGTTAAATATAATCCTAGGTACTTTATTTTTTTGGTTGCAGTAGTGAAGGAGATTGTTCACTTAATTTCCCTTTCTGACAGTTCATTGTTGGTGTATAAAAATGCCTCTGATTTCTGAGTATTAATTTTATATCCTGCCACCTTGCTAAGTTCACTTATCAGGTCCAGTAGTTTTTGAATGAGACTTTAGGGTTTTCTATATACAATATCATATCATCTGCAAATAATGATAGTTTTACTTCTTCTTTTCCAATTTGGATGCCTTTTATTTTTTCTTCCTTTCTGATTGCTGTGGCTAGGACTTCTAGGACTATGTTGAATAAGAGTGGTGAAAGGGGGCACCCCTGCCTTGTTCCTGATCTTAAGGGGATTGCTTTTAATTTATGCCCATTGAATATGATGATGGCTGTGGGTTTGTCATAGATGGCCTTTATCATGTTGAGGTTCCCTGTGTTCCCATTTTGCTGAGAGTTTTGATCATGAGTGGGTGCTAGATTTTATCAAATGCTTTTTCTGCATCTATTGAAATTATCATGTGGTTTTTCTCCTTCCTTTTGTTTATGTGACAAATCACTTTGATTGATATGCATATATTATACCAGCCTTGCCTCCCCAGAATAATTCCCACTTGATCATAGTGTATGATTTTTTTCATATATTGATGGATCCTGTTTGCTAATATTTTGTTGAGGATTTTAGCATCTATATTCATCAGGGATATTGGTTTATAATTTTCTTTCTTTGTGTTGTCTTTGCCTGGTTTTGAAATCAGAATTATGCTCGCCTCATAAAAGGAGCTTGGAAGATTTCCTTCCTCTTGAATTTTTTGAAATAGTTTGAAAAGGATAGGAGTTTGTTCTTCTTTGAATATTTGGTAGAATTCACTTGTGAAGCCATCAAGCCCAAGAGTTTTCTTTGTTGGGAGTTTTTTCATAACTCTTTTGATCTCATTTGTTGTAATCGGTCTGTTTAGGTTTTATGATTCTTCCAGATTGATTTTTGGAAGATTGTATGTTTCAAGGAATTTGTCCATTTCATCTAGGTTGTCTAGTTTTTTGGCATACAGTTCTTCATAGTATTTTCTTACAGTCTTTTGTATTTCTGTTGTGTCAGTTGTTATTTCTCCCCTCTCATTTCTAATTTTATTTATTTGAGTCCTCTCTCTTTTTCTCTTGGTGAGTCTAGTTAAAGGTTCATCAATCTTGTTTACCTTTTCAAAGAACCAGCTCCTGGTTTCATTGATCCTCTGTATTGTTTCTTTAGACTCTATGTCATTTATTTCTGCTCTGATCTTTATTGTTTCCTTCCTTCTACTATATTTCGGCTTTAGTTGCTGTTCTTTTCCTAGTTCTTTTAGATGCAGGGTTAAGTTGTTTATCTGAGCTTTTTCTAGTTTCTTAAACTATTCCTGTAGTGCTATAAACTTCCCTCTCATTAATGCTTTTGCTGTGTCCCATAAATTTTGAGTTGTTGTATGCTCATTATCATTCTTTTTTAAGAATTTTTAAACTTCTTCGTTTATCTCATTGTTAATTCATTTGTTATTTAACAACCTGCTATTTAGTTTCCATATGTTTGAGAATTTTTGAGTTTTTCTGTTGTGGTTGATTTCTAATTTCATGCCATTGTGATCAGAAAAAGTGCTTGATATGATTTCAATCTTCTTAAATTTGTTGAGACCGCTTTTGTGCCCTTACATATGGTTATTTCCATATCACTCAGTTTATTTCCTGGAAGTTTCTCTTGTGGTTTCATTTGGATCGCACTTCTATGTCTTCTCGCTATGTCTGTGTGTTTGGGTTTATTGTTTGTAGAGCTGGTTGAGTCTAGGCTTGGTGTTGTCTGCCTCCAATTTTAAGTTGTGTTATTTCTAGGTCTTCCTGGGTGGGCTATTGTTTTTAGATAAATGAGTAGGCCTACTGAAATGCATTAATTAAATTACATTATCTTCCAATAACTATAAATAGGATTCTTCTCTGTTGAGAAAACATTCAATGATTATAGGCAAGAAAATTTGTTCCTCATTCATATTAAGATTAACCCCAAGAACACTTTTTTGTGTATGTGTGTGTGTATGTATGTGTTATTTACTTATTTTCAGATTGTAATTATTTAAAATTATATATATTTCTTATGATATTTTATATCTGTATATGTACACATACATGTTGTATAAGAAAGAACTTCTCTGTGTTTTCATGTTGCTACAAAAATTAATATTCACTTTGTGTGTGTATGTATATTTGTGTATTTCACCTTGTTCATGAACTAATATTATAAAAAGTTTATCATGTCCTGATGATCATTTTAAATAAATTATTTATTATATTAAGATACCTTATCTTAATGACCAATTTATAGTTTTGTTGCTTTATAAATGGTCTGTTTTATTTTTCATTCCTGTGCCATCTAGACACACTCTGAATGTGTAAACCTAACTTCCAAAATGGACCAAATATGCCCAGAAGGAGTAGATCCACAGAAGGCACAGCCTATGATCTGTGAAAACACTAAGGAGTCACAGACATACAATTGAGAGAGACAGTACCTATAGATTATATAAATGCCAACACACACACAAACATACATATTCTTTTGCCTAAAATCATAGAAATATAACTGACAATATAATTTTAAATTGGTATTAAATTCATTGTAACTGTTAGACATATTTAGTCATTTTTTTTCCCATGACAACCTTGAAAACACAATCCTTTTTTCTCAGCCTTCCTCATCCATCTGAGTACACCTGGAGATCAAGAATAGTGAAGATGGCCCTGGCTGGTGGCTCAATGGACAGAATGTCAGCCCGGCATATGAAAATGCCAGGTTTGATTCCTGGTCAGGGCACATAGGAGAAGTGACCATGTTTTTTCCCCCTTCCCTCTTCCTCCTCCCCTCCCAGAGCCAGTGGCTTGTTTACTTTGGGCATTAGCTCCAGGCACTGAGGAGAGCTCAGCTGGTCCCCAGTTTTAGCCTCAGGTGTTAAAAATAGCTTGGTTGATTGGAGCATTGGCCCCAGAGAGAGGTTGCCAGATGGATCCTTGTTGGAGCACATGTGTGAGTCTGCTTCACTATAATTCCCCTCCTCTCACCTAAAAAAGAAAAAATGGGAAGGTTACAGGACTGAGGCAGGAGAGGAGAAGGCACTAAACAAGGCTCAAAAGCAACATAAGGCCAAAACCTCAGCAGCAGCAGTAATTCAGCACTGATGGACAAAATATCCAACTTCTGTCATTCTGACAAATGGAAGGGAGTCTGTTCTTAATTTCTTTGTGATCTTTTGTATTGACTGACACCCACAAATAGATACATACTAGCCTCTTATTTAGTACTGTCAGCCTCTAGACCTCACAAATATGTCTTTAGCAAGACCTTTCCCTTATGGCCTACTTTTGGCCAGCCAATAAAATAAACTAATTTCCCTTAATGTGATATAAAAAAGTATTAACATATTAATTTAAAATTGATTCTCTAAAATAACTTTTCTAGGGTGAAGTGTTATGGGAGGCTATTGTAGGAAATACACCTGGGGCTTTTAGTGAACTCATTAACACTGTAAGGTCGACTCTCCAACCATGCTTGAATTTGTCTTTTAAGTAATATTCACTTTTCAATTTCTAATCTATATTATTTTAATTTACAATAACATTTTATCTTTGCAACTAAGATAAAGAGAACATAAGACTGAAGATTCTAAACTAATCCTTGCTGAAAGTAGGATAAGGATTAGAGTATAGCATTACCTAGAGAATTGCTCCATGTGATAAATGTACATTTAAATTCTGATTCTTAAGTAAATGTTACAATGCACCTAAATGTATCAATATGTTAATCATAGACCAAAATAACGCTGCTTTAAATTAATATACTGTCTATATCCTGAAATATTTCCATTTTAGAAGTAGTAGTAAAAAATTTTTAAAAAAACCAGAAATAGTGGCATTGAATTCTATTTTAGGGAATGATTTCAAATTCCTGAATCCAGGGGAGCTTTACAAATACTTCAGCACTCATTTTATTTTCAGCGTTTGGGAAGTGTTGAGAATTTTTCTCAACATCAAAAGAATATCATCAAATTAAATTTTGGTGCCTGTAAACTTTAAACAGTGAAATGCCAAATAAAAAACCAATATAATTATATAACTTGCCCCAAATGTACAAGTAAAATACAATTATGGATTTTTATGTCGTAGCACAATATAATGTTCTTCTCTTTTCTTTCCAAAAATAGACGTTCTAATGACTAAGCTTTATCCAGCAACCTGCTGTTACATTTACAAAGCCATCTTCTTTAAGATGTTGCAATTCAGTTTGTGCAGAACATTTCAAATATAGGCAGGAAATCTTGCAACAGCAAAGTTTACAGTGACAAAAATAATAGATGAAAGCTAGCATCCCTATAACTTTCAAAGCAACAGACAGAGCTAAAATTGACATGTATTTAGTGATGGAACAATTATGCTGGAAACAATGTTGACATTAAAGATCTGAATTCCTAAAGAGAAGTTCAGGCTTGATCAGTAACACATTGCAAAAATGAAGCAAGTTTTTTATGTTTCCTAAAAGGGCCTTTGTGGGGACAGTCTTCTCTCTCTCTCTCTCTCTCTCTCTCTCTCTCTCTCTCTCTCTCCCTCCCTCCCTCCCTCACTCTCCCTCTCTTTTGATAGCTGTTGTCATTTAGGCAATCACACAATGCAAAAAGTTTATCTTTTTTTTTTATCTTTCAGTAATGTTACAAACAATTTTATTCCCACACATTCTAGTTGTACTAGAACAAAAATAGCTTGTGAGCAAGGCTTGAGTTATAACAGTTGGTTGATGCCACTTTAAAAATATGGGATCTGACTTAAGTCTGAACAAATTAAAGTTTTTCTTTAGATAGCTTGTGGCCTTTGGTTGCTAATAGTATGAGGTGATGAACACTATCCCTTCACATGCTTCCCTGACAGAAAGCAGAGGAGAAAATAATTGACATATTGTAGGAGGAGAGATTCATTTGGAAAGGTTACACCTGTTAAGTCTCCTTTTAAGACCTGTGAGAAACAGGATGGGCTCTCAGTATAATCTTGAGGCATAACAGTCCAAGTCATTTGTTGGCCTTCCCAAGAAAAGGCAAATGAAAAAATCTGACCTTCAGAATCTACTGATATGCTTAAGAAAGCACTGCAAAGATCCTTGACAGTAAATAACTTGTTCTCCATAGGAACAGAGGAACACAGAGTATTGGGGAATGATATTATTTATGGCCCTGAGGTCTTGTAGAAATCTCCATCTTTGTCCATGAGGCTTCCTTATGGGGTGGATGGGTGAATTATAGATACTAGTGCAAGGAATTACAAGGGCTTGAGCCCTATATTCTTTTATAATTGGCTTAATTTCCACAAGGGCTGTAGGATTTCTAATGAGATTTGATAGGATCAACCTAAATTTTTATCAGGGGAGAGAAGCAGGTCTGTCCTATGTTCACTGTGGATATTGGGAACATAGATTCACTATTAGTTGATTTAAGGGCAAAAACAGTTAAGGGTGTCAAGAATTCTTCAATGCTGCTGGCTGAACTGCGGGCTGAATCAATCTCGAGAATTATTTCTCACTTTTGAGAAAAGAAGATGGCAGCATAGTATTATTCTAAAAATTTCTCCAGAAATGAATAAGAGCTGAATAAGTAAAGAAATAGAAGAACAGTTATTCTGAAATAGTTGAAAAGCCAAGGGAATGGACTTAGAGGCTGTTAGGGTTTTATTAGACACACCCACCATTTGAATCTTTTCAGTACTATAGGGAAAGAGTTATTCATTGTTGGGGTTATGGTACCAGAAAACACCAGAGTTCATGCTGCTTGTCATCAATTCAAAGACAGAGATTGAATCTTTTTTTTTAAAGTCAGAGGAGCGTAGATGGAGAGACAGACTCCTGCATCCATCCTGACCAGGATCCACCAGGTATCCACGATCTGTGGTTGATGCTCAGACCAATCAAGCAATCCTCAGTGCCCATGGCCAACAGACAAACCAATCAAGCCACTGGCTGCGAAAAGGGAAGAGAGAGTGAATCAGGAGGGGAGAGAAGCAGATTGTTGTTTCTCATGTGTATCCTGATGGGGGATCAACCTCAGAACTTCCACACACCCGACCAATGCTCTATCCACTGAGCAAACCAACCAAGTCCAGAGATTGAACCTTTATGAGTACTTTATTCAGACGGCCAGCTATCTGAGGACATGGGGTTTACATTCCCAAATCATCTCAATCCTCTATTCCCAGCCAACCTTTTTATGAAGGGAAGAAAAGGGTAGGTAAGGGTTTTAGAATTTCAAGAGAGAGATAATCAGACCATAGTTAAAATTAATTGGATCATAGTCAGTGGTCAGTCCATCCTTGGAGCACCAAAGCTTTGCTTGCAGTGCCCTGGGGCACAAAGGTGGGCCACTAAAAGATCTTGTTAAGTCACATAGGCCTGTTTGGTTATCCCAATTCCTGAAACAAAGCTTTTACTTCCATTAAGATTATGTTCACTGACCATAACCAAAGTCATCATTATTTAAGCAAAAATTTAAACTCTTGAGGTTCCTTTATCAGTTGGGCACAGAAAGAGTTGCTGTGATACCAGTTAAAAAAGTAAGCATCTCATTTCTGATCATTATGTCGGTTTGTAAGAAGTGGTTAAGAGGCAAGATTGGAAACAGCCTTTGTTGAATCTCAGTTCATAGGAAAGGGTGAGGGCTTAAAAATTGAGGGATGCTTTGGGCATTTTAGTTTAGGGCAGTCCTTTTTTCCAATGGCCAGGCTTTTAATAAAAACAACAAGCAAATTATTAGTTGATTTGAATTTGGATGGTCATGGCTTATTGGAAGAAGTACACAATTTCCTAAGTTGTAAATGCATAATTTTAGTTGCATTATATTATTATTATTATTATTATTATTATTATTATTATTATTATTATTAGCTGTATCATTGCGTGTTTAGGTAACTGGGTAGCAAGGTTGACAAGGTTGACTATATCAAGGGTGGAAAAAATTTCCTATGCATCCTAGTTCTTTTAACAAGGGAGAAGTCACAGTTCAGGATATTTGCAAATATAGAATTGAAGGAAAATTTAGTGGAGTTTACATTTAAAGGAAGCATGATTTTTTCTTTAAAACCCAACCTGGAGCCTATTAGAGTAATCATGAATAGGTTCACCAAGTTTTTGAGTACAAACTTGGATCGTGTTCAAATCAATCGATTTAGGGAAGGCTCGTAGAGTTGCATCATATAATCTTTTAACATGTTGATAGGTAGAACTTGGTTAAAAATGTCCATAAGGTTAATCCATCCTGCCTTAGCCATCCAGTGTTATTTGGCCTTCACCTACTAAGAGTTGAATTAATTGGTGAAAGTTGAAGAAGCTAGGATGGTAAGTTTGAATAACATTATTGAATTCCTCTGCAAACTGGCAAGGTTTCTCTGAGAACTTAGACAAATGTTTAGTTATTTGTTTGTTTGTTTGTTTGTTTTTAGTGAGAGGAGGGGACAAACATACATGAAGGGAGAGAGATGAGAAGCATCAATCCTTCCTTGCGACACCTTAGCTGCTCAGTGATTGTTTTCCCATATGTGCCTTGACTGGGGGTAGAGAGGGCGGCTTCAGTTGAGCCAGTGACCCCTTGCTTAAGCCAGTGATCTTAAACTAAAGCTAGCTGCCATGGGTCATTTCTATGATCCCATGCTCAAGCTGGAGACCCTGCAATCAAGCTGGTGAGCCTGTGTTTAAGCCAGAGACCTTGGGATTTCAAACCTGGGTCTTTAGAATCCCAGGCTGATGCTCTACTCACTTCACCACCACCTGGTCAGGCTAGCTATTGTTCTTAATTCAGCTTTTGTTCATGAGATCTAGAGGCAATAGGGTGAGTGCCATCAATGGTTATTTGATGGTTAAAGGGAACACAGAGACAAGTAAGAGTTTTTGCAAAAATGTCAGGAAGAACTTCAGGATATTTGGATAAAAGGGAAGCTCAGAAACAGAATAGAGAAGGGGAGAAGAGGGAAGAAAAGCTCCAGGAAAAGGAGGTGAGGGAGGCAGAAACAGAAGCAGTGGCTAGGTGTTTGTTTTGTTAGTAGAAGGTTATTGAGAAACAGATGTGGTAGGAGCAGAGTCATGACTCTTTCTTTTTTTCTTCTTATTTTTTATTCTTTTTCAGAAGTGAGAAATGGGGAGGCAGAGAGAAAGAGTCCTCCATGCGCCTGACCGGGATCCACCCGGCAAGCCCACCAGAGGACGATGCTCTGCCCATCTGGGGCGTTGCTCCATTGCAACTGGAGGCATTCTAGCACCTGAGGCAGAGGCCATGGAGCCATCCTCAGTGCTGGGCCAACTTTGCTCCAATGGATCCTTGGCTGCAGGAGGGGAAAAGAGAGACTGAGAGAAAGTAGAGGAGAAAGGGTGGAGAAGCAAATGGGCGCTTCTCCTTTGTACCCTGGCTGGGAATCAAACCCAGGACTTCCACACGCCAGGCCAATGCTCTCCTGCTGAGCAACCAGCCAGGGCCCAACCCTTTCCTAATTTAGACATTTTTCACAATTACCCTCAAGATAGTATTTTTTCTTAATTTAGTGAGAGGCAGGAAGTCAGGGAGGCTGAGAGACAGACTCTGGCATGTGCCTCGATGGGGATTCACCTGGAAAGCCCCCTACAGGGCAATGTTCCGCCCATCTGGGGATGCTACTTGAAAACTGAACTATTTCAGTGCCTGAAGCAGGGCCATGGAGCCATCCTCAATGCTCAGGGCTCAATTGTTTAAACAATTCAAGCCATACTGCAAGAGAGTAGAAGAGAGAGAAAAAGAGAGAGAAGGAAGAGGGATGGAGAAGTAGATGGTCACTTCTCTTGTGTGTCCTGACAGAGAATTAAACCCAGGACTTACAAAAGCCAGTCCAATGCTCTACCACTGAGCAACTGGCCAGGGCCCAAGAGAGTATTGTGTAAAGAGGCAAGTTTAGATTTCTCTTGTCATTTGGGTGCTTCTAAATACCAATTAGAATATGCATTTCATTCTATCTATTTGGTTTTAAATCTAAGGTGTTCAGGTTTGGTGTATAAAAATACATACATCTTCCAGATGGTAGAGACCAAAAAGAGTATTCTCATTGGTTAAAAAAAACAAAGCTCTCTAGCATTTACCTGGAATGCTGAAGTCACCAGTTTGAAACCCTGGGCTTACCCAGTCAAGACACATACAGGAAGCAGCTACTACCAGTTGATGCTTTTCAGTTTTACCCCCTCTTTCCTTCTCTCTCTCTCTCTCTCTTCTTTGTAAAAGTCAATAAATAAAATCTAAAAAAAAAGAGCTGTCTTATTGCAAAAGACGCAAAGGACAGACTTAAGAAACAGGGGAGTCCACAAACCATAATTAATATTCACCAGGCGGGAAAACCCCTGCAAATTGCTTATTTCTCAGGAAACCTCATACAAATGTGAGCATTGTGAAGGAAACGCCCTCTGAGGGCAGCCCCTCATTCAGTACCAGCTCTGTGGCTGTAGCCACAGGCCGGCACCAAAACAAACATCTTTGTTGGGCAATCATCCCCTCCTATTTCCTACAAAAGCAAACAATCTTAAATGAATAGAAGAAGTTCTGAGCCTGAGAGGACTCAGATGGAGAGGGCAGCAGTTCAAGGAAGTGGTGAACATAAAGAGCTCTGTGGATAGTGTACCCAATTCCACATCCATGTATGTGAGTTCACTTTAGATTCCACTTCTGATGCTAAGTCTGCTAACCTTAGTCAAAATGAAAAGCCAAAATGAGAGGTAAAAACATCTACAGTGGTACCTTGAGATACGAGCAGACCATCAACAACAAAAAAATTTTTTAAGATACGAGCTGCAACTTGGTCCATATTTTTGTTGAAATCCGAGCAAAATTCCAAGATACAAGTCGTGATTCGGGAAGCTGCAGCTAGTTGGCATGTTGGTGCAGGGGTCCAGTATCGGCAGCACAACACCAGCATCTCGTTCTTTCTCACGTATTATCCACAGAATCAAGTCAAATTTCATGCGCTGTACTCATTCTTGCATCATTTTTACATTTTTTAGTAACTTTTTTTGTGTGCTATCATGAGGCCGAAGAAAGTGAGTGTAAAAGACAGTGGTGAGAAGAAGAAGAGAATGATGTCAATAGAAGTAAAGCAAGAAATAATAGAATAACATGAGTGTGGTGTATGAGTGATTGAACTGGCAAGGCTGTAGAACTGCAATACATCTACAATTTGTACCATCCTTAAACAGAAGGATGCCATCAAAAGTGCAAATCCAGCAAAAGGAACTACAATTCTGTCCAAATGAAGGACAAAGATCCATGAAGAAATAGAGAAGCTTCTGCTAGTGTGGGTGAAAGAGAAAGAGCTGATTGGAGACACAATGACAGAGACTGTAATATGCGAAAAGGCATGTATTCTTTACGGTGTCTTGAAGAAGAAAGAACCATCAACCCCAAAAGAGTCAGCAGAAGATACGTTTAAGGCAAGTCAGAGCTGGTTTGAAAATTTCAAGAAGAGATCTGGCATCCACTTGGTAGAAAGGCATGGGGAAGCTGCGAGTGCTGACATTAAGGCAGCTGAGGAGTACATCATATGTTTTGCTGTGCTTATTGCAAAGGAAGGCTACATCTCCCAACAAGTGTCCAACTGTGACAAAACAGGATTGTTTTGGAAAAGAATGAATGCCCTGGAGGACTTTCATCACCGCAGAGGAGAAGAAGCTGCCAGGCCATAAACCCATGAAGGACCGTCTGACCCTTGCATTGTGTACAAATGCTGGTGGTGACTGTAAAGTAAAGCCACTGCTAGTGTATCATTCTGAAAATCCTCAAGCCTTTAACACTCACAATATTCTTAAAGAAAAACTGCAGGTTATGTGGCGCATCAATGCTAGGGCATAGGTTACACGGCAGTTTTTATTTGAATGGGTAAATCTCGTCTTTGGTCCTGCAGTGAAGAAATAACTTCAAGAAAATAAACTCCCGATGAAAGCATTACTAATCCTTGAAAATGCTCCAGCCCACCCACCTGGTCTTGAAGATGACATTCTCGATGAGTTCAAATTCTTGAAAGTTCTCTACCTCCCACCTAACACCACTTCAATCTTGCAACCTATGGATCAGCAGATTATTTACAACTTTAAAAACTTTACACAAAACACTTGTTCTGCCGCTGATTTGAGGTGACTGAGAATACAAATCTAACCCTTTGAGAGTTTTGGAAAGATCACTACAACATCATCATATGTTTACACATTATTGACTTGGCATGGCAAGAGGTTACAAGAACCTTGAACTCGGCATGGAAAAACTTATGGCCTGATGTTGCAGACAGGGACTTTGAAGGATTCGAATCAGAGACCGACACCAATATAGAAGCATTGGAGGAGATTGTGTCCCTTGGAAAATCAATGGATCTGGAAGTAGATGAGGGTGATGTAAACGAGCTCGTCAAGGAACATGAAGAGAAACTCTCAACTGAGGAGTTGAAGGCGCTACAGATGATGCAACATACAGAGCTTTTGCAAGAGATTAATAGTGAGGAGGAGGCAGAGTCGGAGGAAGTGATTTCTACAAGCAAAATTAAAGACATGCTGGCAATGTGGGAGAAGCTTTCAAGTTTCATTGAAAAGAAACACCCAGAAAAAGTTTCAACTGGTCGTGCTTCAGCACTTTTTAATGGCACTTGTTTGTGACATTTCCATAACATTTTAAAAGGCAGGCAAAAGCAAACCTCTTTGGGTAGATTTTTATTCAAAAGTCCTGCAAGTCAAAGTGTTGAAACTGCAGTCAAAAAGGCAAAAACAGGTGATTAAATAAAAAATATGTAATGTTAAACTTAGGTTAAGTTTGAAGTTAAGAAAGTGAATTTTTTTATAATTAAGTTTTTGTTGTTTCATGTTAAGTAAAGAAAGTGCAGTTTTAGTTTTGTTTAAAGTAAAGAAAATGCAGTTTTAGTTTACATTTAGTGTTAAGAAAGTGCAGTTTTAGTTTACGTGTCTACAGTGCCTGCATCCCTTCCTCCCTCCCTCCTCCTCTGCCATTCACCTCCGTTAGCTGCACTCGTCTGTCTCCAAGCTAAGAATACAGTACAGTACTAAATAACACTTTTTTCTTTTATTTCCTATATTTTGTTGTGCATTGGTAAAGTGTACATGTGTGTTTCTTAATTAAAAACATGTATTTTTCATAATTTAGAATGTTTTGGGGATGTTTCACAGGGCTGGAACAGATTAAATCTGTTTCAGTTATTTTAAATGGGAGAAATTTGTTTGATATACAAGTTGACTGACTTATCAGCTCAGTTACAGAACAAATTAAACTCGTATCTCAAGGTATCACTTTGTATTTGGGATAAAAAGGAATTACAATTCTGGAAGCACAGATTCAAATAGAAACCCAATAGTGTCCTAATTACAAGGTGAAGGTAAGGGGTTTATATGAGAAAAGGAAGGAAAATAGTTTCATGAACAGAAAAAAATAAATTACTATATATGCTAACAAGCTGTGTTAATCTTTAGCTATACATGGCTGGTTACTGATTCTATCTTCAGAAATACAGCTCATAATCATTAATCCTTGTGATCAAGATGGCTACTTTCTTACTAGCTTTGCAAACCATTATTTTATTTTATTTTTTTAAAGATAACATTGGCTTGGATCAGTCTGAAACTTATTCTGCTCAGTTCAAGAAGCAAAACGTGAAAAGTAGTTCCTCTGAAATGATTGCTCTGACTTCATTTAAAAATGACTCTACTTATGTCAACTTTTTACACTTAAATAAAATCTCATCAAGAAGCATGATATTTAAACATGAATAAAAATGCATAATGAATATAATTCAAGTTTACTTGAGAGTAGGATAGAAGGAGGAATCCCTTCTTTCTGCTGTACAAACCATTAGAAGAGGTCCGGAGAACCTAAGTCCTCTGTGGTCATCTTTGTAGTTTGAAAACATGGATTGAGCTTGACCAGGCAGTGAGTTTTGAACTAGGATGCAGATGACCCAGGCTCGAAATCTTCAGGTCATCGGCTTGAGTGTGGACTCATCAGCTTGAGAATGGCTCACCGGTTTGAGCATGGGCTCACCGGGTTAAGCACAGGTTTGCTGGCTTGAGTGTGGGATCATAGACATGACCCCATTATCACTGGCTTGAGCTCAAAGGTCACTAGATTAAAGCCCAAGGTCACTGGCTTGAGCAAGGGGTAACTTGGTCTGCTGTAGCCCCCAGGTCAAGGCACATATGAGAAAGCAATCAATGAACAACTAAGGAGACTAAAGAGCCAAAACGAAGAATTGTTGCTTCTCATCTTTCTCCCCTTCCATCTGTCTGTCCCTCTCTTTGACTCTCTCTCTGTTTCTGTCAAAAAAAAAAAAAAAAAAGTAAAGAAAAGGAAAAGAAAAGAAAAGAAAACATGGATTGAGGCTTCCATGAACATGGTTATGATAGATATATGAATTACCAGAACTTCCAACTGCCCTTTGGTTGTTCCACCTGGCTGCCTGACCTCACCCTTACTTACTGGACAATCGCCCCTGAGGCAGAAGAGTTCCAGGAAGCTGGTCAACCACCTCAAGAAGGAGCATTCCAGGAAGCTGAAACTGTAAAAGGGCACATACCATAACTTCTGACTCAGTATCTCCTCAGACTCTCCCAAACTCTATAAAATTTGCCTCTTAGTCTGTACCAGTGTCCTTCTCCCCGGAGAAATGCCCAGCAGGGTTCCTTTCTTCCTTTCAATAAAGCCTGTTACTCTGATCTTTTCAGACTCCCATGGATTCCAACAGGTTAGATATAAATTAAGATCTGTTTTACAGATCTGTCAGAAAACTCTTCATATTACGGTGAGTTTATAGCAGTACGAGAGCTACTGAGACTCACTTCCATTTCAGAGACCCAAATTTTCGGAGAAGACTTGGACCATCATTGTCTTACATATATGTAATACATGTATGCTAGCAGAAAAGAAGCAAGACATAATCTTGCCATATTCAGGTTGGTTATTAAAGGTTTTATATTCCTTTCTAGTGTGCTTTCTCTTGAGAGGAAGTAATTAAAAGAAAGTAGTTATGCATACCTTTCTATTTTTTGCTTTAGAAAAGGAGAGCATCTTAGATTTACATATTTATTGGTGGTAAGTCAAGAACTATTCTCAAAGTGGAATGGGCTGTGTTTCCTTGAATTTCTAAAGAATGTTTGATATCAGGTGTCAGGTGAGATGCTGACATAAATCTAGTACTAAATTAGGTCTGACAACTTGTGATATGCCTCAATTTAGACAGAATGAGGCCTTCCTCTGCATCTAATTCATTCAGTGTTTATATTTCCTGAGATGACATTCATACAATATAGCATTAAAATGTCACAATCAGTGCAATAAAATATTAACATGAAAATAAGTATTTTAAATAAAGAAAGAAAACGGAATGAAATAAACCTGTTGTAAATTTTCCCTCTGGGTGACTCACATAGCAGATTCAGCCTTTGAGTACAAAACTGATTATTTTCTTTAAAATCCCATATTTAACTCTGCTTTGTTTTTTCATATATTAAGCTATTATTAATGCACTTTACTGATTATAAAAATACTACTACACCATTTTCGGCCAAAATGAATTGTGTTTTTGTACTTGTTATGGAGAAAACATTTGCTAACCAACCAAATTTGAGAAAGTACCAAGGAAAAGTATTTAACTTAGTGGAGAGAATTGGTTGTTCTTCAAGAATATTGAATCTTAATTATTTATTGCAAAATGTCTACTGGTAGTTACAAATGGCTTTTTTCTTTATTCTGGGAAACCCTACAGGATTTCTATTTGATGAAACTTAAGTTACTTAACATTACTCTCTACACTTCACTGTGATAAAAATACATTTGTTTCTGTTATTCTAAATCCAATTTCTCACTGTTCAAAATAGCCTTTTCATTGTTTAGGCATAATTTTCTATAATTTTCACTGCAATAACATAATTTTGTTTTTTATGTAATAAAATGAAAACTCAAGTCTTTCTAGAACTTTATCAAACATTTAATAAAATACTAAAATATTGGGTATAGTTATACTAATTATTAATCATATAAAAATGTGTAAGTTGCTATATGCTAGATATTGTACAGGTTCAGGATAAGCTTTGAATTTTCTGCTCTTAGGCTTTGGAGATGAGTCAAAGTGAAGCTGCTCTTTGACTCTGTTGGGCAAGTGAGTTTGTAACATTTGTATTTTTTGAGTTTGCTCACTTTTATTGTTACAAAATGGCACTGGGCAGTGTCAGGTATATGTGTTCTGTGAAATTGTAAATTACCTTCTTGCTTGGGAAGGGCCATTGTTTTGTTAATGCTTGCTGGGGGAGGGGTTTGTGGGGGCCCAGGCAGTTTTGCAGGGAAAGCAGAGAGAATGCAGAGTGCTGGAGAAACCAGTTCTGCAGAGAGAGAAGGAGAAGGAGAGAGAATCCATGTTGGCAGGGAAAGAGAAGGTATGCAGATTGGGAACCAGAGCTGAGGGGCTTTGGGAGCCCTACTGAGGCTTGTGGGGGCTTTTGATTCATGGAGGAACCAAAGAAGATTTTCATGGTTGTAGAACCGGAGAATGTATCAGGGCTTTTGGAGCCACTGAATGAGAGGGAAGAGGTCTTCATTGTGTGTTTGCTAGTCGGCTGGTGTGAGACTTTAATAAAGGAATGGCCCACCAGTTTTGGGCTCCACTGTTTTTTTTACAGTCTGTCTGAATTCAGTGGGAACCTGCATATGTATGGCCATAACGGCGGGGGTCCTTGGCCTTACAAACTCATAATCATTTATCATATTATATCAAATTATTATAATTATTTGAGAGCTTTGTATATTGAGCATTAAAAACAATACTACTTAGCATTGACCTGAGATGCTGAGGACCCAGGTTTGAAACCCCGAAGTCACTGGAGCACATACGTGCTCATAGGCTTGAGCGTGGGGTTGTCAGCTTCAGCATGGGATCATATATATGACCCCATGGTCGCTGTCTTGAGCCCAAAGTTGCTGACTTGGCAAGGGGTCACTGGCTCAACTGGAGCCCCCCCAATCAAGGCACATATGAGAAAGCAATCAATGAAAAATTAGGATGCCACAATGAAGAATTAATGCTTCTCATCTCTCTCCCTTCCTGTGTGTCCTCTCTCTCTCTTTTCCAAAAACAAACACAACAAACAAACAAGCAAAAATACTAATTAATATTTCTTGGGAATTACTATGTTCTAGGACTATCTGAAGTGCCATTTAAGATATTTTTATCATTCAATCTACACAATGACCCAGTGAAGTAGGCACTAATATTAGTTCTATTTTATATATGGGGAAACAAAAACAGAGAGAAGTTAAGCAATTTGCCTCATGTGATGACTAATGTTATGTGTCAACTAGATTGCCCCCTGAGAGTGCCCAGATGTATCCTGGGTGTCCCTGTGAAGGTGATTTTAGATGAGATTAAATTTATATTGGTAGACTGAGTACAGCAGCTTTCTCTTCATGGTGTTGATGCATCTCGTCCAATCAACTGAAGACCTGAAAAGAACAAAAGGCTGATTCGCCCCTGGGTTTGAGAAAATTGTGCTGAATAGAGACTTCAAACTGAAGCATTTATTTTTCCTGGTTCTACAGCAACTTGCTGCCTTGGAAATTGAACTGAGGCATTGGCTTTGCAAATTTCAGACTTGCCAGCCTCCATAATCTCATGAGACAATTTCTTGTAATAAACTTCTTTCTAGTTTCTTCTCTCTCTCTCTTCTTTTCCTCTCTTTCTCAGACTATGCATATATATACCATATATATAATATGAAAGTGTCTTATTGCTTCTATTTCTGCAGAGGGCGAATGCTGATTAATAAATATAACTCAGGTCACACAGTGAGTAGGTGAAGGAACTAAGCTTTGAACTTAAGCTACTTGCATTCATTTGCCTTCTTAGAGTTTGTATTTTATTCTGCCATCTGAAACAATACAGAATAATTATGAACTTCATCTTCATTTGAAAGGCATTCAAATTCTTATAAATGGTAATTATATTCTCCCAAATCCATCTCCACCCCAAGTATATTTTTCTCAAAAGTAAAAATCCAAGTTCTCTTAATTGTTCATTTGACATGTTTTTAAAAACCTACTGTAAGAGCATTATTCGGGAAACACAAGGTTGAGGGTTTGATCCTTGGTCAAGGCACACATGGGAAGCAACCAGAAATGCATCACTGAGTGTAACAACAACAAATGAATAAATGCTTCTCTTTACTCTTCCCCCTCTCTTCCTTCCTCTATCTGTTTCTCTCTCTCAAAACAAAAACAAAAACAAAAACAAAAAACAAATAAACAAAAACCTACAGTATGCTGTTCCTGGCAGACTACCCTCATTAATGTCCTCATTAACAAGTAGTGCTCAAAACTGGACATACCTGATATGTTCAACCCAAGAGAAACAACAAGATTACCACCACCTTTAATTTTATCACAATTTCCTTTAATAAAGGCTAATATTTTATGAGTTTATTTTTATGGTTATATCATAATTTCTACACTTATTAACAATGTGTGTTAAATTCTACACATTTCTACATTTATCAACAGCAACTGAAGTTTCTACTCTCCATTTGCCATCATTCAAAAATAAATTACTCTCCAGCACTGACTTCCTCGTCTTACATTTATATGTTCGTTTTTGGGGTTTGTTTTTTGCTTTGTATTTTTCTGAAGTTGGAAATGAGGAGGCAGTCAGACAGACTCCCACATGCACCCGACCGGGATCCACCCGGCATGCCCACCAGGGGGCAATGCTCTGCCCATCTGGGGCATTGCTCTGTTGCAACCAGGGCCATTCTAGTGCCTGAGGCAGAGGTCATGGAGCCATCCTCAGCGCCCGGGCCAACTTTTGCTCCAATGGAGCCTCGGCTGCGGGAGGGGAAGAGAGAGACAGAGAGGAAGGAGAGGGGGAGGGGTGGAGAAGCAGATGGGCGCTTCTCCTGTGTGCCCTGGCCGGGAATCAAACCCGGGACTCTTGCATGCCAGGCCGATGCTCTACCACTGAGCCAGCCAGCCAGGGCCATTTATATGTTTTTAAGAGATGAAATACTAAGCTTCCATTTGTAAATGAGGAAACTGAATTTGTCCATATAAATAACAGTCGAGTCAGGACAGATCTATTGACTATCTTTCCAGTATTTAATGTATTATCTACAGATGGTACATTATTTTATAACAGACAGTTATTTTGTTCTTTTAAGAAAATTTGCTTTAGAAAAATCTATATACTTTTAATATTGTTCTTTTTCTTTGAATTATTATTTTTACTATTTGCTTATCCTCTTTGGAGTTTGTAGTACTATTTAAATTTGTGTCATTATTTTTTTTTTGGCAGTTTTAGAGAATTGTTAGCAATTATACTTTGAATATTACTTGTTCCTCATCCTTTTTCTCTTTTTTATTTTTTTGCAAGGTAAAGTTTGATTAGATCACCTCACTATATCTTATATGATTTTTAGCTTTTTTCATATTTAAATCTGTTTTATTATATTTAGTTTGTCATTTCTGTTCTTTTCTTCTCATGTGTCTAATTATTGCATTCAATCCCAAAGAGTCTACATCAGGGATAGTCAACCTTATTATACCTACTGCCCACTTTTGTATCTCTGTTAGTAGTAAAATTTTCTAACCGCCCACCGGTTTTACAGTAATCGTGATTTATAAAGTAGAGAAATAACTTTACTTTATAAAATTTATAAAGCAGAGTTACAGTAAGTAAAGCATATAATCATATAATAATTATTTACCAAGTATTCAATATTTTATGTTGAATTTTCACTTATTTTGGCAGAATAAATCTTTATAAAACAACTTACTATAGTTAAATCTATCTTTTTATTTATATTTTGGTTGCTCCGCTTCCACCCACCATGAAAGCTGGAACTCCCACTACTGGGTGGTAGGGACCAGGTTGACTACCACTGGTCTACATTAATACTTGTCAAAAATTTTTTAGGGCTTATATGATTTTGCCTTCATTCAAGGAGGATTTATGTTTTCTTTCCTCAAGCAACTTAGTGAATTAATGATTTTAGATGACCTTAATCTAACTTTAGCAGTTGGGTTATTTGAAGTCAAACCTCAGACCTTGTTACATTGATCTATTTCTGGTTCATATTTGCATGCAGGAGGCAAGCCTTTAGTAGTCCAATTTAAATCTTGGTGAGTTTATTAGGGCACATTTATTCCTGGGCAGGTGCTGAGCTCCAGTTACAATTTTTGTCTCTCTAGATTTGAAAGGCTGTCAAATTCTGCTCAGCTTCTCAATTACTTAGTAGCCTCTATGGGAAAACTGGCCATAAACCTCAAGCTCACTTTTTTGGCTTTTCTTCATCACTGAAATGATAGTTGATAATTTTCAGTCTCTTGGTAGCAATCAAATGACTTCAGTTGACTGTTTATTCTTAAAGTTTCTTCTGCTTTTCAACTTAACCTCAGAGAAAAGTTCTACACTCTTAAAAATACAGGTCAATTAATTTTTATATATGTGCATAATCACATTACCACCACCTCCTAGATCATTATACAGAATATTTCAATCACAACAGAAGGCTCCCTCATACCTCTTCCCAGTCAATAATGCCCTCCATTCTGATCTTTAGCACCATGGAGTAGTTTTCCCTATAATTGAACTTTAAATTAATGAAATCATATGGTATTAACCTTTTTGTGCCTTGCCTCTTTCACTCAAACCTTTATGATGAAGGTACGTCGATGTTGTAGTATATAACAATAGTTTATTATTCTTTTTGCTGCCTTACACTTAATTTTATACATACATGAGTTTCTTGATTGATTCTATTATTAATGAAGGTGTGGGTTATTTCTCAAACTTTTGGCTATTTATAAAAAAAGCCTTTATTACATTTGTATGTATTTTCTCATCGCAAGAAATACTAATTTCTGTAAGATGCATGTAGAATTTGTGTATATTTATGTTGAAACTTAATACTTGTTGCTAAATTGTTTTCCAAAGTAATTGTATCCTTTACACTCCCATGGGCAATGTATGAGTGTGAGTATCTAGATTCTCTCCAAGCGATGATACGATGTGTCTTTTTAAAAATATTTTTCTTTCTAGTGGAGGAGTAGTGGCATTTATTGTGGTTTTAATTTGTAGTTATTTGATGACTAAAAAATTAAGTACCTTTTCCATGCTTAATGATCATTTGGAAATCTTTTTAGTAAAGTGTTTATTAGTGCTTGGGTCATTTTTTAAATTGATTTTATTGGGGTGATAATGGTTCACAAACCATGTAGGTTTCAAGAGTATAATTCAATAAAACATCAGTTGAACCCTGCATCGTGCACCCATAGCACACAGTAAAGTCATTGCCTCCATTCATCCCTATATATACATATACACACACATACATGCACACACACCAGTCCTCATATATATAAATATATATACATATATATACATACATATATACATACACACACACCAGTCCTCATATATATATATATATATATATATATATATATATATATATATATAGTGTTTTTGTCTTAATCTCTTCACTTTCCTCCATTCAGCCACCAACTCCCTTCCCATGACAGCTGCCAGCCTGTTCCATCTATCCATGTCTATGTTTCTATTTTTTTTGTCAGTTTACTTTGTTCACTAGCTTCCACATATAAATGAGATCATGTGGTATTATTTATCTTTATCTGACTAAATTATTTCACTTAGCATAATAATTTCCAGGTTCATTGAAGCTGTCGCAAAAGGTAAGATTTCTTACTTTTTTATAGCTGAATAGTATTCCACTGTGTAAATTAACCACAGTTTTTTTTTTATCCACTCATCTACTGATGGGCACTAGAGCTGTTTCCAAATCTTGGCTATTGTAAATAATGCTGCAATGGACATATGGGTGCTTATATTCTTTAAAATTTGTATTTGAGTTTATTTGGATATATTCCCAGAAGTGGGATAGCTGAGTCAAAAGGCAGGTCTATTTTCAATTATTGAGGAAATTCCATACTGTTTTTCACAGTGATTACACCAGTCTGCATTCCCACCAGGAGTACACCAGGGTTTCCTTTTTTCTACATTCCTGACAACACTGTTGTTCATTGATTTATTAATAATAGCCATTCTTGCCTGACCAGGCAGTGGCACAGTGGATAGAGCGTCAGACTGGAATGCGGAGGACCCAGGTTCGAGACCCCGAGGTCACCAGCTTGAGCACGGGCTCATCTGGTTTGAGCAAAAACCCACCAGCTTGAACCCAAGGTCGCTGGCTCCAGCAAGGGGTTACTCAGTCTGCTGAAGGCCCGCGGTCAAGGCACATATGAGAAAGCAATCAATGAACAACTAAGGTGTTGCACCGCGCAATGAAAAACTAATGATTGATGCTTCTCATCTCTCTCTGTTCCTGTCTGTCTGTCCCTGTCTATCCCTCTCTCTGACTCACTCTGTCTCTGTAAAAAATAAATAAATAAATAAATAAATAATAAAAAAAATAATAGCCATTCTGGCAAGTATAAGGTGATATTTCATTGTGGCTTTAATTTGCATCCCTCTGATGATTACTGATGTTGAGCTTTTTTTCATATATCTGTTTATCATCTGTATGTCCTCTTTGGAAAAATGTCTATTCAGGTACTTTGACCATCTTACTTGGGTTGTTTGTCTTTTTGGTGTTCAGTTTTTTAAGTTCTCTATATATTTTGGAAATTAAGCCCTTATCGGCTATATCATTGCCAAATATGTTCTCTTATTCAGTGAATTCTTTCTCCATTTTGTTGATGGTTTCTTTATTAATGTTATTGATGGTTTGTTTTGTTGTGCAAAAGCTTTTTAGTTTAATCTAGTTCATTTATTTATTTTTTCCTTTGTTTCCCTTGTTTGAAGAAATATATCAAAAATATGTCTGATATTTTACTGTTTATGTCTTCTTTTAGGATTTTTATGGTTTTGTAGCTTAAATTGAAGGCTTTAATCCATTTTGAGTTTATTCTTGTGCATGATATATATTGGTGTTCTAATTTCTTTTTTTTTTTTTTTTCTTGTTCTTTTTTCAGTATCTGTTCAATTCTCCAAACACTGTTTATTGCAGAGACTGTCTTTACTCTGTTGTATGTTCCTGGCTCTTTTGTCAAATATTAATTAACCATAAAATCACAGGTTTATTTTTGTGCTGTCTGTTTTGTTCCATTGATTTCTATGTCTGTTCTTGTGCTAAGACAATGTTGTTTTGATTATTATGGCCTTGTAGTATAGTTTGATATCAGACAACATGATACCTCAAACTTTGCTCTTCGTTCTCAAGATTGCTATGGCTATTTGGGGTCTTCAGTGAGTCCACACATTTTTGGAATATTTATTCTGAATCTGTGAGATATGTCATTGGTATTTTAATAGGAATTTCATTAAAACTGTATATTGTTTTGGGTAGTATAGACATTTTAATGACATAAATTTTTTCTATTCATGAACACAGCAAATATTTCTACTTATTTAGATAGATGATAGCTCTTCTTTTAATGTTTGGTTTAAATTGCTTATGAAGTCTTCTGGTCCAGGGCATTTGTTTTCTGAGAGTTTTTTTATTACTGCTTTGATTTCATTAGTCGTACTTGTTCTATTCATTTTTCCTGATTCTTTGTTATTCAGTTTTGAAAGATTGTATATTTCTACAAATTTATCCATTTTGCCCAGGCTGCTTAATTTGTTGGCATATAGTTGTTTATAATATTTTCTTACAATCCTTTGTATTTGTGTCAGTTGTTACTTCTACTCTTTCATTTCTGATTTTATTAATTTGAGACTTTTTTTCTTTTTTTCTTGATGAATCTGGTTAAAGGTTTGTCAATTTTGCTTATCTTTTCAAAGAACCGGTTCCTGTTTACATTGATTTTTGTATTATTTATTTAGTCTCTATTTTATTTATTTCCTTTCTAGTCTTTATTATTTCTTTTTTTCTACTTATCCTGGGCTTTGTTTGTCCTTTTTCTAGTTCTTTTAGGTGCAGGATTAGATTGTTTATTGAGCTGTTTCTTATTTCTTAAGGTATGCCTATGATACTGTAAACTTCCCTCTCAAGACTGCTTTAACGTTTCCCATAGATTTGGCGTTGCTGTATGTTCATTTTCATTTGTCTCTAGGTAACTTGATTTTTCCCTCTTGATCTCATTGCTAACTCATTCATTGCTTAATAACATGTATTTAGATTCCATGTATTCAAATGTTTTCCAGGTTTTTTGTTATTGTAATTGGCTTCTAGTTTCATGCTATTGTTCTCAGAGAATGTACTTGATATGATTTCAATCTTTTTGAACTTACTAAGACTTATTTTGTGTCTTCATATGTGGTCTATCATTAAAAATGCTCCATGTACACTTAAAAAATGTATATGCTGATGCTTTGGAATGAAATGCGCTGTAAACGTCAATTAACTCTATCAGATCCAATGTGTTTTTTAAGCTCACAGTTGCCTTGTTGATTTCTTTTGTCTGGAAGATCTATTCATTGATGTCAGTAGAGTGTTAAAATGTCCACTGTAACTGTATTGCTATCAACCTCTCTCTTAATATCCACCAAGATCTTCTTTATATACTTAAGGACTCCTTTGTTGGGAACATATATGTTTACAAGGGTTATATCACCTTGTTGGATCAATTCTTTTAAAATTATATAGTAACCTTCTCTGTATCTTTTTAAGTCTATTTTGTCTTATATAAGTATTGTTACCTCAGCTTTTTGTTTGTCTGTTTCCATTTGCATGTAATATTTTTTTTCCTTCCCTTCACTTTCAGTCTGTGTATCTTTTGTTCTAAGGTAAGTCTCTTGTAGACAGCATACATATGGGCCATGGTTTCTTAACCATTCAACTACATTATATCTTTTTTTCTTTAACCAAATCCCTATTTCTTGATTGGAGCACTTAATTGATTTATATTTAAGGGTATTGTTCATAGGTATTTATTGCCATTTTATTCCTTATATTTATATTCCTCTTTCTCACTATTGGCTTATTTATTTTATTTTATTTTTTAAGATTTTATTTATTTATTTTGGAGAAAGAGAGAGAGAGAGAGAGAGAGAGAGAAAGGGGGAGAAGCAGGAAATATCAACTCCCATATGTGCCTTGACCAGGTAAGTCCAGGATTTCAAACTGGTGACCTTAGTATTCCAGGTCAATGCCTTATCCACTGTGCCACCACAAGCCAGGCTTGGCTCATTTTTAAAAAATGTTGTCTGTCTTTGTCTTACTTATTGTAGGAATTTAAGAAAATATTCTGATTATTTCTATGTCAGATAAATATATTGTAAATATCTTCTCTCACTCTGTTTTTCATATATGTAAATCTCATAATGGTGTTTTTTGATATACAGAAAGTTTTTAAAGTGTAATGACATTCTACTTCAGAAATCTGTATACCATGTAGATGAAGAGATATCATAATTTTCAGGAAGCTTTATTATTTTACCTTGCAGAAATGGATTTAGAATTAATCTCATAATACTGTTTTTCTCCTCATATCAACATCGAGTTAACTCAGCACCATTTATTGCTAAGATCAACTTGTCCTTTATTTGATTGCATGGAACCTCTCCTGTAAATAAGAAGTCTGTCTGTTTGTGCATCTGATTCTGAACTCTATTACATTTCATTGGTCTATTTTTCAATTTTTTTAGTAATATATTATCTTATCTACATAGGTTTATGGTAAGTCTTTATAATGGTTTTGGACTGAATTGTGCTCCCTCATCTCTCTTTCTCTTTCAGCCTACACAGAGGAAAGACAATATGAGGATCGGAGAAGTGGCCAGTGGGAAGGTGGCCATATGCAAGCCTGAAAGAGAAGGCTTCATAGAAACTAACCTTAATTACATTTTGAACTTGAGTTCGAGCCTCCAGAACAGTAAGTAATTATATTTCCATTGTTTAAGTCACCTAGTCTGTGGTACTTTATTATGGCAACCTGAGCAGACTAATATAATACCCATTAGTGTAATGACTTTTCTTTTATACTTTTTCATGTATATTTTAGAGTTAGATTTTCAATTTATGCTGACATACACATACACACAAATTTTATGGAATTTAACTAAAACCTCATTGCATCTAAAATTCAAATGAGGGAATTATAATCTCAAAAATATTGTGTCTTACAATCTGTAAATTTACAATATTTTTTCATTAATTTAGGTTCTCTTTAAATTCTCACAACAGTATTTTATAATTTTCAGTGTAAAGATATTATATATACATATTTCTTTAGATTTATTTCCAGATATTTGATACATGTGATGTTTTTATAAATAATAAATTTATTTGATATTTCAATTTTAAATTGTTTATTGGTAGTACAAATACAACTGCTTTTTGTATATTTACCTGATATAGTTTAAACAGGCTAAATTCACATATTCATTCTAATACGTATTTACTACTTAGATTATTTTGGGGTTTTATATACTAAATTTTGTCATCTGGAAAAATCATAGTTATTTTTTGTCTTACTGCAATGAAAAGAACTTTCAAGACTCTGCTGAAGAGAATATATACTGGTGGATAGCTTAGTTCTGCAAGACTCTCTGCCCCTTCAGATGTCAATCACAAGTAGTTGGTCCCCAGGTATTAACAACTTCTGTCTGACTTGGCTACTAATAAGAAGTTCCCATGACCTTCTCTCCTTTGGATTTGATTATTTGTTAGAAGAGCTCACAGAACTCAGGGACACAAGTACTTACATTTACCAGTTTATTATCAAAGGGTAAGCAAAAATAGGTTTACAGTTGTTCATATGGAAGTTAATGCAATAATTAATAAATAATACAAGAATACACTCTCTGTTTCATGTACTTCCAGCTATAAGCCTACTTTTCCCCACCCATGTATTATAAAGGATATGATAAAGGATGCAAATGAATAACCAGATGAAGAAATACATAGTACATGAGATGAGGTCTGAGGGGATCTTAAGCACAGAAGCTGCTGTCCCCAGGAAGTTGAGGTGAAACGCGCTCCTGGTATATGGATGTGTTCACCAATATGGAAGCTTTCCATACATGTGCTTTTGAGATTTTTCTGGAGGCTTCATCACACAAGCATGCTCAATTATTAACTCCACTTCCTGCAGGTCTTCCTCTCTGGAGACTGGCTGTGGGGGGAGGCTAAACTTCTAAACTTTTAATTATGACTTGATGTTCCTGTTGAACAGCCCCCATCCAAGAATCGGCAAAGACCAACCTCGTTAAAACAAAAGACACTGCTCTCAAGCAGGAAACTGCAAGAGATTTAGTAACTTTGTGTCATGTCAGGAACCAGGGTTAAAGAACAAATATTAAAACAAAAGATGTTCTTATTGTTTTTATCAATTAAAAAATTACAAGGGTTTTATCAGAAGCTTTGTGTCAGGAATTTTATACATATATATGGAGTTGGCAAAAGTTTACAGATGTGAGTAGGCTAAATAGTTTATTTTTGTATTATTTATTTATTAATTATTGTATTATTTATTTATATTGTTGTCCTATTATTACTGTTATTACCTCATATCCTTACTTATCATTTATCTCTTAAGTAATGGCTAGTAATATAACCTAATTTAATCCCACCTCTGTATGTGTCTATTTATATATATTATATATATATATATATATATATATATATATATAGAGAGAGAGAGAGAGAGAGAGAGAGAGAGAGAGAGAGAAAGAGAGAGAGAGAGAGAGGGAGAGGGAGAATATGTATATTACTATGACAAAAGATATATATGTCAATGATATTAGCTATCTTTTCTTCTGTTTTTGAATATATTAATTATAGTTATTTTAAAGTTTTCCTCAGATAATTCAAATACGTTAATCAACTGTGATTCTACTTCTATCAATTATTTTTCCTCTGGGTTTTCACTCACTAGATACTGGTGTTTTCACATGCATTGTAGTTTTTTATTAGATGATGGATATTGTAAAATAATATATAGAGTGAATACTGTCTCTTTTCAAAATGTTAAATTTTCTTTTTATAGCCATATAGAAAATCAGCTGGTAGTCTTTATCTAATCAAAGATTTGTTTTACGACTTACTATGGTTGATCTATTTCTGTTTTACTTTTGATCTTTGTGTATGATCCGTGTTCTAAATTGTGGTGTTAACTTCTGGGATACGGCTATTTCTCTTAGGGCAGGCCCTTCTGATGTTTTAACTAAAAGAAGCTTAGAGTGTTGGCAAAGCTTCAGTTCAACCATGTCAGGGCTTGAACTTTGACTTCTGTCTCCCAAGTACAGAGTGACCTCTGAAACCTCTGTTAATCTTTCCGGTTTCCCTGCTCCTGTTTCTGCTGCGCCTCTTCAAGTCTTTTCTGCATATGTACCACCTAAAACCTGTCATTAGCAACAGGTGTTAGTAGACATATTTCTCCTCTCATTTCTATGCAATTTCTTCCTTGAGATTTTGCCTCAAATTCTAGTCATACTAATACCTCTGAACTCTACCGTCATTCCTCAATCCTGTAATACTGCAAATTTTGGCTTAAATTTTTCCTCTGTATGACAAATTAGGAAATGCTCTAAATGAAAAATTCAATGTGAATGTGAAGACTCACATGAAATTTATTTTCCTCAAGGACAATAATATTTTAAATTCTGTTTGCATTTGGTGTTCTTTGACTTAAAACAATTGTTTTATGTAAGTCCCTTTTTGTTCCAGATGTCCTAATTTTCACAGGAAGATTATTCCAATATGTTACTCTTTAATATATATACAGGACCAGAAGTTCATTTTTAAATTAAATTCAAAATGAGAATCTCTGTTTTGTTTTCAAACAGGTAATACTTATCTGTTTAATTAATTATGAATATGTGTTATTGCCATAAAATTTTCTTTTGCAGTTTTGTTTTCTGAATGTTTTTACTTATAAATCAATGTGAGCATACTAACTTCATGATCTCTTTCATACTACTCTTTTCTTTTTAAAAACTGGGAGACTAATTCTCTTGTTTTTGCTTTTGCTGAATTCTTCCATATGATTTATTTCCTCAGGGATTTGAAACATTATTTGTAAACTTTTCTTCAATGAAAGTAACACTCTTTCTGCCCCCTCCACCCATAAAAAAGCCTATATACCACAGTAGTTTACCTAGAGAAGACTTTCAGTTGTTTTATGTTTCCAGTAGTTTCATGAATTCAGACCAGTTTTTATTTTTCTCATTGTTAATTTATCACCTTGGTATGGTTGCACTAAATAGGTAATATAAATTCAGAACTTATGGGTATACTTAGCACAACCTGCTGATTTCATTTTCTTATCAGTTACTTTTTGTTTCTAAAAACCCAAGAGATGAATATAGGTAGAAATGTTTTAGACTGCTAAAAGGACTTGGCCATAAGAATTCAGATTAAGAAGTCAGTATAGGTAAATGTGGCACTCAAATCCTGCCATAGTCATATCTAAATTACAACCAAACTATAGTGCAATCATCATTCAAAACCTCCTGAAATCTAGCTGCATAAAAATCCTACAACTAGGGGTTTAAAAAAGAAGCCACATAGAGACTGGTAGAAGGAGCAGAGACATGGAATGGGCAGGTTCCACAGCAACATGTGGCAGTTTAAAATTGGAAGAAATATCTTGGCTGGGGAAGTTTCCTGAGGAGCATGGGATTCCAGCCCCATACCAGGCCTCTCACTCCAGGGCTTCAGTGCCAAGAAGAGAATTCCCCACAACTCCTGGATGTAAAAACCATCAAGAATTGTGGCTGAGTGAAATGAAAGGCTGTAGGTTTCCGAGGGAGTTCCTCTTAAAGGATCCATGCACAGACTTACTCAGACTCACTCCCTCCGAGCTCCAGTGCTGTGGCAGCAGCTTGAAAGGAACCAGGGACACAAGAGGAGGAACTGAATTATCCGACATCAAAGCAAGAGCTGGGGCAACTTTCTTTCAGAAGCAAGTCCAGAAAAGGACATTGTTCCTTTTCTGAGACATCCCCACCCTGAGCTAGCAGATGGGTGTTATATCTGAATCTCCATCAAACCTGGCTTACACTGCTTGCCCTCACCATGGTTCCCTGAGACCCCCCCTCCAACCCTCACAATACTTGCAGGCCCAAACAAGCTGTTTTTAGTGGTTTTTCCACACAAATGTCTTCTCTTGCATCATGATTGAACTTTCTTAAAATCTCTCAAACAAGCAGCATCTGGCCTCTGACTACCCTGTTTTTCTTGCTAACTGGCCCCAGGCCTGGCACTAGCAGCAGCTTACTTTAGTTTACAGTTTGGCCTCTCCTGGGCACTTCCAAACCAGCACAGAAGCAGCCATCTGCCGATAACTCTATAGTTTGTTCAGGGTGGCCCCAAGCAGTGCTAGATGGTGGATGACCTTGCATGTCCCAAGATACCTCAGAGCCAGTGCACCCAGTAGACAGCTTCAGACGACGCTGGATTACAACCCTAACACCTCCATGAGTGACACAGTCAAGGGGCGGGCTTGGTGTGCACCAAAGACTCCCAGAAGTAAGTCCTGCTCCCTAAGGTCGATTCCTGAACAACAGCAAGTACTATTCCACGGTAGTTGCAGTTGGTTAGCCTGCAGTGGGGGTGGGAGGTCAATACCTTCCAATGATACCAAGAACAATCAAGACTCAACTACAACAGAGCAGTTACACATCCCACTCAATGCACACCTGGAGCACCCAACTCAGGTGACAGGCTGCACTACTGTGCCCTACAAGACACCTACTACACAATATCCTTCTACCAAATTGGAATACACTGAAGCTCTACCTAGTACACGGAAACAAACCTAAGGAAGCAGACAAAATCTGGAGACAGAGAAACGGGTTCCAAATGAAAGAACAGGAGAAATCTCCAGAAAAAGATCTAAATGCGATAGAGATCAGCTAACTACCAGCTAGCGAATTCAAAACAATGGTTATAAGGATGTTCATGGAACTTAATGAGAACTTTAAGGAACTTAGAACTTACATAGCATGAAAAAAGGATATAGAAACCATAGAAAATAACTAAGAAATGAAGTATACATTAACTGAAATGAAGAATAATTTACAGAGAGAGAAGATGGCAGTGGAGTAGGCGGATGCACAGACGCCCAGCTCTCAACACCAAACTGGAATACAAATCAATTTAGAAAAAATCAGCATGAAAAACCAACACTGAACTGCAAAAACAGCTCTCAAAAACCAAGGAGCAAAGAGGAAGCCACAATAATCCTGGTAAGGAGTGCCTGAATCTCCTCTGCTTACAGGAACGGAAGGAGGGGGGTGAGGCTGAGAGCCCAGAGAGGATTTCACAGAGGAAAAAGAGCAGAAACTACTGCTCACAGCCACTTACCAGGCGACCAGGGAGCAAGGTGGGTTGAAAAGACCAGCTTATCTCCCAAGTGGAAAAGACAGGGAGAGGGACAGACTGTGAGGGGCTAAGGTATGCAAGAAACGAAATAAAAAAGCTGACTCATTCGTGCTGGAGGCGGCCATAGCTGGGGGAGGGACTGAACCTTTCACAAAACAGAGCTGAAGTGCTTCCGGATCAGAGATCTCCGGACATCTATCCAGCTCCAATCAGCACAACAAGACACAGCTGAAAACAAGAAGTGGGGAGGAGGGGCAGTAACTCAGGTCTCCATGGAGATCTGAGATACACCTCCCCCTACTGAAGCTGAGAAAAAACCCTGCCCCCAGTGAGATTAGTTGGTGGAAGAGACCTTCAGCGTCTCAGGTTACACCCACAGCATTCCTGGATACAGTTTCAAGGAAGCCCCCTGCTGAGATCAGTTAACAAGACTATCACCTGTTAAGGAAACAAACAAATCAAGACTTCAAAGCTGCCCAAATCCGAAAGTGGATTACAAATAATAGCTGATACCAACCCACGAAGACCTAAAAATAACACAACTGAAAACTGGAGGCAGACAACACCAAGCCTAGCCTCAACCAACTCTACAAATAAAAAAAAAAAAAAAAAGAAGATGAGAAGACAAAGGAGTGCAATCCAAATGAAACCACAAGAGACACCTTCGAGAGATGAACTGAGTGATATGGAAATAATCAAACTTCCAGATGCGGAGTTCAAAATAATGATTGTAAGGATGCTTAGGGATCTTAGAACAACAATGGAGGGACAGTTTGAAAACCTAAATAAAGAAATAGCAAGTATAAAAAAGAATCAGTTGGAGACGACAAATACAATATCAGAAATAAAGACCACAATGGAAGGAATTAAAAACAGGATAGATAGAGCAGAGGATCGAATCAGCGAGTTAGAAGACAACTGGAATGAAGGCATGAAAGCAGAGAAGAAAAGAGAAAAAAGACTCAAAAAGTCAGAGGAAACTCTTAGAGAGCTCTGTGACAACATGAAGAGAAATAACATCCGCATCATAGGGGTTCCTGAAGAAGAAGAAAAAGAACAAGGGATAGAGACTTTGTTCAATCATATCATAGCTGAAAACTTCCCTAAATTAATGCAAGAGAAACTCTCACAAATCCAAGAAGCACAGAGGACTCCATTAAAGAGAAACCCAAAGAAACCTACACCAAGACACATCATAATTAAAATACCAAAGCTAAGCGATAAAGAGAAAATATTAAAAGCTGCAAGAGAAAAAAAAGTTATCACCTACAAAGGAGCCCCCATAAGGATGACATCTGACTTCTCAACAGAAACACTTGAGGCCAGAAGGGAATGGCAAGAAATATTCAAAGTAATGCAGAACAAGAACCTACAACCAAGACTACTTTATCCAGCAAGGCTATCGTTTAAAATTGAAGGAGAAATAAAAAGCTTCCCAGACAAAAAACAACTCAAGGAATTCATTACAACCAAACCAATGCTGCAGGAAATGTTAAGGGGCCTGGTGTAAACAGATAAAGTGGGAAAAGAATACAGAAAAAAAAAAGAAAAGGAATACACCTTTAAAGAAGAAAATGGCAATAAACAACTACATATCAATAATAACCTTAAATGTAAATGGATTAAATGATCCAATCAAAAGATATAGGGTAGCTGCGTGGATAAGAAAACAGGACCCATACATATGTTGTCTACAAGAGACACACCTTAGAACAAAAGACACACACAGATTGAAGGTAAAAGGATGGAAAAAAACGTTTCATGCAAACGGAAATGAAAAAAAAGCTGGGGTAGCAATACTTATATCAGACAAATTGGACTTTAAAACAAAGGATATAGTAAGAGATAAAGAAGGCCACTACATAATGATAAAGGGAGTAATCCAACAGGAAGATATAACTATTATAAATATCTATGCACCTAATATAGGAGCACCCAAATATATAAAACAGACTTTGATGGATTTAAAGGGCGAGATCAACAGCAATACTATAATAGTAGGGGATTTCAATACCCCACTAACATCACTAGATAGATCCTCAAGAAAGAAAATTAACAAAGAAACAGCAGACTTATTGGAAACACTAGATCAACTCGATTTAATAGATATCTTCAGAACCTTTCACCCTAAAGCAGCAGAATATACATTCTTTTCAAGTGCTCATGGTACATTCTCTAGGATAGACCACATGTTAGGGCACAAAAGGGCTCTCAACAAATTTAAGAAGACTGAAATCATATCAAGCACTTTCTCCGATCACAACGGCATAAAACTAGAAATGAATCACAGCAGAAAAGCTCAAAAATTCTCAAACACATGAAAACTAAATAGCAGGGTGTTAAATAATGAATGGATTAAGAATGAGATCAAAGAAGAAATAAAGAAATTCCTAGAAACGAATGACAATGAGCATACGACAACTCAAAATTTATGGGACACAGCGAAAGCAGTGCTGAGAGGGAAGTTCATAGCACTACAGGCACACTTTCAGAAGCTAGAAAAAGCTCAAATAAACAACTTAACCCTGCATCTAAAAGAATTAGAAAAAGAACAGCAAGTAAAGCCCAAATGTAGTAGAAGGAAGGAAATAATAAAGATCAGAGCAGAAATAAATGACATAGAGACTAAAGAAACAATACAGAGGATCAATGAAACTAGGAGCTGGTTCTTTGAAAAGGTAAACAAGATTGATGAACCTTTAAGTAGACTCACCAAGAAAAAGAGAGAGAGGACTCAAATAAATAAAATTAGAAATGAGAGAGGAGAAATAACAACTGACACAACAGAAATACAAAATATTGTAAGAAAATACTATGAAGAACTGTATGCCAAAAAACTAGACAACCTAGATGAAATGGACAAATTCCTTGAAACATACAATCTTCCAAAAATCAATCTGGAAGAATCAGAAAACTTAAACAGACTGATTACACCAAAGGAGATTGAAACAGTTATCAAAAAACTCCCAACAAAGAAAAGTCCGGGGCCCGATGGCTTCACAACAGAATTCTACCAAATATTCAAAGAAGAACTAACTCCTATCCTCCTCAAACTATTTCAAAAAATTCAAGAGGAAGGAAGACTTCCAAACTCCTTTTATGAGGTGAGCATAATTCTGATTCCAAAACCAGGCAAAGACAACACAAAGAAAGAAAATTATAGGCCAATATCTCTGGTGAATATAGATGCTAAAATCCTCAACAAAATATTAGCAAACCGGATCCAACAATATATGGAAAAAATCATACACCATGATCAAGTGGGATTTATTCTGGGGAGGCAAGGCTGGTACAATATTCGTAAATCAATCAATGTGATTCATCACATAAACAAAAAGAAGGAGAAAAACCATATGATAATTTCAATAGATGCAGAAAAAGCATTTGATAAAATCCAGCACTCATTCATGATCAAAACTCTCAGCAAAGTGGGAATACAGGGAACATACCTCAACATGATAAAAGCCATCTATGAGAAACCCACAGCCAACATCATACTCAATGGGAAAAAATTAAAAGCAATACCCTTAAGATCAGGAACAAGGCAGGGGTGCCCCCTTTCACCACTCTTATTTAACATAGTCCTGGAAGTCCTAGCCACAGCAATCAGACAAGAAGAAGAAATAAAAGGCATTCAAGTTGGAAAAGAAGAAGTAAAACTATCATTATTTGCAGATGATATGATATTGTATATAGAAAACCCTAAAGTCTCAGTCAAAAAACTACTGGACCTGATAAATAAATTCAGCAAAGTGGCAGGATATAAAATCAATACTCAGAAATCAGAAGCATTTTTATACACCAACAATGAACAGTCAGAAAGAGAAATTAAGGAAACAATCCCCTTCACAATTACAACCAAAAAAATAAAGTACCTAGGAGTAAACTTAACTAAGGAGACTAAAGACTTGTACTCGGAAAATTACAAAACATTGATAAAAGAAATCAAGGAAGATACAAACAAGTGGAAGCATATACCGTGCTCATGGTTAGGAAGAATAAACATCATTAAAATGTCTATATTACCCAAAGCAATTTATAAATTCAATGCAATACCAATTAAAATACCAATGACATACTTCAAAGATATAGAACACATATTCCAAAAATTTATATGGAACCAAAAAAGGACTCGAATAGCCTCAGCAATCTTAAAAAAGAAGAATAAAGTGGGAGGTATCACACTTCCTGATATCAAGTTATACTACAAGGCCGTTGTACTCAAAACAGCCTGGTACTGGCATAAGAACAGACATATAGATCAATGGAACAGAACAGAGAACCCAGAAATAAACCCACAGTTCTATGGACAACTGATATTTGACAAAGGAGGTAAGGAAATACAATGGAGTAAAGACAGCCTCTTTAACAAATGGTGTTGGGAAAATTGGACAGCTACCTGCAAAAAAATGAAACTAGATCACCAGCTTACACCACTCACAAAAGTAAACTCAAAATGGATAAAAGACTTGAATGTAGGCCGTGAAACCATAAGCATCTTAGAAGAAAACATAGGCAGTAAGCTCTCGGACATCTCTCGGAGCAATATATTTGCTGATTTATCTCCACGGGGAAGTGAAATAAAAGACAGGATAAACAAATGGGACTATATCAAACTAAAAAGCTTTTGCACAGCTAAAGACAACAAGAACAGAATAAAAAGACAAACTACACAATGGGAGAACATATTTGACAATATGTCTGATAAGGGGTTAATAACCAAAATTTATAAAGAACTTGTAAAACTCAACACCAGGAAGACAAACAACCCAATCCAAAAATGGGCAAAAGAGATGAATAGACACTTCTCCAAAGAGGACATACAGATGGCCAAGAGGCATATGAAAAAATGCTCAACATCACTAATCATTAGAGAAATGCAAATTAAAACCACAATGAGATATCACCTTACACCAGTCAGAATGGCGCTTATCAACAAAACAACACAGAATAAGTGCTGGCGAGGATGTGGAGAAAAGGGAACCCTCCTGCACTGCTGGTGGGAATGCAGACTGGTGCAGCCACTGTGGAAAACAGTATGGAGATTCCTCAAAAAACTGAAAATCGAACTGCCTTTTGACCCAGCTATCCCACTTTTAGGAATATACCCCAAGGACACCATAGAACGGCTCGAAAAGGAGAAATGCACCCGCATGTTTGTGGCAGCATTGTTCACAATAGCGAAGATCTGGAAACAGCCCAAGTGTCCGTCAGAGGACGAGTGGATTAAAAAACTTTGGTACATATATACTATGGAATACTACTCAGCCATAAGAAATGATGACATCGGATCATTTACAATAACATGGATGGACCTTGATAACATTATACGGAGTGAAATAAGTAAATCAGAAAAAAAAACTGAGATGAACCCATACATAGAAGGGACATAAAAATGAGACTCAGAGACATGAACAAGAATGTGATGGCAACAGGGGCGGGGGGTTGGGGGAGGGGGAATGGGGTGAAGAAGGAGAGAGGGGTTAGGGGAGGGGAGGGGCACAAAGAAAACCAGATAGAAGGTGACAGAAGACAATTTAACTTTGCGGGAGGGGTATACAGCACAATCAAATGTCAAAATAATCTAGAGATATTTTCTCTCAACATATGTACCCTGATTTATCAATGTCACTGCATTAAATTTAATAAAAAAAAAAAAAAAAAAAAAAAGAATAATTTACAGGAAATCAAGAGATAAAACTGAAAATCTATTCATCAATTAGACATATAAGGAAGCAAAAAACACTCAATCAGAACAGCAAAAAGAAAAAGCCCTCAACCCTAGGTTTAAGAGCAACCAGGGCCTGACCTGTGGTGGCGCAGTGGATAAAGCATTGACCTGTAATGCTTAGGTTGCCGATTTGGAACCCTGGGTTTGCTCAGTCAAGAAACATACAAAAAGGAAGAACTATGAGTTGATACTTCCTGCCCCCTTTCCTCTCTTTTCTTTCCCTAAAATCAATCAATAAAATTTTTTTTTAAATAAAAGGATAAAAAGAAATTTTAAGAGCAACCATGCCAGCTGAAGTATTCACATTAATTTTCTCTTCTTGCATTGAGTTTCTTCTTTGTTTCAGAAACTTGGGAATTTCCATCTCTTTTAAGCTTTGTTATGAATTTTGTAAAATATATTTATTGTAGCCTATTTTTTTTTTTTATTTTAAGAGAAGAAGAATCTGTACCACCTCATTTGGTCATGGACTGGAACTCAATTTTTTAGATTTTATACAGAAATAATACACTTTCCAAAGATGTGTTATAGCTCTTCCAAAAATAAATAACCATTTCTCAGTAAAATTCAGCTAATAACAAAGAAATTACGTGTGAGAAATATTTGTATCTTAGATAACACTTCATCAGAAGCTTTGAAAGTCATACCACCTTATATCTACATGTGATATTCATAAATTCAAAAAGATCTGTGGAACTTTTCCAACAATGAGGAAACAGTATAACTAATAAAAGCAAGATTCTCCCATGAGGAGCGTGGCCTTTCACCAACTGGAAGTGTATCTGCTTTGTAGGTATTGATAGAAGTGCATCTGCAAATGGTGACACACACACCTCTATATTAAATACTGTTAATTACTACATTAATTTAAAACCCCATGAAAAAACACAGTAATCTAATTCATTATGCATACTGTTAGGAATCTGGAGACCTCAGCAGGGATGCTATCAGAATGGTTTTCTTCTAATGTGACACTGTTTTTATTATAATACACTGTTCACAAATATTAGGGGGTCAGAGAACATGCAGATACTCCAGTACTTTCAGCCTTTTGTATAGTGCATTTTCACCAATGAAATAAAAGTTGGTTTTGCATCTCATTTGCATAATTTAACTTTTTTGACTTGTCATTTGATTTTCTAATGTTCTTGTTTAATAAAAAAAAAATCAAGTGCTTCTTTTTTTATCACTTCCTATTCATTTTGAAATATCCCTTAATTTTTGTGAGCGGTATATTAAGACATTGAATATCTCTTTTTTTCCAAATATTCATTCTAAGTAATTTTTCTATTTGAATCACACACCTAAGTATGATCCATTTGCAAGGAAGAAATACCAGCCTCTAGTCCTCCCCTTCTCCTGCCCAAACTCTTTCACTGAATGGTGTTCAGTGTTTCTAGTTATCAATTATACATTAAGGTACAAAACATACTGTGCCAATCTGACAGCACTTTTAGCATCTGGCAAGTTGAACAGAAACACAGGGTTTGCTGGATTCCAATTGTTTGTTTAATCTTTTTCATTGGTAAATTATAAATTGGACTAAGAAAAATTAAAATAATCATTCATGTGTACTTAATCTCTTTATTAATATGTTCATGAATTATTTAATCAGTTTGAGATAATAAGTAAAAATGTTTTAATAGCCTTTTCTTCTATCATATTTATTGTTTGAAAAAAGAAATTACTACACCCTCTTGGGCCTCAATTTAGTGAAAGTTGGCCCAAAGCTGTCATAACTACATTTGTATCATGTTCAACTAAATAAATACTCATCCAATATTTTTCAGTCTCAAGTTATATAAAAAGAACGGCTTTTTTTGTCTGGGTTAAGAAAGAGTTGCATAGGATATGTAAAATCAATGCAAGTAACTAAAAAGTTAAAATGCATTCTAATCACCATTTCAGTTTTCCTTTACAATATCAATGTGACAGGATAGTGAAACTTCCGATCTTTCTGGTGAATACATTATTTATGGTACTCTTTTATTATAAGCTCCACCTTGAATATCTATGACTGTTAAAAAAAGAGAAATAAAGCCTGTTAGTGGAGATAGGAGTGGAGATAGGAGGCTGTCATTTAACTACCCAGAAACATATGTAAAACACACACACTACAATAATGTTTAATTTTATTTAGTTTTTGTTCTTTTCTTCTGTTTTGCAGGAAGCCAATGATAGAAAAGAACAAAAGTAATAAGTGAGTGTTAGTCAAATCTGTTATCCAGTTTTTATTCTATTATTATTTATATATAATATTAAGGAAGTGTTTAAACATTTGGACTTCAAATTTATCTTCATGATAGAGAAATTTGATTAAATAAACTTTGATTACCTTAGTCCTGAAATGATAAACAGTTGTTAAGTAGAGGCCTAGAAATTTTGAAAGTTTATTATGGTCACAACCAAAATTAAAATTCAAGGGCAGGTTTTCATGATTGATAACTATAATTGTTTTAATAAAAATGAAATGCTTTCTAATTCAGTGCATATATATATATATATATATATATATATATATATATATATATATATATGGTTGGTGGCCATGGCCATGCAGATTTGCATTAAATTCCCGCAGACAGTAAAGGGAACTGTGGAGGTGAAAAACAGTGAGCCATACCAATTTATTGGAGGCTCACAAAGACAGGGAAGGCAAAAGAAGAAAGAAAAGAAAAGAAAAAATAACAAAGGAAAGGAAAACCTGCTTTTCACAGTAGAGGGCAAGGGATCAGGAAACATGCTGCATCTCTCAGTGGCGGGGTGATCTGATCTTATCTCTCCTGAAGGGAATCCTTCCAAGAGTGCTGTCATGCGCTCCTGCACTAATTGCACAAAATGCTTGCATTCGGTAAACCAGAGAGCAAGCCTAACACAGCTGTTTTCCCCACAACATATAGACAGACACAAAGGGAAGATATAGCTTTTTGCATTTGTTATTTATTACTTTTTTGGAATTCATTGAATAATGTGGCACCATGTAAGGTAAAAATTTAAAAACAAAGATATAATATAGTGGACAACAATTACTGTATTGAAATTACTATGTCCCTTTTTTCTTTTTTAAATGAGAGAGATATATAAAGAGGAACAAACAGGGAAAGACAGGGAGGGAGAGAAATGAGAAGCATCAACTCATAGTTATGGTACTTTTAGTAGTTCATTGGTTACTTTCTCATATTTGCCTTGACCAGGGGATAGGGGGACTCCAGGAGAGCCAGTGACACCCTGTTCAAGCCAGTGACCTTGGGCTTCAAGCAAGGATGAGTTGCTTAAGCCAGTGACCTCAGGGTTTCAAACCTGGGTTCTCAAGTGTCCCAGGCCAAATGCTCTATGCATTGCATCACTACCTGGTCAGGCAACATCATTGTATTGGATATTTCAGAACCACTTGTATTTATTGTTTAGAACACCTGATAGATACAATATGCTAACCGTATTTATTGTTAAATGTAAAAATATGCATAAGAAATTAAGTTCTGAAGTGTTAGTAGGACAAAATAAATAATGCTGATTGGTGATCTGCCATGTTTTCCTTTAAAATCAGTAACTACAAAATTAAAACTCCCCGCACAAGCTTAGTTCACTTTTCAAAACCTGGTAAATTCAAAGTCCTAGAAAAGAGCAAAAACACAAAAATTAGCAATAAATACAATAACTTTTATAAAAACTAATTTAAAACTTAAACATATTTCTCTCTAGTATTTAGCTTATTTTTTCCTATTCTGTAGGAGTCTTTCATGCTGTCTGTTCTGATGTCTTTTTAGAGAATGATAGGTAACTAATGATATTTTAAAATTCCAGCAAGATTGTGTTGAATCCTTTGCAAGAGTCCATTTCCAGCCAATTTCTCCTCTTTTCTCCCTACAGAATGGGAAGCTGGAAGCAGTTTGTTAGGAAGTCATGATAGAATGCTCATGGATTGCAAATCGCAGGCAGAGTGAATTCATGTTAGGTCACTATCCATACATAATCCTAAACACACTGGACCCTAAAATAGTGTCTGGAGACTAGGCTGCAAGCCACTCTGCGCCACACAGAACAGTTCTCAGTCCACTGGCCAAGAAGAGTTTAGTTCCGCTAGCTTTGAGATGATGTGAAAAAGCCCCAGCTGGCGGATATGGCAGTAGAGCAATGAGAGTTTATTTTTGGCTCTAGGACAAAATTTGGGAGACAATGAAAAGCATTTTTTTAAACTCTATTGTGTCTGTGTATGTGCATGTGTATGTGTGTAGACTCTTTTTTAATTTCGTGCTCTACATGTGAAAAGATAATGCTGTTGGCTACTTATCCATAAATGTCCAATTTAATTCTCATGTAGCGGAATCACAAAATCCCTAGATTTATTGATCACTCACTACATTAAAAATTGTTTAATACACCTAGTATTAAAAATGACTTAAAGGGGATTATTCTGGCTAATCATAATTAATAATTTGGACTTCATCTTTACAATAGCAAAACTTGAGTAAATAATTTTTATTACCTTAGTCCTAAAATGATAAATACTTGTTAGTAGAAGCCTAGACATTTTCTAAGTTTATTATGGTCACAATCAAAATTAAAATTGAAGGGCAGGTTTTTATAATTGACAACAATAATTATTTTAATAAGATTATAATTAAATTAAAACTCCTCTTTCTCTTTTATCCCGTATTTCATTATTTCATTGCACAAAAGGTCTTCTGAAAAACAGTTTCTAAAAGAGATCTGATAATATACCCTGCTTGATATTAATTAGGGCACAGAAATACAGTGATCTCATTTTTTCTAATGCAAATAGTTTTTGATCCATGAATGTCATTTCTACTGCTTCATGAGTTCCTTGAGAAATAGCCTGGGTATCAATCATTTTTTTTAAATTTTAGTATCAAACACAACTTTTGGCATGTGACATATACTTTATATGTAAAGAAGTAATGAATAAAAAAATAATCCATCACATTCATAAGAAGTAATATAGATGATTCTACAAATAAAGCAGTGTTATACTGATCAGTAACATGATTATCTACTCATTTAAGACACTGCTTAGCCCTGGCCTATTGCCTCAGTGGTAGAGTGTCAGCCTGGCTTGTGGATGTCCCTGGTTTGATTCCTGGTCAGGGCACACGGGTGAATTGACCATCTGCTTCTCCACCTCATCCCTCTCCTTTCTCTGTATCTCTCTTTTTCCCTCCTGCAGCCAAGGCTCCATTGGAGCAAAATTGGCCCCGGGCACTCAGGATGGCTCCATGGCCATCACCTCAGGCACTAGAATGACTTTGGTTGCAACAGAGCAACACTTCAGATTGGCAGAGCATTAACCCTTATGGACTTGCTGGGTGGATCCCTGTTGTGGTGCATGTGGGAGTCTGTCTCTCTGCCTCCTTGCTTCTCACTTTAAAAAAATACAAAAAAAAGAAGACACTGCTTGCCCTATAATTTTAAATTAGTAATATTTTTATTTAATGACAGGTGTTTCCACTTAATTTTGTTTAAAGTTTGAATCAAAAAATTTACTATGAAAAGTTATTTTAATGTAAGTTATTCTATGAGACATACATTATGGCATAGGAATGACTAAACTTGATAAGTCATCTATAACTCATTGCATTCAAATTGAATGCTATCTTCTCCAGAGATTTATTTAGTAGGTTACCAACAAATATAGATGATTAATTTGAATTTCTTCACTCCTTCACCCTTTTCACCCAACCCTCCACACCCTCTGCCGTCTGCCATCTCTGTCTGTTCTCTGTATCTGAGTCTGTTTCTGTGTAGTTTGTTCATTAGATTCTACATATAAGTAAAATCATAAGGTATTTTTCTCTGCCTACCTAGTGAGCATAATACCAAATCCATCCACACTGTCACAAAAAGTAAGGTTCCATTCTTTTTAATGACTGAATAGTGTTCCATTGTGTAAATGTACTACAGATTTTTTATTGCTTGTGTGTGTGACAGAGACAGACAGAATGAAGGAGAGCAAATAGGGACAGACAGACAAGAAGGGAGAGAGATGAGAAACATCAATTCTTCGTTTCGGCTCTTGAATTGTTCATTGATTGCTTTCTCATATGTGCCTTGACCAGGGGGCTACAGCAGAGCGAGTGACCCCTTGTTCAAACCAGCAACCTTGGGTTCAAGTCAGTGACCTTGGGCTTCATGCCAGCAACCTGTGGGCTTGAGCCAGTGACCATAGGTTCATGCCCATGATCCTACACTCAAGCCAACAACCCCGCGCTCAAGCTGGTGTGCTTATGCTCAAGCCGGTGACCTCTGGGCTTCAAACCTGGATTTTCCGTGTCCCAGTCTGATTTTCTATCCACTGCACCACCATCTGATGAAGCAGTGTACTACAATTTTAGTGGGTACTTGGGCTGCTTCCATAACTTGACTATTGCAAATAATCCTACAATAAACATAGGGATGCATCTATTCTTTGAAATCAATGTTTTGTGTGTCTTCACATATATTGCAGAAGTGGAGTTGCTGAGTCATAAGGCAGTTCTATTTTTTTATTTTTTGGAGTAACTCCATACTGCTTTCTGCAGTGCCTACAACAATCTCCATTCCCACAATAGTACATGATGCTTCCCTTTTGTCCACATCCTCACCAACACTTGTTGTTTGTTGATTTATTGATGATAGCCATTCTGACAGGTGTGAGGTGATATCTCAGTGTGGTTTTTATTTCTATTTCTCTGAAGCTTAGTGAAGTAGTATGTCTATTGGCCATTTCTATGTCCACTTTGGAGAAGTGACTATTCAAGCCTTTTGTTTTTTATTCAAGTCTCTTGAGCCATTTTTTAATTGGACTGTTTGATTTTGGGGGTTGAGTTGTATTAATTCTTTATAAATTTTGGATTAAAGCCCCTTTTCAGATGTATCATTGGCAAATACATCCTTCCATTCATTGGGTTGACTTATCATGCTGTTGATGGTTTTCTTTGCTATGTAAAAACTTGCAGGGATCTCTTGGGAAGGAATCTGGTGCAGGGCAATGTGAGAAGCTGCCTGTGACTGGCCCTGGGCAACCTGTTTGGAGCTACAAAGTGATCTACTGTTATGGTTTGCCCTGTTGGACCTGGTTGTGCATGGGCAATACCAACTGTGCACCAAGGCTGGCTTCTAGCAGTACAAGGTTGAGAACAGGTAAACAAAAGACCCAAGGTACCCTGAGATCCACCTCCACCTGCCTCTAACTTCTGACTGCCTATTAGGCTCTGTCACAGAAAGATTCTTGGGTGTTATTGGAGTTGTATGAGCTAGTTTCTTAGTGACTCACCAATAAAGAACAAGTGATGTTCACTAGATTGATACAGGTTTAAACTCTGTGCCGGTGCTGGGTTTGAGGCCACTTTGTGGTGAGGAAGGATCTGATCTCAAGGATCCATCAAGGTTTAGCCAGATGAGTTTAGCAGGCCCAAACAGACCAAAATTTGACCATGTGAAGGGAGATATCTGCACTGGTTGAGCGTCTAAGGGAAAAATGCTGCCTGATTTACAGCCATATGAATTCGTCTATCTGAAATTCTGCCAGAAGCCTAAGTTCAGCAGTACGGGGCAGCAGGATCCCAGAGGTTGGGACTAGTGTATCTCCCATGGGGGAAGGCTCTGATCCTGTTCACAGGAAAGCAGGGGGAATGGCTTCCACCAAAAACTCACACAACTTAGTCATTGACCACCCTTGATTCTGCCCATACCTTTATACCTCAGCCAAGGCAGCTTATTCTTCATTAAGGTGTGAGCTCTGAAGGATAGGGCAACTGAGAGGTCAGAGAGTGGGGTGAATGCATTCCGCTCTTGTGATACCTTAAAAAGAGAATTTCTCCACCCAAGAAAGATGGCATCTGTGATGTTGGAGAAGGACTCAGTACAGGGATCTTCTGGCTGCCTCTACATCTCTATTCCCAGAGCTACAAACTCCAGTTTTTATTCACACAACTTTATTCCACTCCACTCTCCCTCCATTGGAACACACGGTGAGTGGCTGCAAATGAGATTTTATGCATTGGCCCTTTAACAGTGTGCCCATGTCTCTAGTCAATTTCTGTTTCTCCCTGGAGAACAGAATCCCTGTTAATTTTCTTAGTAAGATGCAATGGTGGGATTCAGCTGGTTTGCACCAGTTAGGCAGAACTGATACTTAGTTTTCTGTTGAGTTCTGCAAATTGCTTCTTAAAATGGAACTTGTAATCAGGGTTCTCTATAAGGTGGGTGCCTGGGTAGCCGTGCAATGTGGAAATCACTAATTTACATTCCTCTTTTTTAATGTTTATCTGCACAACAGCATATTCTAAGCACCCGTAGTAATGTTCATCCCATTTATAAGTGAAAAATTTGCAAGTGAGGATGCCAATCAAGAAGCAATATGGAACCTGACCAGGTGGTGGCACAGTGGATAAAACATTGGACTGAGATACTAAGGACCCAGGTTCAAAACTCCAAGGTTGCTGGCTTGAGCACAGGCTCACCAACTTGAGCTAGGTGTTGTTGGCTTGAGCGAGGGATCTTATATGTGACCTCATGGTCGCTGGTTTGAGCCCAAGGTCCCTGGCTTGAACAAGGGATCACTTGCTCTGCCGTACCCCCAGGTCAAAGCACATATGAGAAAGCAATCACTGAACAACTAAGGAGCTACAACAAAGAATTGGTGCTTCTCATCTCTCTCCCTTCCTGTCACTCTGTCCCTATCTGTCTTTCTCTCTGACTCTTTCTCTGTCTCTGTTAAAAATAAAATAAAATAAAATAAAATAAAATAAAATAAAAAAGCTATATAAAAATATCTTAAGTAACAGTTTTATTGTTTTTTTCAGGTATTATTTAATATTTTTCATTAATATTTTAAATATTTCTTATAACAATCTAGTTTTGTGTACTTTTTTATTGTTCTTATTTAAGTATTAAATACATGAAATAATAAACTACCTTTCAGTATATCTTTTTGTATACTTAAAACTGTCATTAGGGCAGAGAATTTGTTGTTAAATTATTTGAATCCCACAACTGGAGAGATGTTTTGTGCAAGCTTGTTCCTGGCTCTGGTGTTCGGGGAACCTGGCATACAGTTGAGACCCCGTGCTCCTCAACAGGCACCTTTACAGGTGAGATATCCCTACAAAATCTCAGCTACTTTTTGTGAGAGCAAGGCCAGCCTTTTTTATATCTTCACCCTTACCAGTCTCGATGTGGCTTTTTCTGTATATCCTTGGTTATAAGACTTTTTTTTACGTAGTGTTCACTTGGTTATTTGGGTTAATCTATATTTAGTTGTAATTCCAGTTTGGTTCTTAGGGTAGGTAAGTGTAACTTCTACCTACTCTGCTGCATCTTAGTGTGGCTGGCTTTCTTCTCTTGGTTGTATGTGCAGAAGACATAAGAAACTTTGCCGCAGTGTTTTCCTTTCATTACTTGAGCCCTAAACCAATTCAGCTTTCTCTTACTGTCTTTCAGAGTTCTCCTTGATTTGTCTCTTCTGATATGTCCAGGGTTTATAGTTTTACTTGCAGGAAGGAACAGAGAAATAGGAATTTATACAACTTTGTCCAGATTGGCAGTCTTACCGTAGTATTTTAGTTCTCAAACAATGTTGAAAAAACACAAAAATATGCCTGACCAGGTAGTGATGCAGTAAATCGAGTGTCAGCTTGGGACACTGAGTGTGGACAAGTCCTGCCGGGGGTGAGGACAACAAAGACGCAAAGACCTGACTCTAGGGACCAGGTTCAGTGAAGCAGATCCACTTTATTCAGGAAGTAAGCTAGCTTATATACATGGGTTCAGCCAATAGGATGTTACAGCGTGTTCCTCAAAGCCAATGGCTGAAAAGATCAGGGAGCTGCATGGTTGGCGCTAAGTCACCTCCTTAGAGTGGGGGAGCTCCCTTCCTGGGTATGCCCAGGAGGGTTCTGGGAGCTGGAGTATTCTCACAGCATTGCATCAGCCATAGCTGCTAGGAACGTGCTCTGTACTCCACCCACAACTGAGGACCCAGGTTAGAAACACCAAAGTTGCTGGCTTGAGCGTGAGTTCACCAGCTTGAGCGTTGTATTGCCGGCTTGAGCATGGGGTCACCAATTTGAGTGTGCGATCATAAACCTGACCCTATGGTCGTGCCTTGAGCCCAAACGTCACTGGTTTGAAGCCCAAAGTCACTGACTTGAGCCCATGGTTGCTGGTTTGAGCAAGGGGTCATTAGCTCAGCTGGAGCCCCCCATCAAGGCACATATGAGGAAGCAATCAATGAATAACTAAGGTGCTACAAGGAAGAACTGATGCTTCTCATCTCTCTCCCTGTCTGTCTGTCCCCGTCTGTCCCTTTCTCTTTCTAAAACACACACACACACACACACACACACACACACACACACACACACACACGTATAAGTTGGTAACATAGGTCAATTGGGATAATCAAATGTAATATTTATTGGATTGGCATTTTGGAAACAATGTTTGTAATTGTGAAAAATAGATGAGAAAACCTAAATCAAAACAGATTCAGGAGGACATAAAAGGAGAGCTCTCAGGCATGTACCACTCATCTCAATTTGCAGGTGAGCAGGAAGAGGGAACATTCCTGCATACCTCAGTAATGCAAACTGTCCTCCACTTGCAGCTAAAAAGAAACCACCAAAATCCCTGGACTCTTGTCCTTTTTTCAATGAACTTTTGTTCAAAACTACCTTCCTTCATTTTCTCTCAGAAAATAATAAAAATTGGCTCCCTGTTTGTCTTCTTGGAATTGCCTATGTTTGCTAGAGTTTGCTTGTCTCAAATTACCATTCCTCTTCTATTTATCAATACATTCATTGTTGCTTACAAAAGAATGTCTTTTGCTGTTTAATTTTTTTGTATCTTAACTTTGTCGAGGTGGCAGAGTAGGAAGAGATGGATAAGGACATTTGTTTTAGATTTACCATGTGTAACCTGTATGATTTCTGTGTTCAATAAATTTTTGTTGAACTGAATTAAACCAGGTTACTTTTTTTTGCCCCAATTTCTTTATCTGTAAAGTGACTCTAATGAAGTATTACAAGGCTCTCTAGTTGAAACTGAAAGATATATATATATATATATATATATATATATATATATATATATATGGAAACATTAACTATTAACAGAGAAGAAAAGCTGTCTTTTAAAAAAAATGCCTGCACATTTTGTTTTTCTACATATAAGGGCTTAAATTCCTCTTGGGGAAAAACTGTTGCCCCTTGTAATGGAGAAATCACTTAATGGGTGTTTTGTTTTTGCCTCACTAAATCCAACAGTCTAATATGAAACGAAAAATAAGACTAAATTGTTTTGCACACTAATGTTGCAATTTTGCAAATAAAGTTCACACTCTTTGGAATTTAAGAGTTGTAGGGAGCAGGGCTTCGTTTGAGAGGAGATAGACTCAATAGTATTCTCAAGGTATAAAGGTGAGCTAGTTAAGTTTGTTAGATCTGTAGATTCAAAGAAAAGCTTCATTCTGTTGAAGTTCTTCTATATGGTAATTCCATTCCTTTACAATCAAGATTGAAGTAAAATCTAATTAAAGGTTACAGTTAGATCTTGGCGTTTGCTGTGGGGAATTGATGGGTTAGTCAGCCCATGTTTGAGGTGAAGGTATACAAAGATGAGCCACGACAGCTTGTGGAAACCGGATTTCAATGGATAAGTATAACCTGCACCAGTTTGGAAGCTCATTAAGGTAGCAAGGGGCACCCCAAATAGATTTTTAGACCAGATAAAAATTCTTTGTTAATTCCCATATGGATGGAAGGAAATGTAGCAAAACAAAGAGCAACAAAATCGAAATGTTTGAAATCAAACAAGATAGAAGCTTAGTCTACTCAATATTGACTTGAAAAGAAAAAGTTGTCTCTGAAGTAGTAGACATTCATGTAACATGAATATAATAAAACTCTTACACTCTAATTCTGAGGGTTAGTGTAAGGCTCAAAAGAGATAATGAACATACAAAAGTACATCACATGTGATAAATAGCTGTGCAAATGTAGGAAATAAATTAACACAATGTAGGTATAGACAATCAGATAGTTTGAATTGTGACTTCTAAAGTGTTTTTAAAAAATAAAAATAAAAAAGCAAAGAGCTTCTTCGTGACATATTTTGTTTATAAAAGGCAATGCAATGTAGATAAATCATAATAAGCTAAAACTTGCTGTATTATAAATTAGTGAGAAGGCCTTGTTGAAAGGCTATAAAAGAATATGCTTAGGCCCTGGCCGGTTGGCTCAGTGGTAGAGCGTCGGCCTGGCGTGTGGAAGTCCCGGGTTCGATTCCCGGCCAGGGCACACAGGAGAAGCGCCCATTTGCTTCTCCACCCCTCTCCCTCTCCTTCCTCTCTGTCTCTCTCTTCCTCTCCCGCAGCCGAGGCTCCATTGGAGCAAAGATGGCCCAGGCGCTGGGGATGGCTGCTTGGCCTCTGCCCCAGGCGCTAGAGTGGCTCTGGTCGCTGCAGAGCGACCCCCCCCCCAGAGGGGCAAAGCATTGCCCCCTGGTGGGCGTGCCGGGTGGATCCCGGTCGGGCGCATGCGGGAGTCTGTCTGATTGTCTCTCCCTGTTTCTAGCTTCAGAAAAATACAAAAAAAAAAAAAAAAAAGAATATGCTTAACTGCAGGCAGGTTTATAGTTTATGCCTTTTCTCTTCCTGTTTGAACTGGTGCAGCTCAGGCTAATAATGCTTTTAAAGGTAATATTCCTTTAACCACCCTTCTATACACACCCTCTGTTTCCTTTGTTCTCTGCAGCTCAGGTCACAAGTACTCTTCAGCTACTTAGAACTCTTCATTGACCAACCAACGTCCACTCAGCTAAACAAACTTTATTGTCTTCAGGCTTTTCCTTCTCAGACCTTCCAAATAAACCCTAACAACTTGTTTCTATCTACTGATTCTGTTTGTTGCTTGATAATTGGTCTGATTCAGTAAATGCATAAATATTCATAAGACTCTATAGCTCAGTGGTTCTCAACCTTTCAAATGCCGTGACCCCGCAATACAGTTCCTCATGTTGCGGTGACCCCAAACCAAAAAATAATTTTGGTGGCTACTTCATGACTGTAATTTTGCTATAGTTATGATTCAGAATGTAAATACCTGATATACATTATGTATTTTCCGATGGCTTTAGGCAATCCCGCCGGGGTTGCGACCCACAGGTTGAGAAATGCTGCTATAGCTGGAAAGAACATATATGATTTAATTTTACATATGAAGAAGCAGGATAACTAAGATCTATTGCAAATGCATTCTGGACCAAATACTGAGCTGAGTTCTCTTTTATTTACCATTATTCCATTTAACCTTTAAAATAGTTTTTAGATTTATGTAAATTAAGATTCAATAGAATTTGCATTTTCAAAGAGGAATGCCATCAGTCTAAAAGATCAGGTGTCTCTTGAGAACTTTTTAAAGTTTTTAGTAGCAGAGGGGTGACATGAATGTCTCCTTCAAATTATGTCACTAACCCACCAATCCTGACCCCTGGCATGTCTTAGTTTTTATTTATTTTTATTAAAAAAGTTTTATTGATTGAATTTTAGTGAGAGAGAAAGGGAGACTAAGAGAGACACAGGAATATTGATCTGTTCTGGTATGTGCCCTCACCAGGGATCAAACCAGCAGCCTCTGAGCTCTGGGAGGATACTCCAACCAACTGAGCTAACCAGCCAGGGCAGTTTTTATTTTATAAAGTTAATAGTTGTCCAGTTTTCTGGTGCTTTCATTCTTACCTCCAACTATTTGTTATGATCCCCACACATTGCTCCCTTCCGGTTATGTTTACCCAACTCTATATTACAGGTTATAAGAGGATTAGTAGAAACAAATGATGAAATTGATAACCAATTCTAATTTATAGAAGAATAACTTCATTGCCTTGTGTATGTAACCTTTCTCATTGTCTCTCATGACAAAGTTAAAGCCTGATTTTACTCCTGTAGATTTATATGTTTACCATTTTTACCATTACAAAGATGCTTGCATCTATTACAGAATGTGTACATTTCCAAATCTCCTGGAAGCCTGCCATCTACATAAATATAATTCGACATTCTGTTGACATTAAAGAGCCTTGCACTGAGGTCTCTTGTAAACCTTGACATATACATCAAAGAATATTCTTTGATATTTTGATGCATGAACCTTGTTTTCCTTTATAGAATCTCCTCACAATTATCTCCAACTATGTTCTGTGATTGGACTTAACTTGAATCTTCAGGAAGTAGGTGCCTGGTAACTGAAGGTAAATAAGTCTAGACACCCTTTTTGTTTCCCTGATCTGCTGAAAAACTTTTAAAAAGGTCCCTATGTTTTAAATGAAGAAATTGAGTTCAGAGAGGTTAACTTGTCCAAATATACACAAGGAGGCAAGGCTGAATTATATATGAATTCAGTAGACCAGTAATTTAAAAGATGTGCTTTTTGAGAACTCTTATGAAGCTTACTAGGTATATTTACAATTCTGTGTGTGCATGTTGAGGAAGAGGAAATGATAGTATCTACTACTCCTAATAAATATGATTATCACAAACCTAGTATATAACAGAACATTTTTTGTGTGATATAATTTACAAACTCTGAAAAAGAAATAAGATGTTTATGTTTTTGTTTTTTTATAAAATGCTTAAGGAATTTTTGGATAAACTTTAATATGACTAAGTCTTTCTGAGAAACTATTGACCAGGTACTTCCATTCAACTCCAACCAGAAGAGCCCATGCCCTGGATCCCTGTGCTTTAAAGTGTCCAAGTCTGGCCCTCCTGTACCTGGCTATGCCATTCTCTACCATTTGATGAGTCCACTAGTCAAGAGAACATGCAAACCTGGGAACTTAACTTCTACTTCCTTTCTAAACCATATTAAATCTAGTAAAATCTAGAATACTCTTTGCCCAAATGGTTCTGAACCTACTTCCAGAGCTATCATGACCTTTTCCACTAGGACAATCCAACTAAGGTAGGGCAGTGTTCTGTATGTACATACCCAGGTCTGATGTAGCAGAAGGACAGTGTGGAGGTGTGGACAGAGCTTAGGCTTAGAAGTTGGGATGTCCATGTTTCTGCAAGAAAGACTCTCTGTGAGACAATTAAGAAAAGCCAAGAGTGACAAAAGGTGAGAGATATATCATGGATGAGCTCTCCTGGATTGTCACATTTCAGTACAGAAATTTAAGTAGTCTGATGATTCGTCATTAGAGTCTGAACATCTAGGTCTTTATGAAAGTTTGTTTTATAAAAAAAATATTTCATTAAATAGTTTGTTAGCTTGGTTTGTAATTTTTAAATATTTAGACATATGGTATGTAGACTTCTACTCTTGCCTCAGTCCTTGCTAATGTCACAGGTAAGTTTTCCAGTTCTTATCTCACCCAGATGACTATCTATCAGTTGAACATGAGACATTCTTTTACTTGTATCCAATTTAACAATAATTATCTAACTATTCTTCTTTTTCTATAAAATGTCTTTGCTGAGAGGTTTTATTTGAGTTGACTTGTTTTAGTCAGTTTTCTTCTAAGTTTGAAATTAAACAAACATTTCTTATAACTATAATGAATAAATAATTTTAAGCAATCGAAACCTCAATTTTAACTAGTTATATTCTGCTTTTAATCTACATTATCTTAAAACTTATAGGTAATAGATTTTTTGACCAAAGATTTTTCCAACCAAAAATAAATAAATAAATAAATTGATATCTTCCCCACTACAACACATTATGCTGTATGAAATAGACAAATGGATGAATGAAAGGAAAAATGAGTTGACAGATCTTTTTTTTGAGAGAGAGACAAATAAACAAAAAGGGAGAGACATAAGAAACATCAGCTAAGGTGCTGTGGCACCTTAGTTGTTCATTGATTGCTTTCTCGTACGTACATTGACTGGGCTTCTCCAGCTGTGCTAATGACTCCTTGCTCAAGTCAGTGACCTTCGGCTCAAGCCAGCAACCTTAGGCTCAAACCAGTGACCTTTGGGCTCAAGCCAGCAACCATGGGGTCATGTCTATGCTCCTTTGCTCAAGCAGGTGACCAGGAGCTCAAGCAGATGAGCCCATGTTCAAGCCAAATGAGCTTGCTTTCAAGCCAGAAACCTTGAGGTTTGATCCTGGGTCCTCTGTGTCCCAGGCCAATGCTCTAATCATTCTATCATTACCTGGTCAGGCTAGATTTTTTTTTTAAAAGTAATTTTTGCTTAGTGTGATTATTTTGTCCTAGACAAGGTTCAAATTTGTAACTTACAGACAATAAAGCTAATGCAGCAATTGCTGTACCATAATAGTGTGGTAGAATAGACCATGACTATGTTTTAGGTCCATGTAGTCTTAAATTGGAATCTTTAGGCTGTCACTTATCTAGCTGTATAATTTTAACAGGTTACAAAAATCTCTGAAATGTAATTTTCTCATTGTAAGATGAGGAAAGCATTCTCATTTCTCTTTACAGGAGACCAATTAGTTCTAAAAGTGTTGTTTATAAGTATTAAAAATTTTATTGTTCATTGTAATTTATGCAAATCTAGAAGGTTTTAATTAATTAAAAAATGAATTCAAACATCAAGGTAATAATAGACTGTGATATGCATTCATAATTGGGTTAAAACTGGGTGTACACCATAATTGGATGTACAAATCTGGTATCAGTCATGATATCAATAAACAGTATTTATATATTACAACTGTTTAAAAATTGAGTGAATTATCATAAAGTAGTGGCAAGCTTCTAAAAGACTAGGAGATTATTCTTGGACAAAATAAGCTTGAGTTGATTTTGCCCTGACCAGATAGCTTGGTGGGTTAGAGCATCACCTGAAGCACAGAGGTCGCCGATTTGATTTCCGCATCAAGACACATACAATTGAGTGGCAATACAAATTTTAGAGTTTCTGTCGCTCTCTACTGCTTTTCTCATTGTCTCTGTGCTAAACTCATATTTCCTAAAAATTAACTTTACTATGTCATTATAGTAACAATGATAGTGATTTTGTCAGATGTGAGAAACAAAAGAAAGTTACGAATTTCTTCATTGCTGAATAATCTTACCGCCCTAGTGCTTCTAAGAACAATACTCTATATTTATCATTCCTCTATGACTTCGTTCATGCTGTTCTTGTCCTGAATGTAATCTCTCTCCTATTTAAATCCACTCATTCTTCAAGGTTAAGCTCACCCCTACACCTTCTATAAAGCTTCCTCTGACTACCTCAACCTACTTGGCCCCTTCTCCAACATCATATAGTAATTAAACATACTATAATAAATGACTCATGATCATATGCTAGTGTCTGTTTTGCTCACTTGGATTTATGCTTGTGTGTCTCTTCACACCAACAAGATTGTAAACTTGTTAATGGCAATGAGATAATCTTATGTTTCTTTAATCCTGTACTCCAATCACCATTCCAAGTCTCCCTTCAGTTGCTACAAGTATGTAGAAAGAGGTTAGACACAAAGAAATCATTAATCAATACTTTTTTTTTTTTTTTTTTCATTTTTCTGAAGCTGGAAACAGGGAGAGACAGTCAGACAGGCTCCCGCATGCGCCCGACCGGGATCCACCCAGCACGCCCACCATGGGGTGATGCTCTGCCCACCAGGGGGCGATGCTCTGCCCATCCTGGGCGTCGCCATGTTGCGACCAGAGCCACTCTAGCGCCTGAGGCAGAGGCCACAGAGCCATCCCCAGCGCCCGGGCCATCTTTGCTCCAATGGAGCCTTGGCTGCGGGAGGGGAAGAGAGAGACAGAGAGGAAAGCGCGGCGGAGGGGTGGAGAAGCAAATGGGTGCTTCTCCTATGTGCCCTGGCCGGGAATCGAACCCGGGTCCTCCGCACACTAGGCCAACGCTCTACCGCTGAGCCAACCGGCCAGGGCTAATCAATACTTTTTTAACACCATGAAAGAAGAGAAATGATCAAATCTAGAAGTGTAATGTACTTATAAGAGACATTTTTCCTTATCAGTGCTTCAAAATTCTGGTATATAACTTTGAAGAAGATAAAGAATGGTGTACATACATATGTGCATAAACTGAGATTTCAAAGAAGATATAGTACTTTTATTAGTTACTTTAGAATTTTTATTATCATGAAGCATATCACATTTCTAGCTGAAAATGTACAACTGAGAGTTCTCAATGTCTTTTTTAAGTAAGTTTTATATTTTCCCCACAAAGAGAGAAAAAATGGAATATCTCTGAATATGAAAAAAAAATTATACTAGTATATAAACTTTAATGCCTGATTTTACCTGTCATTTAACTGTACTATCCCAAATACATAATGAAATATAATTTAAAACAGTAATGGTCAGCACTTACAAAAGTTATTTTGAATAATTTTATCTGGCCCTGAATAGATCATTTTTGTACATTGTATTAGTTCCCCTTTGCAATCTCACATTTGAAGCTGCCATGTTTAAATTACAAATGTGCAGAACTATATTAAATACAATTTAGTAAATTTGTCTACTTTCCAAATGAAAACAAAATGTATGGCCAGAATGAGGATGAGTTGGCATTTTCAATAACTATGGTGGATTTCTTAGTAATACCTCAAAACTTCAAATTAGGCAGATTTGTTTCATTTTCATTCTCTCTTGGTGGTTCCAACTTCCGTATTTCCTTAACTTTTTAGTACTTCTTCCCTTATTACAAACTAGCTATACCCGGCCACACGTTGCTGTGGCTCAGTCTGGTTAAATGGAAAAGAAAGAAAAGAGAAAGCGCACGTTTCTAATATATTTAATTTCACAGTGCTTGTGGGTATACAGTGTTTTTTGTTGTTCCATTGTCTGTGCAGATATAGATATTGTCTGGTTTGCCAACTCTAGAACACGCAACATATAATTGTTCATGTGAGAAGCAATCCGTGTCTAGATCTAAAGCGCACAATTCTAAAGATTGGCCCTGAGCTTTGTTGATGGTGATTGCAAATGCTAATCAAATTGGGAACTGTAATCCCTTAAATTGAAATGGCATATCCTTTGGAATCATAGGAATGTGAAGAATGAGAACATCTTCACCTTTGAAAGGTCCTGTCAAGATTGTTGCTTCTACGATGTTGCTCATTAATTTTTTTACTGCAAGCCGCGTGCCATTGCAAAGCTTTGGCTGGTTGATATTTTGCAACATGGTAATTGGCACGCTGATTTTCAACTGCAGTATGTGTGATGGCATCCCTGGCAGATCAAGTGAATTCAAAAATTTTGTTGGATAATTAACCACTTCATCTGCTTCCACAACAGTGTTGACGGACTTGTATGTGACTACCTTGCTTTGAATGTTAGACTAAATAATATTGTTAAGTTTGTAGACGTCTTTCTTCTTGGCCGCAAGAGTAGCTCGTTCACTCAGCCAATTGTGATTCTTATAATTGGTTTGAATATTGGGAACTACTTTTTCAATCAATTCTTTTGATGTCACTAAATTGCAAAAGTTATGAGGCAATGAAATTCATCCTGAGTTCAGATCAACTGGCACCTTTCCATTCCCAATTTCCAGCAATTGATGTGAGAATATGTCAGCTGATGGATCGTTTTGAGCTAGACGTGGATATTTGTAGTTCATTTTAATGTCTTTACGTGTTGCCACAAAGTAGAGTATTTCAGGCAAGCATTTATTTCATCCACTGGTGTCAACTGAGGAATTACAGATAATGTTTGGCTGAAATCTCCTGCAAGCAATATTAATGCATTCCCAAATGGTCTGATGTTTCCATGCAAACCTTGCAATGATAGATCAAGAGCCTCGAGCGATTTTTTGTATGCCATTGTGCATTCATCTCAAACAATAAGTTTGTATTTCTGCAATACTTTTCCCATGCCGGATGCTTTGGAAATGTTGCGTGTGGGAGTTTCAATGAATTGCATGTTCAATGGCAATTTCAAAGCGAAATGAGCAGTTCTTCCACCTGGTAGCAATGTCGCAGCTATTCCAACTATGCAAGAGCTAAAGCTATGTCATTTTGGAATCGAATTGCTGCCAGACTCAATCTAATTAAGAACGTTTTGTCAGTTCCTTCTGGAGCATATAAGAAGAAGATTTCTTCAACCCTGTTATTGACAGTTTGCATTATTTGATCGTGAATATCTTTTTGCTCAAGCGTTAGCTTAGGAATATTTGATTGCACATACAAAAAAAAGAAAAAAAAGATCACCCGTGTTGTAATTTTGTTCACGACGCAATTCTGCATGGAACGAAGCAGCAGCAGATCGATTTGGTGATGGCATTTCCAATTGATGGAGAACTTTGTGATTTCTAAGCACAAATCTTCAATCATTATCAACGCTTTGTTGTAGATTTCTGCTGTGAAATCCATGTTCATATTTGAATTTTCCTTGCGTATTCGATAGAAAATATCTTCAACCATGTGCGATTTATATTTCTCCCATAACATTGAAATGGAATTGTAAAATATTTAGTATAGCATGTGTTGTTTTTATGTCCAACAGATGGCGCTGTTTTTCAAAAAAGCATGTTTTTACCTGTCACAGGTGTGACATCTATATAATAGTAGGTATATAAAAACACAAAAACACTCATGTATTCGAATGCAACGTTGTGTCAAAATTTCAAAGCAATCGGTGAACTTTCGGAGATTTAAGATTTTGAACAAATGAAATTTACATTTTTATTTACACAGATATAACCCTATGTGGATGCTATGTGATCTTGTGATTCTTCTGGCTTTCCAAATAAAGTATTGTTATATTTTAGACCTAACTCCTTTCTCTTTGTCTCCTATTAATATGCACCTGTTTCTCATACCCTCAAGAGCTTTCTCTCTGAAAATCAGCAATAAGACATTACCTAAGTTTATTAACTCTGATGCAATACCATATCTTAGCTCAGTCAAAATGCAAACAGAAGGTCTTTCAGTAGTCAGTTTACTAGCCAGATTTGCAGCTTCTAGCCAGAGGTTTTGATTGTTGACAGAGTAGGACATTTTTCTGTCGAGGGAGTATGTGGCATTCCCCAAAGTTAGAGCTAATGTAGTTTATGGGCTGTCGCAAAACTTCCTTTGACAACTATAGTTATTGAGAACCAGAGTGATAACCCTTAATTAAGGATACATTAAAGATGAGACAAATATAAGCTACCACAAAGAAGAAGAGAACTTTTAAATGAAGGACTAATTTTCAACACTTGACTACCCTATATTTTATGGTTCTTAAACTTAGGTGTACAGTCACCATTTGGGCAGCTTGTTAAATATAACCATTTCTGGCCCTCACCCTCTGATGAATTCTGATTCATATGTCTTGTATATAGAACAGGAATCTGTGTCATTTTATTAGTATTGTCCTAGATGATTCTGATATAGGTCATCTGAGGAATGTACTTATACAAACTTTGCAGTATAAATGTATATAGATCTGTCTTAGCATGTTTTTTGTCATCTGTTTTATCTTTCTCAAATGCAACCCCCTTTCACAATGTCCTTAACCTTTGATCCCATAAATGGGATGAATTAAAAATATCATTTCCTTAGAACTAAAGTTTTAAGGAAAGTCCCCAAAGTTCTTGTTGTTTTTACATGTATAACAGTAAAATAGAATCTGAGAACCTTCAACTCCTTTTGGAAAAGAAAATTAAATGTTTGTGTTTTTTTTTCTCCATACAATATGAAGGATATAAGCTCTATGATATATAACTGGCTACCTTAAGAATAGGTGTGTTTTTTTTTTGTTGTTGTTGTTGTTGTTGTTTTATCAGTAACTTTTGGCAGTTTTAACATAATATATCTTGGAAAAAGTGTTTTTGCATTGAGGTAATTAGGTGTTTTGTTAGCTTCTTGCACTTTAATGCTCAGTTACTACCCAAGCTTTGGGAAGTTCTCATCAACTATTTATTTGAATAGGCTCTCTTTTCCCTTCTCCCTCTCTTCTCTTTTTGAGATATCCAATATCCTTATGTTGCCCTTTCTAATAAAGTCATATAATTCTGAGTTCTTTCATTTTTTTTAACTTTCTTCTCTCTTTTCTTCATCTTAACTATCTCTAGATTTCTGTTTCTGAGCTTCCTAATTCTATCTTTCATTGGGTCTGTTCTGTATTTCCAAAACCTTTTAGTGCTTTCTTCAGCTCATTTATTGAGCTCTTTAGCTCCAGATTTTTGTTTGATTCTTTTGTATAGCTTTCAACTCTTTGGTAAAGTACTCCTTCTGCTAATTAATTTTATTCCTGAACTCATTAAATAGCTTTCTGAGTTTTCTTCTATCTTGTTTAGTGTTTTTGTGAGTGGTATTTTAAATTCTCACGTTTAGATCACAATCTTTTGTAAATTTGTGTTTGGTTTCTGGGGTACAGTATACTCCTTTCCTTTTCTTGTTACCATATTCCCTTGGCTGTTCATAGTGCTTGATGAGTTGTGACTTTGCTAGTATATTTGATGTAGTGAACACTTTTCTTATTTAGGTTCTGTTTTGCTTTTAACAATTTATTAGGTTGATAATTAAAGGTCTTTCTTTTGTTTTTTAGTAGATTGTGTTAACAACACAAGTTTTAGTTTTACTTCTGCTCTTTGTGCCTCCCTGGTCATAGTGTAGGATGAAGCTATGGTCCTTGTTTTTGCTGCCTAGATACCATGGGTGGTAGGTGCCCCCCCTTTGTGTTTGAGTCACCTGGGTATTGGGGCACCACCAGCATTGTAGGCAGATGTGCCTGTTTTGGGGGGCCAGGTTTGTGAGCCTACCAAACTCCTTGCTTATTCCCTATGGCCATTGGTGCTGCAGGAAGCAATGGACTGGTCTCCTCTGTTGTTCCTGGATCCACCAGATAAGTGAGAGAGTACCATGTTTCCAGACACCAAGGATGCTATGGCACTCTTACTCTGTTTCAGACATGGGGTGGGGGTCACACTTTGACTCCTCCAGTGCCACCACATTTTTCACTGCTACCACATTTTTTTTAGATTTTATTCATGTTTAGAGAGAGAGAGAGGAGTGAGACAGAGAGAAGGGGGGAGGAACAGGAAGTGTCAACTCCCATACGTGCCTTAACTAAGCAAGCCTGGGGTTTTGAACTGGTGACCTCAGCAACCCAGGTTGATGCTTTATCCACTTCACCACCACAGGTCAGGCCACTGTTACCACATTTACTGGGGCCATAAGTTGAGACAAGTGACTGGAATACCATATCTCTGGGTCTCCTCTCTGTCATTACCCACATCCTATCTCTCCTATATGTGGTAATATGCTCACCTTTAGAGGTATTGATGTTTGGATCTCTCAGGTTCCTACTTTGAGAAAAGGAACTTTTGTTGGGTTATAAATATCTGATTAATTTTGGAATCATAAGGAGATCCAAAGAGGTCATCTCACTCTATCATGATGCAGATTGTACTCTCAAAATATCTCTTTTCTATGTAACTATTCATGTGTAATGCTTAACCATGATTTATTGGTGCTATAAATATAATATCATTTTTAATTTCTCCCAGCAGTTTTATTAGGTAGTTATTATCATTCCTTATAATAAATGTGACAAGTGGGATGTAGATAGTTTAAATAATTTTTTAAAAGTTGCACAATTAATAATATTTGAATGGTTGTAAAATATATTCTTTGTTTACTATGTAATTCCAGTTGTAAGAATCTATTGTATCACTGTTTCTCAAAGTTTGCCTTTGAAATATTAGTACAGTCAGGTGTTCTTTAAAAAAGAATATTCCATATGAGGTAAGAATTTCTTTCACCTTGAAGATTTATACAATAGTCATATATTACAAGTTCAGTGAATTTCTGTAGTCAAAGTAATGTTTACTATTTTTAAACACAACATTATTTCTTTAGACTTACTAGACCATGAAATACTTTTCTATATTTCAAATATCATTATATTTATGAAAAAAGGAAACTTACATTCTATTTCTGATTGGAACCAGCAGTACTAGGTTTAGGTAAGATATTAATAATGAGTCTAATCAGAGAAGGATTCTTTTGTTTTTGCCATGAATTTATTTTTTATGACTCTTTGTTTAAAAGTATCTTAGTTGATAGATAGAGGTACAAATAGAACAGAGTTCTTGCCTTCAAAGAACTTTCAGGCCAGTTGCAAACTATGAGAAATGGAATTTCTCTTTAATGATTAGCTGTTTAAGATAGTTTCATACAAAATCATTCGGTGTCATGAGTTTTGTCTGTGCCTGACCAGGCGGTGACACAGTGGATAGAGCATGGTACTGGGACGCGGAGGACCCAGGTTCAAAACCCCGAGGTCACCAGCTTGAGTGCAGGCTCATCTGGTTTCAGCAAGGCTCACGAGCTTGAGCCCAAAGTTTCTGGCTAGAGTAAGGGGTCACTCAGTCTGCTGTAGCCTCCCAGTCAAGGCACATATGAAAAAAAAAATCAATGAACAACTAAGGTGCCACAACAAAGAATTGATGTTTCTCAACTCTCTCCCTTCCGGTCTATCGCTCTCTGTCCCTCTCTCTGTCTCTCTCTGTTTCTGTCAGCAAAAATAAATAAATAAATAAATAAATAAATAAATAAATAAATAAATAAATAAATAAGTTTTGTCTCTGAAAAGTTAATTGGCTAGGTAGAATAAATTTTAATCTGGATTCAAATGATTACCAAAAGCATATATAATTTCAGTAAAAATGGCATCTTTCTTTCCTCTTTAATTCTTATTTATTTTTAAAAAAATTAAATGAGCACAAGGGAGGCAGAGAGACAGACTCCAGCATGCACCCCAACTGAGGATGCATACTGCAAGACCCTTATAAGGCGATGTTCTGCCCACTTAGGTTGTTGCTCTGTTGCTCAGCAATTGTGCTTTTTTTAGTGCTTAAAGGAAGCCAGGAGCCATACTCAGTGCTGGGGGGTGGGCCACTTGCTCTAGCCACTTGAGCCATGGTTGCAGGAGGAGAAGAGAGAGAGAGGGATTGGGAATGGTGAAGAAGCAGATGGTCATGCCTTTTGTGTGCCTGGACATCCACACACAGGGCCAATGCTTTTATCACTGAGCCAACTGTCCAGGGCCAATTCTTATCTTAATCTAAACAAATTATTTTTTAAAAAGCCAGCAACAACAAGTACAACTATTCTTAGAACAAAATTAAAATGTTTTTGAACCAGAAACGAAAGTGATACACAAAGTGATGACAATTAAAAGATAGTATTTAAAATTAAATACTCATTAAATTATTTTCTTTGTTGGATGAAGTAAGAGCATTAATAAACTGAGGTAATATAACATACTTAGAACTTTACCTTGGAAACAGCAGAAAACTGAAAAGATTTAAAATATAAAAGAGAATGTAAGAGATGTAGAAAATAGTTTGAGAAGTTTCAACTATATTTCAAAAAGGATTTTAAAATCTAGGATGAGGTAACTGTGTTTTGACAAGCAGAGAAGCAATAATTAAAAGTAGTTTAGCTGAGACTATTTCTCTTTCTAAATGCTTAGTCTGTTAATTTTTAGTCTTCCTTCTATTATAAAAGTCAGTAAATTCAGCACACAGGCCAAATATATTCCACAATTTTTTTAATGACCTATGATCTAAAGATAATTTTTATTTTTTAAAATGGTTGAAAAAAGAAGACTAGCATTTTGTGACCCATAAAAATTATATAAAACTCAATTTTCAATGTCCATAAAGTTTTATTACAACTGCTATGCTCACGTATTTGCATATAGTATATGGATCCTTGAGTTGAAGCAGAATTGAATAAATGTGATGCACATCTTTGGCCTACAAAACTAAAAATATTTATATATCTGGTATATTAAAGACATAATTTTCTCATTCTTGCTTGATTATGTAAGCATTTAAGGCAAATACTTTCCCTTTCATACTGCTTTGCCACATTACATGTATTTTTATTCAAATCATTGTCATTCCATTTTAGATAGAAACATTTTGTTTTTATTTTTATATTTTAAAAGATTTTGCTTGTTGATTTTAGAGAGAGGAAGAGAGAAAATAGGGGAGGGGAAGCATCAACTCATAGCACTCGCTTCTATTACGTGACTCAACCAGGAAAGCCTAGGGTTTTGAACCAACAACCTCAACACTCCAAGATAATGCTTTATCCACCAGGCCATCACAGGTCAGGCTAGATGAAAACATTTTTTTTGATTAATTTTAATGGGGTGACATTGACAAATCAGGGTACATATGTTCAGAGAAAATATCTCTAGGTTATTTTGACATTTGATTATGCTGCATTCCCATCACCCAAAGTCAAATTGTCTTCCGTCACCTTCTAATTGGTTTTCTTTGTGCCCCTCCCCTCCCTAACCCCTTCCCCCTCCTCCCCCCACCCTGTAACCCCCACACTCTTGTCTATGTCTCTGAGTCTCATTTTTATGTCCCACCTATGTATGGAATCATATAGTTCTTAGTTTTTTCTGATTTACTTATTTCGCTCAGTATAATGTTATCAAGGTCCATCCATGTTGTTGTAAATGATCCTATGTCATCATTTCTTATGGCTGAGTAGTATTCCATAGTATATATGTACCAAAGCTTTTTAATCCACTCGTCCACTGACGGACACTTGGGCTGTTTCCAGATCTTCGCTATTGTGAACAATGCTGCCATAAACATGGGAGTGCATTTCTTCTTTTGAAACAGTGCTATGGTGTTCTTGGGGTATATTTCTAACAGTGGTGTAGGTGGGTCAGAAGGCAGTTCAATTTTTAATTTCTTGAGGAATCTCCATACTGTTTTCCACAGTGGCTGCACCAGTCTGCATTCCCACCAGCAGTGCAGGAGGGTTCCCTTTTCTCCACATCCTCGCCAGCACTTATTCTGTGTTGTTTTGTTGATGAATGCCATTCTAACTGGTGTGAGGTGATATCTTATTGTGGTTTTAATTTGCATTTCTCTAATGATTAGCAATGTTGAGCATTTTTTCATATACCTATTGGCCATCTGTATGTCCTCTTTGGAGAAATGGCTATTCATTTCTTTTGCCCATTTTTTGATTGGATTGTTTGTCTTCCTGGTATTAAGTTTTACAAATTCTTTATAAATTGTAGTTATTAACCCCTTATCAGACACATTGTCAAATATATTCTCCCATTTTGTAGTTTGTCTTTTTATTCTGTTCTCATTGTCTTTAGCTGTGCAGAAGCTTTTTAATTTGATAAAGTCCCATTTGTTTATCCTGTCTTTTATTTCACTTGCCTCTGGAGATAAATCTGCAAATGTATTGCTGCGAGGGATGTCAGAGAGCTTACTGCCTATGTTTTCTTCTAAGATGCTTATGGTTTTACAGCTTACATTTAAGTCTTTTATCCATTTTGAGTTTATTTTTGTGAATGGTGTAAGTTGGTGGTCTAGTTTCATTTTTTTGCAGGTAACTGTCCAATTTTCCCAACACCTTTGTTGAAGAGGCTGTCTTTACTCTAATGCATGCTCTTACCTCCTTTGTCAAATATCAGTTGTCCATAAAAGTGTGGGTTTATTTCTGGGTTCTCAGTTCTGTTCCATTGATCTATATGCCTGTTCTTATACCAGTACCAGGCTGTTTTGAGTACAATGGCCTTACAATATAACTTGATATCAGGAAGTGTGATACTTCCCACTTTATTCTTCCTTTTCAAGATTGCTGAGGCTATTCATGTTCTTTTTTGGTTCCATATAAATTTTTGGAATATGTTTCTATATCTTTGAAGTAAGTCATTAGTATTTTATTTTATTTTATTTTTTTTCTTTTTCCATTTTTCCAAAGCTGGAAACGGCGAGGCAGTCAGACAGACTCCCGCATGTGCCCGACCAGGATCCACTGGGCATGCCCACCAGGGGGCGATGCTCTGCCTCTCTGGGGTGTCGCTCTGTTGCATCCAGAGCTATTCTAGCACCTGAGGCAGAGGCCACCGAGCTATCCTCAGTGCCCGGGCCATCTTTGCTCCAATGGAGCCTCACTGCGGGAGGGGAAGAGAGAGACAGAGAGGAAGGAGAGGGGGAGGGGTGGAGAAGCAGATGGGTGCTTCTCCTGTGTGCCCTGGCCGGGAATCAAACATGGGACTCCTGCACGCCAGGCCGACGCTCTACCACTGAGCCAACCAGCCAGGGCCAAGTCATTGGTAGTTTAATCGGTATTGCATTGAATTTATAAATTGCTTTGGGTGATATAGACATTTTAATGATCTTTATTCTTCCTAACCATGAGCACTGTATAGGCTTCCACTTGTTTGTATCTTCCTTGATTTCTTTTATCAACGTTTTATAATTTTCCAAGTACAAGTCTTTAATCTCTCTGGTTAAATTTATTCCTAGGTACATTATTTTTTGGTTGCAATGGTAAAGGGGATTGATTCCTTAATTTCTCTGATAGTTCATTGTTAGTGTATAAAAATGCTTCTGATTTCTGAGTATTATTTTTATATCCTGCCACCTTGCTGAATTTATTTATCAGGTCTAGTAGTTTTTTGACTGTGACTTTATGGTTTTCTATATACAATATCATATCATCTGCAAATAATGATAGTTTTACTTCTTCTTTTCCAATTTGGATGCCTTTTATTTCTTTTTCTTGTCTGATTGCTGTGGCTAGGACTTCCAGAACTATGTTGAATAAGAGTGGTGAAAGGAGGCACCCCTGCCTTGTTCCTGATCTTAAGGGGATTGCTTTTAATGTTTGCCCATTGAGTATGATGTTGGCTGTGGGTTTGTCATAGATGGCCTTTATCATGTTGAGGTATGTTCCCTGTGTTCCCACTTTGCTGAGAGTTTTGATCATGAATGGCTGCTGGATTTTATCAAATGCTTTATCTGCATCTATTGAAATTATCATGTATTTTTTCTCCTTCCTTTTATGTGATGAATCACATTGATTGTTTTGCAGATATTGTACCAGCCTTGCTTCCCAAGAATAAATCCCACTTGATCATGATGTATGATTTTTTTCATATATTGCTGAATCTGGTTTGCTAATATTTTGTTGAGGATTTTAGCATCTACATTCATCAGGGATATTGGCCTATACTTTTCTTTCTTTGTGTTGACTTTGCCTGGTTTTGGAATCAGAATTATGCTCGCCTCATAAAAGGAGCTTGGAAGTCTTCCTTCCTCTTGAATTTTTTGAAATAGCTTGAGAAGGATAGGAGTAATTTTTCTTTGAATATTTTGTAGAATTCACGTGTGAAGCCATCAGGCCCAAGACTTTTCTTTTTTGGGAGATTTTTGATAACTGTTTCAATCTCATTTGTTGTAATTGGTCTGTTTAGATTTTATTATTCTTCCAGATTAATTTTTGGAACATTAAATGTTTCAAGGAATTTGTCCATTTCATCTAGGTTGTTTAGTTTTTTGGCGTACAGTTCTTCATAGTATTTTCTTACAATATTTTGTATTTCTGTTGTGTCAGTTGTTATTTCTCCACTCTTGTTTCTAATTTTATTTATTTGAGTCCTCTCTTTTTTTCTTGCTGAGTCTAGTTAAAGGTTCATTGATCTTGTTTACCTTTTCAAAGAACCAGGTTCTGGTTTCATTAGATGGAAACATTTTAAATATTTATCATGACTTCTTTGATTAATGAGTAATAAATAAAATAATATTCTATTTTCAAATATATGTTAAAACACTGTTTTTTGTGATTTAGTTTTTGCTAAGTTCAGTTTATCCAAATAATATATTCTCTTGAATACTTTTTCTTTTCCTGTCATTAAAATGTGTTATTTGAATGGTTACTCTTAAAGTTTTGCCATGCATTCTTAGCAAAGTATAAACTTAACTGCCTACCTCAAATCATGCAACATTTAAAAAAGAAACCTATAGAAGATATAATCTTTTTCACTACCAGCTTTAAAATAAATCACTAACATTATCATTTTCATACTTATATTTCCTTACAGGTTTCTAAATTTCTGGGTTAATTTTTAAATTTTTATACTTCAGAACTTCTTTTTTTATATACTTGAGAAATGGGAAGCTATAGTTTTCTTTTTTAGAATTACATTATCTAGGAATTACTTTAGTAGAGGTTTTGCCAGTGGTAAACTTTGTTCTTATTTATACAAAGGCACATTTAACTATTCTATTTGGAAGATAATTTTAGGATACTCAATTCCAGATTGAAAATTAACTTTCTGCCAGCATTTGATATTATTGGATTCCCTCTCTCCCCACCCCCACCCCCATCCCCACCACCCCTTTGTTTCTGTTGATGCTGTTGAGAAATCTGTTATCAAACAAATGATAATAGGGGAGGTAATAAGATTCAATGTTTACAAGTACCTACTGTGAAGCTTATATAAAACCTTTAACTTGTAAAATGGAACCCAGAGGTTTATTTTTCTTTGCTAGTTTGTTGTATTTGTTTTTGCTCATCAACAAGATGATGCTATTAAGTTCTTAAGGAAAAAGTCATCTATATCTTACTCTTCTTAGTAATAATATATAGTTTAGTGGAGCACATGGTACCAGATGGTATGCTACAGTTCAACAATAGATCACAAGAGATATTGAAGTACAAAAGGTATTACTCTCAAGCCCTGGAAGAAATATATGGCATGCCTCCAGGAGCTACAAGGAAGAGTGCAGATAGAGCAATATAGTACCTGAAATACGTATCTTTATTAGGGTCTATGGGTGGGTGTTTTGGAGTTCCAAGGATGAGGGTGGATGGGTCAATTCAAACCAAAAAAGTGGGATTACGATAGACTCCAACAAAGTCATATCTGTAAGGTTTGGGTTCAGGGGTCCTTTAAATGCAAAACCCCTTTCAAACTCAAATTTCCATCACCCAATTTCCACTAGGGCAACTTCTTCATTAATCATTTTTCTCAGCCAACCTCCTTCTCCCTTTAAGCAACTTCCCCCACCCTGGGATGGTTCTGAGAATCGTATTTGGGACAAGGCCATCATGAGAGATCTGAGGGTTGGGAAAGGGAGAGAGTCTGTGACCAAAGGAAACAAACCAAGATATGCTCATCTGAGCATGTCCAGAAGTAGGTAACTCCATTCCAACCAATGCCTGCAGCAACTCCTATATCTAACACTTTCTCCCACAGCTCAAGGCTGACATCCTTTGTTGGTCTCAGCCCACCTGCACCCAGGCACTTTTAAAATAATCTTTCCTTTTGGAACACACTTGCCTTGTGTTTTCATAATGGCCCACATTTTCTACCTTTCAATATCTAAGGGGCAACAAAGGAAGAAGAAACTGTTGATAAGCATGACTGTTGGGAAAGTTTTATCAGGAAATTACATTTCCTTGTGACTCTGAGGGTTATTATCTAGGACTTGTGCTGGTATCAGTTCTAGGTCCCCACTGACCTCTTGGTCAAACTTTGTGGCTGTTGGAATAGCTATATCATAGGAAGCTTAGCTCAATTCTCAACACTCTTAATTTTTATATTTAAAAGCTGTTCATCTTTACTTGGCACTATGGCTGGGAAAAATACAAACAAATAAATTACAAAATTGGCCTGAGCTGTGGTGGCGCAGTGGCTAAATCATTGATCTGGAAAGCTGAGGTTGCTTGTTTGAATCCCTGGTCTTGCTCGATCAAGGCACATGCAGGAAGCAACTACTATGAGTAGATGCTTCCTGCTTCTCCTCTCTCTTCCTCTTTCTCTCTCTCTCTCTTCCCCTTGTCTCCAAAATTCAATAAATTTAAAAAAACTAAATTACGAAACTAGCAATGAACTTTTCCCACTTAATTTTCCAATTAATTTCTAAATTAGGCTGCTAACTACCTAAGACCATCAAGCACCTGCTGATCTTTCAATTTCTTTTAGTACTTCCCCGCCCCGACCTCACCATACACTCAGAATGTCACTGGATATTAACTCCAAAATGAACAATATTTCTGACATGTCTTTTTCTTAGTACTAACAGTTATGAAGTATCCAAAGCATTACACCATCCTTGTATAGATATATTATAAAAGCAGGTAGCTTTGTTTTCATTTTCTGAGATGGGTATGTTTGTGTAAAAAATAAAATATTTTTCCTGTAGAGTATTTTCACTGGGGCAGTTAATCTAATTTCTTACTGCTTTATACCTTTCTCCCTTCATTTTTTCCCTTCTAACTGTAAAGCTTAGAGGATTTCAAAAATAATAGTTTATGTTTCTGACTATGGCTAGATTTATTGAGAAAGTTATACTGACTAAATTCTCATCTTATCCCTGTTCACCTCCACATCAAAGGGTGAGGTGAAAGAATCCTTTTACTAAAAATTCTCTCTAGTTTATCCATATGCTAAATTATTTACCACTTTGATTTCTATAGAAAATCTTTTGACAAAAATAAGAGCGTCAGTAATAAAGTATATTACATGTTATGGCTCAAATGATCACTGGTCAGAGATGCGGTATAAGGATGATTATATGTAAATAACCTTTTGCAGGAAACACATATAGAGTATTAAGAATCCTGTTCAACATGGTTTTATGTGATGTACATACAAGTACACAGTGGGTCACATCATGGCTTCTAACAATTTACTAGTCACAAGCAAATATCACGGAATATATTTAGTTTCTTTCTTTAACATCAACATTAGAAATAAATCTATATTACAGCTTCTAATGCTAGATGGCATAAGATATTCACAAAGTTAAATATGGCTTCAACTTCTCATCCTTAGACTCTGTCTCTACATATGCTATTTGTGTTGTGACTTATTAGTTGTTTAGCTATAGTATAAATGAAGTCATAATCATAGAGCTAAAGCAGAGATGCATATTTTGCTTTGTTTTCTTTTTTTTTGTTGTTCTTTAGATATAACATTGCTGACTTTTTGTAGAAGAGTGAAAAAGAGAACAAAGAAGATATAAAGAATCTGATTTTTTTCTCTTTTTAGATGAGAGGAGGGGAGATAGTGAGGCAGACTTCCACATGTGCTCAAGTGGGATCTACCAGGCAACTACCAAAAAGGGCTGATGCTTAAATACCAAGCTATTTTTAAAACCTGAGGCTGACATATTCAGACTGTCTGAGCTGTCCTCAGCCCCAGGGGCCATGTTTGAACCAATCAAGCCACTGACTGTGGGAGGGAAAGAGGGAGAGAGAGCAGAGATGGAGAGGAGAGAAGTAGATGGTCGCTTCTCCTGTGTGCCCTAATCAGGAATCAAACCCAAGAGATCTATACTCTGTGCTGATGCTCTATCCACTGAGCCACTGGCCAGACCCTAAATAATCTGATTTTTAAGTGCATCTCTACCACCAACAAAAGTCACTGATTTGGTTTTTCTGGATGCCAACTGAATACTGTAAATGTTGAACCAATAGTTTTTAAAGAATTCCTGAACATCCACAAATATTATCTGGCATTCAAAACTATAAATGTTAAGTGTAAATAATTTATATTGAAATAAATATAAGTGAAAATGAGTTGGCATTAGTACAAGAATACGTAGAAAACAGCAATATGTGTGAATGAGCTTAAGGAAAGAAACGTCGATTTTGGAAGCAGGGTTGCTTACGAGTTGAAAGCATAAGCTGTGGTCTCTCAAGTACAACTGAATTGATATCTGGTAAATGGTCATGAGACTAGGTAAGGAGAAATCATGTAAGATATTGTAAATAGCAAAAAGGTTTTGGCTTTTCCTCTGTGTGAGACAGGAAATGACTCCTGGAGTATTTCGAGCATAATAATGACATGATTTGACCTATAATTTTTCAAGACCATATGGCTGCAGTATTTAGAATAGAAGAGGCAGAAAGCAAAGGCAGAAATGGAGTTTGGGAGACTCTATCTATTTCGAGACACTACTGAATTTTATGGTAGACAGGATATGGAATGTGAATCAGAAGAATCAAGTAGCATGCCAGGGTTTTAGCCTGATCAACTGGGAGGGTAATTGGTGGTACAGTATTAATGATATAGAGAACAATATGGAATAAAAAATTTCGGAGATAAATAGCCTATGTTTAATTTAGATAATTAATTCCACATCTATTGTATATTGGATATTCAAGTAATGGTGAAAGTAGGCAATTGAATATATGAGTCTTTAGGAAAAAAGACAAGTGCAGCTTGTCTCTTACATATTTTAAATACAGTGGTACCTTGAGATACTAATTTAATTCGTTCTGTAACTGAGCTCGTAAGTCAGTCAACTCATATATCAAAGTGCTGATACTGTACCCATGTGCCAACGCGCCAACTAGTGGCAGCTTCCCGAATCACGACTCGTATCTCAGAATTTCGCTTGGATCTCAAACAAAAATATGGACCGAGTCGCAGGTTGTATCTTAAAATATTCATATGTTGATCTGTTCATATCTCTCTATATATAGTTTTGGGAGTTATTAGTATATTGAAGGTATTTATACACGTGGGACTGGCTGAGAACACAAAGCAACTAACTTGGTAGAGACAGAAAATACAAAGGGCTCTAAGACTGTATATCTCAAGGACAGCTAATGTTGCTGGTAACCTACCCATATCCCTTAGCACAGCGGTTCTCAACCTGTGGGTAGAGACCCCGCGGGGTCGCCTAAAGCCATCGGAAAATACATAATGCATATCAGATATTTACATTCCGAATCATAACTGCAGCAAAATTACAGTCATGAAGTAGCCACCAAAATTATTTTTTGGTTTGGGGTCACCGCAACATGAGGAACTGTATTGCGGGGTCACGGCATTAGAAAGGTTGAGAACCACTGCCTTAGCAGATGTCATTTTTGTGCAACAAACCCAAATTCCAAGGGTCAGCACCTATGTCTGTGTGTTCTTTTAGAATTACCTTTGAACACTAAGGTGTACTCTGTCCTTAAACATAGAAAATTGATAATTTTGTGTATTTAATGTTACTTACACAGGAGCAGCTGCCAACCCAAGATAAAAGTTGATAGATAAATATGTTAATTTAGCTTTTGCTTTGCCTGAGAATCAAGGCTCTTAAGCTTTATAAAGGACCTCTGGTTTGCCTGAGAGAGTGTGTGTTACAGCTTTAGTCACTACCAAGAGCCTTGTTATGACTGAAATCTTTGATCTTTTAATTTTCCCGAGGTTTTAGTAAGAGGACACAGACACACACACTCAGCTTTTCCCCTAAACTACACTTTTAGCAGCCATTTCTCACTGTTAGCATTTTTTTGTCATCTAGAGAGGCTAATAATCTTCAAAATTATCAGATGCTGGTTTATTTTTAATAGCTGTTCCATCAATTTACCTCTATCTTTTCTTGGGTTTCCAAGTAGCCAGAAGAAAATAGGCTGCACCTCCAGCATTGGCTCAGAACTCCCCTTAGCTATACATCCAGGTTCATCTCACAAGTTTTCCTTTCCACATTACTGCAGTACACATTTTTAAAAAATATTTTGACACTACATTACAATCATGATCTTTCCTCCACTTTCCAATCCTATGTTCTCATTTCCTTTGGAAACTTTCCAGTAGTCTTTAACATTGTATTTATATTAACACTATGTCTAGGGCAATAATCACTTAATCTCATGCTCCTGAACATTCTTATAACCTTTCTCCATGATCCAAATTCAATATCTGTCTATCTATCTATCTATCTATCTATCTATCTATCTATCTATCTATCTATCTATCATCTTTCTATCTATGCAAAATTATCTTTTCCCCCTTTATTACAACTTTTGAGTTAAAGTCTGTTTTTTTTTTCTTTTTCGTGTTCTTTATTTATTTTGGTGAGAGAGACACAGACAGAAAGAAAGACAGAAACAGACAGGCAGGAAGGCAAAAGGATGAGAAGCATCAACTCACGGTTGCATCTCTTTAGTTGTCCATTGATTGCTTTCTCATATGTGACTTGATGGGGGGCGGGGCTCCACCCTAGCTTGTGACCCCTTGCTCAAGCCAGTGACCATGAGGAATGTCTATGATCCCATGTTCAAACCAGGGACCCTGCGCTCAAGCCAGATGAGCTCGCGCTAAAGCCTGTTATCTTGGGGTTTTGGTTTCATACTTGGGTCCTCAGCGTCCCAGGCCAATGCTCTATCCACTGCGCCACCGCCTGGTCAAGCAAGTTTATTTTTTCTGATGTAAGTATAGCTACCCTTGATTTTTTTTTTTTTTTTTTTTTTTTTTTTGGTTTTCATTTACTTAACACAATTTTTCTATTACTTCACTTTTAACTAATATGTGTTCTTAAATATAATTTTATGCAGTCAGAGTTGGGCCTTTTGAAAAATCCATTTATCTTTTCTGATTGGAGACTTTAATTCAATAATATTTAAAGTAATTATTGATAGGTAAGGACTTACTAATGCCATCTTATCACATTTTTTTTCTGGATCTTTGTAGTTCTTTCTTGTTGTCTTTGTGAGTCACTAATATTTTTGTAACAGCATGCTTAATTTGCACTCTTTATGTTGTTCTTATCTGTTGTTGGTTTTTGCTTCATGAATATCCTGAAGCTTACATAATTTATCTTAGAGATGTCCGTTTTATGCTTATAACATATTATCACGCAAAAACTTTACTATTTTACTCTCTGTCTGACCTTTTATGTTTTTAATGTTGTAATATATTTCTTTTTATATTATGTGTCCATTAGCAAGTTATCGTAGCTATAGCGATTTTTAATACTATGTGTTAGCATACATACTAGTTATACTTGATTAATACACCACCATGCTACAGCATTAATGTAGTCTACATTTGAATTTTTCAGTGTTGATGTTGTATATTTTCATGTTACTCATTAGCATCTTTTCATTTAAGTATGAAAACTTTTCAGCATTTTATTTTAAACAGACTCTAGTCATGATGAACAGCAGCTTTTGTTTGTTTTGGAAAGATTTTATCTCTGTTTATTTCTGAAGGATAACTTTTCCGAGTAAAATATTCTTGACTGAAGGTTTTCTTTTCTTTTTTCTCCTTTTTCCTTTTAACATTTGAAACATATTTCACACTACTAGTCTGCAAGGTTTCTGTTGAGAAATCCACTAATGGATTTCCTTGTATGTGAATTTCCTTAAATGCGAGACTAATTTTCTCTTGCTGCTTTTAAAATTATTTATTTTTCTTTGATTTTGGGTAGCTTTACTATAATGTTCTTTAAAGAAAACAATTTGAGATTTAAACTGAATAAGAACTATTAGCTAAATAAACCCGAATGCCAAAAGCTCTCTACAGATTTGGGAAGCTCTCAGACATTACATACTTAAATAAGTTTTCTGCTCCCTTCTTCTCTCTCTCTTGTCCTTCTGGGACTTCAGTAATCAATTTTTTTTCCTTTTAACCCATAGTTAACATAACCTTTCTTCAGTCTTTTTCATTTTTTTCTTTGTTCTCCTCTGACTGATTAACTTCCAAGTCCTATCATCTAATTCACAGATTTCTGCTTGATCTAGTCTGCTGTTAATATTCTCTGCTGCAGTTTTCACTTTTTATATTATATTCTTCACTTATTCTAAGCCGAAAAACTGAGAAGCAATTTTACATTCTATTTTCTAGCTCCACAATTCTTGTTTTATTCTTTAGTTATGATTTCTATTTTTCTGTTAAACTTCTCATTTTGTTCAAGTATTTTTTCTTTGATTTCATTGAGTTGCTGTTTTATGTTTTTGATAACTCACTAAACTTCCTTAAAACAGCTATTTTGAATTCCTAATTGGACAAATCACAGATTTTAATTTTGAGGAGGTCAGATACTGGAAAACTTATTGTTTTCATTTAGTGGTATAATATTTCCTTGATTTTTTTGTATTCCTTGAACTCTTGTGTTACTGCCTAAACATTTGAAGTAGAAGTCACCTCCTTCTGTCTTCTGTTAACCTTACTATGAATTCTGAGGCTATCTTGGACGTTTTATATGGGTATGCCTATTTCGCACTTCTTGCTTTCTTTGTGGCAGAATTCTTAAACTTTTATGCCTTATCTTGATTTAGCAAAGTCAATCTATGTGCTTGCAACCTCCCTTTTGTTTTCTCTAGGGTGGCATTAAATACTCAAGTTTGTAGTTTGTCCTAGGCCTGCAGGTTGAGGCCATGATTTTGCACATACTCATTAGCTATCTGCCAATGCTCTCTTTGACACTGTTAGGAGCACACATAAGAAAGGATCATGCATTGGATGTGTGTGGGTTGAAGTATGGGGAGCATTGGGGATATTTGTTTCTCAGTTGGGAAAATCTGTAAACGAGGCATCCTCCGCAGCTCATATGTGAGCCTTGCAATAGAGTCTATGACACGGTTTATAGCAGGTGTCCCCAAACTACGGCCTGCGGGCCGCATGCAGCCCCCTGAGGCCATTTATCCGGCCCCGCTGCACTTTAGGAAGGGGCACCTCTTTCATTGGTGGTCAGTGAGAGGAACACTGTATGTGGCGGCCCTCCAATGGTCTGAGGGACAGTGAACTGGCTCCCTGTGTAAAAAGTTTGGGGAGCCTTGGTTTATAAGGATAGAAATTCCTCTGATAAGTTTTATTCCCAGCTCTGCTCTTCTCCTACAAGATTCCTGCCCTTGAATCATAAACTCACAACTCAGTACTCAGTGCAGTTCGAGAGAAAAATGGGCCCCATTGTCAACATTTTTTACAGCAGTGGATGTGAGGAAGTTGGGCACTAACTCACACACTCTTACTTTTCCCAACCAGCGAAATCACAGGACAACTAAGGCTCTATTGGCACTAAGCTGTGCTGCCTTTAGGAAGAGGGAACACATACTTTGTCAAATGGTTCCTCTTATTCTCTTCAATGTTTCCAATCTAATCACACACACACACATGTACATACACATATATTTTTTTCCTTCCAATTTTGTTTTGTAACTTCTTTACTAGATTACTCCTGAACTTTCTCATGGACTCTTTTATCCATGAGTGGCTGTCAAAAATTAGTGTTCTTTGGGATAAGATGGTAAAAATTCCTATTCTGCCATTTTGACAGTATCATTCCCTGATGTAGTTGGTTTAATTCTAAGCCCATAAGTGCAACATTGATAAGTTGCAGATCAGTTTGGTACACATGGTGAAATGGGATGAAAGTTTTCTCCTTTTTTTAAAAATTGAGATACAATTGATCTATAACATATTAATTTCAGCAGTATAGGATAAAAATCTCAATATTTTATGTTGTATAATGATTACTACAATAAGTCCAGTGAATATCTCTCACTACACAGTTACAATTTGTTTTTCTTGTGATGAGAACATTTAGATCCACTTTGTTAACAACTTTCAAATAAGCAATGAGGAATTATGAACAATAGCCATCATGATGAATATGATGTCCCTGTGGCTTATTTATTTTATACCTAGAAGTTTGTACTTTTGACCATTTTCACCCATTGTGCCCGTTCTTTAACTTTCTGGAAATTTTCTTCCAATTGTTTCTAATTTCTATTGATATAAGAGGCAAGAGAATTACCTGAGAGTGCAGATGAGATGAGGTGCCAGAGATTTGAGGTGAGAAAAGAAGTGTGAAATAGTCCCTCGCAAGTGAGAGAACCATATGGGATTGGAAAATGTAATAATATTACAGGATAGTGTTAAAATCACACCTGAAGTTGCCTGTGGTCATGTATTTAAAGTGAGTTCAGTCATCTCAGTGTATCTGATTGCATGCTGGGACAGTCAGGAAATAAGAAAGACATTCATGCCGTTGAGCCCCTGGATAGATAAAAATATGAGAAAAAAATTCAATGGATTCCCACAGATATTGTAATAAAGAACAATTTTATAATGTAATCCACAAAAGCCTTCATGTTCTAATTCCTGCCCTTTTTTCTAGCCCCAGCTCATCCCACACTCAGCTTTGCTCTTACAAGTTACAGTCATGTGGAGATTATTTTTTGTCTTCAAAATTAATACACTGCATCTCTGCTCAGAAGATGTGGATGTTTTTCTTTTTCCACAGCGTGTTCATACTTCTACTATTTGCCTAATAAATGTAAATCATTTTTAAGTACTGCTTGCTCTCTAAAGACCTTTTTAATTCTTTCCAGGCTAGATAAAGGCTCGCTGTTATTTGCTTTTAAGACAGAAACACAAATTAGTCAGGGGTCTTGCTTGCCACATTCCTATACTAAACACTTAATAAATGCTTTTCAAATTAACTCTTTTCTCAGTTCTATTTCATATATAATCTGTTTCATGTATAATCTAATATCAAGTAGAGTAACTGAATATTTTTGACAACTTTTAAAATTACAAATTGCATTCTATCTTACCCACAGAGATTTTAAAAAGAAAAGGAAGCTTTTATTTGGAACCAACTGTCTACAACTTGAGGTGAGTAAGTATTGTGAAAGAAAAATATGTATGCTGTGGAGATTAAAATATAAAATTATCTTAAATATCAAGTTATTTTTAATCAAATTAAGATCAGAAGAAAAATATATTTTGGTTTTTATAAATTAATGTGAATTATACCATCACATTTGTATGATGCCACACCCATTCATGCTAAACTAGGAAGAAATACACACATTGATTATTTAGCAAATATTTATACTTTTTCATTTTTTAGAAAATAGAAGTAGAATATGATTATCTCAAAACTTGCAAGAAGTTGCTGACATTATATGACTTTCTGTGAAATACTTTTTAAAAAATTATACTTCACTATTATACTAAATGGAATTTCAAATTTTTATCTTTTGGTTTTAGACAAGATCATTTTATACATAATAATATTTTACTTTAATATTTTATCCAGAGGAATATATACTACAAATAAAGAATTTTAAGTACCTGGCAAAATATGTGCATAACTTTTTGATGCCTATACATTTGTTTCTGCAACAGTAACTGATAAACTAAGAAGGAGCATTGTTTTCAAGTTGAGTCTTTCTCTTAAAGGTTAAGTATATTGTACTTTAACCTCACCCTAGGACACTAAAGGTCATTAGTGAGTACAGTCTGAGCACTATGCATATGCTTCTAGAGCATATAGACTTCCCTTATTTAAATTTTGGTCTCAGCTTTAAAACACATTATCTAATATGCCATTCTTGATTTACTGCATCTAATTTAGATGCTTTTCCTATGTACTCTTATAGCACCTTACAGATAAGATTTACTCCTGTTGAAGATACAGTAAGGATTGTTGAAATAATAACAGAAGATTTAGAAAATTAAATAAACTTATTTGATAAAGCCACATCAGGGTTTGTGAAAGCTGACTCCAATTTTGAAAGACGTTCTACTGTGGGTAAAATACTATCAGACAACATTGCATGCTACAGAGAAATCATTCAAGAAAGGAAGACTCAATTGATGCAGCAAAGTTTATTGTTGTATTATTTTATGGAATTGCAAAGCAACCCCAGATTTCAGCAAGCACCACTCTGATCTTTCAGCAGCCATCAACACTGATGCAGGATCTTCAACAGCAAAAAAATTATATGATGGTTAATTTCAATGCAAGAATTTTGGTGATTATATAACATTTTAGTTTTTCATTGTTAATGCAGTATATCACATTGATTGATTTCAGGATATTGAACCACACTTGCACCCCGAAATTAACTTTTACTTGATTATGGTGCTTATAGTGTTGAATTTGGTTTGCTACTATGTATTTTGTTGAGGATTTTTGCACCTTTATTCATTAGGGATAGAGGCCTGTAGTTTTCTTTTCTTATAGTGTTCTTACCTGGCTTTGGTATCGGGGTAATGTTAGCCTCATAAAATAAATTTGGAAGTTTTTCCACCTCTTCTTTTTTTAGAAGAGTTTGAGAAAGATTGGTATTAATTATTCTTTCAATATTTAGTAAAATTCATCAGAGGAGTCATTTGGTCCTGGAATGATCTTTCTTTGGAGCATCTTGATTATTGATTCAATCTGCTTGCCAGTAATTGGTTTTCTTAGATTTTTAATTTTTTTTTTATGAATTAGTCTTGTTATGCTGTATGTTCCTTGTGATTTATCAATTTCTTCTAGGCTGTCCAAATTGTTGGCATATAATTTTTTCTTTTAATTTTAATTTCTTTTATGTTGACTGTTGCCATTTTTTATTTGACAATCAAAGGGAAAAAAAAGTTAGTTCCCCTGACTAAATAGTCAGGTATTACATGTTTGTTTATGTATTTATTTATTTATTTATTTTTAAGGGGGATTTTTAAATTGATTTTAATTTATTGTGTTGACATGGTTTCAAGTGTCTCACTCAATATAGCACCCTCTACACACTGCATCATGCCCCCCATTCCCCATGCAAAGTCTCTTTCCTCTGCCATTTCACTCTCTTTGCCTCCCCTCCCATTTGTTCCATTCTCTCTTTCCCTCTGGGAATTGCTAACCTGTTGTTTGTATCCATGTGTTATCTATATATCATTTGGCTAATCTCTTCACTTTCTTTGATCTCATTCCTTCTTCCTCCTTCTCTCTGATAGCTGTCCATCTGTTCCTTGTGATGCTACCTCTGTTTCTATTTTGTTCCTTAGTTTGTTGTATTCATTAGATTGCACATATAAGTGAAATAACATGGTATTTGTTTTTTCTGCCTGGTTTATTTCACTTAGCATAACAATCTGCAGGTCCATCTACATTGTCACAAAGTGTAAGAGTTCCTTCTTTTTCATGGCTATATAGTACTCCATTGTGTAAATGCATCGCTGCTTCTTTATCCACTCATCCACTGACTAACACTTGGGATGTTTCCAGATCTTGACTATTTTAAACAATGGTGCAATGAACATGAGGTTCATATCTTCTTTTGAATTAGTGTTTTTGAATTCTTAGGATATATTCTTAGAAGTGGGATACCTGGGTCATAAGGCAGTTACACTTTGAATTTTTTGAAGAAATGTCACACTGTTTTCTACAGTGGCTGCACAAATCTCTATTCCCACCAATAATTCGGTTTCCCTTTTCTCCACACTGCCATTAAGACTTATTGTTTGTTGATCTGTTAATGAAAGCCATCTGGCAGGTGTAAGGTGGTATTTCATTCTGGTTTTAATTTCCATTTCTCTAAGAATTAGTGACCGTTGAGCATTTTTTTATATGCCTGATGGCCATCTGTATATTGTCTTTGGGGAATTATCTATTCAGTTCCTCTGCCCATTTTTTAACTGGATTGTTTACCTTCCTGGTGTTGAGTTTTTGAAGTTCTTTATAAATTTAGGTTCTTAATCCCTTATCAGAGACATCGGCAAATATGTTCTCCCATAAAGTGGGTTGTCTTTATCTTTTGTTAATGGTGTCTTTTGCTTTGCAAAAGCTGTTTAGTTTGATACAGTCTCATTGTTTATTTGGACGTCAACCATTATTTGTAACTTGTCGTGGGCTACCTGTCTGGAGCTATTGTTCTGTTCACTGATTGTGTTTGCATTTTCTGTGTCTGGTTGTGTGTGGGAGGGGCCAACCTATGTATAAGGATCAGCTTTCTCCTGCTAAGAGCTGATAGCAGCTCTGAAATAGGGCCCAAATTCGTAAGATTTGCATCTACTTTTCAGCTCCCCCACCTCCTCTTGCAGCTGCCTGGTCTTTCCACAGAGTGTTCTGTAGAAAGAGAGTAGAGTAGGCCCAGACTGGTCTCACCCAACCAACCCCTCACAAGTTGCAAGCTCATTGGGTTAGGGCAGCTGAGGTTTTGAATACAATGTTAGTGGGACCCTTACTTCAGGGGTCTCTTGGTCAGTAACTCAGTATGGGGAATGTGACGCTTACCTCAGAGCCTAACCCCTCAGCAACTGCAAGATACACCAACACTATTTCTTCCCAGAGAGGTGAGCAGCAGGTTCAGGTTGTGTTGTGCTGACAGTACCCTCTGCAGAAGCTCTTTCAGCTGGACAGCCTCTGCTCTCAAGGAGGAAGATTGAGAGAATGTTACATTGAGCTTCATAGTGATCCTTCTGGAACTTGGTTAAGCCCCTTGACCAGTCCCAATAATAGACTTCAAGGAACTCACACATCAAATGTCTCTGCTCTAAACCTTTGTCTTTACCCCCTGTGAAACTTAGGCCAGTAGGGCAGGATATCCAGGACTTTGGCAAGCTGATAATGAAGCTCTATGTCATCCAAAATATGTGAGCTGCTGTGTGTAGGTGTTGACCACAGAAAGCAGAATTTGCCTCTGCTGAGTTTGGTACCTGGAGAGCTCTCCTTTTGGATATGCTGCAGGACCCTAAGGCTAGTTGGGTCCTGCTCTGATGCAGACTATAGCTGGCCACTGTATGTGATGGTTCTGGGCCTCTTAGTAAGGAAGCTGGGTGAAGACCAGTGTAAGACACTGCTCATGACTGGTCCTCAGCAACCTTTTTGGACGCATAAGCAAGCCAGTGTTTGTGGCTACCTCTGCTGGGCTTAGGTGCACATGGAAGGACAAAACTGCACACCTAGGGTGGCTTTTACTAGCACTAGGTGTGGGGAAAGTCAGCAAAATGCTCAAAGTTTTTTGAGAACTACCTCTTGCAACTTCTATCTACCAGCTGCCTTTTGGGCGTGGCCTCTGAAAAAGCTTCTGGTAGTCTAGAGCCTGGGACAATCAGAGATTGATTAAGAAAGGTGGTAGATTTAGCTCCGACATCAGGACCACCCCAGGTGTCAGTCTGTCTTGTATTTTTTCATAGACCTCAGTAAGTTGTGGCCACTAAGGGTTCAGTGGGTGTGGTCTTTGAGACCTAGAGATTTGGTCTGTGCACAGTCCAGTTTATCCTGAGTCTCCCATGGGACTTAACCACCAATCATATTCTCAATAAAGTGGGGGGGGGACTCCAGCTTCAAGGCCAGACAACTGAGTCATAGTTAGGCCCCTTGTTTCCTGTGCAAGGCTGCTCACTCCTCAAAGGGACCCAATCTCCACAGGGTGAATGAGGAGAGATTCCCGAAGGTGAGGCAATTGCTTTCCCCCAGGTTGTTGCTGCATGGAAAGGTCGCTACACTCAAGAAAGATGGCGACTGCAGTATTGAAGAATAACTTAGCACAGGGGTTCCAGTGACTGTCCCCAACTGCATCTCTCCTCGAGGCTGTTAATTTTACATTATCTACATGTGTCTCTCAGCTTTCCTTCTGCTGGAGCCCAGAGTATGTGACTGTGAACAATATTTTCTACATTGGTCCTTTTAGAGGAAATCTGTGTTTTGAGATCTCCCATCCTTTCCTTGTAGATAGAAACCTCTCCTCTTTTCACTTCCAAATGTTATGTGTGGGCACCTCATCTAGACTCTGGAGTTCTAAGATGGGGCCAGCAGCCTGAAGTTTAAGACCAACTCCTCTCAGGAAAAATTTTCCCCCAGTGAAAGTCCCTTCGGGGGCAACCTTTTTATATATCTGTCCTTCCCACTAGCCTCAATGTGGCCTCCTCTGTGACTCCTTGGCTATAGACTCCTCCTCATTTAGTCCTAAGTTGCTTTTTAGGATAATTGTTCTTAAATTTAGTTATAACTGTAGTTAAGTCCTGAGAGGTGGCATTGGAATGAATGTCTGCCTTCTTTGTTTCCATTTTTGAACTTTGTTCGCATATACTCATTAATAATAATATTTTATAATCCGTTGCGTTTCTGTGATCATCAGTTGTAATGTTTCCTCTTTTAGTTATAATTTTATTTATTTAAATACTCTTTTTTTTTGGTCATCTAGCTGAAGGTTTATCTATTACACTGGGGAACAATTTTTTTGTTTGTTTCCTGTTGCATGAAGTTTTAGAATTGTTTATATATATTTCTGCATCGTTGATTACAAGTCTGAAGTCCGTCTTTTAGTACATGCTCTAGTTTTTATGCAATTTTAATTTATTTTAGTTACAGTTTATGGCATGCATTGGTTTTTTTAATTGGAGTTAAAGAAAAATGACTCTTGAATTGAAACCACAAGGAAATTAATGTTTTACAAACATCACTTTTACATAATTGTAGTTGTTTTTAAATGTAAAAAAAATGTTATCTGATAAAAACACCACTTATTTTGTTTTAAGATTGAATCATGGCTTCTTCAAGTAGGCGTAAATGTAAGTATAGTCCTGACACCTTCTGTTATATATGTGGCTGTTACACACTTCAACATCAAAGGCGCAATATCTCATCATTTGTGACACATGCATATATTGCCTAATTTCAAGTTCCCCTTGGCAATCAAGACAAGAATTAGGCTCCTCAGATTATGTGTCATAATTGTGAGGAAACGATTCATGACTGGACAAAAGGAAAATGCAAAGGAATGCCTTTTGGTATTCCCATGGTTTGGCATGAACCTAAGGACCAGAGAAGTGACTGTTATTTCTGTCTGATCCATACAAAGGGCATCGGCAAGAAAATACGGCATATGATCGCATATCCTAATATTCCTTCAGCAATATGACCTATCCCACACTCTGAAACACTCCTGATTCCAGTTTTCAATGGTTTTATTTCTTCTAAGGATGAAGAAAGTGCACATGGTGAGCAAGTATATTTTGATAAGATGCATGAGGAAATGGTTGTAGAATCTGAAGGGTCTTCTTCTGATGCCAAGCAGTCATTAACCCCTCAGCAGTTTAGCCAACCCGAATTGAATGACTTAGCAAGGGATTTGGGCCTATCAAAGAAAGCAGCTGAGTTATTAGTCTCCATGATTCAAGAAAAGGATGTACTTCACTGGTCAGGTAAAGTATCCCATTTCAGTAAGCATGAACAAATTTTTGTGGACTTTTCTTCTGAAGACAAACACTTTGTTTGCTGTCACGATATCAGTAGTCTTCTCAGCCAGCTAGGTGTTACCACTTACAGTCCAACAGAATGGCGGCTATTTCTTGACAGCTCTAAACGGAGTATGAAATGTGTTCTTTTACACAATGGTAATGTTTATGCAGCGGTTCTAATTGGTTATTCAACTAATTTGTGAGAAGATTATAATGACATAAAAATTGTCCTCGACTTCCTGAAGTATGAGGAGCATAACTGGATCATTTGTGTGGATCCTAAAATGGTAAATTTCCTGCTAGAACAACAGAGAGGTTTCATGAAGAATCCTTGCTTTCTGTGTTTGTGAGACAGCCGAACTCGGGAAAAACACTGGACACAGAATGAATGGCTGAAATGTGAAGCTCTGGAAGTAGGGATGCAAAATATTGTGAATGAACCTGTAGTTAATCGAGACAGGATCATTTTCCCCCCACTTCACATCAAACTTGGCTTAATGAAGCAGTTTGTTCAGACTTTGAATAGAGAAAGTGAATGCTTTCAGCATATAATTTCTGTTTTTCTTGCTTTATCTTTCAAGAAGATAAAAGCAGGTGTATTCGATGGTCCTCAAATTCGAACCCTCATATGTGACAAAGAATTTTCCAGGAAGATGTATAAGGAGGAGAAAGTAACATGGCAGTCTTTTGTGGCAGTTACAAAGAACTTCCTTGGCAACAAAAAAGCAGAAAACTATGAATTTCTGGTTCAAAGGATGCTGTTGGCTTTCCGTAACATCGGATGTAACATGAGCATAAAGATTCACTTCCTGAACAGTCACCTTGATAAGTTTCCTGAAAATCTTGGAGCTGTTAGTGATGAGCAGACTACTGCTGGAGCATCAAACGAGATTGTCCTCTACAAGTATACAAACATAAGAGCTACAAACGCAAATTTTTGCCTGAATGGAATTTAAATAAGTTTTGCACAAATTTTATGATTAAAATAAGTAATTTAATATGTTCTATTTTGAAATTGTAAACAAATTCTGATGTAATCATATCTTTTAGTGTATCAGTATATTTACTGCATTATATAAATTATTATATTTTCACAAAGATGATGCCCAAGAAGACATTCTACTTCATTTTGTTAAACTAAATGTTGAAAATTTGACAATAAGATGAAAACATAAAGTCTTGAATTGCAAAAAAACAGTAGCTTACAGAGAAAACCTTGTGTCAGATTTGAGATCAGAACACTTGAATTAGGTAAGAACAAGTGTTTTTGTGGATGCAATAATTTTTTTTCCCCAGTATTATGTTTACCTTTTAAAAAATGAGCTTTTAGGCCCTGGCCAGTTGGCTCAGTGGTAGAGCGTTGGCCTGGCATGCAGAAGTCCCGGGTTCGATCCCCAGCCAGGGCACACAGGAGAAGCGCCCATCTGCTTCTCCACCCCTCCCCCTCTCCTTCCTCTCTGTCTCTCTCTTCCCCTCTCGTAGCCAAGGCTCCACTGGAGCAGGGTTTGCCCGGGGCACTGAGAATGGCTCTGTGTCCTCTGTGTCAGGCTCTAGAATGGCTGTGATTGCGGCAGAGCGACGCCCCAGAATGGGCAGGGCATTGCCCCCTGGTGGGCATGCCGGGTGGATCCCGGTCGGGTGCATGTGGGAGTCTGTCTGACTGCCTCCCCGTTTCCAGCTTTGGAAAAGTAAAAAAAAAAAAAAAGAGCTTTTAGTCTCTATTTCATTTATTTCTGTTCTAATCTTTTTTAATATGTCTATCCTTTTTCAAACTGGGGGATGTAGTTTTTTCTTCTTTTTCTAGGTTCCTGAGATAGATATTTAGATTTTTTATTTGAGATTTTTTTTCTTTTCTCTTTTTAAATAAATTTTATTAATTTTAATGGGGTGACATCAATAAATCAGGGTACATATATTCAAAGAAAACATGTCCAGGTTATCTTGTCATTCAATTATGTCTTTTTCTTAATGTAGGTGTTTCTCACTATGAACTTCCCTCTAGGAACTGCTTTGGCTGCATCCCATAAGTACCTATATTTTGTTTCCATTTTCATATTCCTCAAATGATGTTTTTAGTTTTTGTTTTGCGTTTCTTCTTTGTCCCATTGGTTGTTCAAGAGCATGTTGTTTAATTTCCACATATATGTAAATATTTAGTTTTTTACTTGTAATTTATTTCTAGTGTCGTACAACTATGGTCAGAAATGATGTTTGATATGGTATCAAACCTTCTCAAATTTATTAAAGCTTGTGTTTACCCTAACTGATGATATATTCTGTAGAATATTCATTGGACACTTGAAGATACTGTTTATTGTGGTTCTTTTGATTGAAATATTATGTATATCTGTTAGGTTTATTTGGGCTAGCTTGTCATTTGCATTCCATTGTTTTCTTATTGCTTTTCTATCTGAATTATTTACTTACTGTTGAAATAAGGAGATTGAATTCCTCTATTATTATATTGCTAACTATTTCTGCTTTTAGATAGGTTAATATGGGCTTTTTATATTCACATGCTCTTATGCTGGGTAAATATACCTATTTACAAAAGTTATATCTTTTTGATGAATTGACCTTTATATTGTTATATAATAACATTCTCTGCCTTTTCACACATGCTTTGGCTTAAAATCTATTTTGTCTGATATAAATATAGCTACATCTGTTTTTTTTTGGTTCATTTGAATGGAACATTGTTTTCCCTCCCTTTATTTTAAGTTTATGTACTTTTTTAAAATTTATATATTTTCATAAGAACTGAAATTAAACTTTGTTAGGCAGCATGTATAGTTAGATGTTGTTTTCTAAATCCATTCATCCACTCTATTCCTTTGGAATATTTAGTACACTCACACATAAATATTTAAACGTATGGAATTGCTATTTCTATTTTGTTGTTTCTGGTTGTTTTGATATTCCTTTGTTTCTATATTACTCTCTATTTTTATGTGATGATTTTTTTGTGTTAGTATGCTTTGATATATTTCCACTTATCTCTTATGTATCTTTTATAGGTTTTTGCTTTGTGGATACAAAGATGCTTACATTAAACATTTTATAGGAGGTTATTTTAACCTGATAACAAGTCAACTTCAACCTGGCCAGTCGGTGGCGCAGTAGATAGAGAATCAGACTGAGATGCAGAGGACCCAGTTTGGAAATCTCGAGGTCTCCAGCCTGAGTGTGGGGTCACTGGCTTGAGCACAGGTTCACCAGCTTGAGCGCAGGGTCATTGGCTTCAGCATGGAATCACAGACATGATCCCATGGTCATTGGCTTGAGCCCAATGTTGCTGGCTTGAGCAAGGGGTCAGTCACTCAGCTGGAGCGCCCGGATCAAAGCACATATGAGAAAGCAATCAATGAACAACTAAGGAGCCGAAACAAAGAATTGATGCTTCTCACCTCTCTCTCTTCCTGCCTATCTGTCCCTATCTGTCCCTCTCTCTGGCTCTGTCACACACACACAAAAAAAATTAACTTCAAACTCATACAAAAAGCTCTACATGTTACACTGTCCTCTCAATTTTATATTTCTATGTCATAATTTACCTTTTTTACATTGTGTATCCATTAACAAATTATTGTAGTTACAGTAATTTTTAATACTTTTATATTTTAATATTCACACTAAAGCTATAAATGACTTGCTTATCATCATTATAATATTATTCTGAATTTAACTTTATTTACCTTTACAACTGAGTTTTATATTTTCATATGTTTTCTTGTTACTAATCAGCATCCTTTTGTTTTAGTTAAATAAGTCTCTAATTTGTCTTGGAAAGGTGGTCTAGTGGTGATCAACATCCTTAGCTTCCTTGTTTTGACTGGGAAAATTGGTTTTTCTCCAATTCTGTAGGATAACTTTGCCAAGTAATCTTGTTTGGTAGTTTTTACATATTTTTATTTTTTAGCACTTTGAATATATTATCCCACTCCATTCTGGCCTGCAAAGTTTCTGCTGAAAAACATGCAGATTGTGTTATGGGCTTTATCTCATATTGTACCAAGTTGGTTTTTGGCTGGTTAGATAATATAGCCACTTTTTCCAGTCTTGAAAGAACGGTCTTATATAGGAGATAAAATTCGTCATAAGCTCAACCTGTGCTCCTGGTTGTCTTTAAAACTTTGTGATTGTTTAAGTTACCATTCTTTCTCTTTTGTTGAAGGTGTGCCAAGACCTGTCAGTGTCCCAAATTGATGAATCAATAAGTACCTGGGTGCAGGCTAATTAGAAGCTGGATCCTCAGGCAGCATCTGGAAAAGTATGTTGGTATGCCCCTTCCAGGGAAAAATAGGGAGACAGGCATTAGTCCCTGCTCCTTCCATGCCAGTTTTGGGTTTGGATCTGCTCAGAGACATTCCTGCATTTATTTAAAAACTGCTTCTTTATTTGCTATATCGTCCTGTGGTATTGATGAACACAAACCTTATTGACTGTCAGAGTTAGATGATTTGGAGGACTGTCCCTTAAACCAGCAGCCACAAAAGCTGGGGAACTCGATGAGCATACAAGCTTTTTCCACAGGTACTGGTGACTTGGTTTTATTGTTGTTGCCAGAAGGAAGAGGCAAGGTAAATGTCTACTGGCTTTTCCATTCTCTGTGGAGGTGTGTAGCCAGTGCCTAGATTTTGCTAAATCAGAAGCCAGGCCCTCAATAAATAGTTTATAAAGCATGAAGTTAAAACCCTTTCAGAAAAAGCTGGGAAATGGGAAGTTTTTGCTTGCTCCCTCCATGCCGAGCTTTTGGGAGATAATTGTAGCAAATACTTGCAGGCTTACACTCATTAAGAACTGCTCCTTTGACCCTGGCCAGTTGGCTCAATGGTAGAGCACTGGCCCAGCGAGTGGAAGTCCCAGGTTTGATTCCTGGTCAGGGCAAACAGGAAAAGCGCCCATCTGCTTCACCATTCCTCCCCTTCCCCTTTCTCTCTCTTCTCTTCCCGCAGCCATGGCTTGATTGCTTCAAGTGCATCAGCCCCCGGAGTTCTTAGGATGGTTCCATGCAGCCTCCATCTCTGGTGCTAAAAATAGTTTGGTTGCAAGCATGGCCCAAAATGGGCATGGCATCAACCCCAGATGCAGGTTGCCAGGTGGATCTTGGTTGGGGTGCATGAAGAAGTCTATCTATCTCTTCTCCTCTCACTTGTAAAAAAAAATAAAAGGACAGTTTCTTTGATTTCTGTAGTCCTGTGAGACTTGTGAATGCAAGTTCCACCTGCTCCCAGAGTGAGACGATTTGAGAGACTGTTGCTCAAGTAATAGCTTCAAGAGTCAGGGAACCCAATGTGTACACAAGCTCCTTCCAAGAAAACACTGGTTATTTAGTTTCATTGTTCTGGCAGCCAGAGGGAGAAATTTGGGAAAGTGTCCATTTCCCAGTCTCTGTTGGAAATTTGCAGCCCAACCCTAGATTTGTGTTAATTTAGAAACTCGACCCTCAGGCAGCAGCTAATAAAGAATGCAATCAGACCCTTTTCAGAGTAAGACTGGGAGATGGGTATTTTTGCCTGCACCCTCTACATGGAGCCTTGAAGGGTGAGCTGTGGCCAGTGTATGTGTGCCTGTGTGAAATGTTTCTTTGATTGCTATAATCTTATGGGTCTTGTAGATATAAGCACTGTTGGCTTTCAAAGCTAGGTGTAGAGCTGTCCCTTGGATTGAAGTCTTAAATATCGGAGTGCTGGATATGTAGTCTAAACCCACCACTACAGAGGGTGAAGTATTGAGTAGGGGGTTCCCTTTTTTGTGACAGAGACAGAGAGAGGGACACATAAGGACAGATAGGTAAGGAGAGAGATAAGAAGCATCAATTCTTCTTTGCAGCACCTTAGCTGTTCATTGATTGCTTTCTCATATGTGCCTTGACCTAGGTGCTACAGCAGACCAAGTGATGCCTTGCTCAAGCCAGTAACCTTGGTCTCAAGCTGGTGAGCTGTGCTCAAATCAGTTGAGCATATGCTCAAGCCATTACCTCGGGATTTTGAACCTTGGTCTTCTGTGTCCCAGTCCAATGCTCTATCCACTGTGCAACCGCCTGCTCAAGTGGTTCCTTTCTAATTGTAAGGTGCCAGGCCGGGTAGCAGATTTGTGATGAAACTGCGTCTCAATATATCTTATTTGTTTCAATGTGGGTATTTTTTTATTCATTTGCTCTGTAAGAATCACTACACCTAGCTTTTGGATTTGTTTCAGAGGGTATTGCTCTTTGTGTAACAGTGTATTCAATACATCCTTTAGAGGAGGGATGTTACTATGTTGACATTTTGGTTGACTCTATAATCTGCTTCATTAGTGAGCTCCTTTGCAAAGCACACAGCTAAATTTCATTTGTGGGTTAAAATATCAAATACAAGTTCTTTATAAATTTTGGTTATTAACCCCTTATCAGACGCTATGTCAAATATATTCTCCCATTGTGTAGTTTGTCATTTTATTCTGTTATTGTCTTTAGCTGTGCAGAAGCTTTTTAGTTTGATAAAGTCCCATTTGTTTATCCTGTCTTTTATTTCACTTGCCTGTGGAGACAAATCAGCAAATATATTGCTGCGAGAGATGTCAGAGAGCTTACTGCCTATGTTTTCTTCTAAGATGCGTATGGTTTCACGGCTTACATTCAAGTCTTTTATCCATTTTGAGTTTATTTTTGTAAGTGGTGTAAGTTGGTGGTCTAATTTCATTTTTTTGCAGGTAGCTGTCCAGTTTTCCCAACACCATTTGTTGAAGAGGCTGTCTTTACTCCATTGTATTGTCTTACCTCCTTTGTCAAATATCAGTTGTCCATAGAGCTGTGGGTTTATTTCTGAGTTCTCTGTTCTGTTCCATTGATCTATGTGCCTGTTCTTATGCCAGTACCATGCTGTTTTGAGTACAATGGCCTTATAATATAACTTGATATCTGGAAGTGTGATACCTCCTGCTTTTTTCTTCCTTTTCAAGATTGCTGAGGCTATTCGAGTTCAGCATTTGCCATATTCCCCCCTTAATCTATAGACAGACAGCAAATATTTACATATGGTGTTCCCACTATAAAAACTGCTGTCTTAGGGACAAAAGCTGATAAACTATTTCAGCAGTTCCTCCTTCTTCAAAGACTTATATGTCAACATAGAGCTCCATGTTTCATAGGACATACTCAAGCTCACTCCATGCTCCCTGGGGGGCACAAGGGAATGCCCCCCCTTTTTTTTAGTATTTTTTCTTTTATTTATTTATTTTTTGTATTTTTCTGAGGATGGAGATGGGGAGGCAGTCAGACAGACTCCTGCATGCGCCTGACTGGGATCCACCTGGCATGCCTACCAGGGGGGAATGCTCTGCCCATCTAGGGTGTTAAAAAAAATCAAATACATATTTGTATTAATATGTTTATCAATTAAGATAAATTATTTACTCACCTTGTATGAAGTAAACCTCATCTATTTTATAGTCTTTATTTTTATTATCTTTATACTTTTCATGTTTCTATAATTCTCAGTCATCTACCTCATCTTGTGTTTCGTTTCTTCCCATACCCTATTATATATACAAGTCACCAAGTCATGCTTTTTGTCTTGCCTTTCTCCTTTTTTCTCCTCCTCTCTACTTCTCCTTTTTTATTTTCCTTCCTCCCTTCCTCCCTTCCTTTCCTTCCTTCCTTCCTTCCTTCCTTCCTTCCTTCCTTCCTTCCTTCCTTCCTTCCTTCCTTCCTCCCTCCCTCCCTCCCTCTCTCCCTCCCTCTCTCCCTCTCTCCCTCCCTCTCTCCCTCCCTCTCTCCCTCTCTCCCTCCCTCTCTCCCTCTCTTCCTTCCTTCCTCCTTCCCTTTCTATTTTTATTTCCTTTCTTCTTCTGTTATTTCTTTCATTTTTCTCCCCATTCTCCCTTCTACCCTGCTTATCTGCTTGTCTGAAGTAATATATGAAAAGTCTTATCCCCAGTGCTGGGAATACTGCTGTGAACAAAAATTTGAACAAGAAATTGACAGATTTGCGAAGATTATGGCAAAGACATTTCTAAAAACATACTCAAGCCCTAATGGAATCACGAAGAAATCGAAAGTTGCAATGCCTCAAAATTACTTTCAAAAAAAATTTCACCTAAAGCAATATTGAAAAATGAAAAAAGAAAAGATGTCGGCCAGTTTAAGATGTGTACACTAGAACAGGTGCAGAAAAAATTGGTTATTATTTAAAAGACACTGTCAGAGAAAGATCAGACATAACATTAGGTATCTTCAAAAAAATAAACAAAACTAGTACCAAAGCAGGAAATATGCATTATGTATACCTGAATTGAGAAACCCAAGAGAACAATATATATTAACTGCGTTTTTGATTTATTGATTGATTTTAGTTAAGAGAGAAAGAGTCAGAGAGAGGAACATCAAGATGCTCTTGTATGTGCCTTGACCAGGGATTGAACCAGCAACCTCTGTGCTTTGGGACAATACTCTAACCAACTGAGCTGTCCGGCCAGAACTAAATTAACTGTATTGAAATTTAGATGAATGAAACATATTAAAAATATTACTAAGGATATTTAGAAAACACAAATAACTATGTTTTTGATTCCCCCAGTTCAGCTGCATAATATGAATTATATACTTGACCAAGGTCATTGTCTCATCTTACAAAGGATTAATTATTTTCTTGACTTTATTGTTAGGCCAGCCAAAGGAGGGACACACAGACCTGATGAGTTTTATAAAAAGTTTATCCATCTGTAAAACAGACAAGCTGAGACCCTAGTGACATCAGTGGAGAGCTACAGGCAGTGGGTGTCTGATAGAGGCATTGCTGCACGCATTTGCTGGCATGAGGTTGGGTGCACCTGGACAGCTTATATTAGCATATCCTGGTTTGTAGCCTTCGTCACAAACTGTCTCCTTTTCCAAACCCTCAGGCCTCTCCAGAAGGCCTTGTCCCAAGGACACTTCCCAGAGACTCTCCAGGATCGGGGGAATTGTTTAAGGGGAAGGAGAGGTTGGGTGAGAGAAATTTGAGTTTTAAAGGAACCATGAATTTAAAGGAACCCTGTACCCAAACCTAACATTTATTTCACATGAGAAAAATATTAAAAAAATAAATCTTAACTGGTTACAAAACAATAAAAAAGAGAATTCTAATTCTTGCTACATTTTTTTTTCTATATGGATAAATACTATAACTACATTATGCTCTGCATAGATGTGGGAAACGAGGAAGAATGGAAAATAAGGAAAAGGGATAAATGAAGAAATCTTTATTTACTCTAGAGATTTTGTTATTAAGGAATTCTTATTAAAAAAATTGGTCTAGTGAATGAGAAGCTTATTTTCTGTCACTGTTTCAACTTGCAACCCTTACTTTTTCAAGATAAATTTGAAGGCCTGACCTGTGGTGGTGGAGTGGATCAAGCATTGACCTGGAATGCTGATGTTGCCGGTTCAAAACCCTGGGCTTGCCTGGTCAAGGCACATACGGGATTGATTCTTCCTGCTCCTCCCCTCCTTCTCTCTCTCTCTCTCTCTTCTCTAAAATCAATCAATAAATAAAAATAAATAACTTAGAAAAGATAAATTTGAAGTCACCCCTCTCTTCCTTTCCCATCCTCATAGTCTCATCTCAAAGTTTTTTAAAAAAAAATATTTACTTTTGTTGTTATATCAATCGATTCCTGACAGAATTTGCATGCACACATTTGTAGGCATAATTCCTAATACTAAAATATGAAAATATGAATATAAGATCAGAAAAATATTTTTAAAACAAAAAGAATAATAATAATAAGCTAATATTTTCAATGTGGATAAATTGAAGTTTGCAATCTTTTTTTTTTTTTTTTTTTTTTTTTTTTATTTTTCTGAAGCTGGAAACAGGGAGAGACAGTCAGACAGACTCCCGCATGCGCCCGACCGGGATCCACCCGGCACGCCCACCATGGGGCGGCGCTCTGCCCACCAGGGGGCGATGCTCTGCCCATCCTGGGCGTCGCCATATTGCGACCAGAGCCACTCTAGCGCCTGGGGCAGAGGCCGAGGAGCCATCCCCAGCGCCCGGGCCATCTTTGCTCCAATGGAGCCTTGGCTGCGGGAGGGGAAGAGAGAGACAGAGAGGAAAGCGCGGCGGAGGGGTGGAGAAGCAAATGGGCGCTTCTCCTGTGTGCCCTGGCCGGGAATCGAACCCGGGTCCTCCGCACGCTAGGCCGACGCTCTACCGCTGAGCCAACCGGCCAGGGCGAAGTTTGCAATCTTTAAGCACAACTATTTCAAATGAAGAATACATAAAATTAACATTTGCATAAGTGTTTAATTGCAAGAAAAAATCAAATTACGCCTGATATTAACATGGTAATTTTTAACAGAATAATTTATTTGCTTTGAAACTAAGGAAGATAGCAGGGCATTAATAACTCTCTCCATGGGAATCTCTTTTAATAAGGAACAACAGAAAATGAAAAAAAAATGAATAATATCATATAAGCTTGTTTCTTTACTTTCAATGACTGATGGTTGTAGGTCTCAGGTAAGTTGGGTATGAAGATGTAGTAACTTGATTTCTTTACCAAGAAAAATAACAAAAACAAGAAAAACCTTAGTACCAAAAATAGTGTAAGAATCTGTATAGATCTCACAATATCAGCAGATGTTCTTCCCAGGTTACTAATAAAAAAATGGTTTTTTAAAATTAAAATTGCTTCTTTGTTAATTAAAGAGAGTCCAGTAGCAGACTTTCTAAAGACAAGCAACAAGAAAATCTTTATTTTTATATTATTTCTAAAATGTTTTTATCAGCACCCATTTTAATATTGGTCTGTATTCAAGATGTTAATCATTTATGTCATCGATCATTTTATCCTGATCCCATATCCTGTTCTTAGAAAGTCTACTCCTGTGCACATTTCAGAAAGTATATGTTTGTAGTTCTTGCAGAGAGGGCAGTGGTGCACACAGTCCCAATCTCCTGATATAAGATACATCAGTCAGATACCGGTAATTGAAAAGTGGATCATAAAGACTCCAGCCAGTCTCTGTCAGGTGCTCAGTAGCAGCCATGTTTGAAAAATATACATTGAAAATCAGTAAAACCTGGTGTTTTAGCCCTGGTTAGCAAACTAACTCAGTGGTAAAGTGTCAGACTGGTGTGCGGATGTCCCTGCTTTCATTCCTAGTCAAGGCACACAATAGAGGCGACCATTTGCTTCTCTTCCCTCCTTTTCCCTGCTTGTCTCTCTTTTTCTCTTCTCCTCCTGCAGCCATAGTTCAATTGGTTCAAATGCATTGGCCCTGGATGCTGAAGATGGTTCCAGGGAACTTCTGCCTCAGGTGCTAAAAATAGCTCAGCTGTGAACATGGCCCCAGATAGGCAGAGCATTGGCCCCAGACAGGGTATGCTGGACAGATCCTGGTCAAAGAGCATGCAGCAGTCTGTTTCTTTATCTCCCCTCCTTTCACTTAAAATACAAACAAACAAACAAACAAAACCTAGTGTTTAAGTTGGTTACAGCTGCTACAACAAAATGCTACAGGCTAGGTGGCTTATAAAGAACATAAATTTATTTCTCAGAGTTCTGAAGGCTATCAGTCTAAGATAGGGTGCCAGCATGGTTTGGTGAGGGCCTTCTTCCAGGTCTCAGATTTTTCATTGTGTCCTCACATGTCAGTGCAATGTAGGGAGCTCTGTAGGCCTTATTTATAAGGACACTAATATCAATCCTGTGAGCTCTAACCTACTGACCCAATTACCTCTCAAATACCCCAGCTCCTAATGCCTTGGGGATTAGAATTTCAATATATTAGTTTCAGGAAAAAAAACACTGAGACCATAACATTCTACTTTTGGAACCTCAAGTTAATATTATCACATGCAAAATGCATTCATTCCATATCAATAGTCCTAAATACCTTAATTCATTCCAGCATTTACACAAAAGTTTAAAATCTATAAGTCTCATCTAAATTGCATATGGGTGAGAATCAAAGTACAGTTGTTCCTCGCCATATCTCAGTTCACTTTTTATGGTCTCACGGTATTGCGGATTTTTAAATTGTATATATCTAACTTTGTAGCTCAGATTTTTCGCTATATTGTGCAATTTTGTGGTTTATAGGTATTTTTATATATTTATTATTTTAATTATTTTTGTGATAAAATAAGCATTTTCCACCCTAAAAAATTGAAGACAATGTAAAAATATTAGTTAAAACATATTAAAAGAATATTAAATAAAATAAAATACATAGCGTACAGCAGATGAGTAGACAAAGATTTACATGTATGAAAAATGCAGCTATGGATGCTTCCACTTGAGCTAGTTTGCCCATGTGAGATCGCACACAGCATACTATTGGTTGATGGATGAGAGACGACCAACCTGAGCACTGTATTTACCTAAGTTTCAGAGTATAGAAAGTGTTTAAGAGCATAGGAAGTGTTTATAAGTGTGAGAAAGGTTAATAACAATGTGGGGAAGGTTTAAAAGAGTGTGGGGAGGGTTTATAAAACCTTAAAATATATATGAATAATAAAATAAATATAAGGTCACTACTTCACAGATTTTTGCCTATTGCGGGGTGTTTTTGAACCTAACCCCCCAATAGACGAGGGGCCACTTCTTTTGATGATTGGTAGTCATTGATTAAATATAAGAGATTGTACATTTTACCATTATATGTTAAATATATTTTTGCATTTTTATAAATATTCTTGAACTTTGTTCTGAGATGTCTTAAGTTACTAGAATACTGTACGATTCTTTTTTAGTCTTGCTTTAACAATTTATTAGGAATGACCAAAGTGATATTACATCTTGTATTAATTATTTACAACTAGTGATGAAAGAACATTTTGTGTATTCTACTTTATGCCCCATGAATCACGAAGTTTTTTTAGTATGCCAGGAGAGAGCAAGCGTTATTATCAGCTCTAATAGAGAACTGGACACATTTTCTTCTAATTTTCTCAGGTGATTATTTTCCAACCCCTGGTGATTCCTCAACATGTTCATACTGATTAGTACTCTGCTAAATATTCAAGGGGAACCCTCAACAATCACAAGAGTTATCTCTCAATTCAACTCTCCCATTTCTGCTACTCTCTCTGTGTTTAGTAAGACCCCTCAATTCAATGAGTATTTCAGGCTCAGTTGTATTTTCTGTTTCCATGTAATGGCCTGAAAATTCTTCCAAGACAGTAAGCTGGGCAATTATAAGGCTCACCTCATTTACTTCACATCTGTCTCTCTCTCTCTCTCTCTCTCTTTTCCCCCCTTCTTTTCCAAGTGAGAGTAGGGGAGATAGGCAGACAAACTCCCACATGCACTTGGACAGGGATCAATCTGGCAAACCCTTTCTGGGGCCGATGCTCTGCCCATCTGGGGCCCTGCTTGCAACCAAGCTATTTTTAGTGCCTGAGGTAGAGGTTTTTTTGGAGCCATCCGCAATGCCAAAGCAGATGTTCTCAAAACAATATAGCCATGGCTTCAGGAGGGGAAAAGAAAAAGAAAAGGGGGAGACAGAGTAGTGAAGAAGCGGATGGTCACTTTCCCTGTGTGCCTGACTGAGAATTGAACCTGGGACATCCGCATGCCCAGCTGACACTCTACCATTGAGCCAACCAGCCTGGTCTCTTTCACATCTCTGAAGGATAGCTTGCCGTCATTACCTGACATCAAAGTCTTAATTATTGCTAATATATTATATCTGTTTTTGTTTGTTTATTTTTGTATTTATTTGAGGCAGAATGGTAATTCAATTTCTCTTATTCCATCCTGTCTTGAAAACAAAATAATGCTTATATTTTAGAAGATAAATGCTAGACATGTGCTGCAGTTTCAACCTATCAATTAAAGAAATTTTACTGTTAGTTATTAATGACAATTGAATTTGTTTTATGTTATAAAGTCATATATTTATCACAATAATTTTTTTACTTTGCATACCTAAAAAAAGTTTCATTTTTTTCATGCTTTTAATCCAAAATTTGTTGACTACTCTCCATAAGCAAGAAACCCAATATTTTGTTATACTGAAACTGTCCTGGGAGAGTTATAGCACTCATTTTGACAAAATTTAATCTCTGATTATTATTTTTGAGTGATTGCTTTCGAAGTTAATGTTTTGGAGAGTAGATTTTATAGTCCTTGTTTTATAGATGTAGGTAAATTATCTTTAAAAGGTTTAATATGTGTGTTAAACCAGTATGTATTTAATGGTGAACTGAGAGAGGTTAAGATTGTATTTTAGCAAAACTTAAAGTTGCATACTTACTCATGGGTTGTATGAAAAATAGCTGGGATTGGAAAGGTGTTTTGTTTTCTGGGGTTTTTTTTTTGAAGATTTTATTTATACATTTTGAAGAGGAGAGAGAGAGAAGGGAGGAGGAGCAGGAAGCACCACTTCTCATATTTGCCTTGACCAGGCTAGCCCAGGGCCTTGAACTGGCAACCTCAGCATTCCAGGTCGATGCCTTAGCCACTGAGCCACTACAGGTTAGGACTGGAAAGGCTTAATGCAAAAGAATTCTAGAGGATTTGTGGATCATAGATTAGGGCAGGACTCTTGTGTTGTTTATCAGATCTGCCATTCGTAAACCATGAAACATTAAACAAATTATTTATTTCTGAGCTTCAGATATTTGTTTCTGGTAAGAAGTAGAAAAGAAAGGGGAAGTTTGTCTAAATGTTTACACAATTGCATAGCTAGTAACATTCTTTCGTAGCTACTTCAGATTTATTACCTTCTTCTTTTGGCATAAGGACAACTTACATGATGGCATCTCTCCCTCCCAAGGATCAAAATAAGGATCAGAGCAACACTGTTCTTGATGTTTCTCTGAATTTAATATGCCTGCTTCTTTGAGAGTTCATTCAAAAGAAGAGGAGCCTGGATACATGTTTTCATGATGTCCGGCTTTGTTTATCCCTCTTTTTTTCTCTCCGTAGGAGTCCAACATGGGAAGATAAAGCTGGGTTTTCTTTTCCTCTATTTAGCAGACACTTCTCACATATACTATTTTTCTCTTTCCAGACATGGGGTTTATAAAAAAAATTCCCTCTCCTGTAAAACATAATGGTGGAAAGGGAACAAAGACAGAAAAAAGCTTCATGATAAGGAAAGATCCAAAATTGTTATTATTAATATTTATCCTCCAGATAAGCATTTGTGCTTTCATAAAGGGAATTAAGATTACCTTGGTGCATCCTTTTTCAAAAACTTATTTCTTTATTCTTTCCTTGTTCCTATGGTTTCCCAGTTTAACTAGGCATCCAGGGTGCTGACTAAAAATCTGAACTTTACCAGTGGAGGCTTATAGTTACTGTAGGCATAACTTCCTTCGATGAACAGTGTGGATCATCCAGGCAGTTTAACCATTTCATAAGGCAAAACTAAAATTGTCCTAGAACTATGTTTAGGTGGTTTGACATTATGGTATGGAAATATGTCTATGAATAAACTGAGTAAATCAACAAAAATGGATTAGGTATCAATCCAGTCTTCCTTTTTCTTGAAATAATCATTGTTTTTTTTTAAATATTTTATTTATTTAATTATTTATTTTAAGATTTTATTTATTCATTTTAGAGAGGAGAGAAGGAGGAGAGAGAGAGAGAGAGAGAGAGAGAGAGAGAGAGAGAGAGAGAGAGAGAAGAGGGGAGGAGCAGGAAGCATCAACTCCCATATATGCCTTGACCAGGTAATCCCAAGGTTTTGAACCGGCAACCTCAGCATTCCAGGTCGATGCTTTATACACTGCACCACCACAGGGCAGGCGAAATAATCATTGTTGGTCCTTGCTGGTTGGCTCAGTAGTAGAGCATTGGCCTGGCTTGCTGGTTGGCTCAGTAGTAGAGCGTTGGCTTGGCGTTTGGATGTCTTGGGTTCGATTCCCCATCAGGACACACAGGAGAAGTGCCTATCTGCTTCTCCACCCCTCCACCTCTTGCTTCTCTCTCTCTCTCTCTCTCTCTCTCTCTCTCTCTCTCTCTCTCTCTCCCCCTGCCTGTAACCATGGCTCTATTGGAGCAAGTTTGTCCCAGGTGCTGAGGATGACTCCATGGTCTCCACCTCAGGCACTAAGAAGAGCTCATTTGCTGAGCAACAGAGCAATGCCCCAGATGGGCAGAACATTGCCCCCTTAGTGGGCTTGCTGGGTGGATCCTGGTTGGAGTGTATGCAGGAGTCTGTCTTTTTGCCTCTCCTCCTTTCATGGAATAATTAAAAAAAAGAAAGAATCATTGTTCAGTCTTTAATTTCTGCATGTAGATTAGAAAGAAAACATATGTGGACTCAGTTTTCTGTCCTAAAAGCAGTGTACCAACGTTCCCTGTCTTACTGAAATTTTCCAAGATAACCTTAGTTTCTACATTACTAAACTCTCTTTTATGCTTCACTGAAGCAACCAGTCTCTTCCCCAAAATAAATTCTCTGTCGATTTGTCCCAGTCCATTACACATTGTGCCTGAGTTACTACTCCTAGAATTAGATTCTCTTCTTTGAAAAATTTAATGTCCCAGTAAGGGATGTGGGCCTATTAGGTAACTTTCAAGCCCTTTCATTTTCTTATATTGACTATAATAAATCAATCTAACAAATGTTTTTTTGCAAATTCTGGCTTCAAGGTGACTTTGCATTCTAGTTTTGGGTATATAATCAACTGATAATCTAGTTGTACTTTATAAAGATGTTCTTCAGAATATTGGACAAAAAATTATATTTTATGCAATCAAAAGGTACACACTTATACACAAACAAAAGCTACTCTGATATACAGAGAAAATGTGACATTTTTGGTTCCTGTATTCCTATAACCATTCTAGTTTTCTTTTTGAGATCCATCTATTAAGTTATAGTGAACTGTTTGGGAGGGCACCTACAAAATAAAGGTATCTAACACTGATCCTGTTTAAACATTTTGGGTGTCAAAAATATCTTATGCATTCAATAATTACAGAAGTATTTAGTTATTTATTTTTATTTTTATTTTTTTACAGAGACACAGAGAGGAATAGACAGGGACAGACAGACAGGAACGGAGAGATGAGAAGCATCAATCATTAGTTTTTTGTTGTGCATTGCGACACTTTAGTTGTTCAGTAATTGCTTTCTCATACGTGCCTTGACCATGGGCCTTCAGCAGACCGAGTAACCCCTTGCTCGAGCCAGTGACCTTGGGTCCAAGCTGGTGAGCTTTTGGCGACCTCAAGGTCTCAAACCTGGGTCCTCCGCATCCCAGTCCGACACTCTATCCACTGTGCCACTGCCTGGTCAGGCCAGAAGTATTTATTGAGAAGTTACTATATGACAAGGACTTTTCTAAGTGATAGAGTTATATAAGTATATAAAAGAAGCAAAACCACAAGACTCATGAAATACATATTCTCATATTCTGGTAAAGGAGAAGAATCATTTAAATATATATATTTATATATTTAATATATATTATATATTTATATATTTAATATATATTATTTGTAAAATGTATTATATATACAATTATAGTATGTTGAAATGCATTGAGTGGTATGGAAGAAGCGTAAGGCGTAAAGGAGATTAAGGGTGCATTTTAATTTTAAAGGTCAGAATAGGGTCTATCCACATGATTAAGGTGGAGTAAAAAATTGAAGTAGATGAGTAGTGAGCAATGTGGAAATTTGGGAAAGAGCACTATAAGGGGGGAAAAGGCTGGGTACTGCCTTGAGAAGGGAACATATATAGAAGATGCTAAAGGCAGATAGGAGGACAGTGTGAATAGGAGGAGACAGTAATGGCAAAGCAGTGGATGTTGAGGTCAGAGGGGTAAGGTAGAAGAAGGGGCCGATCATATAATCTTGCACTAGAGATTTAGCCTTTTACTCTGAGTGATAAAAACATATCAAATGGTTTTGAGCAGAGTAGTGGCGGATATGACTTTATGTTTTTGTACAGGTTTGCTCTGGTTTATGAACAAAAATTAAGAAACAATTAAAAAGAGTAGAAGCAGAAAAACCAGATAGAAAGCTACTGCAATAATCCAAGAGAGATACAATGATGTCTAGACTGGGTGGAGGCAGAAGAAATGGTGAGAAGTAGTCATATTCTGAATATTAATTAAAATGAAAATGAATAAGATGTTCTAGTGGCTAGGTTTTAGTTATAAAACAATAAAAGACGTCAAGAAAACCCAAGGTTTTTTATCTGATAACCTGGAATGATTCAATGGGATAAGAAGGAGTATTAGTCTCTGTAGGTTTGGAGCAGGTGAACCCGTTGGGCTCAGATTAAGGCATGTTAAAATGATTTTTACATATAAATACAAGTGTTTAGTAGGTGGTCTAATATTCAAGGGGAACTTTAGGGGAAAGATCTGGTTCAGAAATATAAATTTTGTAGTCACCAGTAGATGAATACTTTTTGAAACCAAGTGGCCCTATGAAACCATCATGGAAGTGAAAATGGTTAGAAAGCAAAAGAGGTAAAATAACTGGGTACAGTTGAAAAATAAACATTAAAGGAAAAGAGCCCACAGATAGTTGAGTAAGAAGACTACCATGAGCATTTGATGTCATGGAAGCCAAGTGAAGAAACTATTTCAAGATTTTTGATGAGGAGTCAAGTTAGGGACTGAGAATTTACTGTGGTTTTTAGCAGTGTGTAAGCCACAGATGACGCTGTCAGGAGCTGTTTGAGTGGAGTAGTACAAGCAAAGCTGATTAGACCAGATTTACAGGAGAACAGAAGAGAAAGTGAACAAAAGAGTATGTCATCTTAATGCCTTCTGGTTGTCATTATTTCTGATGAGAAGTCAGCTGTTAATTTTATTGGACTTCCTTCTACCTGAGTCATTTTCTCTTGCTGCTTTTAAAATTTTCTTTTTGTCTTTGTCTTTCACTACTTTTACTGTGTTTTGTCTAGGTATAGATTTTCTTGCTTTTATCCCAATTGGCATCATTGATACTGAGTATGTAGATTAATGTCTTTTATTAAATTTCAAAATACTGTTGTTAATTTAATCATTTTTCTTCCCCTTTCTTTGTCCTCTTCTTCTTTTATGTTTATCACATGTATCTCGGTGTGCTTATTGGTGTCATATAGTTTTTTGAGGTTCTCTCTATTCATTTTGTCTCTTTCTGGGGGGGATTATATAATCTCTATCAGTGTGCCTTCAACTTTACTTAAACTCTCTCTTGCTAGTTCAAGTCTACTTTTAAGCTTGTTTATAAAATTTTTATTTGACTTTGTGTACTTTTCAACTCTAAAATTATTTTTATATCTTTATTGATATTATTTATTTGATGATATATACCTTCCTTTTATTATTTAATCATGGGTTCATTTAGTTCTTTGGAAATACTTAAAATGACTGTTTTGGAGTCTGTTTCAAATAAATTTGAAATCCAGTCGCTCTCACAGACAGTTTTGGCTGTCTGTTGTTTTTTTCCCCCATGTATGTAACTCTTTCCTGTTTCTTTGCATGTCTCATTATGTTTCATTAAAAATTTGACATTTTATGAAATATATTGTTCCAACTTTGTATCCTAATTTTCTCATCCTCAGGCGTTTTTATTGTTCATATTTGATTTTTGTTTGTTTAATGACTTGGTTGGACTATTTTAATGAATTCTAGCTTTCTGTCAAAGTTTTGAGGTTCCTCCTCAGAGGGTTCTGTCTTGCACATTCACACAATCATCCTAAGACTTTCTTTGATCTTTCTTCCACAATTTTTGCCTCTGTGTTAAATCACACCCAGTTTTAATATTATATTAATTGACAGATGATTTTTCTATTAATTTTGGAAATATACAGGGTCACAAATCGCTCCAAAATCTAATGCAAATAAATTTTTACACCTTTTCAGATACTAACCCCAAGATGGCTTTTCTTAGCTTCTCAGTTTTCTGATCTCAGTCACTGATATACAGTCTTATGTTAACACAGGAGCACTTTAAATCATGAACAATTTGAGAGATGAGCAGTCATTCATGGGATTTTTTGCTTTAAGTCATGAGTGAATATTTGAATCACGAGCTTCCACCACCCTCCACTAGATAGCCTGCCAAATGTTCTGAAAGAGAGGAAGAAACAAACTTCCATGGAAAGGCTTTTGTTGAAACAGCTTCTAAGTGAAAGTGAAAAAAGTGTGGCGAAAGAGCCAAAAGTCAGTGAAGAAAATGATGATTAAGCAAAGTAAAAAATAGCAATTAAGTTTAGTGATAAAGTTACATATCATACATAGTGTGTAAGTTAAATTTTGCAGTTAAATGTAGTGTTAAGTGTATAGAGAGTACGTTATGTAAAGTGATAGTGCACGAAATGAAAACCTCCTCTGCCAGTCTCCTCCCCCTCCGCCAACATCTTCGCCTGAACTTGAAGGTAAATACACTTCATAAACCAGTTTATATCTTTACATTCTCTCTTATTGCGTGTGTGTGTGTGTGTGTATACATGTATTTGTTTTTTATAAAGTACATTTTCTTATTTAAAAGCATATAAAACAAAATTTTCATGTGTTTTCTGGGGGCCGGAATGGATTAACTGCATTCCTATTAATTTAAATGGGGAATTTCGATTTGAAACACAAGCAAATTGAGTCACAAGCTCAAACATAAAATGAATTAAATTCTTTTGTCAAGATACTATTGTACTAGCTGGCTTGTGATTTATCTTGTTTCTCTAATAGTGCTATCAGCCTCCTCTTCATTGCTTACAGTTGAAATCTTGATCATTCTGAGATTGTCCTTTATGTTTAATTTCCTTGCATTTTGTTTGAAATAAAGGGAGTGTATTTGGTGAGAACTTTGGGGCTTTGTGTTTTTATAAAGTGTGTTTCTTCGTTCAAAAACATATTTTCCAGTGTTGTAGAGCTAGGTTGAAGACAGTGGGCCAGTTGTCTGGAATCAACCAATCTTCTGCTTTCTGAGCAGGGCAATTAGTGGCGTCAGCAGTTTCAGAACTTCTAAGCTGCCCTTTACATTTTTTTGTTGGTTTTTACTCAACCCTCTCCCCATTCACAGATGTCAGTCTATTCTTTGTGTATGAGTCTATCTTTATTTTGCTTGTTCATTCATTTTCTTCATTAAATTCCACATATGAGTGAAATCATATGGTTGCCTTTTGCATTTTTGAACCTATTCATTATGAGTCAGGTGGGGCAAGAACAATGAGGACCCCAGTATTTTCAGCCTGTTGCAACTGGGATTGAGCGTCTGCCCTCTGAGTAGTGGCTGGGTAAATAAAAGAGTCCCTGACTGTTAGGTCAAACTTACCTGGAGTTTAGTCTCTACAACTTGGCACTGTAGAGAATGAGAAATACTGGTGGCCGATCCTTCTCATTGAAATATAGTATCCCGTGGATGAAGAGTTCACCACTGATCCATTCTTGGAAGTACTGAGACATGCTTCAAGCTTGGGAAATTCCTTCTTGACTTCTGTTGGTAAAATCAAGGAGGTCATAAGAAGTTAGACTTTTCTTCAAGTAAGAACCATTTCCTCTTGATCCCTATTGCTTGGGATGTAGCTGTAGTTTGGGAAATCTGCATCTCATTCGTAGCAGGAGGCTCCATTTCCGTGCCATTCTTGAAAAATATGAGTCCTGGAAGATACATTGTTAATATCACTTCCAAGAGTTCTTTCTTGAACAAGTTTTGTAGTCTAAAATCCACGTAATTTAGGGGACCTTTTTAATAAAAAATAAAGTATATATATACACACACACACACATTATTAACATTATTGTGAATATCAATATGAGATTTTAGTCTCTTTGAAAATGTAGTGGAAAAAATTTCTAATTTTTACCTTTTGAAATGTAAATAAGTATTTCCAAGGGAAATACAACACCATTGTCTCCAGCTTTACAACTCTCAGGGATAACTCCAGGTCTACTCTCCCTTGAGATATAAACACAAACATCCAGAGAAAATAACTCTGTAGTTCTCACTTTATAATCAGTCATAACTGCAGCTCAAAAACTTGTCTTTTATCCCAGTTTGCTGAAGAGATTTGCTGAAAAAGCTATAATTATGCAGAACCATAAAAATATTTCTCTACCATGCCAGGCACATACAAAATTAAGACTGTGTCTATGCAAGTTCAGGATTCCAGCTAGAACTTAGCTTCATGATCTTCACTGTGTATCTGACTCTGGTCTTGACCACTGTTGGAAAAAATGAGGCTAGATTAGGAAGCTGGATTTTCAGGATAGGCAAGTGAGCTTCCTCTTCATTTTACTTACAAAGATTACTATTTGGTAACCAGCTCAGTTAATTAATATTTCAATTTCTGCCCTCGCTGGGTGGTCCATTGGTAAAGCATCAGCCCAGCGTGTGGTTTGATTCCAGGTCAGAGCACACAAGAGAAGTGACCATCTGCTTCTTCCTTCCTCTCCCTCTCCCTTTTCTCTTTCTCTCTTCCTCTTCCGCAGCCATGTCTTGATTCGTTCAAGCCCATCAGCCCTAGCACTGAGGATGGTTTTGTGGAGCCTCTGCCTCAGGCACTAAAAATAGCTAGGTTGCAAGCATGGCTTCAGACATGCATAACATCTGCTCCAGATGGCGGTTTCCAGGTGCATCCCAGTTAGGGTGCATGCAAGGGTCTGTCTTTCTATCTCCATTTCCCTCTTGGGAAGAAGAAAAAAAAGATTCCAATTTCCTATCATTATTCTTTTCTTCTTCCCCTTCTTTCTTCTCACATTGGATTAATATAAAAGCTTAGTCAGTAGATCATTGTAGATGAAGATATCTACATTCCCATGCTCGTTTCTGCTGGTCTATATTTCCGAGCAGCTAGTCTGATTCTTGGTATGAATGAGGCAGTGTGGATTTAGATCCATTTGTGGACATCTGGCTGGGACTGAGGCTTCTTTATCTTGTGATCTGCTCTCCTGCATGATCAGTGCTCCGAGGTAACTCAAACATCTCCAATTGCTCCTTCTGACTGGAGTTCACTGAGTGCTTCAGAAGCACTAAAATCTGGCTTTTATTCTAGTCTTTGACCCAGATAATTCCTACTGCATCAACCTTTCTGGAAAGTTATATATTCAGTCTCATAAGTACTATATATATTTCTCTGTTGGGTTTAGATAAGAATTAATATCTCAAATGTTTTTTAATTTAGGCTTTATATTCAACCTATCTAGCACATGCCTCCTCTTTGGTATTCTGTTCCACATAAAGGAAACCTAGGGATGCATATATAATTAACAAAAATCCACTAGGAGCAAAAACAGATGACTTTACTTTCCATACCTTTCACTTAAATCTTAGTCTCTTTTTACCAGAAAAGGCAATCAACTTGCCTCTCCTCCCCCATTCTCCTTTCACGTGTCAGGAGATAAATAAGCTCACTATTAAGAGAAAATCAAAACCATTAAAAGCATTTCTTTTCAAATCAATTTTAGGTGCATTCTAAGAGACTTTTGAACACTAACAATGGTAAATAGTATTAAAGAGTTATAAAATTTTTAGATAGTTTTATGGCACACATGAGATTATTTTTTTGCCCATTTGTTTAACCAACATTTTGGGTTAACTTTGATTGCTTATCTGTTGCAATCTAGACATATTGAGAGTACAGGTTTAAAAAAATACTTTTACTATGCAAAATAAACAAGATAATATCCACTAGTGCCTATTTTAAAAAAATTTTTATATGTTTTTGAATAAAGACGAGAAAGAAACGTTTAAATATTGAACTATGAACATTTTGAACACGTACATTAAACATACTTCTTTCTCTCTCACTTCCAAATTTTAGTAGTCCTGAAGGTACTTTTATTTATAAAGTAAACACTGAATAGAATCTGATTGCCAAGACTGCTGTCCAAATTTCTGAGTATATGGGAAGACATCCTCTTCAAAAGGGATGTATAAACCCTCAGATGAGGAGGGCCTGATTTCGTGATGTCTATAGCCAATTAGGAGCAAGATTGACAGTCTTCTCAGCCAGCCTTTCCCATTTCTTCTTCAGCAGTGATGTAGCCTTAAGGCAACATCCCAAATACTAGCACAATGTAGGGACAATTAAGAAGGTGGGAAGGAAAGAAACACGACTGTTTTTAAAGTGCTGCTTACTTTTTTTAGGTGACAATGATGAAGAATCTAACTAAAGCTCTGATTTTGTCATTGTCAAATCATTTGTAAATGTCCCAATTGATATTTAAACTCAACATGGCTATGAGTATAATTGTAATATCCTAATCATATAAACCAAAAAGTATACCGTTTGTTTGAATATAATTTTATTTTGAATTAAAGTCTTCGAATTCCTGCTTCTTTTTCTTTTTTTTAGCAACCTCTCAATCAACAATAAAGCAGAAAGAAAAAAAACATCAGTAGCTTTGGCTGGGTAACTCAGTTGTTTAGTTTCATCCTGATATGCCAAGATTGTGGGTTTGATCCCTGATCAGAGCGCATATAAGAATCAACCAATGAATGCATAAATAAATAGAAAAATAGATACTTCATCCTATCTCTATCTCCCTTACTCTCTCTCTAAAATCAATAAAAAAAACTCATCATGGACCTAAAATCGATAACACTACTGAAAAAAATACTAAGCCAAACCTGAAAATATGATTATATATGTACTAATTCTTATCTTTTCTGCATCACTCATTAATTATTTATTTATTTTTAATTGGAAAGTGAGAAGCAGGGAGGCAGAGTAAAAGGCTTCTGCATGCACCCCAAATGGGATCCACCTGGCAAGCCCCCTACCAAACAATGTTTTGTCTATTTGGGACCATTGCTCCATTGCTCAGCAAACAAACTATTTTAGTGCCTGAGGCGAGGCCATGGAGCCATCATCAGTGCCTGGGGTCAACTTGCTCCATCTGAGCCATGGTCACTGGAGCGGAAAAGAGAGATAGAGAAAAAGAAAGGGGAAAAGGGGAGGGGTGAAGAAGCAGACGGTCACTTCTCTTGTTTACCCTGACCAGGAATCAAATCTGGGACATGCACAAGCCAGGTTGATGCTCTACCACTGAGCAAACAGGCCAGGGCTCTCTCATTATTTATTAATCATGCTAATATATATGCATGAATATAATGTGTGCGTATGCACATATCTTCCTTGGTCTGCTTTGCTATAAAATCTTTATTAACAGTTATCTATTTTAAAAAAGTATTTTTTGTGTTTTTACCTTAAGTTAATTGTTAGTCATAAGGAGAAGATTTACTCACATCATTAATATAGAGACTAGGAGCACATTAAATGTCTCAATATTTCAACTTTTGTGTACTGAGTTCTCTAGAGAACTCAAACACAATTAGCTTATGAAAAAAAAATACATGTTGGAATAAAGTACTGTGACAAAAATTTGGCCTACATTTGTTGTTTTAAAGTTTAATATCATACTATACCAGCTATAATTAGTTATAAGCATGAACCCATAAAATTATGATGCTTTGATGTACATAGCCTGCAATAAAATTTGTCAATTTATCTTAAATTACAGTTCAGTTTATCAGGATTTAATACTTTCAGTTCTTCAAATGGTTTTCTCATTTTGAATGTATATGGAAAAATTTATAATTCTCATTTTCACCAGAACTAATTAAGACAGTATCTTCAGAAATCAAAAATAGACTTTTTCATTTGTGTGTTGATGAGTGGAATAAAATATAATTTATAAATAAATACCAATAAGCTACAAAATTTAGTTTAGAAATAATAAATTTATTTTAATATCTTTAAGCTATGTCTTGCAATAACTATGTATAACATAAGGTTTTTCATCTAAAATAATGTGTCTATATAAAATAAAATTTACAAAACACTGTGAATGTCTATAATATAGTATTAAAAACAAGCAGAAATATCATGTGATTTGAATACTGGAATTATAAACTCTTTTACTTACACAGACCAGCAATATAAGAAATTATTTAAAAATAGTGTGTCAGAATGGAAACTATGCATCTTATATTTACTGTTGTTTTTTCAATGAATATATTTTAGGTAACAACAACATTGCATTTAACTTATACTTAAAGTATAAATTTCTAAGACTTTACTTTGTGTGAAATGTCCATTTTATAATGTCTTGATAGAATCATATTCATATTAAAATGTTATAGGTAGTAATATATTTTTCTTTTTGAATTATGAACATTATTAACATATTTAATTTTTAAATTATAACTTCATTGCTTGATAAAGAAATCCACAGGATATGAATTTTACTGAAAAAGGAGTAAAAATATTTTGTGTTAAATACTGAAAGATGAAAAGATTGCTAATGACATAAAATCTACATTGCTTTAAGCTCAGCTTGCAAATGATAACTATTGCCTCACAACTCAAAGCTACTGATTAATACTTTTATTTTCCTTGCCTGTAAAGCTATGAACTCCAATGCTGCGTGATTCCTTTATTAAATAGATGAGTGATAATTATGTACTAAGAAATATAAGTTAAATTATTAATTTAAAAAGGTAAATAAAAAGAAATGAAAGTTGCAAGGGGCATATTTTAAAAGGTATCTGAGAAATATAAGCCCAGAAACAGTTTAGCATCTAGATTGTACCCTCCATCGTGTGGCAATAAAACTGCTGACACTGCATATGCACTTATTTGACAGTTGTTCTCACTCATAAAACAAAGGGTGATTCACAAAGCTCATTACAAATTGCAAATAAGCTTTAAAACCCATAAAACTTTTCTTCTGACATTTATTGCCAGAAGTAGCTTGAGGATGTTGATATATATTGATAGTCTGCTTAGTGGCATTTAGAAATTTTATTCATAATTTATTCACAGACTATAAATATTTCGAGAGAAAAGCTGGTTGGAACATGCTTGTGGGCAGGCAGGAAAGTACAATTACCTGTGGGGTGGCTGGAAATTCTTGAGGTTTATTTTTTTCAGGGACAGACATGAAAGGTAACAAATAGTATCTTATTCTTAGAAATTTCTACTGGTTATCACCCAGTGAATCCATACAAATGATTTTTTATATCACTCAATTCTTTATAAAGGTGATTTTATTACCTTTTTTAAAACTGTGATTCATTCAATATTGTTATAATCGTTATTTTGCTTTATTTATTTACTTATTTATTTATTTATTTATTTTGACAGAGGCAGAGAATTAGAGAGAAGGACAGACAGGGACAGACAGACGGGATGGGAAAGAGATGAGAAGCATCAATTCTTCATTGCAGCTTCTTGGCTGTTCATTAATTGCTTTCTCATATATGCCTTGACTGGGGGGCTACAGCAGATCGAGTGACCCCTTGCTCAAACCAGCAACCTTGGGCTCAAGCCTGTGACCTTGGTCTTCAAGCCAGAGACCTTTGGGCTTAAGCCAGCGACCATGGGGTCATGTCTCTGATTCTACTCTCAAGTGACCCAGTGCTCAAGCTGGTGAAACCGTGCTCAAGTCAGATGAGCTCATGCTCAAGCCAGCCACCTTTGGGTTTTGAACCTGGGTTCTCCGTGTCCCAGTCTGTTGCTCTATCCACTGCGCCACTACCTGGTCAGGCTTGCGTGATATATTTTAAAATACTAGTTCATGTTTCTTAAATGGCAGTTGATTTCGTGGAATTATAGAAACTAATTTCTATTCTAGTCTGTTATAACTCAGTAATTTTTCAGAATTATTGTATTGTTAGATGATATTGAACTGATAAAGCACGTTCTGTTAGATTATATTTCTGATATTGTTCGTATGAGAATCTGTCACTAACAGAATTAAATATTGACAAAAAATTATGAATCAGCTCTATGAATAAGGTCTAAGCAGGATATTATGGGTTTTTTCTAGAACTCAAAAAATAAAAAGACACACACTCACCTACTCATACACAAGAAGGTGGTAGACAGAGAATGAAGTATCATTCTGGTTAACAAAACACTTTAGAAATGTCCAGGACTTCAAAAGGTGAACAGTGTTATTTAAAAAGTGAGTGCATTACTTGTCAACAGACAGACAAAAAAAAAAAAATCGCATGATTATATTAATATATGGAGAAAAAAAACATTTGACCATCTTCATGATAAAAACTCTCAATAAACTACAGAAAGAAAAAGGCCTGTCTCAACTTGTTAACAAGTCTATCTACTAAAAATCTGAAACTAACATTACACTTAATGGTGTGGAACTCAAAATTTTACCACTAAGATCAGATACAAAGTGATGATACCCTCTCTCACCACTATTTCTCAACGTTATAGTAGAAGTCTTTACTAATGGAATAAGGCAAGAAAATAAATAACAAATTTTATAGAAACTGGGAAGGAAATATTTGTAATACAGGTTTGGTTGTAACATACTCCTTTAGGTTTTTCTTGTGTGAAAAGCTCTTTATTTTCTCCTTAAAATTTAAATGATAGCCTTGCTGGGTAATGTAGTCTTGGTTGTAGGTCCTTGTTTTTCATCATTTTGAATATTTCATGTTAATCCTTTCTGGTCTGAAATGTTTCTGTTGAGAAACTGACGGGCAGTTTTATGGGAGTTTTCTTGTAGATAAGTGTGTTTCTCTTGCTGCACTGGAGATTTTCTCTATATCCTTAACCTTGTCCATTTTAATTGTGATATGTCTTGGTGTGTATCTTTTTGGGTTCTTCTTGTTTGGGTCTCCATGTGCTTCCTGGACTTGTGTATCCTTTACTTTCACCAGGTTATTGAAATGTTCAGTCATTATTTTTTCAAATAGGTTCTCAATTTCTTGCTCTCTCTGTTCTCCCTTGGTACCCCTATTATGCACAAGTTGTCATATTTGATATTGTTCCAACTGTCCCTTAAACTATTCTCACAAAAAAACATTATTATTATTTTTTTTGTTTTTATTTTGTTGTTCTGATTGGGTGTTTTCTGCTCCTTTGTCTTCTAAATTGCTGATTCAATCCTTGGCCTCATTTAATCTGCTGTTCATTCTTTCAAGTGTAGTCTTCACCTCAGATATTGTGTTCTTTTTCAACTGATTATTTTTTATGGTTTCTGTGTCCTTTTTGTATGCTTACTATTTCTTTAAGTTCTCACTGAGTAAATCTATTCTCTAGTAAGTTCCTGGAGCATCTTTATAACCATTATTTTAACCACTGTATCTGGTAGACTGTTTGCCTTTATTTCACAGTTTGTTTGTTTGTTTGTTTTTCTGAGGAGTTCTTCTGTTCTTTCCTTTGGGGAATTTTTTTTGTGTGTGTGTTCTCACTCTGGCTGTCTTCCTGTGTATATGTTTCTGTGTATTAAGTAGACCTGCTATGTCTTCTAGTTTTGATATTAGCTGTTCTCTGGTGCTCATGGCTTAGTATTATTTATCACATGAGCTAGGTGCTCCAGAAATATCTCTTGTGTAGGTTATCTGAGCCTTCTTGTTGCAGTTGAGTCTTGAATGATTTTGGCCCATCCATGGATGGTTGATTCTCAGGCTGGTTGCCTATGGGGTTTAATACTGGCCACAATGTATGAGCTGCTGTGTGAAGACTGACTTCACAAAGCAGAATTTGCTCCAGTAAAGTCTCTTGCCTGCGAAGATCTCCCTTTGAATGTGCCATTTATAGAGCTAACCTAGTCGTGTTCTAATGTGTTCTGATTCCCACCACCAGGTGTGTTTGTTCTGGGGTCTCTTGGAAGGAGATTCAGTGCTGGTGGATCTCAGAGGCTCCTAGCAGTGGGCCTTGAGTTACATGTTTGGAGCTACAAAGTAATTCACAATTTTTTGCTTCTGCTAAAAATGGCTGTGAATAAGAGGGGTTTAGCTGAAAACCTAGGCTTGTTTCCACAAAAGTTGTGAGCCTTGGAGCAGTCAGTTCATAAGTCGAGGTTTCTTAATATCTGCTATCACCTTTTAGCTGTTCATTAGCTTTAATAACTGAAAAAAAAAACTGATGATATGTGAATTGTGTGAGGTAGGTTCTCAGTGAATCATCAAGTACAAGTGAGTGGTGTTCACCGGGTTGATAGAGATTCAAATGGATCCAGTGCTGGGTTGGAAGCCACTCAACAAAAGTCTCAGTGTATACCAAGGCCAGCTTCCACCGACCTGGGGACTGTGGATCTTTCCTGTAAAGCAGGAACTCAGGGAGTCATCACAATAAGACAGCAGTTTATCAGGTTAAAAGAGACCAATATTATGCCATGTAGTGGGATGGCTCTGTATTGAAATAGTGGTACCAGCCAGTCACTCATGAAAAGAAACTGAACCTTGGTCTAGAGCTTCAGAACTCATTCTTTCCATGTGTGTCTCTGTCACTTCGTGAGTCTGCCCAGATGTCCTCAAGAGCCTTACAAAAATATCTGCACCATAAGCCTAGGCTAGGTGTAGCCTGCTGACACTTCTGCATGACATGAGCTCTGTAGGGCAAGGCCACAGGGAACTGAGAGGGTGGTCCTAGTGGATCTCCCATGGGTGAGTGACACCAGTCAAGATGGTGAGAGCAAAAATGGTCCTTGTCCTAGAATCACACTCAGTCTCTCCCTGTGTGTCTATGACACTTCCTGAAGAGTTCTCCAAGGAAGTCTGCACTGACAGCTCAAACTGGCTGCAGCTAGCAGATTCTTCTGCAGGGTGTGAGCTTGGTAGGGTGAGGCCATGTTGAGTCTCGAGGGTGGGGCTAGTGCTTTTCCTTATGTTAGAGTTGTATAGAGGAGAATGCTCAATCCAGGAAAGATGACATCTATGGGTGGTATGGAAAAGTGACTCAGTACAGATATCTTGACAGCTTTCCCTTCAGCTTTTCCCCCAAAACTTAGTATCTCCTTGTGTTACTCCAATCCACTTTGAGCCACCTTCCCTCTGCCAGAACAAAGGGTGAGTGGTGAGTGGCCGTGAATGTGTTTTCTGTCCTGGCCTTATTAAATGACACCTAAGTTTCTAGCAAACTTCTGTCTCCCTGCAGACAGAATCCCCACTGATTTTCACAGCCAGATGTTATGTGGGTTCCTCTTTGTGAGTCTGATGATCTGGACTGGGGAACTTGGAATAAAGTTGAGATCCCTTATTCCTCATGGAGTACCTTTGAAGCTGAGAGCTATCCCTCTACATTCGCAACTGCCACACATGGGTGTGAGACCAGCCTTTTTTTCACCCTTTATAACAGTCTTGATGTGGCTTTGTCTGTAAATTTATGCTGGTAAGACTTCATTTCAGGTAGTCTTCAGTTGGTTATTCAAGTTGATTGTTCTATAATTTAGTTGTAATTCTGCTTTGGCTCTGGGAGAAGGTGAATATAATTGTCACCTACTTGGTTCCCAACTTGTATTGTCTCAAGATATTTATCAAATGCAAATATTTCCTAAAGCAATGTCAAACAAATGGATGCCATTGTAGACTGCATAAAACAGGACAAGAGTTAAATTCATCCCATGCCTGTTTAAAATTTTAATTTTAATAAAAAAACCCCACTTCCTTAAAGTTTAAGGTTTAGAGGTAAATTTGTAGGTTGTTTCTTCCTAATTATACTTTATTTTGCTTTATTTTGGCAACACTGAACAGACGGGTGTGCAAGGGTATATTTTGAGATGGGGATAGGCATAATTTCAAAAATAATGCATTACTTATTGTGGGGAATAACAGAACAAGGATTCAATTTTTTTTTTTTTTGTATTTTTTCTGAAGTTGGAAACAGGAAGGCAGTCAGATAGACTCCCGCATGCGCCCGACCGGGATCCACCTGGCATACCCACCAGGGGGCGATGCTCTGCCCATCTGGGGCATTGCTCTGTTGCAACCAGAGCCATTCTAGCTCCTGAGGCAGAGGCCACAGAGCCATCCTCAGCGCCTGGGCCAACTCTGCTCCAGTGGAGCCTTGGCTGCGGGAGGGGAAGAGAGAGACAGTGAGGAAGGAGAGGGGGAGGGATGGAGAAACAGATGGGTGCTTCTCCTGTGTGCCCTGGCTGGGAATCGAACTCGGGACTCCCTCACGCCAAGCCGATGCTCTACCACTGAGCCAACTGGCCAGGGCCTGATTCAATTTTATTATAGCTATAAAATATGACAAAAAAGACTGACCTGACATTAGGTTGCAGATTTAACAAATAAATACAGGGTGAAGTAAAAATAAGTTTACAGTTGTTCATATGGAAAATAATACAATAATTCATAAACAATAAATAATAATACAAGAATAAACTGTTTTTGGCCCTGGCCGGTTGGCTCAGTGGTAGAGTGTCGGCCTGGTGTGCAGAAGTCCCGGGTTCGATTCCCGGCCAGGGCACACAGGAGAAGCGCCCATCTGCTTCTCCACCCCTCCCCCTCTCCTTCCTCTCTGTCTCTCTCTTCCCCTCCCGCAGCCGAGGCTCCACTGGAGCAAAGATGGCCCCGGCGCTGGGGATGGCTCCTCGGCCTCTGCCCCAGGCGCTAGAGTGGCTCTGTTCGCAACAGAGCGACGCCCCGGAGGGGCAGAGCATCGCCCCCTGGTGGGCAGAGCATCGCCCCCTGGTGGGCGTGCCGGGTGGATCCTGGTCGGGCGCATGCGGGAGTCTGTCTGACTGTCTCTCCCCGTTTCCGGCTTCAGAAAAATACAGAAAAAAAAAATTAAAAAAAAAAAAAAAAAAGAATAAACTGTTTTGCATATTTTCAACTGTAAACCTACTTTTGCCCCACCACCTAGTATACAGGAGTCCTTGTTAAAGTTGAATTTTATTTGTTTATCTAAAATTCAACTTTAGCTGATCATTCTGTATTTTAGTTGGTGATTATAGTCTAAGAAAATTTGAGTGCCCTTTTTTTTTTTTTTGTATTTTTCTGAAGCCGGAAACGGGGAGAGACATTCAGACAGTCTCCCGCATGCGTCTGTCCGGGATCCACCCGGCACGCCCATCAGGGGCGACGCTCTGCCCACCAGGGGGCGATGCGATGCTCTGCCTCTCTGGGGCGTCGCTCTGCCTCTCTGGGGCGTCACTCTGCCGTGACCAGAGCCACTCTAGCGCCTGGGGCAGAGGCCCAGGAGCCATCCCCAGCGCCCGGGCCATCTTTGCTCCAATGGAGCCTTGGCTGCAGGAGGGGAAGAGAGAGACAGAGAGGAAGGAGGGGGGGGGTGGAGAAGCAAATGGGCGCTTCTCCTATGTGCCCTGGCCGGGAATCGAACCCGGGTCCCCCGCACGCCAGGCGGACGCTCTGCCACTGAGCCAACCGGCCAGGGCCTGAATTCCCTTTTTGTTTTCCATCATATAGACACCTAATACCAGTATATTTCATTTTCAAAAATTCATGTTCTGATACTTCACTTTTACGAAAGATATTCTTTTTTTACTAACCGAAGGTATCCAAAGAGGATTTTTATTATAACAAAAATAGCCATTACCAAACTAACATAGGTATTTTATAAAAGCTAAAGAAAGCAAACCCTGCAAAAGTAAAGAATACTTCTTGCTTTATGCTAGCCCAGATTACAAAAGTTTTTATAAAAATGTTCTACTTTCAAATAGCAGGGGAAACTTGTATGAAATTTTAATGTACCTCTCTCACCATTGGAAATATATAATCTCATGTATTCTGGCATCACAGAGATGATTATCTATTTTAGTATGATGATGAAAATGTGCCTACTTGATAATTATTTTCAGCAGACACAAGACTAAACCCAAGAGAAAAATTGACTGCTTCTGGGAAATTCAAGTCCTATGGAAAGATTATGCTAGCGATGCAATTGGAAATCAGACTACTTTTAAATTCTGAGATATTTTCTAATTCAGGACATCAGGCAGATATCTGTTTTGCCTCGTGGAGAATACGTTATTGATAAAATTTATATAACAGTTTGTAATTACATTAGCATATCTTTTTTATTGCACTTTTATTGCATTTTGGAACAACACTTAACATGATGTTTACCTTCTAAATAGAGTTTTAGATGAACAATACAATATTTATAGACAGAATATTATACAGATCTCTCAAATTCCTTCATTTTGCATAGCAGAATTCAAACTTTATAGCCATTAATTAACAACTTTTTGTTTTTCCCTCCATCTAGCCCCAGGAAACCACCATTATACTCTTCACTTTTATAAGTTTGACTATTTTAGATACTTATATTAGTGCAATCATGTAGTATTTGTCTTTCTGTGCTGGTTTATTTCACCTAGCATGATGTTCTCAAATTCCATCCATGTTGTGCCGTATTGCAGGATTCATTCTTTTTAAAGATAAATAGTATTTCATTCAGTGGTGTAATTCAATTGGTTTGTAGCACGTCAGCAGAACCGATACCTACTTTTTTGTTGAGTTTAGTGAACTGGTTGTTAAAATGCCTTGTAATCAGGGTTCTTTTAAGATGGGTGCCTGGGCAGTCGCCCAATGTGGAAATCAGAAATTGACATTTCTTACTCTTTTTGTTTGTTTGTTTTTTGTGACAGAGACAGAGAGAGGAACAGATAAGGACAGACAGATAGGAAAGGAGAGAGATGAGAAGCATCAATTTTTTGTTGCAGCACCTTAGTTCATTGATTGCGTTCTCATATGTGCCTTGACCCGGGGGCTACAGCAGACCTAGTGAGCCCCTGCTCAAGCCAGCGACCTTGGGCTCAAGCTGGTGTGCCTTGCTAAAGCCAGATGAGCCAGCACTCAAGCTGGTGACATCAGGGTTTTGAACCAGAATCCTCCGCATCCCAGTCCGATGCTCAATCCACTGCACCACTGCCTGGACAGGCTCCTTACTCTTTTTTAACGTTCAAACATTCAACAGTGTGTTCTAAGTGCGGGTAGTAATGTTCATTCTGTCCATAGGTGAAAAGCATTGCATGTGAGGATGCCAATCAAGAAACAATATGGAAATATCTTAAATAAGTTTTACTGTTGTCAGGTATTATTTTATATTTTTTCATTCATATTTTAAAACTTTCTTATAACATAAGCTAGTTTAGTATACCTCCTTTATTGTTCTTAAGTATTAAATGCATGAAATAATAAACTATCTTTCAATATATTTTTATTTTATACTTAAAACAGACATTAGGGCAGAAAACTGGTTATTAAATTACACTCTTCACAAAAATTAAGGGATCAGGAAACATGCAGATACTCCACTACTTTCAGCAGTTTGTATAGTGCACTTTCACCAATGAAATATAAATTGTTTTTGCATCTCACTTGTATAATAAAACAACTTTCTTGATTTTTTTGCTTTTCTGATGTTTTTGTTTAATAAAAAAAATCAAATGCTTTTTTTATCGAGTCATATTCATTTTGAAATATCCCCTAATTTTTTTGAGCAGTGTATTTGAATCCTACCACTGATTCTACTGTATGTATATACCACATTTTCTTTATCCATTCTTTTTTTTTTTTTTTTTTTTTTTTTTTTTTTTTTAGTTTATTCATTTTTAGAGAGAAGAGAGAGAGGAGAGAGAGAGACTGGGGGGAGGAGCTGGAAGCATCAACTCCCATATATGCCTTGACCAGGCAAGCCCAGGGTTTCGAACCGGCGACCTCAGCATTTCCAGGTCGATGCTTTATCCACTGCGCCACCACAGGTCAGGCTCTTTATCCATTCTTATGTTGATAGACATTTAGGTTGTTTCCATATCTTGCTTATTGTGAATAACACTGCGATTAACATGGGAATGCTAATAACTCTTCAAGAGCCTATCTGAATTATTTTGGATAAATATAAAAAAGTAGGATTGCTGAATCATATGCATATGGTAGTTTTATTTTGTTTCTTGGAGCAAGCTCCCTACTGTTTTTCATAGTGGCTGCACCATTTGACATTTCCACCAACATTGCACGGGGGTTCTAATTTCTCCACAGCCTAAACAAGATTTTTTTTATTTTTTAATAGACAGTCTACCAGGTATAAGGTGATATCTCATTGTGGTTTTGAATTGTGCATCCCTGAATATTAGTGACACAGAATTTTAAAAAAATACTCATTGGCCTTTTATATGTCATTTTCACGGAAACGTTTGTTCAAGTCCTTTGCCCACTTTTTTTTTTTTTAAATAAATTTTTATTAATGGTAATGGGATGACATTAATAAATCAGGGTACATATATTCAAAGAAAACATGTCTAGGTTACCTTGTCATTAAATTATGTTGCATACCCCTCGCCCAAAGTCAGATTGTCCTTCGCCACCCTCTATCTAGTTCTCTGTGCCCCTCCCCCTCCCCCTAACTCTCCCCCTGTCCTCCCTCCCCCCACCCCTGGTAACCACCACACACTTGTCCATGTCTCTTAGTCTCATTTTTATTACTTTTTGTTTGTTTTTTGCTATTGAGCTGTAGTATTTCTTTATGTATAGTTTGGAGAATAACCCCTTAATATATGGCTTATAAGTATTTCCTCACATTCTGTAGTTTACCTTTTCACCTTGTTGATTGTTTTCTTTAGCTATACAAAAGCTTTCTTCAGTGTTTTACATTCTTCAGTATACAAGTTTTCCTCCTTCTTGATAGTTTGTTGTTGATGTATTAAAACTAATTTTTGTATGCTGATTTCATATCCTGAAACTTAACTGAATTTATTAATTTTAACTAGGAAGTCTTCAGGGATTTATATATATAGAATTCTGACATCTAAAACCAGAAAAGTGTTACTTCTTTCCTATCAGTTTAGATACATTTATTTATTTATTCATTCATTTATTTATTTATTTATTTATTTATTTTTTACAGAGACAGAGAGAGAATCAGAGAGAGGGATAGACAAGGACAGACAGACAGGAATGGAGAGATGAGAAGCATCAATCATTAGTTTTTCGTTGCACATTGCGACACCTTATTTGTTCATTGCTTTCTCATATGTGCCTTGACCATGGGCCTTCAGCAGACCGAGTAACCCCTTGCTCGAGCCAGTGACCTTGGGTCCAAGGTGGTGAGCTTTTGCTCAAACCAGATGAGCCCACGCTCAAGCTGGTGACCTCGGGGTCTCAAACCTGGGTCCTCGGCATCCCAGTACACTGCTCTATCCACTGCGCCACTGCCTGGTCAGGCAGTTTAGATACTTTTTACTTATTTATTTTTTTCTAGTTGATCTGGCAAGCACTTTCTTTACTATATTAAATAGAAGCAACAGCAGTGGCCATCCTTCCCTTTTTCTTGATATTAAAGAAAAAAATTTAGTTTGTTTTTTTCTAATTGAGTATAGTATATAATTTTAAAAATTATAAAAGACTTTTTTCCCCCAGTTGCAGTTGACATTCACTATTATATTAATTTCAGGCATACAGCATAGTAGTTAGAATTTATATAATATAAAAGTGATCCCCCAACAAGTCTAGTATCCACTGAGCACCATAGTTACCTCTTAATTTATTTATCTTTTCACTCAGCCTCCAAATCCCTCTACCATCTGGCAACCATCAATTTTCTCTATCTATAAGAATGTTTCATTTGTTTATTTATTTTGTTTTTAAATTCCACATATAAGTGAAATCATATGGTATTTGTCTGTCTCTGTCTGACTTACTTCATGGAGCATAATACCCTCTGGGTCTATCTATGTTGTCCCAAATGGTAAAATTTCATTTTTTTTATGACCAAGTAATTTCCCTATGAGAGATTTTAATAACTGTATTTTCTTGGTCCTTTGTATGATAGTATAATACCATTATCTGTAGTTATAAAGTTAAAGAAACGAAGTTCAAAGAGGTTAAGTTACTTGTCAAATTAAATGGTGAAAAAATCAAAGCCCTTTACCTTCTATTACAGCCTCTCATTTTCTTAATGACTAGCGGATGACATAAGTGACTGAAAAACAGAGACCAGTTAGGATTAGGGACCAATATAATGAAGCTAGGGAAATTAGAATTCTCACTTTTACTCATAATATCTCTCCTCTGAACAATCCACTATGTAATGTTTGTAGCCTTCTGTTAAGTACATGCATGGTGTCCCCAAATGACTGCTCCTTTGAGTCTGAGGGCATTTTGACTAAAGCGGTCACAATGCAGTACTCTCTATCTATCTATAATGTTAAAAAAAGAGAACTGCTGTTGTTCTAGCACAGAACTAGAATGGAGAGATAAAAGTGAGATGATGCAAAAGATAAAACATCTTTGTAATGTATTTTAATTTTCTGAAAATTGTAAAAAGAATCTGATATAATGATATACTTCTTTTAGTACTGTCCTTCATACTCATATATATATATATATGAAATTGAAATATATATCATACTCATATATATATATATATAATTGTCTACTGAAAATGTTTTATAATATGTTGAACTAATCTAAATAGCTACAAATAATTTGGTTAATACACATGGAATACTGGCTTGTTGTAAAAAGAAAAATTTAGATAGAAGATAAGTACATAACTTAATAAGTAAAAGACCTCCATCTTCCCTTCTATATCTCTTCCCCAGAAGTTACCGATAACAAAGTTTGATTTGTAGTTTTCCACATATTTTAATGCATAAATAAATGAACAAAAAAAACTAGATATAAATATATATTTACTATATGCATATATTTGTATCAATCCATCTGGTTTTTTTGCACAAGGGGTATCACATGTATTTTCTTCTGTGATATTATTTTATCCAACAATATGTATTTAAGATATTCACTTTAGTACAGATTTCTACTTCATTTATTTTAATGTCTGTATATTATTTTACAAAATGCTTATATAAATATTCAACTATATATTATATACCTAATAAACTAGATTGTTTTATTATATAAAATTCATAGAAACACTAAAATTACAAAAATATAAAAAATCATAATATTAAAAAACAAAATACTGTCTCTGGCAGGTTGGCGCAGTGGATAGGGTGTTGACCTGGCATATGGATGTCCGAAGTTGGATTCTTGATCATGGCACACAAGAGAAGCTACCATAACTTCAAAGAGGCAAGAATACAAAGTTTTCTGTGTTATGGAGAATAAGCAAAGAGCTGGAAATGTTGGTGAACACTAGTAATGTCTACTGTAACTCTATGTCTTGCTTTATTTTCTTTTAAAAGTGCCAATTGACTCTGTGCTATAAAATTAAGGAAATGAGTACATTTCTTTCCATCAGATTTTCCCACCTTCATTTTATTAGCTATATTATTATTTTACTTAATAGACTATTATATTTATATTCTATTCTATAATTATAATTTTCATGCTTTATTTAATTGACTGATTCTAAAAATTAAAATGTTATTAATATGTATTATATGATTATACAGATACTTTATATTATAGAAATAAGTGGAAGGTTGGATATTCTACCAGAAATAAATGTCTAATATTATATATCTAAACATTGTTACTTGAAGAGGTATCTTTGGGATATAAAATTCTATTTGATATTGTTTATAGTTTTATGGAAATATTAAAACATAAAAAAGTTGCGATGGTATTATAATAAAGTGCAAGTACTCATCACTCTGTTTAAAAAATTATCACATGACCCACCCAGTTCTGCCTGTTTAATTATTTTAAAATAAATTCTAGTTAATTACCACTTTAGTCATAAGTAATTCAGGATGCATTTCTTTTTTTTACATTTTTTTTAGAAAATTAAATTATCAGGTTGACATTGATCAGTAAAAGTACATAAGTTTCAGGTAAACATTTCTATAGCATTTGAAATGATGATTATGTCAGGATGTATTTTTAAAAGATAAAGAATTAATTTATCTGACCAGAAATCCATTACAAAAACATAATAACATTTATTTATTTATTTATTTATTTATTTATTTATTTATTTATTTATTTATGACAGAGAGAGACAGAGAAAGGGACAGATAAAGACAGAGAGATAGGAAGGGAGAGAGATGAGAAGCATCAGTTCTTCATTGTGGCATCTTAGTTGTTTATTGATTGCTTTCTCATACATGCCTTGACCAGGCTACAGCAGACCGAGTGACCTCTTGCTCAAGTCAGCGACCTTAGGCTCAAGCTGGTGAGCCTTGCTCAAGCCGGATGAGCCTGCACTCAAATTGGAGACTTTAGGGTTTTGAACCTGGGTCCTCTGTGTCTCAGTACGATGCTCTATCCACTGTGCCACCATCTGGTCAAGGAACAATTATTTATTAATATTAATTATCAACTACCCAGGCAATGTCTGGCAGTTTCCTAAAACTAACATAACAAATTTTGTAGCTTTTTTTTCTTCTCTTTTTTTTTTTTTTACAGGGACAGAGAGAGAGTCAGAGAGAGGGATAGATAGGGACAGACAGACAGGAACGGAGAGAGATGAGAAGCATCAATCATTAGTTTTTCATTGCGACACCTTAGTTGTTCATTGACTGCTTTCTCATATGTGCCTTGACCGCGAGCCTTCAGCAGACCGAGTAACCCCTTGCTCGAGACAGCAACCGTAGGTCCAAGCTGGCGAGCTTGTTGCTCAAGGCAGATGAGCCCGCACTCAAACTGGCAACCTCGGGGTCTCGAACCTGAGTTCTCCGCATCCCAGTCTGACGCCCTATCTACTGCGCCACAATCTGGTCAGGCTAAATTTTGTAGCTTTAATAACATAAATGTTGCCTAACCAGGTGGTGGCGCAAAGAATTGATGTTTCTCATCTCTCTTCCTGTCTGTCTGTCCCTATATGTACCTCTCTCTGTCTGTCAAAATAAATGAATGTTTAAAAAAAAATGAATGAATGAATGAATGAATAAATAAATAAATAAATAAATAACATAAATGTATTGTCTCATATTTCTGGAATCTAGAATTCAGAATTTATGGTGTTGGCAGGGCCACACTGTCTCTAAAGTTTTAAGGAAAAATTCTGTTCCAGGCCCCTTTTGGGACAGCATAACACTAATCTTTATATGACTTTTATACAAATTTTTGTGTATAAATTTCCCTGGTTTATAAGGCCACAGTCATATTAGGTTGGAGTTTACTTTAATAACCTCATCATAATTTGATCATCTACAAAACTTTATTTCCAAATAAGGTCACTTTCACAGGTCCTGGCAGTTATGACTTTAATATCTTTTGGGGAAACACAATAAATCCCAATATTCACATTTCTTTACTTGTCTTACTTATTTTCATGTTATGGTTGAATTTTTAAAAATCATAATCTAAACAAAATCCATACACTGCATTTCAACCATATGTCTCTGAACTCAGTAGGTTTCCTTTCTTTATTTTGTATTTTGAATATTATTTTCTGAGAAAACCATGCAGCTTGTCCTATAAATTTTTCTGTTTTGGACGATTGCTTCCTTTTAGTGTCATTTACTACATTGTTTCATTCCTAGATTCCTGTAAAGCTGTAATCATGAGGCTTAATAATATTCAGATTTTGACAAGACTACTTCATACATTTTGTTATAAACCTCTTATTGGATCTCATCAGGTGCCACATAATGTCTGGTTTCTTCTAATTCTGTGATGCTTAATCCATCATTGAGTATATTGTCAGTATAATACACCCATTATGTTTTCCATCAACTTTTCATTTAATTTAAGCAACCGTTGACTAGTATTGCCAGATGAATATGAAGTCCACTAGCTTCTATAACTTGTTCTAGTTTATAATTTGTAGCTACTATTTCTTGCATCATCCTCTTATAGTCTTCATATCTTTGGTTACAATAACTTCTTGTATGATTTTTTTCTGTGATAAGAGAAGAATAATGTGAATATTTAAATTTCTAAAAATCTTTTTATTCTGGCCCCATATTTGATTATTTGGATAGGTACAGAATTCTTAGTAAAAATATTTTTTCTCAGAACTTTGCCTAATTAGATGTTGCCATATTGTTTGCTACTACCATCACTGTTGGTAAGAATTCTATAAATTTTGGAGATACTTTATTTTTCTCTCAGAGAAACCTTTATAATTTTCTTCTTCTTTTCTTTCTTTTTTTTAGCAAGAGAGAGAGAGAGAGAGAGAGAGAGAGAGAGAGAGAGAAGGACAGATAGGGACAGACAGACAGGAATGGAGAGAGAAGGAAAGCATCAATTCTTCCTTGTGGTCCCTTAGTTGTTCACTGATTGCTTTCTCTTATGTGCCTTAACCAGGGGGCTCCAGCTGAGCCAGTGACCTCTTGCTCAAGCCAGTAACTTTGGGCTCACACTAGTGACCTTAGGCTTCAAGCCAGTGACCTTTAGACTGAAGCCAGAAATCATGGGGTCATGTGTATGATCCCATGCTCAAGCTGGTGAGCCCATGCTCAAGCCAGTGACCTTGGGATTTGAACCTGGGTCCTCAGTCTCTTAGGCCAATGCTCTATGCACTGCAACACCACCTGGTCAAGCTATAATTTTCTTATCTTTTGTGCTTTGAAATTTTCTCATGATGTAGCTTTTATTCATAAATAATTTCGTTTCTGAGTGGACACTTTTCAATTGAAAGACTTGTATCTCTCTGGTCAATGCATGGATGTTTACATTCCTTCTGATTATTTTCTCCTTTGTTTTGAAAAGGAACTGTTATAAAATGGATGACTAGCTTCATATACCTATATCCTCTATGCCATTTAACTTTTTATATCTCCTGGAAGAGTTCTTTGAATTTATCATCCAGATCAACAACTTAAAATTCAGTCAATTACATTTATATTTTCAGGCAGTCCATCACATTTTTTTTTTAACTTTAGCAATTACAATTTGAAGTTTCAATTACTCTTTCTTATCTCCTAAATGTCACTTTCCCTCAGAAATATGTACACATTTTACTATGTATGATTATCCCCCAAATGTGTCTGAACACACCAAGCTAAAAACAATTAAAGAAGTACTTTACTTTTTTACCATGCCATTGATTTAATTTTTAATTGATTTTAGAGAGAGAAAGGAGGAGAGAAAAAGAAACATCAATTTGTTGTTCCACTTCTTTATGCATTTCTTGATTGATTTTTTTAAACAAATATATTTTTTAAATCTTATTTATTTATTTTTAGAGACGAGACAGATAGAGAGAGGAGAGGGGGAGAAGCAGGAAGCATCAACTCATAGAGTTGCTTCTCATATGTGCCTTGACCAGGAAAGCCCAGAGTTTCAAAGCGGTGACATTGTTCCCAGTCGATGCTTGATCCACTGCGCCACCACAGTCAGGTCCTTGGTTGATTTTTATATGTGCCGTGATCAGGGATGGAACCTGCAACCTCCACATGTCAAGACTATGCTCTAACCAACTGAGCTACTCGGCTACGGCCATGTTATTGACTTTTATCAAATGTTATTCTTTTTTTTTTTTTTTTTTTTTTTTTTTTTTTTTGGTATTTTTCTGAAGTTAGAAGCAGTGAGGCAGTCAGAAAGACTCCCGTATTTGCCTGACAAGGATCCACCCAGCATGCCGACCAGGGAACAATGTTCTGCCCCTCTAGGGTGTTGCTCCTTTGAGGCCAGAGACATTCTAAGTGCCTAAGGTGGAGGCCATGGAGCCATCCTCAGTGCCCAGGTCAACTATGCTGCAATGGAGCCTTGGCTGTGGGAGGGGAAGAGAGAGACAGAGAAAAAGGAGAGGGGGAAGGGTGGAGAAGCAGATGGGCTCTTCTCCTGTGTGCCTTGACCAGGAATCAAACCCGGGACTTCCACACGATGGGCTGACACTCTACTGCTGAGCCAACAGGCCAAGGCTCAAATGTTAATCTTTGCAGGAGTGCCCATATTTAATAATAAAGTAGTCCATCATTTAGAATAACTTTTTAGGCTAAAATTGTGTAAGTTTTTTTCTTCTATAGTCCTGTACCTGTGGGTTATGTGCAAGTGTCGAGCATTTATGAGTGCATGCATGAATGGAAAGCAGTCGAGCTGGAGATAAGTCCTGACAATTCTTGAAGAAGCACTTTCACTTCGGGGTGGAGCACTTGGAGTGTTACACTTATAGGAATAGTTGCTTTTCCTGTTTTATTTTTTGTCTGTTTATTATTCTCCCAAGTTTATTGTGAAGGTGTGGAATTAAATCAGTATCTATTTTTTCTCAGGTTTCAAGAGCCTTAATATGAGTTTTCTTTAGAATACAGTTTTTTGGGTCCAGCTGGAAGGCACATTCATTGCTTTTTGCTTCTCTGTTTATACCGTCTGGCAAGCGAGTCTGTGCATATTGTTCCCTGAGAACTGCAGGGAGTGCCATTCACACAGACTATACATGGTTGCCTTAGTAGCAGATGTTTCTGCTATTCTGAATTTAGTTTCTCAATCAATCACACTGATAATTATCCTTTACCCAACACTCTTTCCTTGTGGCTCTTAATTCTAAGCTTAAAAGTCTTCTGAGGGTCAACTTAAGAAGCACATTTACGTGAGAAGTGTGAGACTGTGGTTTTCTTTGTTGTGATATAACTGTCAATCTTCTTCCACTTGTCCTTTTCGATTTCTCAAAATTTCTACCATCTCCCTTGAATAATATGATACATCTTTGTATCTTGAACTCAAATGTTAACAAGGAATATATAGTGTATAACTCAGGACTTGTTTATTTAGTGAGTAGGGTATTGAAAACTGTTTCTCTCTATTGTCCTTCACATACAATTACCCTCTGCTTAAATATTTCTAGTTACAAAAATCCACTGTATTATTAAGCAACCGTTTGTTTTTGCTGTTGTTGTTTTTATACAGCTTCGACTGGGAGAAAAATTTTATTAATGCAGTCAAATTTTTCTCACTAAAACTTCAACCCATTCATCTTGTTTGTCTTCAGGAGCTATAAAACATGTCTATTCACTCTTACTGATAAAAAAAAAAATGTTCGAATAGCCCTTGCCAGCTGGCTCAGTGGTAGAGCACTGGCCAAGCATGTGGAAGTCCTGGGTTCAATTCCCAGCCAAGGCACACAGGAGAAGGGACCATCTGCTTCTCCACCCTTCTCCCTCTCCTTTCTGTCTGTTTCTCTCTTCCCTTCCCACAGCCAAGACTCCACTGAAGCAAAGTTGGCCCGGGTACTGAGGATGGCTCCATGGCCTCTGCCTCAGGCGCTAGAATGGCTCCAGTTGCAATGGAGCAACACCCTAGATAGGCAGAGCATTGCCCCCTGGTGGGCATGTCGAGTGAATCTTGGTCTGGTGCATGTGGAAGTCGTCTCTCTGCCTCCCTGCTTCGCACTTCAGAGAAATAAAAAAAGTTTTAAATATTTAAAAACATCAATTATGTTGCGCCTTATCTCTTATTTTTTCTTCTTTAAAGGCTATTCATTTCTAATGGTTTTAATAAGGCCCTGGCTGGTTGGCTCAGTGATAGAGCATCTGCCTTGCGTGTGGATGTCTCAGGTCCAATCCCCGGTCAGGGCACACAGGAGAGGCAACCGTCTGCTTCTCTACCCTTCCTCACCCCCCTCTTTCTCTTCCTCTTCCACAGCAATAACTTGATTGGTTCAAATGCATTGGCCCAGGCACTGAGTATGGCTCCATGAAGCCTCTGCCTCAGGTACTATGGTTGCGAGCCTGGCCTCAGATAGGATTTGCTGGGTGAATCTTGGTCTAAACACATGCAAAAATCTATCTCTCTGTCTCTCCTCTTACTTGCGAAAGCAAAAAAAGAAAAAAATAATTGCTTTAATTAGTTGACCAATCATCTCACTATTTTGGTCATAATCCTCTAATGCAGTGGCAGCACATACTTTTGTGAAGGGCTGGATAGTTATCATTGTAAGTTTTATGAATCATGTGATCTGTGTCACAACTATTTAACTACAATTGTTATGCAAATGAAGCTATAGACAATCCAAAAACCAGTATTAGTATGTGTTTCAACAAAACCTTATTTACAAAAAGAAGTCTTAACTTAGGTTTGACTTACAAGTCATAGATTGCAACCTCAGTTCTAAATAATAGCTTAACTTAACCATTCTCTTTGATATTTTAGTGCCTCAAGTTAAATATAATATCACAGGTTACCAGAGACTATGATATGGAAATCACTTCTAGCAATGTGGTCAGAGTTCATTTGTTTCTTCAATAGTTACATTACTTTTGTTTTATATATATTATTTATACACAAGTGAAAATTTGTTCACCACCATTTCCTCTGAGACATTATTTTGCATTAATTGATGCCCAGCAAGAAATCCTTCATTCTTTAACTTTAATTCAAATCTTAAAATTAAATCTTAATTTCTACCAGTTAAATTTTATTTTTCATTTATAATTAAAGTGAGCAAATGTCCTGCTGTGCCAAAATAATTGTTAATCTGGATTCTGTTATCACTTTTAGTAGTTAGACATTTTGTTTTATGCCATCTGACATCTTACAGTATACTATCTGTATAGCCTAACAGTGAAAAGCAATAGATTTGTAATCAGTTTAACAAGAGTAGCTGTGCGATTGGAAAAAGAAATTTAACTTAAGTCTTAATGTCCTTATTTGTAAACTAGGTGCGTTGTCAGGACTAAATAAGAAATGCAAAACATGCAAAGGATCGGGCACAAGGCCTAGCATGTTGTAATATTCTTTAGCTGGTCAATGCTGGTAGTGTTTTTATCTTTATTATTGAAGGTTGAATGGGCTAGAAGGGTCAGGTGAGAAAGACAGATCTTTTTTAATGTCTTCATTTTAAAAAGATCACTTTTCAGGAATAACACACATCTTATTCAAATAATATCCTTGGGTTAATGACACAGACTGAATGCTTACTATAGTGTTCCTGTCACTGCTACTGGACACATAAAGAGAGAGAAGCTACTTAGTGGGGGCGATGTGATTTCATTTCCATCCTGTTTGCTCTGAGTGGGAGGCTGGAACTGTGTTTGCCAAATTCTGTTTCCTGTTTAACTTGGAAAAGTTCAACTGGTAAAATGTTAGCATAATTACTTTGCCATTTTAGGGATACAATAATTAGCATAATGTCTAGGGAAAACTCATTGCTTTTCTTTACACACACTCACAACACTTCACTTCTGGTGTGTGTGTGTGTGTGTGTGTGTGTGTGTGTGCACTTTCCCCTCACCAAGCAATTTTCTGACACCAGCTGGACAGCCTACAGTTCCATTCAATTTTGACACTTATTTAGCACAGACCTCATGGGTTAAATGCTCAGCATGCCATTCCCACAACTTCAGACACAAATAACTCCTGATTATCACCTTTACTTTTAACTAACTACCTATAAATCATATCATGATTCTTAGTGATGTTAACATTCATGGAAATGATTAATCCAACATTATAAATTGTGAATTCCTTTCCTTTATTTGTTAAAATTACTTATTTTCCTTCATTCATTTCAGTATCATGTGTATGGTTAATGCATTGTCTTTACCAAGAATTACCATTTCCAAAATCTCAGGCGTAAACTTACCACTCTCTGACATGCAAGTGCTAATTTCATCTCTCTCTGTTATTCCATTCCTATAATTCTCTCACCCACTTGGACTTATCTATTGACCTTGCCAGCTCTTCATGGTTCCTCACTCGTTTCATATGTTTACATAACTCTGTACCCAGCCTATTCCACAAGTTATCATCACAGTAACTATGTCCCTCTCAACCCTCTGACCTCTCTGTTAATCTCTTCAAAAAATTCCAAAAAAACAACAAGGCTTATTAAATCTGATACACCATTCACTCCACGCTTGGACCCAAGCAGCTGAACAAATCTGAAGAAACACAAACTTGTCAGGTTGGCTTATTGTAAATATTTGACCACAAACATTAAGTGAATCTTTGGCTATTTCGGGTTAATTTACTAATCCTGCCTTGCCAATTTACTCTTTCAATAACTAAAATGATTTGTCATCTGCCTTAAGACTTTTAATTTCCTTATATATCTTCAGTTTTAGCTGATAAAATTGCTTTTTATTCCACTGAGAAGAAACATCAGAAGTAAACTTATTTTCCACCACAAAAACTATCAACTTATAAACAGCTATAAAAATACTCTGTTCTCCCTCTTGCTATAAGGGAAGAATTATTTTTGCTCCTATTTTATCACCTCATCCCACCTGCACTAAATCCCATCTCCTCTCTTCTATTCAAGGACGCTACTTGTGTAATTATTTCTCTCGCTTGCTTCATTAATTTCTCAACAACTCTGGCTCATTTCCAAATTCAGGCTTGCTATAATATATCCAACTAAAATTTAAAATCCTCCCACAGCCATAAATCTGCCATTCTATTTCTCTGTTCCTCCTTAGAATAAAAAGATATACTCTGATAAATTACTAAACTGAATGCTGTCATTATATCACAATTTTTCCTGGAACCACTTCTGTAATCCTTTTTGCTCTGCCCACTCTTCTGAAAATTGTTAGCGCGTCACTGGAGCAAGATTTCTAATGTTGCCAAAGACAACGTCCAATTCCTATCTTACAAAGTGTCTCAGAAATACATTGCCTATCTTCCTGTTGTAAAAATGTACTCATTTTTTTCCTGATAACCTTTTGAATTAATAAATTTGTTTATATATTTAATTCTGTACAAGTTTAAATTTTTAAAAAGATTATATTTATTGATTTTAGCCAGGGAGGAAGGAAAGAAAAGAGAGAGAGAGACAGTAACATAGAGCAGTTCCTGTATGTGCCCTGCCTGACTGGGGATCGAACCAGCAACCTCTGCGCTTTGGGCCGATGCTCTAACTCAGGGGTCCCCAAATATTTTACACAGGGGGCCAGTTCACTGTCCCTCAGACTGTTGGAGGGCCAGACTATAAAAAACAAACTATGAACAAATCCCTATGCACACTGCACATATTTTAAAGTAAAAAAACAAAACAGGAACAAATACAATATTTAAAATAAAGAACAAGTAAATTTAAATCAACAAACTGACCAGTATTTCAATGGGAACTATGGGCCTGCTTTTGGCTAATGAGATGGTCAATGTCTGGTTCCCGCGTCACCGGAAGTAGTTCTGTACGTGAGCAATGCCGCGCTTTGCGGCGCCACCACATACAGTACTCCAGGAGCACAGGATGCGGATGCATTCTGTGCTCCTCTCACTGACCACCAATGAAAGAGGTGCCCCTTCCAGAAGTGCAGCAGGGCCCAGATAAATGGCCTCAGGGGGCCGCATGCGGCCCACGGGCCATAATTTGGGGACCCCTGCTCAAAACAATGGAGCCATCCAGCCAGGGCTGTACCAGTTTAATTTTAAGAAATCTCCAGGCTCAGACCTGCTAAATTCTTTTTTAAATTAAATTAATTAATGAGTTAATTATTTTTAAATAAAATTTACGTGGATAACACCGGTTAATAAAATTATATAGATTTCAGGTGTACAATTGTATAACACATCATCAGTATATTGTACTTTGTGTTCATCACCACTAGTGGTGAACCATTTATGCCCCTTATACCCTGTTCTACTTCTCCCCAGTCTCCTTTCCCTCTGGTAATCACCATGCTATTGTCTGTATCTATGAGGGTTTTTTTTCTTAATCCAGTCATCTTTTTCATCCAGTCTTGCAACTCCCTTCCTTCTGACAGGTGTTAGTCTGTTCTCTGTATTTATGATTTCATTTCTATTTTGTTTGTTAGTTTATTTTGTTCATTAGATTTCACACAGTTTTCACCTGACTGGCTTATTTCACTTAGCATAGTGATCTCCAGGTCCATTCATGATGTTGCAAAGGGTAAGATTTTCTTCTTTTTTTATGTCCGAGTAGTATTCTTTTCTGTAAATATAGCGCAGCTTTTTTATCTACTCATCTAATGATAGGCACTTGGGCTGCTTCCAAATCTTGACTATTTTAAATAATGTTACAGTGAACATGCAGGGATTAAATGTTAGACTCCAACCATAGAAATATTAGAAAAAATATAGGCAACAAAATCTCAGACATTTCTTGCAGAAGTCTGTTTTCTGGTATATCGTCTCTAGCAAGGTAAACAAAATGAAAAATAAACAAATGTACTACATCAAATTAAAAAGTCTTTGCACAGCAAAGGAAACCGTGAACATAATGAAAAGATGACTTATTGAATGGGAGAATAAATTTGCCAATGACACACCTATTAAAGGGTTAATATTCAAAAATATAAAGAACTTCTACAATTCTATACCAGGTAGACAAACAATCCAATTAAAAAATGAGTAAAGAACTTGAATAAACACTTCTCCAAGGACATACAGATGGTCAATAGACATATGAAAAGATAATCAATGTCACTAATCTTTACAGAAATGCAAATTAAAACTACAATGAGATATCTCTTCAGAACTGCCAGAATGGCTATCATCAAGAAATCAACAAACAAGTGTTGGCGAAGATGTGGAGAAAGAGGGACTGTTGGTAAAAATGCAGATTGGTGTGGCCACTATGGATGGCAGTATGGAATCACCTCAAAAAATTAAAAATAAAACTGTCTTGTGATCCAGCAATTCCCCTCCTGGGAATATATCCAAAAAAACTCGAAACAATAATTCAAAAGAATATATGAACCTTTGCTAAATTCTTAAGTGGCTGTATCTAGTCTCATGGCTCTAAAAATCAATTATATGCTGAAGACTCCAAAATTGATATTTCAAAGTTCAAATTACCATTTTAAAATAAGACACACATATCTAACTGCTTACTTATCATCTCCAAAAGGATTTCCAACAAATATCTCTATCTTCATACCTGAAATATTAAACTATAGATTGCCACTATTTCTGAAACTTGTTTTATTCCTAGGTTTCCTTACCTTAACATGTGGTGTCCAGGTGCCTTGAGAGTCCTCTTTGTTTCCTATTTTTTTTCTCACCCTTCATATTCATCTATAAATCAATCTTATCAGTCTTGCCTTCAAATATACCCAAGGTATGACCCTCTTATGAAACTTCTACAGATATAACTAAGACAAAGCACTGTTTCTTTTCTTTTCTTTTTAAAATTTATTTTAAATGTATTGATTTTTAGAGAAAGAGAAGAAGGGAGATAAAGAAGGAAAAACAATGCTCTGTTGTTCCACTTACTTACTCATTCCCTGGTTGATTCTTTTATGTGTCCTGACTGGGGATGGAACCCACAACCTTGCTATATCAGGATGACATTCTATCAACTGAGCTACCCACTCATGGGATAAACCACTCTTTCAATTGACTCCTAATTGGTCTCTTTGCATCCATTTTTGTCTGTCAACATCTACATTCACATAACACTCAGTAAATTTTTATTAAAGTAATAATTATTAGGTAATTTCCAATTCCCTTTTATATTCACATCCAATATTCTCTCACCTCTTCAATGTGTTTCAACCAGTAATCTGCTTGACATTTCCATAATTTTATAATTTAGGGAATATTAAATACATGGAATCATACAGTACATACCATTTTGGATTTTTTTTTCACTCAGCATAATGCTTTGGAAATATGTACAGATTGTTTTGTCTATTGATAGTTCAATTTTTTTTTATTGTTGATTAGTATTCCAAAGCATGGATATATCACAGTTTATTTCACCATTAAAGCACATGTGAATTGTTTCCTGGTAATGTTTATTATGAATACAGTTTCTATGAACACTGTATATTGGTTACTGTGTTAATATAACTCTTGGATTTTCTGAAGTAAATGCCCAAGAGTGCAAATTCTGTCATATACTTATTGTATGCACATATATTTTTAACTCTTAAACGGTTTTCCAGAGTGTCTGAACCATTTTACATTTTCACTGACAACGTAGGACTCAGTCTGTGTCTTCATATCTTGATTGCCATTTGGTGTTAGCATAAATTTTTGCTTTAGTCATTCTGATAAATTTGTAGTAACAGCTCCTGTGATTTTTATATAGCATTCCCCTGATGTGTAATGATATTAAACCACGTTTTCATGATTATTTGCTGTTTCTAGTATTATACATATGAAGTGTTTTACCCATTTCATAATTATATTTTTACTGTTACATTTTGAGTTATGTATATTTCTAAGTATATATTATATATAATAAATATATATTACATACATTTTTATTGACACATTTTGACAGTATTTTTATGTTCTAGACATAGGTTCCTTTTTTTTAGATGTCTGGTTTACACATTTTCTCTTTTTTTAACTTGTGTTGTCATATCATTTACAAGATCTTTCACAAATTAAATGCTTTTAATTTTGATGAAGTTCAATTTATTGACCTTTTTTTTTATAGATCATATTTTTGGTTTAAAGTCTAAACACTCTTTTTCTAGCCCTTAAACTCAAAGATTTTCTCTAAGGTTTCTAGTTTTTCAAATTTATTGTAGTAAAATATACTTTACATAAAATTTATCATCATAACCATCTTTAACTGTATAGTTCAATGGCATTAAATTCAGGCACATTGTTTTAAGCCATTAACATCATCAATCTCCAAATTCTTTTAAATTTTTCAAACTAAAATTCTATATTGTTTAAATAATGACTCTTTAATCCCTCATCCATCTGAGCTCTGGTAACAACAATTCAAGTTTCTGTTCCTAAATATTTGTACACTCTAGGTACTTCACATAAGTGGAATCATATAGTAATTTTCTTTTTGTGACTGACTACTTTCCATAAGGTTTTTAGGTTTGGCACATATTATAAAATGTGTCTGAACTTCTTTCCTTTTTAAGATGGAACAATATGCCATTGTATGTATATAACATATTTTCTTCATTCATTGATGATGGATACTTACATTGCTTCTACATTTTGGGTATTGTAAACAATGCTGTTATGAACATGGGTGTACAAGTATCTCTTTGAGTTTTTTTCTTTCAAATATTTTTGATTTATACTTAGAAGTGAAATTTCTGTATTATATAAAAATTTTATATATATTTTAAGGACCAGTCAGACTATTTTTTTTAAATGAACCCTGATTTCTTAGTAAGCACCTTGCTTACAGGTCAAGTAACTTTTATTTTTTATTTTAATTTTTAATTGATTTTTAGAGAGAGAGAGGAGAGAGAGAGAGAGAGAGAGAGAGAGAGAGAGAGAGAGAAGAGAGAAGGGGGAGGAGCAGGAAGCATCAACTCCCATATGTGCCTTGACCAGGCAAGCCCAAGGTTTCGAAACGGCAACCTCAGTGTTCCAGGTCGACGCTTTATTCCACTGCACCACCAGAGGTCAGGCTATTTTTTATAGTAGTTGTTCTATTTTACATCCTTTCCAAAAATGCATGAAGACCAATTTCTCTTCATTTTCACCAACACTATTTTCTGATTTTCTTAGAGTAACCAACCTTATATGTGTGTAGTGGTTTCTTTTTTAACTTTAGTTTTCAATTATGGTTTAAATTTAATATTACTTTGCATTAGTTTGTGGTGTACAGTCTAGTGGTTAGACAATCATATACTTTACAGTGTTCCCCCTGTATTTCTAGTATCCACTTGACTGTACATAGTCATTACAGTATTATAGACTATATTTCGTAGGCTGTACTTTATACCCTGTGACTATTGTACAACTACCAATCTCTACTTACTTTTAAAAATATTTTATTTATTGATTTTAAAGAAAGAGAGAGAGAAGGAAGAAGGAAGAGCTGAAAGCATCAACTCATAGTAGTTGTTTCTCATACGTGTTTTGACTGGGTAAGCCCAGGATATGGAACCAGTGACCTCAGCATTCCAGGTTGATGGTTTATCCACTGCGCCACCGCAAGCACAATTTGTGTCAGGCAAATTTGTACTTCTTCATCCCTTCACGTTATGTGGTTTTGATTTGCACTGCCCTAATGATCAGTGATATTGAGTTTCTTTTATGTACTTGTTGGTCATTTGTATATCTTCTTTAGAGAAATGTTTGTTAAGTATTTTACTCATTTTTTAAGAAGCTTAGATTGTTTTTTGATGTAAGAGTTTTTAATATATTCTGGATATTAACTATTTATCAGATATATAATTTTCAAATACTTTTTCTCATTCTATACATTTGATTCTTTTACTCTGTATGTTGTGCCTTTGGATGCACTTAAGTTTTCAATGATTTTGTAGTCCAATTTACTTATTTTTACTTTGTCATTATTTGTTTTTGGTTTATGTATTTTCAGACTCTGGATTTGATATATAGGTATTTAGGGTTCTTGTTTTCCTCATGGATTGACTACTTTATCATTATGTAATGACCATTTTTCTCATTAGAAATTCCCTTTGATATGAGGACTAATTTTCTGATCTTAATATAACCTATTTTTGCTCACAACTACAGTATTTTTAGTCTTTATTGTTGTTGTTTTTGTTTTTTGCAGTTTTTCCTTTGATATTTGTATAGAGAAGAGTGTGTTTTTCCAAAAACAGATTTTCTGCTAGAATACCACCTTGTTGCATGTTGTTGTGAAAACAGGATTTTCTTAGTGCTTCCCTTCTCTGAACACATCTGTACTCTTGGGTTGGAGACTATTGTAGTGCCCTTTTGGAACATATATCCAGCAATAAGGAAACCCTGGAAACTCAATGCCACGTCTTTCCTCAAGTTCTGAGCTCCACACAGACTGTCTACCTTCTTTCAAACTCCTAGAGTCTTCCTATGCTTTTTTATTGTTTTGATTTTAATGCTTCATTAAAATATGGAATACCAGAGGTTTACTCTATCTTGGCAGAACCTGAAACTTTTTCATCTATGTTTTCAAAACATAAATGAGAGAAATTCATTCCTCTGTTCAAACTCAGCAAGGAGATTCCCAGCTGAATTCGAACAAAATCCAAATTCTTTGTAATGGCTTATAAGGCATACTATGACCTTCAAAAACTGAAAATTTTGCTGATTTAGTTTGTCTTCATGGCTCTAGTCACTACTTGTCATTACTTTATGTTTAATATCTTTCTCTTTCACTATAATTTAACTCCGTGAGGGTAAAGACTGTGTTATGTTCATAGATATACTCATAATATAGACTATAATTGTCAATAATATGTTTAAATAAACAAATCAGCTCTTTAATTTTTTTCTAATTACTATTGGTTCAATTGCTATATTTTACTTTCAGAAATATATTTAATAATCAAATGTTACTTCTCCTCCTTCTAATTTACAAAAGTATCTCATATTGCTGGTATATTGTGGGCCAAACAGTAATTACTAACCTATATTAAACATAATAATATTTTCACTTCACATTTCTCTGATGAGAAATAATAATACTATTTTCTAAGAAAATTTCCAATATATAGGGAATATTTTTCTCTTCCACCCTTATTTTTCATGGTTACACAATTTTTTTTTAAATTTCCCTGGCCAGATAGATTGGTTGGTTAAAACATTGTTGTATCAAAACAGTGAGATAAGATGTTTTGCCACACAACCAATCAATTAACCAAATAAAGAAATCAGAAGTCTTTAATTTGCAGGAAACAAGGACCGTATGGAAACCTAAGTCAAGTTGTTAAAATCAATGCAGCCCTGAACACAGTTTGGGGTTAAGTTTTATAGGAAGAATTACATACTGATTGAAGAATGGGGAGGGGAGAAAGCATAGCAGTAAAACAAAGCAGGGAAACAAGCTTTCTTACAATGTTTATCTATAGGTTTCATTCAGGGAGAAACATTCTGAGAACACCTGCTACTTCGCAAAGCTAGCCCAAGGCCTCAGTCTGGGAAACCAGCCTTAAGGCCAATAAGGAGTAACTTGCTTTCAGAAAAAGTAAGTTCTGCTAAAAAGTCTCTTTGTTTTAGAAAAAGTAAGTTTCCCAGCCAAAACTTATTTATTTTACAAGCCTTTCTTTTCTACACTTCAGCATCATCCCGAAGTACAGCAGTTGCTGGTTTGATCCCTGATCAGGGCACATATAGGAACAGATAGATGTTCCTGTCTCTGTCCTGCTTGCTCCCTTCTTTTCTATAAAGTCAATAAAATAAACCTAAATTTTCTAAAAAATTATTTTACCCGTTTACACATCATCCCAAATACAGCACTTTTCTGTAGCAGTGATTTTTCTTCTTCTTTGGTTATAGTCTCTATTTTCATCAGGCTCATCTGATAGTTTCTGAGCTCTTCTGTGTTTTTAAGTTAAATATAATTAAGACTACCTTGGAAGAAATAGACTAGAGAAACTTCTGTAGGTAAATAATAATTCTGTGTTGATATAGTTCCATAGATAGCAGTTGCCAAGGGAGAGGAGACATACAATTACTGGACATGTACATTTTGTAAGCACCTGTAAGCTGCCCAGAGCTGTTCTTTCTTACTTATCGTATTTTCACTGTTTATTATAAAATATTTTAAAATAAGTATCTCCTATGGTGGTAGGCATTTGAGGAATAAATGTAATCAGGTGGTAATAGTAGAATAAAAAGAGCAATTCTGGTCTAGCATTGATTGTTAAAATGTACATTAGAACATCATATCAATCATAATTTCTAACTTAAATTGCTGAATGAATTCCCCAGTTTCTATTAATGATGATCATTGACCCACATGAAGTCAGATGATTTGAAAAGACAGGTGCTGGCCCTGGCCGGTTGGCTCAGTGGTAGAGCATTGGCCTGGCGTGCAGGAGTCCCGGGTTCAATTTCTGGCCAGGGCACACAGGATAAGTGCCCATCTGTTTCTCCACCCCTCCCCCTCTCCTTCCTTTCTGTCTCTCTCTTCCCCTCCCACAGCCAAGGCTCCATTGGAGCGAAGTTGTCCTGGGTGCTGAGGATGGTTCTGTGGCCTCTGCCTCAGGTGCTAGAATGACTCTGGTTGCACCAGAGCAACGCCCCAGATGGGCAGAGCATCGCCCCTTGGTGGGCATGCTGGGTGGATCCCGGTCGGGTGCATGCGGGAGTCTGTCTGACTGCCTCCCGTTCTCAACTTCAGAAAAATTAAAAAAAAAAAAAAAAAAAAGAGACAGGTGCTCTTGCATTCTGCACAAACAAAAATGTCACATACATGATTTAGTATTAGGTGGAAAAAGAAAAAAAATATGTTTAACTACAAAAATCTGTAACATCACTTAAATCTAAACAAAATAGAAGTCACGGGGGTTGTAAAAGGTTGTGACAAACACTCTTGAGTTGTTTCCATGTAGTTATCATATCACTCCATAGCTGTCTGTCTGTGTATTTTAATGCACTAAGAAATTCTCTACTTTTTTTCCCCTTCTAATTGCTTAGCAGGAATTCACTTAATGTTCATTCTATGATGGCTTTCAAGAGTCTAGAGAAAGATCTGGTATGGGAGATTGAGGTGGGTAATATCATCTGTATTTGTTTAAACGCCTAAGGTATCGTAATGAATTGAAAGGAAACAATTTAACCACAGATGCTTTGAACTGAAGATACACAGGAAACAACTGGAGAATGTGATAGAGTACCTTGAAATCTGCCACACTGCTGAAGGCATTCTTGAGGGAAAAATAAAACATACATTTAAGTGCTGTCTAAACTCCTGTTCTGAAAAACAGGTTCAAAGAGTAGAGAAATCTAACACCATGCAATAATAACTAAAATATTTTCATATTAACAATTTTTGCAAAGCCAAACCCATGCCGTTAGCATGTGAGAAATCTCCAGAAATGTGGAATGAATTAAAATATATGAAAACATTTAATATATCTTATTCAAATGTAATTCAAGTATGATTTGCATTTGGGAAATAAGATTAAGATGTGCTAAAGAAATAGCAATACAACTTCATGTTATTCAAGTGAGATATACTTTCTATTTAATATTTCAGAAACTTTGGCTAAAACATGTAATTCATAGAAAACCACTTAAATTGAGCCTTTATTCCTTGTAATGTCAAAGGTATTAGAAAACATCATACTTTTTAAAATCAATGATATAAATTTATAACTCAGTATATATATTAAATCTGAACATATGGATTAGGGACACAGTCATATCATAATATAGACATCTATTAATTAGCATTACCTATTATTTCTTGTTTTAAAACAATTTTAAAAAGTTTTCTTTAATAACAGCTCAGTAATGTAGCATGACATATAATTTCACTCAAAACATAATGGAATGATTAAAAGAAATTTTCTGCTGCTATTTAAGTTATTCAAAGAAATCAGATTGATTTACTAAATAATGAAAGGATAATTTAGTTTCAAATACAGTTTTATAAAAGCCTATTTTATGAAGTTTATTTATACACAGAGAGAGTTCCTGAAAAACAACCCATTGAAATATAGCAGTTTGCATGTAGTGGATTCTGTGATGTGTCATCAGATTCTAGCTCCAGGATTATAAGGCGTCTCCCCAGATGCTAACAGTGCTCCCAAGTGTTCTCTGTCTTCCAAGAATTGCTCTTGACTTAGAGAACTTTCTCTTCCAAGATGGTGCTCACTTCCAGGCAAGTCTGCATCTGGTCAACAATGAAGGAATACAAAAAAAGCGACTTCCTCATCCCAACTTTTAACAACTGTGAGCCATCCAAGATCCAAAGCTCCGTATGAAATCACTTGAGGCCTTTGTTGTGACTCCATCACAGTACAATTTATTCCTCTTCCTAATCTTAATCCCGTTCCCTTTTCTCTCAAGTACTACATCTGAGAAAACTCCATTGTAAATTTCTGCACATCAGTTTCCATTTCAAACTTGTTTTCCAAGGAACCCAACCAACAACAGACTGCCTGAATTGGTCTGAGAAGGCTGATGCAAAGATGAGAGCCTGGAGCTATATCGTCCATTAGCTAAAGTAAGCCTGACCAAGTGGTGGCACAGTTGAGAGTGTGTCAACCTGGGATACTGAGAACACAGGTTCGAAACCTCAAGGTTGTTAGCTTGAGTGTGGGCTCACCTGGCTTGAGCATGGGATCATAGACATGACCTCAAGGTCTCTGGCTTGAGCAAGGGGTCACTGGTTCAGCTAGAGTCCCTCAGTCAAGGCACATACGAGAAAGCAATCAATGAACAACCAAAATGATACAACTACTAGTTGATGCTTCTCATCTCTCTCCCTTCCTATCTGACTCTCTGTTTGTCTCTTTTTGTCTCTCTCTTTCTTGCTTAAAAAAAAGCACAGGTAGCAAGAATAGCTTTGCAGATTAGATAGTCATTATAATAAGTACTCATTCTTCCATTGTAGCTTGAAAGCAGTCATAGATACTACATGCATGAATGGGAGTGTCTATGTTCTAATTGAGTTTTATTTATATATACATGCAAGTAGGTCATGAATCATAGCTTCCTGACCCCTGAGATAAACTGAAATTAGGAACAAATCACAAGATTTCAGTGGAACACAAACAAACACTGATATAAGGTAGCAAAAAATTGTTATAACTTTTGCCTGACCAGGCAGTGGCACAGTGGATAGAGCATCGGGCTGGGAGGAAGAAGACCCAGGTTCAAAATCTCAAGGTTGCTGGCTTGAGTGCAGGCTTATCTGGATTGAGTGTGGGCTCACCAGCTTGAGGACACATGATCCCAAAGCCACTGGCTTGAAGCCCAAGGTTGCTGGCTTGAGCAAAGAGTCACTCGCTCTGCTGAAGACCCCTGGTCAAGGAGTGTACAAGAAATCAGTCAATAAACAACAAAAAGAGCCACAATGAAGAACTGATGCTTCTGATCTCTCTCCATTCTTACCTGTCTTTCCCTATCTGTCCCTCCCTCTGATTCTCTGTCTCTGTCAGAAAAAAAAATGTTACACCTTTTACTAGGGTTGAAATGGGTAGTATATTAATGGAAAGACATATAGCCAGACAAAATATTTTATCAAATATTTTAGAAGTGTAGAGAAAAAATATATAAAGAATATAAAATTACATTGCATTTACTAGAGGAAATGGTGGTTTTTAAGAGCTAATAAGAACAAAATGGCACCCTAAAAGGCCCTGGATCCCCCAGGAAAACATTTAAAAAGAACCAGAAACTGGCTGAAATAACTTTATAATAGCTCTGCAAATCAGACAAGGTTTACAGCAGCCAAACCAACACTCAGTCAGGAAACTTATATTAAATATAGTAGAAAATGTCACTGTGTTTTTACTTGTTCTTGATTCATTGCCTTCCCAGCGCAGGTTGATCTTGGTATGGAGGAGGTGGCAGACTAGTTCCCAATTTCCTCTTTTGGCTAGTGGCAGCTGAATGAATGACATTTTTCCTGATTAAGTCAGACACCATGTGGGAAAAAATAATCATCACACTTTGTGAAAGCTGCAGCTTGAGAGACTACAGACCTGCAGACAACAAAGGCACGATATTCTAAGGTGGTGGCATATAAGAGACAATCTAAGTGTTCAATGTGAAGTTAGGTAAGAACTTTGGATATATAAATTCAAAGCAACTGAATATATGGGAGAATTGATGAAGCTACACATGGGCCCAGGAAAAATGCATTCTGAGCATAAAACTAAGAAGACTGTCAGGTCTTATGTCAGGTTAATCTCTAGCCTCAAAGAATATCCAATTAATTAACCCCCCCCCCCAAACAAACAAACAAAAAAACTACCTCAACCCAAAGCCAGTTTTGGCAAAGGTGATTATTTTTCCAAATATCTATATTAAAAAAAAAGTCATATGGAATGCAGCAGAACAGGAAAACATGTCCAGTACAGAAAATAAATAGGCCAAAACCATCCCTGAGGAAGCACAGCCAGACTTAACTGACAAAGATTATAAAAGAGCTGTTTGGAATATGCTCAAAGAGTTCCAGGAAAATGCAGAGCTAAAGTAAATCAGGAAAATTATATATGTATAAAATATTAATATAAACAGAAATAGAAATTATAAAGAAAAAATAGAAATTTTAGAGCTAAAATACAGTAAATATATTAATAAATTCACTAGAGGGAATCAGCATCAGATTTGAGCAAGTAAAAAATAATAATGATAAGTGAATTTGAAGACAAAGCATTTGAAATTATTGAATCTGAGGAGCAGAAACAAAAACAAAGCATTTCTTTGGAATTTATGGAACATAATCATCAGATCAATGGATGCATCATGGGAGACACAGGAGGGAAGAGAGAGAAAGAAGTAGAGAAATTTTTTTGAAGAAATAATGGCAAAAAGCTTCCTAAGTTTAATGTAAGATTTAAATCTACATTTTCAGGAAGCTCTACAAACTCAAAGTAGAATATACCCAAAGAGACAATTCAGAATGTTATTGGAAGTTCTAAGCAGATAAATTATGCAAGAAAAAGAAATTGAAAACATCCAAATGGGAAAAGAAGAAGTAAAATTATCTCTATTCAAACATAACATTATATTATATTCTGAAAACCCTAGATAGTCCACAAAAATGTTAGTAAAATATCCAAAATTCATTAATGTTGTAGGATACAAAAATCAAACTGCAAAATCAGTTGTGTTTGTATACACCAACAATGAACAGTTCAAAAAAGAGAATTAAAGAAACAATTCTGTTTATAAGAACATCAAAACAAATAAAATCCTTACAAATAAACTTAACCAAGAAGGTGAATAACTTGTATCCTGAAAACAACAAAACATAGCTGAAAGACATTGTAGAAAACATCAACAAATAGAGATTCTGTGATCACCATCCTGTGTTCATAATTAGCATTAATATTGTTGAGACATCAATACTATACAGAATGTTCTATAGACTTAAGAAGATTTGTAACGCCTGACCAGGCGGTGGCACAGTGGATACAGCATTGGACTGGGATGCAGAGGACCCAGGTTCGAGACCCCAAGGTTGCCAGCTTTAGCGCAGGCTCATCAGGTTAGAGCAAAAAGCTCACCAGCTTGGACCCAAGGTCTCTGGCTTGAGCAAGTGGTTACTTGGTCTGCTGTAGCCCCACGGTCAAGGCACATATGAGAAAGCAATCAATGAACAACTAAGGTGTCGCAATGCACAATGAAAAAAAACCTAATGATTGATGCTTCTCATCTCTCCGTTCCTGTCTGTCTGAGCCTGTCTAGCCCTCTCTCTGACTTTCTCTGTCTCCGTAAAAAAAAAAAAAAAAAAAAAAAAAAATTGTAACAAAAGACCAATAATGGATGATGGAAATATACAGTCTAAGATTCACATAGCCAAAACAATCTTGAAAATAAAGAGCAAGTGGAAGACTCACACTTCCCGATATCAAGTTACTACAGACTGATGTAATCAAATGTTTGGTACTGGAATAAAGGCAAACATATGGACCAATGAAATAAAATGGAAACTCAGATGTAAATCCTTACAGATATGATCAAATATCCTCTGAAAAGGATGCCAAGACAAGTTAAGGGAGAAATGAAGACATCTGTCATAAAGAAGTCTGGGAAAAATAAATATCCAAATATAAAATAAGTTGAAACCTTACTTCATACCATGTACAGAAATTAGTTTAAAATGGAACTAGGAACTAAATGTAAAAGCTAGAACTGTAAAATGTTTAGAAAAATAGCAAAGATATAAGAGAAGCTTTATGATTTGGCTATTTCTTAGAATATGACAGCAAAAGCACAGGCAAAAAATAAAAAGAAAATAAAGGTAAATATGACTTCAATCAAATTAAAAACTTTAATGCATCCAAAAATGCTATAATGAATGTAAAAAGACAACCTATGAAATGGCAGAAGTATTTGCAAAGAATATATCTTATTAGAGAATTAATTTCCAGAATATATAAAGAAATCCTTCAACTCAACAATAAAAGAAACAACATAATTAAAAATGGGATAAGACAATTATATACTTTAAAAAGTGTTTCACCTGGTATTTGCAGTATACACCTGACACCATACAAAGTTGTTGAAATATTATTGAATATGCTGTACACATGAAACTAATACAAAATAAAACTGAATGTAAACTATAATTGAAGAAAATTGTTTTAAATGGGCCAAGGACTTGAATAGATATTTCCACAAAGATGATGCCAAAAACCACCCGAACAGATGCTTAACATTGCTAATTGTGTTATTTACTTTGAGCTGACAAAAAGAAATACCACAAACTAAGTATCTTAATATATTTTCACACCTTTCTGGAAGCTAGGAAGTCTAAGATAAAGGTACCAGCTATTTTGGTTTCAGGTGACAGTTATCTTTCTGCCTTGGAGACCATTGTACTCTCATTCTGTCCTCACATGGTGAAGAGAGAACTCTGGTGTCTCTTCCTCTTCTTATAAGGACACCAGACTTACTGGATTAAGACCCTGTGGCTATGACCCTATTTGACCTTAATAACTTCCATAAAGACCCCATCTCTATATACAGTTACATTGGGCGCTAGGGTCTCAATGCATGAATTTTGGAGAATATGAACATTGAGTCTGTAACACTAATCATTAAGAGAAAATGGTAATAAAACCAAAATGATATATCAATTCATACCATTAGGATGGCTATTATAAATAAAATAAAAATATAAAATAAGTGTAGGTGAGGATGTGTATTGCTGGTGGGAATATAAATGGTGCACCTGCTATGGAAAACAGAATGGTGGTTCTTCAAATTTTAAACATAGAATTACCAGCAGTTTCACTTCTAGGTATACATACAAAAATATTGAAAGGAAACACAGTGATATTTGAACACCAGTGTTCATAGTAGTAACTAATGCTAGTAGCATTATTTACAATAGGAAAAAATAATAACTTAGCTCAACCAAGCAGTGGTGCAGTGATTAGATCAACAACCTGGGATGCTGAGGACCCAGGTTCAAAACCCCAAGGTCGGCAGCTGAAAAGTAGGCTCATCCAGCTTGAGCATGGGATCATAGACATGACCCCATGGTCATTGACTTTAAGCCCAAGGTCTCTGGCTTAAGCCCAAGGTTGCTGTTTTGAGCAAGGGGTCACTGGCTCTGCTGGAGCCTCCTGGTCAAGGCACATATGAGAAAGCTTTCATTGAACAACTATGGTGCTGCAACAAAAAATAGATGTTTCTCATCTCTCTCTGCTACTGTATGTCCTTGTCTCTCCCCATCTCTCTCCCTCTCTTTCTCACTTAAAACAAATAAAAAAAAACCCAACCAACCAACCAAACAAAACAAATTGTCAGGTGAATGAATACACAAATTGTGGTAGATAAATACATGGAGATATTATTTAACCTTAAAAAAAGGGAATGAAGTACTGATATGTGCTACAAAATGAGTGAACCTTGAAAATATTATACTAAGTAAAATAAATCAGATGTAAAAGTACAAATATTGTATTTTTCCACTTATATGAGATAACTAGAATGGTCGAATTTATAGTGACAGAAAGTGAAATAGTGTTGTATGGGGGGGGAAAAAAGAAGGGGGAATAAAAGTTATTTCGTAATAGGTACAGAGTTTCAGTTTGAACTGATAAAAATGTTTTGGAAAAGATTAGTGACGATGGTTATAAAACAATGTGAATTTACTTAATGCCAGTGAATTGTACATTTATGCAACACACAAGCAAAACAAACTTATAGACCAGCACAATAGTATGGTACTTACCAGAGGGAAAATGGGGTGGGGAGAGGATGACGTGAGTAAAGAGGGACAAATATACAGAGTGGGTGAAAAAGGTTTACAGATGTGAGTACATAAAACAGAGTTTTTTCTTGTACTATTATTTATTTTCCATACCAAACAACTGTAAACCTACTTTTGCCCCACCCTGTATGGTGACAGAAGGAGACTAGACTTCAGGTGGTGAAACACAATGCAATACACATATTATACATTATAGAATTGTACACCTGAAATGTATATAATGTTATTAACTAATGTTATCCCCTAATAAATTTAGTTTTTAAAACCTGTCATGAATTGGAAAAGATTACTAGTAATTTATAAAAAAAATAAAAGCTAAGCGTGAAAGTGAGATACATGTTTGGCAGCCTATAAAGAGGCTTTTATGTTCTGCAATTGGAGGGCAAAACCCATTGAGAATCAGATTAATAATATAGTTACAAGATTAAGAGATTTTAAGGGAAGGCTGAATCCTCAATACGTATAGGGAAGTCTACTGAAGACCAGAACTCTAACTGGAAAATAATTTGATAACACATTATAAGGGACATCTGGCTCAATGGAATTTAATCTATTTACTTTTGACACACTCCTGAGTCTTTGGAATTTCAGAATGGGCCTATTTTCCCCCTCATTTCTTGGACTGTAGAATTTGATGTAGCAATGGGGAAGCCAAGTAGAAGCCTCTGAAACTACACACCTAACATCTTGGCCAAGATATTCCATCCTGGTGAGACAGATACAGGTTAATGTTACCCTTAGAGACCTAAAAGATGTAGGAGCAAATGTAGTAATCGTTATCATATGCCAGGTTATTTTACCACTTCTGCCCTATAAGATCTAAACAGCCTCACCAAGCAGTGGCGCAGTGGATAGACAGAGCATCAGCCTGGGATGCTGAGAACTCAGGTTCGAAACCCTGAGGTCGCCAGCTTGAGTGCAGGCTCAGCAGCTTGAGCGCAGGGTCAACGGCTTGAGCATGGGATCATAGACATGACCCATCGTCACTAGCTTGAGCTTAAGGTCATTGGCTTGAGCGTGGGCTCATCAAAATGATCCAGTGGTCATTAGCTTGAGCCCAAGGTACCACTGGCTTGAAGCCCAAGGTACCTGGCTTGGTTGCAGCTCCCCGTCAAGGCATATATGAGACATATGAGAAGCAATCAGTGAACAACTAAGGTGCCTCAACTCCGAGTTTATGCTTCTCATCTCTTTGTCTTCCTATTTGTCTGTATCTGTCCCTCTATTCCTCTGTCTCTCTCCTTAAAAAAAAAAAAAATCTAAACAGACTCTAGAGCAGTGGTAGTCAACCTTTTTATACCTACTACCCACTTTTGTATCTCTGTTAATAGTAAAATTGTCTAACCGCCCACCATTTCCACAGTAATGGTGATTTATAAAGTAGGGAAGTAACTTTATAAAATTTATAAAGCAGAGTTACAGCAAGTTAAAGCATATAATAATAATTACCAAGTACTTTATGTTGGATTTTCGCTAAGTTTGGCAGAATAAATCTTTATAAAACAACTTACTATAGTTAAATCTATCTTTTTATTTATACTTTGGTTGCTCTGCTACCACCCACCATGAAAGCTTGAATGCCCACTAGTGGGCAGTAGGGATCAGGTTGACTACCACTGCTCTATAGACTCCCACTTGACTAAATAGCAGTCCCAGTTGCAGCTATTAGGACACATGTTTTGTTAGAGTAGATAAGCTTGCACTTGGGTACATGGCATGTGGCTATTAATTTAGTGAATGGGTTATTTTCTACTTTTATCAGTAAGGAGTATCGAAAATATTCTGCATTCACTTGGAACTAATTAGAGTACATATTTATAATCTTGCCCTGGGGCTATGCTAACTCTTTTGCTCTTCTCATAATGTCATGTGAAGACACCTGGGCCCTCTGAACATCTTTGTAATTATATAGTTCAAAAGGACCCTGATGAGATGGACATTTTGCAGAAAATCACTCCAGTCCAATATCTTAATAATAGCATACTAATCAGGTTAAATGAGCAAGAATTGACAAACATATTAGCAACAGTGGTGGAGTTTAGCTCATACCAGTTCCTGAAAGTCAATTATTTAATTTTCAGGAATTTTACAAGTAGTTGCTAAAAAGAATCTTTAATAAAATTCAATTATATAAACTTATTTCAAACAAAATTACTAAATACTGAAAACTTTGAAATTGAATTCTGTAAAGCATAAGTGGATTTGTTTTAGATTTTTTAAACCAATATGCTTACAACATCTCTTATTTTTGTTTTTTTTTTCTTTTGCAATGTAATCTTGTTATTTTCCCAAGGAGTGGTGTCAATTTCCCCTGTCTTTGAATATGGGATGGTCTTTCAGCTTGTCTTGAGCAATAGAAATGCCTCTGCTATGACTCTCTTTAACTTCTAAGGTATACCTTTCTTTTTTTTTTTTTTTCAAATTCAAATTTTCCAAAGCCAGAAACGGGGAGAGACAGTCAGACAGACTCCTGCATGCGCCTGACCAGGATCCACCCGGCACGCCCACCAGGGGGCGATGCTCTGCCCCTCCGGGGCATCGCTCCACCGCGACCAGAGCCACTCCAGCGCCTGGGGCAGAGGCCAAGGAACCATCCCCAGTGCCCGGGCCATCCCCAATCTAATGGAGCCCCGGCTGCGGGAGGGGAAGAGAGAGACAGAGAGGAAGGAGGGGGGGTGGTGGAGAAGCAAATGGGCGCCTCCACAATGCGCTTGGGCCGGGAATCGAACCCGGGTTTCCCGCACGCCAGGCCGAGCTCCACCGCTGAGCCAACCGGCCAGGGCCTAAGGTATACCTTTAAGAGCCCTGCAGCTTCTACTATTGTCTCTTGAAACATTCCTTTAAAATCATGTGCCATGATTTGCCCTGGTAAGTACATAGAAATTCCCACTTGGAGGAGAACCAAAAGTTCTGGCTGACAGACCTACCTGGCAGCCATGTGACTGATGGTGGCCATTTTGGAATGCCCAATTCAACCGTCACCCCGAGTGATAGCTCATAAAGCTGAAGAACTGCTGTTTCAACCCACAGAATCATGTGAAATCACAAATTGGTTGTTTTAAGCCACTAAGTTTTGGAAGGTTTTGCTCCACCAAAATAGATAACTGACAGTGTAATTAAACAACCCATTTCTCTTGAAAGGACTCTAACATTTCCTGATTCCAACAGACACAAAGGAAGACAAGAGGCTCAGTAAATGACAGAGAGGATAGAGATCCTAAACTTTTTAGGATAGGATAATGATGCTGTAGACTCAGATGATGTTCCTGTAGTTTGGCTGTAATTTTAACTGTCAAACCAGCTGCAGTGATTCTGGGCAACTGCAGCACTACAGGAACTGTTACCAAAAGTCATCCTTTTCAATGTATTCAAAAGTAATGGTAAGAAGTTAAAACTGAATCCAAGTTTTCACAAGCCAAGTAAAAACCTCTAAAAAAACCCTTTTTTTATAAAGGTCTTAAAAACAGTTTCAATTGTATTTTTGGAAGAAATATAGGTGGATTATTCTCTAGTTTAGCATACATCAAGTCTCTTCAACACAGCCTGTTAAAGCCCATGAAAGTGTTTGATGGAATGTTATAATATTTACTAACACTAAAGATTAACCTTAAACTGTCAAATTATCTCATTAATGAGTGCTGAATGAACCCACACGAAAAGACATGGCTCATATTTTGACAGAACTGGGACTGTTTTTCAAAATATAGTTGTATAGCATTCTCTCTAATATACATATCACAAAGAACTTGGAAAAAAGGCAATCAAGACAGATTGTAAAGCTGCAGATTAAGCCTCTTTTATATTACATTTATAAAGTCTAGAGTTTTTGAAAGAACAGCATTGTAAATGCTTTGAGTAGCAAAATTGCAATCAAAATTCATTCACACTTAAAAAGACCATTTCATCTGAAAATCTCCATGTTCTTCTTAATATCAGGGGTTAGAAGACCTTAAAAAGGTCTTCCTACTTCCAAGTACATATTTAAATGTACCGAATAGTTAATAAAGCCTCCAGCTGGCACAGAGTCTCTATCTTAGAAGTTTGGGAAATAGCAATAAATTATCTTTCATGTCAACAAATTTTTTCCATTCTTTGTACTTTTTCTTACCATTAATTCCTCCTGTTATTACTTTAATTTAGGACATATTGGTCTCATACTTAGTTCATTACAGTAGCCTAACTGGTTTCTCTGTCTCATCTTAACTTCACCTAATTATTTCTGAACACTCCTTTGGCAGTGCTTTTCTTAACACTTGTCCTATTTTAAGTTTCAGCTCAAAGACATCTCACTGCTCCTGAAGAACATTACTAAAATGCCCTGATCTGGTACTCAAGACCCTCCAATATCTTGTTGAAACCTACCTCCTCAAATGTATTTAGCTTTACATATAATGTGTCTTTTATAATTCTTCATATGAACTCAGATTCAATTCAATTAATATCAAGTTTCCTACAATCAGTGATTATTTTACCCAGTAAAAAATGTCCCTCACTTCTTTTTTTTTCTTATTCCTTTTCCAAGGGAAAGGAGGGGAGACAGAGAGACAGACACCCACATGTACCCCAACCAGGATCCAACTGGCAAACACTATCTGGGGCTGATGCTCTGCCCATTTGGGGACATGTTTGTAACTGAGCTATTTTTAGCACCTGAGATAGAGGCTTCATGAAGCCATCTTCAGTGCCCAGGGCCAATGTGCTTGAACCAATTGAGTTATTGCTGTGGGAGGGGAAGAGAGAGAGAGAGAGAGAGAGAGAGAGAGAGAGAGAGAGAGAGAGACAGTCCTTCCCCTGTGTGCCCTGACTGAGAATCAAACCCAGGACATCCATACGCCAGGTTGATGCTCTACCACTAAGCCAACAAGCCAGGGCGTTATTATTTATTTTTATATCAAACTTAATTCAAAATATATTTTTGATAATATAAAAACAAGATTTTGATTTTAAATTACATTTTTATTATCTCAGTATGTATTCCAATTTAATCACTTCATGATAAAAGATTCAATGATAGAGCTAGAACCTGAGATAGAAAAAAAAAGAGGTATCATTTGAAATAAGGGACAGCAAAAACAAGTCAATTTCTTTAAAAAATGTTCTCTTGACTCATTTTTTTAAATTGAGAGGCAGGGATGTAGGAAGGCAGAGAGACAGACTCCCACATGCACCCTGACCAGGATCCACCAGGCAAGCCCACTAGGGGGCATGCTTTGCATATCTGGGGCCATTGCTCTGAACTGAGCTATTTCAGCGCCTGAGGAGAGGCCATGAAGCCATCCTCAGCACCTGGGGCCAAATTGCTTGAATCTAGCTATGGCTGCAGGAAGGAGGGAGAGAAAGAGAGAGAGAAGGGAGAGGGGTGGAGAAGCAGATGATTGCTTTTCCTGTGTGCCCAGACTGGGAATGGAATCTGGGACTTCCACATGCCAGGCTGATGCTCTGCCACTGAGCCAACCAGCCAGGGTTTCTTGACTCATCTAAGTAGAATTGGTTACTGTCTTTTATGTCCACACTCAAACCTATATATATATTATTTTATCATGGCATCATTAATACTTAATTATACTTACTTATATATTTGTTAATTGCCTCCCAGTACAGACTTGGTTTATTTTTGTAATCCTTAGGTATTATACCTGAGTCATAGAGATATATTATAAAAGTTTAAATGTGATGCCAGAGAGAAATTTGCTCAAATGGAACAGGCAAATTTATGTCAGAAAAAAATGTTTGAAGATTTTAATGTTTTACAACATTTCTTTTACAATATAGATCTTTTTTTCATTTAAACTTCAGTCAGAGAAATCACTTGACTCAAGTTCTCAGCTAATGAATTATTTTTCAGCTGTGTTTATTATGCTATTTAAGCCAACTGCTAAAATCTTTAAACTGTGTTATTTTCAGGATTTGCAGGGCACTTTTTTCTTTTACATTTTAGTAAATAAAGCTTATGTACATTAAAGTGTGCAATGAAACACAACTGTACAACTTGTTATGTTTCTATCTATCTATTTGCTCAGTGGTAGAGCATCAGCCTGGCTCGTGGATGTACCCAGTTCAAGTCCAAGTCACGGCACACTGGAAAAGCGACCATATGCTTCTCCTCCCTCCCTTTTCCCCTTTTTTTCTCTCTCTCTTCCCCTCCCACAGCCATGGCTCGACCAACCGGTTCAAATACATTGACCCCAGGCACTGAGGATGGCTCAGTAGAGCCTCTGCCTCAGGTGCTAAAAAATAGCTCAGTTGCAAGCATGGCCCTAAATGGGGGTTGCTGGGTGGATTCCAGTTTGGGTGCATGAGGGAGTCTGTCTCTCCGTCTCCCCTCCTCTCACTTGGAAAAGAAGGGGGAAAAAGATAAATAATACCACAAATACAGATATTGATTTTCTGGGGATTGGTTATTCGCCACAAGAAAAAAAAAGAACATTTTTATATACAACCATTTGTAACAATAATGTTCATATGTCTCCTTCTTGAAAGACAAAGTCTTAAGTTAAATGAAAAGAATGCTAAGGCTGACAAAAAGACAAGTCTCCTGGATTTCCTTGTAGTTGAGGAACTAAGTTTCTAGGTCAAATGTTCTTTGATGCAGCTCTGTTTATCTATAGCTAAATGAACACTAACTCTGGCTTAGAGACATGGACACATTTTGATTCTTTACAAATACAAAAACCCTTTGGTATTTTAACCACTATTAGATTAGAAGACAGTTGTCAATCATAATCCCCTTTTTCCTTCTGTCAAACATATTTCCATTCTTATTCTAATTTCCTAAAATATCTTTTAAAATAACTGCAATACATACTAACAAAAGTAGATTATTTTATTTATATGTTTAAAGAGATGTGTGTCTGTGTGCACTCATGCAGTATACCTCTGTAAAGTGAAACATTGTTAAAATACTAGTTTTGGTTTAGCTGCCACCTCTCAGAAAATAATGTTATTGGGCAATGTAATTAACTGAAAGTCCTTTGTGCCTCATGCAATTTATCATCTTCTGATTTTATCTAAAAATTTTTTGTCTGGAGGAGGATGCCACCAAAATGACAGACTAGGGAGGTTAGAGCTCTCATTACCCCACAGAAAGTGCAAGAAAAAAGCCATAGGTTGTCTAAAGCAACTGGGTAGGTGTTCTGGAAAACAAAGATTTATAGCAACCAAAAAAAACATGCACAAGGGGGAAAAATCTTCAAAAGAGTAAGTATTCAGATGTTTTTACTTGTTCTTTATATAACTTCTCCTCAGTGTGTTGGTAATTTGGGTCTTGAACAGGTGCATTCCAATTTCTAAGTCCTTTCCCTTAAATTGGAAAGAACAGAGTAGGTATTATTTGCAAATCATTGTGCGAGTTTCTTCTATCCTGTCTGTGAGATACCAGAAGAGCTGACTTGCTAATATCTGTTTTGCATAACTTTTAATGCAGGCAGAAAAGTGTGGGCATTTTCTTGAGACGAGAAAGTCCGAGAGAAGACATACAATATACCATTTTAAGACCTGGAGGAAAAGCTAAAGGACAGACTCAAAAAAATTGGGTCATTTAAAATGAGCTTTGTGGACAGAAGAATTCAGAAAGCTATGCACATTACCAGACAAGATGCACACGTAAAAAGACCTGAGAAGGCTTTAAGCTTTCACAGTGGGATGATCAGTAGTCTCAGATTATACCTAGATAATCATCAAAGGGATCCTTCAACAAGAATTGGTATATATAATCTGAAAGTGGCTGCTGCTCTCTTTTTCTTACTGTTACTTTTTGTTTCCTGCTATACTGTCACATTAGCTCAACACTAGTAAAAAAACACACACACACACACAACAAAAAAAACAAACAAAAATCAAACATAAAAAATTACCCAGAACTCAGTGAGTACACATGACAAAAAATTTTTGTAGAAATACTTTGAAATAATCTCAAAACACATGGACTACTACAGTTTTTAACCATAAAAAAGCAATACAGAGAAAAAGGGAAATCTCATTTTCAGTTACTTCAGTATAATAATCAGCTACCCATTTTTGAACAACAAAATTAAAAACATAAGTAATACAAAGAAAGAGAAAAATATCACTCACTCAAAGGTACGAAAACAAATAGAAACTATCATTATGGACCATCAGACATTAAATTTATTAGACAAAGACATTAGAACAACTGTCTTAAATATACTTAGCTAAAAGATAACACAGCAAATGAGAAATGTGACATGGATAAAGTAAGAATATCAACTAAGAGATAGAAATAATAAAAAGGAAATCCTGGAGCTGAAAACTAGAATAATGCCAATTTTAAAAATTCATTAGCTGAGTTCATCAATAGATAAACAAGGAGAGAATTAGTGAATTTGCTTACAAGGCATTTGAGATTATTTAGTCTGAGAGACACAGTGAGAAAAATAAAGAAAATTGAATAGATCCTAAAGAACTTGTGCAAAACACTCAAGAAAACCAACACATAGATTATGTGAGTCCCAAAATGATGAGAGAAAAAAGGGCCAGAAATATTACTTGAATAAATATTGACTGAAAACATCCCAAATTTGAGAATCTACAAATCCCAGAAGCTCAATAAACTGTACATTAACATTGAAACACATTTTATTTATACTTTTGTAAAAGAAAGACAAAATGAGAGTCTTGAAAGCAGCAATGCAGAAGCAATTTGTTATGTACAATAGATACTCAATAAGGTTTTTACTTTTTTTTTTTTTTTTTTAAGACAGACAGGAACATCGAGCTGTTCCTGTATGACAGGATCAAACCAGCAACCAATGTGCTTTGGGACAATGCTCCCACCAACTGAGTTATCCATCCAAGGTTTAATTTTTTTATTTATTAGATTTTTACAGAGACAGAGAGAGGAATGGGAGAAGAAGGGAGGGGGAAGAGAAGCATTCATTTTTTGCTCCTCATGTGTGCCCTGACTGGGGATCAAACCTTGTCATTTCAGATGATGATATAACCAACTGAACTAACTGGCCAGGGCTTAACTAATTTCCTATAAGAAACCTTATATGCCTGGCCTGTGGTGGCAGAGTGGAAAAAGCATCGACCTGGAATGCTGAGGTTGCCGGTTCAAATCCCTAGGCTTACCTGGTCAAGGCACATATGGGAGTTGATGCTTCCTACTCCTCCCCCCCCTTCTCTCTGTCTCTCTCTCTGTCTCTCTTCTCTAAAATGAATAAATAAATAAAAAAAGAAACCTTATAGACCAGAATACACTGACTGTCAATTGATAATTCTTTATTGCAAAACTGCTCTTTAAAATATAGGTAAAATTATGACATTCCCAGGAAACAAAAATGGAAGGAGTTCATTACCACAGGACTGGCCCTATGAGAAGTACTAAAGGAAATCTTTCCAAGTGAAAGAAAGTTAGTAATACCAAGATATATGAAGATATAAATATTTACAATAAACATAAATAAATGAGCAAATATAGAAGTCAGTGTTTCTGTAAACTGGGTTTGTGACTCTAATGATTATTATCTACAGAATTTATTTATTTATTTATTTTGCTTTCACTTTATTTTTTCTTTTTATTATTATTATTAATTTTAATGGGTGACATTGATAAATCAGTGTACATATATTCAAAGAAAACATCTCCAGGTTATTCTGACATTTGATTATGTTGCATACCCCTCACTCAAAGTCTAATTGTCTTCCGTCACCTTCTATCTGGTTTTCTTTGTGCCCCTACCCTCCCCACCTACTCCCCCCCACCCTGGTAACCACCACCCTCTTGTCCATGTGTCTGAGTCTCATTTTTATGTCCCACCTATGTATGGAATCATATAGTTCTTAGTTTTTTCTGATTTACTTATTTCACTTAGTATAATGTTATCAAGGTCCATCCATGTTGTTGTAAATGATTCAATGTCATCATTTCTTATGGCTGAGTAGTATTCCATAGTATGTATGTACCAAAGCTTTTTAATCCACTAGTCCACTGATGGACACTTGGGCCAGAATTCAAAAGACAAAAGCATAAAAATAATTAAAAATCTATGTTATTGTGCACAGAATATATAAAAATATAATGCTTGGTATCTACAACATACTAGGTAACAGTAGGACATATAGGAGTAGAGTTCTTATATGTGAGTGAATTCAAGTTCATATTAAATCAAATTAGTTAGCTTTAGAATTGTTATATGTTGTCCTCAAGGTAACCACAAAAACACTCTCTATAAGTTGTATACAAAGAGAACTTGAAAGGGAATTCAATGTGCCACTAAAAAAGTCAACTAAACACAAAAGAAGACAACAATGGAGGGGATGAGAGACAAAAATGTTAAAAAAGCTGTGAGTTATACAGAAAACGGAGCAACCAGGCTGAAGTAAATCCTTTCTTATCAGTTCCTGATGTAAATGCAAATGAATTGAAATGAAAGAAAGAGAGAGATTAGTTCAATGAATTAAAAGAAAATGTTTCAACTATATGTTGTTTACTTTAGATCTAAAGCCACAGATAGGTTGGCAGTGAAAGGATAAGAAAACATATTTCAAAGGCCCTGGCCGGTTGGCTCAGCAGTAGAGCATCGACCTGGCGTGCAGGGGACCCGGGTTCGATTCCCGGCCAGGGCATATAGGAGAAGCGCCCATTTGCTTCTCCACCCCCCCCTCCTCCCTCTCTGTCTCTCTCTTCCCCTCTCGCAGCCAAGGCTCCATTGGAGCAAAATGGCCCGGGCGCTGGGGATGGCTCCTTGGCCTCTGCCCCAGGCACTAGAGTGGCTCTAGTCGCAGCAGAGCAACGCCCCGGAGGGGCAGAGCATCGCCCCCTGGTGGGCGTGCCGGATGGATCCCGGTCGGGCGCATGCGGGAGTCTGTCTGACTGTCTCTCCCTGTTTCCAGCTTCAGAAAAATACAAAAAACAAACAAACAAACAAACAAAAACATATTTCATGCAAATAGTGACCATTTTCCTATTGTCAGACACTTAAGTTGTCTTAGCTATTGTGAATTATGCTGTCATGAACATGGGTATGTGGATATTTCTTTGAGGTACTGATTTCAATTTCTTCAGATATTCACCCAGGAGAATAAGATGACTACATCATATGGTAACTCAATTTTTAATACTTTGACGGAACACCATACTGTTTTCCATAATGGCTGCACCAATTCACATTTCCACCAACTGTGTATAAGTGTTTTCTTTTCTCCACATCCTTGCTGACATTTTCATCTCGTCTTTTTTTATAATAGTCGGGTAATAAGTGTGAGATAATTTCTCGTTGTGGTTTTCATTTACCTTTCCCTGATGATTAGTGATGTTGAGCACCATTTCATATACCTATTGGCCATCTGAATTTTTTTTAGAAAAAAAATGTCTGTTTTTTTGCACATTTTTAAATTTAGTTATTTGTTTTTTTGTTGTTGTTGTTGTTTTTTGGTAGGTGAGAGGAGGGGCGATAGTGAGAGAGATTCCCAGACTGCCAAATGCACCCTGACTGGATTCACATGGCAACCCGCTCTGGGGGCCAATGTTAGAATATAGAGCTATTTTTAGCAGTTGATGCACTTGGGCCAACGAAGCCACTTTTAGTTCTGGGAGATACATTCGAACCAATCAAGCCGCTGGCTGCAGGTGGGAAGAGGGAGAGAAAAGAGAGGGGAAGAGAAAGGGGAAGCGAAGCAGATAGTTGCTTCTTCTGTGTGCACTGACTGGGAGTCAAACCCAAGAGATCCACTGCTTTATTTATTTATTTATTTATTTATTTATTTATTTATTGCTATTAAGTTCCTTATATATTTCAACTATTAACCCCTTATCAGAAATATTATTTTCTAATATTTTCACTCATTCTATAGGTTGTCTTTTAATTTTTTGACTGTTTGCTATGCAAATAGTAGATAAATAAGTTCTGAAGATCTAATTCACAGCATAATAAATATAGTACAGTATTGTATTATAAACTTCAAAGTTGTTAAGAAACTAAATCTTAATTGTTCTTGACAAATAAATAACTATATGATGTGATAGAAGTGTTAGTTAATGCTACAGTGGTAATAATGTTGAAGTATGTAAATCCATCAAACCGACAATCTGTACACCTTAAATTTATACAACATTATGTCAAATAAAGCTCAATTAAAATGAATTAATTAAATGGAGCAATCCAAAAAAGTAAAAATAAAGAAAGGAATTTATTATAAGGTATTGTCTCACATGATTAAGGAGTTTGAGAAGTCTAACAACCTACTACAAGCAAACTGAAAATGAAGAAATCACTGGTAGAGTTGCAAAGCGTAAGTCCAGAAAGCAGTGGTATAGATTTTAGTTCAAATCTGAAGGCCTGAGATCCAGGAGCATTCTGGGCAGGAGAAGAAATATTGCTCAACTCAATCAGTGAGGGAGTAAGGGAGTGAGGAAGAGAGAGAGAAAGAGAGCGAGAGAGAGAGAGAGAGAGAGAGAGCGAGAGAGACTGACTCTGAGATTCCTTCCTTTCACTATGTTTTCTGTTCTGTTAAACCCTAAATGGATTGCATGGTGCCCATTCACATTAGAGAAGGCCATCTGCTTTACATAGTCCACTGATACGATGCTAATCACAGACACACACAGAAATGCTGATTCACCAGATAACTGGTCATTTGGTAATCAAATCAATTTGAAACATAAAATTGTCACAGTTACAAAACATTGCTGAAAGAAATTAAAGAAGACACAAATAAGTAAAACAGTCCATGTTCAATGACTGAAAGATGTAATATCATTAATACATCAAAACTACCCAGAATATCTCATAGACTCAATTGAATGCCTATCAAAATCTCAATGATGTTATTTTTATAGAAAAGTAAAAAAAAAAAAATTCCAGAATTCATTTGGAATATCAAGTGATCTGTAAAACTCAAAAAAATTAAAATGAAACAAAGTAGGACAACTCACACTTCCTGATCTAAAACTTACTACAAAGCCACACAATTAAAGAAATATGGTACTGGATTAAGAACAGACAGACACACCTTTGGAATAGAACAGAAATCCCAGAGATAAACCCTCACCTGCATACTCAGTTAATTTTTGACTAGGGTGTTAAAACCATAAAAGAGAGAGGAGTTTTTACAGCAAATGATGCTAAGAAACCTGGATAGCCACATGCCAAAGAGTTAAGTTAGACTCTTACCTTACAACCATACAAAAATTAACTCAAAATGGATTAAATATCTGAACATAAAGCTGAAATTATAAAGTTCTTAGAATACAACAAAGAAAAATATCTTTATAACATTGGATTTGATAATCATACCTTGGATCTTACACTGAATGCAAGGCAATGACAGAGAAAATGGATAAATTGAACTTCATCAAAATTAGTACTGGTTTGCATTAAAGGACATTATCAGGAGAGTTAAGATGCAACTCAAAGAATGGGAGAAAATATTTTAAATCATATATATTATAAGAGATTAATATTCAGACTATATAAACAAGTTCTACAAGTGAACAATAAAAACCTAACAGCCTAATTCAAAAATAAGCACTCAAGTAAACATTTCTCTGAAAAAAATGAACATATGTCTATAAAACATATGTAAAGATGCCAACATCAGTAGTCACTGGGGAAATGCATATCAAAACCCCAATAATATACTACTTCACACACATTAAAATGGTTATTATTAAATTAAAAAGGAAAATGAATGTTGGCAAAGGTGTGGAGAAATTGGATCTCCTTGCTGGTAGAAATGTATACATACAGTGCAGGTTCTGTGCAAACAGTATAGAAGTTCTTCAAAAAAATTTAAAATAACCTTACCATATGATTCAGATATTATACTTTTAGGTACACATCCAAAGAATGGAAAGTAGGTACTCAAGCCCTGGCTGGTGGCTTAGTGGATAGAGTGTCAGCCTGGCATATGGATGTCCCAGGTTTGATTCCCAATCAGGACACACAGGAGAAGTGACCATCTTCTTCTCTCCCCCTTCTCTCCTTCTTCTCCTGTAGCTCGATTGGCTCTAGCATGGTCCTGGGCACTGAAGATAGCTCCATTGGAGACCGTCAGCCTCAGGTACTACAAATAGCTCGGTACTTGAGCATCAGTCCCAGATAGTGGTTGCCCAGTAGATCCTGGTCAGGGTGCATGTGAGAGTCTACCTCACTATCTCCCTTCCTCTCACCTAAAAAATAAAAAAATTCAAAAAAAATAAGGTACTCAAACAGATACTTGTACACAAATATTTATTGCACTGTTTTTCACAATAGCCAAAAGTTAGAAAAAAATATTTTTTAAATAAGTGAATAAACAAAATATATATATAATATACATATATATGTACATAGATGATAAAATATTCATTTTAAAAATCAATGAAATTCAGAAAAATGGCACAACATGATGAACCTTGGAACATTATGCTTAATGATATAGGTCAGACAAAAAAGCAAATATTGTATGATCTTACTTATAGGAGATATTTAGAATAGTCAAATTCACAGAGACAGGAAGTATACTATAGGTTATCAGGAGCTGAATGAGGGGTAATCTGGGAATTATTGTTTAATAAGTGCAGTTTCTGTTTGTACTAATAAAAAATTTCCAAAAGAGATTGTGATGATAGTTTAACAACATTGTAAATATACTTCCTGCCACTAAGTTGTACACTTAAAACTAATTAAAATGGCATTTTGTTGTGTATATTTTGATACAATAAGAAAAGAAAAACAAATTGAAGTGATCTGTGCAAGTTCCCATTTGTTTTCCTAATAAAGGAGCGTGTTTTAAGAAATGGCAGATAAGCCTCAGAAGACTTTAACGTAAGTTTTACCGACATAAATAGAAGCATTTACTATTGCTGTTTTCTAAAATGCTTTAATTGCTATAAATACTCTAGAATCAAGGAGAATAGTAAAAAGTGAGTTTATTTATGTTAGGATTCTGAGGAGCACAGTACCATTAACGTTAGGTTGAGAGAGGGAGAAGAAGAGGGAAGGAGATAAAATAGAACAGTTAAATAATAAAAGTAGAATACATCAAAGCCTACCTACATCATGTTGTAATTATTTTTCCTCCAAAGACACTAATTATATCTTAACTTTAAACAGAAAATGTCACATTCCACCTTGATTCCTATTCTTTCCACCACCATCTTCCCATTGTATGAGTCCAAGGTTCTGTCACAGACTTTTCCCTTGCTCCTCTATATACTCTATTCAACAAAGCTTCAATGATGTTATCTTATGAAAATCTCTATACTTCAAAATGTTTCTTTGGCAAAGCCATTGAAATTTTTTTAAAAGAAAGTTTTAGACAATGTATTTTCAATCAATAGTTGTCAAAATTGACTCCACAGCAGAACCACCTGGAGAAATTATTTTAAAATACAGATTGTTGGTGGTCTCTATCCCTCTCTTATTAAATCAGAATCTTGAGACTTGATCTTGGAGATTTATCATCTTAATAATCTTTTTAATGATCACAAGCAGCCATTTTATTGCTCTACATAGTTTAGAACATATAGACATCATATACATTTAGAATATCTAAGCATCAATAAATATTATTTATCAATATTATCTGCATTTTAATGAGCTTGTAAGATCATTTGGACACCTAGCCAAGCCTTAAAGGACTGGCCGATTTTACGGCAAATTATGGATGCTGCAGTGGCAAAAGAAGGGAAAAGATATGCCTTGTTAGAGCATGAGGTGCTACTGTGCAGATAGAATGACATAGTAAAGGAGCCTGGATAGTGGGGTAAGGACACTGTGTACCTGGATGAAATTCGTAGCTTACAGTAGGTTACTTAGTAGAATCCATTTACTTAGCATGAGACACCATATACCTGAGATAAACTCTCCACAGAAATACCTAACACATCCTGCTGGTGGTTGCTGCTGAAAATTGAGTAAGGAAAACTACTTTATTTTATCTATTTATTTATTTATTCTTCATTTTCCAAGTGAGAGGAGAGGAGATAGAGAAACGGACTCCTGCAAATGCCCTGATGGGGATCCACCTGGCAACCCCTATTAGGGGTCATTGCTCTGCCCATCTAGGGCCGTGCTCCCAACCTAGCTATTTTTAGTTCCTGAAGAGGAGGCTCCCTGAGCCATCCTAAACACCTGGGGCCAATGTGTTCGAACCAGCCAGCTATGGCTGCAGGATGGGAAGAGAGGGAGGGAGGGAGGGAGAGAGAGAGAGAGAGAGAGAGAGAGAGAGAGAGTGAGAGAGAGAAAGGAGAGAGAAAGGGGTGGGAGAGGGGAAGAAGCAGATGGTTGCTTGTCCTATGTGCCCTGCCTGGGAATTGAACCCAGGACTTCCACATCCTGGGGTGATGCTCTACCACTGAGCAAATCCGGCCAGGGCCAAACATAAATATTCTACTAATCACAAAAGTATTACTTGGTATTTCTAGAGCACTTTTTTTTTCTTTTTCAATCTACTTAAGCACATATGTTCTTACTTAGGAGTCATAATAGCAAAGTAAGAAAAGCAGATGTCATCAGGCTTATTTTTTGAAATAAAATTGATGACATCTGCTAATCTGCTCAATGTCATGCATCTCAGTCACTGATGGAGGTTAAATGAAGATTCATCTAAGCATTATAAACAGCATGTTCCATATACTATCCCGAACTCAGTGGGGAGAAGAAATCTTATTGTTACTTTTGCCTTGTTTATAAGTGTCCTTTTTATTGTTACACAGCTCCACTCTATTTGGAAAACTAAAAGTATTTTATCAAATCAAATAACTTTAGAACAAGAGATAAAATAAATTCTTTCAATGACATTGCTCCAGAATATTTATATATCTTTAATTAAAATTATGACATAATTGTACCTGCACTAGTTGTTTCTATTAACTTTCTTTTAAACCTTCCTGTGAACAAGTCATGGCACTCTACTATGTTGCTGGCTATATATTTTCTATTAAATTCTGAAAGTATTTTCTGGGTGTATATATCAACAAATAAGCAGAATGAGGTAAAATTCTAAATGTAAGGCACGATAAACTAGCTATAGTTGTTTGGTCAGTGTGTGGTTCTCTCTTTTGGCTGAATAGAACTTCAATTTGATAGAAATTTGGCTTTTCATCTGACCTGGTGGTGATGCAGTAGAAAAAGTGTCAGTCAGGGATGCAGAAGACCAAGGTTTGAAATTCTGAGGTCACCAGCTTTAGCGTGGGATTATAGACATGATTATAGGTCACTGGCTTAAGCCCAAAGGTCGCTGGCTTGAAGCCAAGGTCATGGGCTTGAGCCCAAGGTTACTGGCTTCAGCAAGGAGTCACTGGCTCAGCTGAAGCCCACAGGTCAAAGGACATATGAAAAAACAATCATTGAATAACTAAAGTGCTGCTATTATGAATTGATGTTTCTCATCTCTCTCCCTTATCTATCTGTCCTTGTCTGTCCCCTGTCCCTGTCTCTCTCACTTAAAAAATGTTTAGCTTTTCTTAACAGTCTCAGTATTAGATGTTATAAAAGGACTCTTTGACATGATATATGTAGATGAAATTGTCTTGCTCTAGACATGAGAGTATCAAATATCACTTCCTTCATGAGAGATTAAATTATTATGGAAGTACGTACTCCTTTATTAAAATATTTTTGAAGAAATAGCTTCTGATTATATATTGACATGCAACAATAATCATGTTTCACAAATGTTGATTTACAAATATATATAAAATAGTGATCAAGTCTTATTCCTAAACGAAAGTCATTCTGACTCAATAGTAATAGCTAATATTTGCCATTGAACCATATATATATATATATATATATATATATATATATATATATATATATATATATATATACTGAAGCATGCCTCATGCTGATGTAGTTTAAAATTATTTTTCTTTAATGACACTGTCACATATTTTTTTATTAGGTTGCCCATGTTCACTCTACTACTCATTCATACATAATAGCTGAACATAATATAGTAAAAACAATACTGAAAAGGAAGGCTGAAAACTACAATTTTACTAAGACTTTGTGACTATTATCTCCCAAAATTCATATATTTTCTTTGATTCAGAATCACTTGAACTGGAATGTCATGACACAAAGCAGATTGGTGCTCAGTTTTCTCTGAACTTTGTTGTTCAGTTTTATTATTTGATTTATTGATTGACTGTGTTGTAGGATACCTATTGCCCAATAATACATTTTAGGCAAGCATCTGCTTACTTTTAACAAAATTTAAATTTGGGAAAAACAATGTTTTCCTTATTCTATTGAGAAACCTGATGAAACAACATCAAAAAAAATTGAATGACCTACATGTATGCAAAAGATAGTAATTGGCATTTTTTAAAAAATTTCAGATCCAGCTTATAAAATAAAGAGATTATATTTTGATTTAAAAAATGTTAACAAGGGAAATGAAAAAGTAAACAAATGGGACTACATTAAACTAAAAAGGTTTTTCTCACAGCAAAGAAAATCATCAGCAAGAGGAAAAGACCACCCATTGAATGGGAGAACATATTCACTGACTCATCTGATAAGGGGTTAATATCCAAAACAAAAATTTTTTTAAAAATTAAATTAAATAATGGAAAAAGAACCTGAATGGACACTTCTCTAAAGACAATATACAGATGGTCAATAGACACATGGAAAGATATTCAACTTCACCAATCATTAGATAAATGGAAGTCAAAACCACTCTGAGCTATCACCTCACACATGTCAAAATGGCTGTCATCAATAAATCCACAAACATCAAGTTTGGCAAGGGTGTAGAGATAGCGAACCCTCGTACACTGTTGGTGAAAATGCAGATTGGTGCAGCCACTGTGAATAGAAGCATTGAGTTACCTCAAAAAATAAAAAAAATTAACTGTCTTACGATACAGCGATTCCACTTCTGGGAATGTATCCAAAAAAACCCCATGACGGCCCTGGCCGTTTGGCTCAGCGGTAGAGCGTCGGTCTGGCGCGTGGGGGACCCGGGTCCGATTCCCGGCCAGGGCACATAGGAGAAGCGCCCATTTGCTTCTCCACCCCCTCCCCTCCTTCCTCTCTGTCTCTCTCTTCCCCTCCCGCAGCCAAGGCTCCATTGGAGCAGAGATGGCCTGGGCGCTGGGGATGGCTCCTTGGCCTCTGCCCCAGGCGCTAGAGTGGCTCTGGTCGCGGAAGAGCAGCACCCCGGAGGGGCAGAGCATCGCCCCCTGGTGGGCAGAGCATCGCCCCTGGTGGGCGTGCCAGGTGGATCCCAGTCGGGCGCATGCGGGAGTCAGTCTGACCATCTCTCCCCGTTTCCAGCTTCAGAAAAATACAAAAACAAAAAACAAAAACAAAAACCCAAGACATTAATTTAAAATAATTTATGCACTCCTATGTTCATTGCAGTGTTATTCACAATAGCCAAGATTTGGAAGCAGTTCTAATGTCCAACAGTAGATGAGTGGATGAAAACAAGATGGAATATTATGTGGCTGTAAAAAAAGAAGAAAATCTTACCTTTTGCAATAGCATGAATGGACCTGGAGAGTACATGCTGAGTGAAATAAGCCAGTCAGAGACAGAGAAACACCATATGATTTCATTTATGTGTAGAATCTAATGAACAAAATAAACTAACAAACAAAACAGAAACAGACTCATAGATGCACAGTACAGACGGACAGCTTTCAGAAGGGAGAACGTTGGGAGCTGGGTGAAAAAAGTGAAGGGATTAAGGAAAGAAGAAAACGTTAAAAAATGACAAGTATGCAGCGATGGAGCGTGATTTGACTTTGGGTGATGGGTACACAATACAATCAACAGTTCAAATGCTATAGAAATGTTTACCTAAAACCTGTATACTTTTATTGATCACTGTCACCCCATTAAACTTTCTAAATTAAAATAAATAAATAAGTAAATAAAATAAAAAAATAGGACATGGGATTAGCATGTAGACAAGAGATAAAAGTTACCACAGAAGAATTGCTTATGGGAGGGTTCTACTTTCATGGATCTCATTTCTCTAAAATATTTTAAAATTTCTTTCCTGTCCATAACTATGAGTTAGAGTTTTCAAAAATATGAAGGGGAATATTTTCCAATCCTGGATGTTAAAAATCAGACAAGAAGTGCATCTACAGAGATCTGAGGTCACATAATTACTATTGTGCTGCCTAAATAATGACTCTTGGGTCAATAAATCAGTGACATGCTATAATTTCTGTCCATGGGTCTGCTCACCCATAATGATACCCAGTAACATAAACTTATAACTTCTGTCACTGTAATTCAGTTTTCTGTGCTACACAGATGAAAAGGATTAAAATGCATTTATTCACTCATTTATTCCATATTTATTGTGAGTTGATGATGCACTCAGATGCTGAGGTAAAAAAATATATATAAACAAAATAGATATTGTTCTGACATTTTGGAGCTCACAATTTAAAAAAGAAAGATAATGAACAATTAGAAATGTGCTTGATATGAAAGAGAATTCATCATACATTTACTTACACATCCTTTCAATAAACATTTACTGAGCATCTACATGTACATAAACTATTTAGGGTGCTTGGGATACAAATACTAATAAAATGCAGTTCTTTGTCTTAAGGAGTATATATTCTGCTCTAGCAGTGTTATAGGCAAGTCAATAAAAATTTGCAATTTAGGGCACTGTGCTTATTGATGTGGAAACACATGGAGTGTTATACATGTGACAGATGGATGAGGCTGGTAATATTGTGAAAGGAAGCTTCATGAAACAGGCAACATATAAGTTGAATGACAGGAAATCAGCAGAACTAAATAATGGAAATAAATGAGGGCAACTCAATAACCAAACATGAAGAGTATGACCACTTGCAGGTTAACCCAAGGTAACAGGAAAAGCAACATAACTACTGTGCTCTAGCTATTATTAGAAAGTTACAACCAAAGTGTCTCTCAATAGAGGACTGAATAAAGAAGGTATGTACACATGTACAATGGAATACTACTCAGCAATAAGAAATGATGACATAGAAATGATGACATTTATGATAACATGGATGAACCTTTAGAACATTATACTAAGTGAAATAAGTAAATCAGAAAAAGCTAGAAACTGTATTTCACACATAGGTGGGACAGAAAACTGAGACTTATGGACACAGATAAAAGTTAAGTGGTTGCCACGGGAAGGGGGGGAAGATACAGTGAGGGGAGTAAAGTAGGACTAACATATGGTGATGGAAAATGATTTGACTTTTAGTGATGGACATACAATGCAATCAATAGTTTATATGTTTTTGAAATGTTTACCTGAAACCTATATACTCTTATTGATCAATGTCATCCCATGAAATTTAATTTCTTAATTAAAAAAAGTTAAAATCATGAAACAAGTGGGTACATGACAAACTTGTATATCTCATAAGCATATGCAATCCACTGACTTAAAATGTCTCATTGTAAGAAACACAAAACCTAACACATCAGAGCTACAACATGAACAAAACAACCGGTATCGAAATTTCATGATAGGTTAAAGTGAAAAAGCATTCACATTTTAATGTAGCCTTTTCAGCCACATTTGTGCAAAATCAGTCTCATTAACACTGAATTGCACACTTAAAAAGGGTTAAGATGATAAATTTTGTTATATGAACATTTGAACAATTTTATTAGAAAAAGGAAAATAAAGAAAATAAAATATAATCAATCTCACTAAGATTTACATCCTGTGTCTTAACTCTGCTTTACTTTATAACTTAAAACAAGTCATTTAACCTTTCTAAAGTTCATATTTTTTTCATCTGTAAAATGAAGCTAACTATTGTACCTCTGTACCTCATCTTGCTTTGACTGATGTGAAAATGCTTTTTGACTTTTGTAGAAAAGCCGCTCTGCAAATTCAAGGCCATATTATCATCCAGAAATAATCTATCAAGCTTAACATTGTATAATACACTTAGACCTAATGACGTTATTATATTTGGTCTATGCTTATTTTTACATTGCATAATTTTCACATATGTTGTAATCTTATACATTCTAAAATGAAAATTCAATCTCTAATACAAAAACAAAACATAAAGGTAAAATATCCTAGATATATCTAAAATTTTACTCAAGGAACATTTTTATATTTAAACAACTGTTTTTTATTTGTTATGATCATCAATTGTACCAATAATTAAACTGGATTCATTGTCAAAGCCTCATTCTTTAGTAAGCATGAAACATTAAATATTTAGTTTATATATTATTACCCCAATGGTACTATCCTTAAAAGTATCTGTTTCACCTGATCAGGCAGTTGTGAATTGGATAGAGCATTGATCTGGGACGTTGAAGACTCAGGTTTGAAACACCGACTGAGGTCACTGGCTTGAGCTCTGGGTCGCTGGCTTGAGCATAAAATCATACACATGACAGCATGGTCAATAGCTTGAGCCCAAAGGTCACTGGCTTGAAGCCCAAGATTCTGGTTTGAGCAAGGGGTCACTGGCTCAGCTGGAGCCCCCCAAAGTGCATATGAGAAAGCAATCAATGAACAACTATAGTGACACAACTGTGAGTTGATTTTTCTCATCTTTCTTCCATTCTGTTTATCTGTCCCTGTCTCTCCCACTCTAGCTCTCTCTCTTGCAAAAAAAAAAAAAAAAAAGAAAGAAAGAAAGAAAGAAAGAAAGAAAGAAAAAAGAAAGAAAAAGAAAAAGACCATTTTATGTATATATAAATGAGATATTGTTATTTAGCCTCACAAAGGAAGGAAATTTTGACCTATTTTACAACATGAATGAACTTTAAAAGATATTTTGTCAAGTGAAGTAAACCAGTCACAAGAGAACAAGATGTCACTTATATGATGCATGTGGAGTAGTGAAATTCATAGAGACAAAATAAAATGATGATTGCTGGGGGCTGATAGGAGAAGGAAACTGGGAGTTGTTTTTAATGGGGATAGAGTTTCAGCTGGGGAAGATGGAAGATGAAAACGTTTCTGAGCTGGTTGAACAACAACGTATATGTATTTAACTCTACTACTCTGTACATTTAAAAGTGATTAAAATGGTAAATTTTATATGTATTTCACAATGAGACATTTTTTAAATATATATTTAGAAAAGGTATTTAGCTTATTCTTCTACACTTGACAGATTTCCTTTATCTATATAAGGATGGGGACGTAGAAGAGGGGGTATAAATGGTGATGGGAGGAGACTTAACTTGGGGTAGTGAACACACAATACAATATACAGATGATGTGTTATAGAACTGTACATCTGAAACGTATATAATTTTATTAACCAATGTCACCCCAATAAAAGTTAAAAAGAAAAAATAAATGAATATATTCATTTAGAAGCTACTATTAAGCTTTTCAGGGATTTGGGGTCTTTAAGAATGCTTGCTTATGTCAGCAAATTATCATAGTGTCTGAGGATCCTAAATATGTAAAGGTCTTGGCAATGTAAGGAGCATGAGACCCACTAAATCTACCTAAATACTCTAAGTACTTCTAATAAACCAACACCAGGAGAAGAAAAGAAAAAACTAGAAATGGTGGTTGTCCTTGATAATTACGTATATATAAAAAATGAAAGCCGTGTATGCATGAAAAATGTGAAAATCAGAATAAAGAGAAAAAAATTAAAACAAGAAATATTCAAGAAAAAAATGCAAGACAAGCTTGAAAAAGGGGTGGAATTCACTGTTTTGATCAATGTTATTTACTCAAGAAATGAGCCTTTCATTTTCAGTATACAAAGATGTGCTTCCATGACAACCATAACTATAATGCTAGTAAAAGAAGTATTATTACTTCAATACCAAGAGACTGTATACATACATCTGGAGCTGTTTTTCAAATACTCCTGAGATTTTTATTATTAGGAATCAGTGGAAATCTGGGAGCTGTAGGTTGGATTCATATTGAAGGCTTATTTATACGCACTTACATTTTGCTAAACACACTTGTCCAAATCTCCTTTAACTGGTTACCAAGTTAATTTATCACACTTTATACTTTTATTCTCAGTGTTAAATTACACAGAGTTGTTTTGCATTTTCGCCTTGAAAGGGTATAGATTGGAATGTGACAAACACTGTGACTTTGCTTTATACACATATAGTGTTCAAAGTTTTGTCTTCAGTGTCATATCAGCGTGCTAAATCCCTAATTTTGCTGTAAGGAAGTGGGCCAATAGAGTAGACTGTGAATTTACTCAATCACTCACCTTTTCTGAGTACACAAAGATAACTGCTGCAACCCCAAGTAGTTCCCAAAGATTCTGAAGTTTTACCAAGATGCATTCATTAATACTGTATAGCCACAAAGAATAAACACTGAACAACCCAAGGAACCATTTGTATGAACTAAAAAGGGAATAGCATCTCCTGGCAGTCCTGCCCTACTAGAGGAAAATAAGACAAAAAAAAAAAAAAAAAAAAAAAAAAAAGGGTCAGAACCCAAAGAAATTCAACAAAAGTTCTCAAGATCAGCAGCCTGATGCACGCCCAAATGAAGAAATTGTCCAGTGTAATCCTTGGTATATAAACCATAATTTCTCCTGTGACTTAGAACAGATGCAACTAGTTAATTTTCTGTTAATAGTAATACCTAATGAATGTGTTAGTCATTGAGGACGTAATTTTTCTTGCAATTCTATATAAGTCCACTCTTTAACTTCTATATGATATTTCCTCTCCTTCAAAAATTTATTATTGCTGTCAAAATTTTCCAAGTGTTCTAGTACAATTACTTTAATTTTCCTTTGAGGTGTACCTGTACATAATGGACACCAAAGATAGGAGATGCAAAAAGAAAACCAACTGTCAAAAGCTAGGGTATTAACATGCTAGCATGTCCAGTTAGCTACTATTTTTTACACAGAGTCTATGCAGTAACAGCTATAATTTCTAAACAAGTTGAGGAGAGAAGAAAAGTGCTTGAAAGTGGAATGAATAAGGCCTATATTTTGCCTTAGCATATGCATTCTCAAAGGAGGTGATTTTAACCACAAGGAGGTGAACAATTAGTGTTTGTGAAATGAAAAAAATCATACAATGGCATGGTTCTCTCAAGGGCTATGGTGCTTAAAAAGATAAAAATACCTCCGTGGCATTAAAATTCCATGAGCTAAGAGGTAATTAAGAAAATGTCTAGCCTGACCAGTGGTGGTGCAGTAAATAGAGCATCAACCTGGAACACAGCGGTCCCAGGTTCAGAACCCCAAGGTCATTGGCTTGAGCCCAAGATCACTAACTTTAGCAAGGGGTCACTGGATAGGCCTGAGACTCGTCCCCTGTCAAAGAACATACAGGAAGCAATCAATGAACAACTAAAGTGAAGTAACTATGAGTTTGTGTTTCTCACTCTCTCTCTTCCCTCCCTCTCTCTTTCTCTTAAAATCAATTTTAAAAAGTTTCCTTAAGGAGCAATTAAAAAAAAAGAAGTTTGACAAACTGATTACAGCAATATTTTGGTACCTCTTCTTCCAAAATAATTAAGCATATGATTGGGAAACCATCATCTGAATTGGAAGCACAAAATAATATGAGGTTATTTTTCCCTACCTAAATGCTTCCTCCCAGTACAATTCTGTGGTAATCTGGAGCCAGTAAGTCAATGGATTCTTCTTCTCCCAATCAAATGGATTTAAGAGGACCAGCCTTGACAACTGAGATATAAGAGTTTTAAGGCTGTGGCCAAACAGTTTCAGAAAAGTTCCCTGTGTTAATGTCAAATTTCTTTTAGAAGTAGCCCCTAGGCCCTGGCCGTTTGGCTCAGTGGTAGAACGTCGGCCTGGTGTGCAAAGGTCTCGGGTTCGATTCCTGGCCAGGGCACACAGGAGAAGCGCCCATCTGCTTCTCCACCCCTCCCCCTCTCCTTCCTCTCTGTGTCTCTCTTCCCCTCCCGCAGCCGAGGCTCCATTGGAGCAAAGATGGCCCGGGCTCTGGGGATGGCTCTTGGCCTCTGCCCCAGGTGCTGGAGTGGCTCTGGTCGCAACAGAGCGACGCCCCGGAGGGGCAGAGCATTGCCCCCTGGTGGGCAGAGCATCGCCCCCTGGTGGGCGTGCCGGGTGGATCCCATTCGGGCGCATGCGGGAGTCTGTCTGACTGTCTCTCCCCGTTTCCAGCTTCAGAAAAATAGGAAAATAAATAAATAAATAAATAAGTACCCCTAAAGTCTCACAGTATTCAAGAAAAAAAACTGTGCTTGGGCCTGGAGCTAACTTCTTCAGTTATAATATAGATGCCACTTGACTAATAGAGGGTAAGGTGTTGTATTTAATATTAGAAAGGTCATTATTCATTAAAAAAATAAAAGACCACAAGTTTTGAGGACTGCTATCAATCCCCCAGAATCCATTCTTCTTTTCTTCTTTTTCTAACACAATCCTCAAATTTTAGCTGGACTCATGGCCACTAACTAAAACTACAATTTTGAACTTCTATTGCAGATAGATGTGCATAAATAAATGGAAATGATATGTGCAACTTCTGAGTAATTTCCTTAAAGACAAGGGGATTGCCTTCCATTTTTCCATTTCTCCATCTCACCGGCTAGAATACAAACAGAAAGGATAGAACTAAGGAGAAATCTTAAACTACGAAATGGATTTAGGATACATTTGAGAATGGAAGAGCATCAGCGTACAAGTATCCCTGACACAGTAGGCGAGTTAGCTCTGTACTGTTTACATTCAGACCATTATATATAAACTTCTATCTGGCTTAAAGTTGTAAATATTTTGGTATTTGTTATGGTATCTGAACTTGGATCTTAATTAATAAACAATCTTATCTAGATTTAAATCTCTTACCACCTACTTATTAGTCATGGAACCCTGCACCTATTATTTAATCTCCTGGAAACTTGGTGCTATTTCCCTTATAATGGAAGTGCTAACATTTGCTCACTGGACTGTTAGAGGACTAAATGAGATAACCTCTATAAGGTGCTTTCACAGTACCAAGAATGAACAAAGGCGTTTTGTCTTTTTCATATATACTCTTGACTAGGCTCTTAGCTTAAAACCCAGATTTATTTTGTGAACCAATGTCATCCTAATAAATTCAGTAAATAAACAAACACAAATATAAATAAATGTTTCCATAACAGATAAAGAAAAACAGATTTAGTTTTAAAGTTTTCAGTCATCCCCGAACTAATAAATATTCAAGTTTTGGAGACTCACTTATAGCTAAATCTTCCAAAGGCCTGGAGTTTTATTCTAACAATTTTAATTACGTTCTTAAGCCTGGTTTGTTGTTGTTGTTGTTTTGTTTTTGTTTTTTTATTGTCTTGAGCTTCTCACTTTTGCCTGTGACTAAAACACTCTTTTTCTGCCCCATACGTGTGGATCAGTCATCTGGATATTAGCCAACTTAATCTGGTTTTTCCTAAGATTCTACCTCCTCCCCACACATGTATCATTTACAGTGTGCTAGGTCAGCTCAGTCATTACCTTGAATTTCAAATGAAACTGAAATGAATTATAATTCAATTTTTCAATTTAATCAGCAATAAACTCTGCAGATCAATGTATAATTAGGGACTAATTTTCTGACCCGTAGGACATTGAAACATATACCAATGTCAGAACTCTTCATATACAATGGAAAGAAATGATTTCCATGACGTGTGGAGTAGCAGAACTTTTTATCTTTGCTGGGAACCAAGAACGGAGTATCAGACCTGAGTTCAATGTGGATATAATTCTACAGGAATTGCACTTCTACTATGAAAGTGGCATTTTTTTTTCAAGTTTGGAATGATCTCTGTGTATGTACATATGTTATCCCCCCCCAAATTTTGGGAAATCAATTTTTAGCAAATATTCTTCCAATCAATTTTAACCATTCTTTGAACAGAAGGCCGAATTGACATGTTTAGTATAATGAAGTAAATCTGATTTTAATTTATTTCTTCAAATCACTTACAAGAAATAAATCTGTTCCGTGACTCTCTGCATTATTTTCTGCAGTTGTTTTAGTTTCAGTAACAACGTCACCTGCAATATTCAATAAAACTATTTGAATGACAAATTGCCTATTGTATTAGCATCACTTAAGAAGAGTAGGGCTTTTGGAGATAAAATTCATTCCTGCAAAATAGAAGCCAGATATTATTCAGAAAAACAAACAAACAAACTAAGTGCTATTGAAAGATTTTCTGCATTTCACCATGTTTTACAGAAACTCGGTTGGAGTACCATTTGTTCTGTAATTGTAAATCTATACAACATAGAGACACTCTAATAAAAGGCAAATATATTCAGAGTGATAAATGACATTATTAAGATAAAATGTCTTTTGCCAAGAATTAGTTTCATCAAAGGAAGATAAAAAATTTCAAAGCAACAGAATTGATTCTGAAAACAAGAGAATTCCTATTAAAGAAGTTATAGTACCATCTGGAGGTAGCCTTATTATTAACAATAATTAGAAGAAATATATTCAAGTCATTTGTAACTTCAGCTCAGTAAAGAGAGTCCACTGTCTGCTCCCTTAAACACACACACTCACACACACAAACACACACACACACACACACCCTAAAGTGCTGTTTTGAAAATAGTAAGAATAGTCATTGTTTCAATTTTTATAATTTTTAAAAGTAACAAAAACACAACTTTCTTATTTTATTGAAAATATATTCAAAAATTATTGAATTTGTGACAGTTACTGTATTGGTGGGTGCTATGGATTGAATTATGCCACTCCAAAATTTCGTGTTGGATTTCTAAACTCGAGTACTTCAGAATGTGACAGTATTTGGAGACAAGGTTTACAGAGGTAATTGAGTTTAAATGAGGTCATTAGGATGGGACTTATTTCAATATGATTGGTATCCTCATAAAGAAGACAAATTTAGACACTAAGGCATGTATTAGTGGGAAGGGTTATGAAGAGACTCAGACAAGAGATAGCCTCCTATACGCCAAGGAGAAAGGACTGAAACAGATCTTTTCCTGACAGCTCTCAGAAGGAATTCAAAACTGTAAATGCCTTGATTTTGGACTTCTAGCATCCAGGACGGTGAGATAATACATTTCTGCTGCTGTTTAAATCGCCTATTATGTGGTACTTTGTTACAACAGCTCCATAAGGTGACAATTATAGTGCTTAAGAACAAATGCTTTGTGTATATGAGCAATGACATACTAATCAAACATCTTTCAAGCTCAACAGTCATTCTCTGTCACTTGAGATTATTATATCAGATATTCAACCTTAGAAAAGGTCCTGTAGAAAGTTATCATGGGAAGAGATGGAAATGGGATAATATAGGTCAAAAGTAACCCATTTTTAGTTAAAAAAAGAATAAGTCCTTAAAATCTAACATGCAGCATGCTGACTATAGGTAATAATATGATATTGCGTACTTAAAAAATGCTGAGAGTAGACCTTAAGAATTCTAACGTCCTGCCCACAAAGAGTTAACTATGAGGTAATGCGTGTGTTAATTATCTTTATCCTGGAAATCATTCCATAATTTACATGTATGTAAAATCATCACATTGTATACTTTAAACATATACAATGTTATTCCTCAGTAGAGTTTTAAAATAATATTTAAAAAATTTATCATGATTCTTTCATCTCTTAAATCATCTAAAACTTAAAGAGTTCTTTTGTGATTATGAATTGCAGAAGTTTATTATCTTAATTTTAAAATAAAACAAAAATTTCACAAGCATATTACATTTCAAAAGATATCCTTCTGTTCTGTATTTTGAGGAAGACATAAAAGTTTTGCCTATCCTGCATCTATATGATTCAAGATTTTGTTCCTCTCTGGCTTCAAACTTTTTCTTTTTAACTAGCATTTTCAGTATTTAATCTATACAAACATTGAAGCCCTTCTATATACATGGTTATTCTGGTTAATTTGTCCTATTAAACTATAACGTTGGTTTTATTACATTTTATTTTTAGAAAAACACTTTTAGTTGGAGTTCTATTTTTGTTTTATTCCTGCTTTGAGAAAAAGCTTGGATTTATGCCATTGGCTATCTTGCCTTGTCCAAAATGATCTCATAGGCCTGACCTGTGGTGATGCAGTGGATAAAGTGTAAACCTGGAACGTTGGGGTCACTGGTTCCAAACCTTGGGTTTTTCCCTGGTCAGGGCACATATTGGAGTTGATGCTTTCTGCTCTTCCATCTCTTTCTCTTCTCTTTAAAATTGAATACATAAAGTTTTAAACCAAAAACAAAATGACCTCATAAGATTTTTACTTTCCCTTGTGGATTTCTTTGCTGCCCTTCCTCTGTGCTTGCTTTGCCTTCTCCATACCTATCTCATAAGTGATAGGAATGTAATATTTCCTTTCACAGTTATTATCATTAAATGAAATGCTTATTTGTTGCAGTTGACACTCTTTCTCTTCAGATAATCGATATTTGGAAAATTTCTATGGTGATGGTTGTAAAGGAGAAATAAAACTGGACATTAGTTAAAGCAAGAAAAACAGGTTTTATTCAGTAGCTATCGTCAACAGGGAAAGAGCTGAGTTCCACTCAGACTTGTGCAGAGTGGACCGGACACTTCAAAGGCCAATGTGAGTAGGAAGGGAAAGAAGTGTAAAAAAAAGTGCAAAGGATTGGCTGGTCTTTGTAAGACTACTTTTTCTTTCCTCACCTTGTTTCACCGCAATACAATGGAGTACATAGGTCAAACAGTCTCAATTTTTTTCTAAGGGAAATCATACAAGATTTAAAATTTAAAAGTGGCATGCTCGTAGATATAGATAATTGGTGGAGTAATGGTGGCTACATCAAAACTTAGAATACAATATAAGAGTAGAGGAAAGTATTGATTCCTTTTTTTTTAGTGAACAAAACAAGAGAGACAGGCAGGAACAGACAGAAAGTGAAAGAGATGAGGAACATCAATTCTTCATTGCAGCAACTTAGTTGTTCATTGATTGCTTTCTTGTATGTGCTTTGATGGGGGGTAGGCTTCAGCTGAGCCAGTGACCCCTTGATCAAGCCAGCACTTTTGGGCACAAGCCAGAGACCATGGGGTCATGGCTATTATTCCATGCACAAGCTGGTGACCATGTACTCAAGTTGGTAAGTCTCTGCTCAAGCCGATGACCTGGAGGTTTTGAACCTGGGTCCTCTGCATCCCAAGCTGATGTTCTATTGATTCTTAATCTTAATGACACAGAATATAGATATTTTTGCTTTGGAATTCTATTAAATTATTTGATAATATATCTAAACACCTTGATTCTGAAGTAAAAAAAAAAAACACTTAAAATGCAAAGAATGATTTCTTGATTTTATTTTTCTATTTCAGAATGATGTTAAGTTTATATTTATTTATAAAAATTATTGCCAGCAGACTCATTGATTTTACTCATACAATGTTGATCGGGCAGCATTTTAAATATAAATTAGCTACAAACATTTCAAAAGTGCGATGTTGTATATAAAAATCTTCACTGCCTGGCAATTATCAGAATGTCTGAAACCCTGAACTCGCATTATTTTATTATTAAGACCCTATAGGACCTGAGATATAACTGTACTTTCTAAGCTTAGTGTATGTTTTCTATAGCCTTCAGTACTCCATATTATGTCTTCCAAAACTGAGTTAGACCCCTTATCTATTTACTTTTGCAGCCTCTTTGGACATTCCGAGTATATGAATTTCTGACTTAGCTGTGAGAATACAAAAAAAGGAAGAATCATGAACATTGTTATCTTTCTTTTTCTTTTCTCATATAAACTCCAGCAAATGGTTCCCTTGCTGGAGGACTAATAATTCAGGCTGAAAAGTGTGCAAGCCATTGTCTCTGGGTCAGATAGACAAGACCCAATGGCTATACAATGAATTTAGAAGGAAACTGCCAGACTTAGGCAGTTGGCTAAGCGGTACAGTGTTGACTCAGCATGTGGATGCCCCAGGTTCAATTCCCAGTCAGGGCACACAGGAGAAGCAGCCACCTGCTTCTTTTCCCTTCCCTCTACCCTCTTTCTTTTCCATTGGTTAGAATGCATCAGCCCAGGGCACTGAAGATGGCTCTTTGGAGCCTCCGCTGCAAGCCCTAAATATAGCTCAGTTGTAAGCATTGGTTTCAGATTGGCAGAGCATTGAACCTAGATGGGTTTGCCAGGTAAATCCTGGTCCGGAAGCATGCAGGAGATTTTCTATCTCCATTCCAAGGAAAGAAAGAAAAGAAAGAAAGAAAGAAAGAAAGAAAGAAAGAAAGAGAGAGAGAGAGAGAGAGAGAGGGAGGGAGGGAGGGAGGGAGGGAGGGAGGGAGGGAGGGAGGGAGGGAGGGAGGGAGGGAGGGAACTTCCTGCTGGGGAATGACAGCGATTTATTAAATCCCTGCTATCTGCTGGGCCTTATGCTAAGTGCTGAGGAACCATGATTGAATGAAACATTCCACCGTCCTCATGGTGTTACCAATTGTTTTCTATATAAACTGTTGTGAAACCTGCACTCCATGCTACCTGTTAATGAAGTAAACAATATATAAAAATATTTTTGAATTATAAGGATTAGCACTAGGAAAAAAGGTATAAAAGAAAAAAAAGATCTTCATACTTTGATTGAACAGAATTCAATGAGAATTGAAGTCAGATTCTCAGACTTGGAACCTTAAGTGATGCCTAGATTTGTCATTGAGAACAAAGATATGGAGGGAGAAATGAAAAGCTATAGCAGTACTCATAAAGTAGAGAAATTCCTTTATAAATAAGAGGCCAAACAGCAATATAATGTGTAGCACCTTAAAGCCATGAGTCCCCTGTGATTAGGAAATGGAGAGAGTAAGGCAAGGCTAGAGTACATTTTTATTGGGTATTGAGGACTAAAATTGTTCCACAGAAAGCATGTCATTTGATCTGTATCAGTTACCTGAAACTAACAGCTGCTTGAAACTCTCCAACTCATGAACTGAGGTTGAAAGATACAAGGTACTGATCATTTCTTGGAACAATAACTTATTAGAACTAAGTGATGAAGGGATAGGAAGATAGAGCTACATCATTGCAGCCAGGATTGAATCAAGTCCTTCAATGACTCAGCAAGCAGTTATATAAAAACCCCAATAGCACTGACCTGGAGGAGCCCGAAGGCACCGTTATCAGATCTGATTCTAGACTGGCCTCCCTCAAGACAAGTCAATGCATCCACAAAACTGTTAAAAGAGTGAGTGCAGTGAGAGAGAAAAAACAAGACAAACCCAAGTTGAACCCGAACACTGATAATCTAAAATACGTGAAGAAATATAATACTACAGGACATATACAACCAAATGCACTATAAGAACATGAATGAGCTGAGAAAAAATATAGTGATATAATACAATTAAGAAAGTGTTAACATGTTTAAGATACCGTACATCCAAAGTTCTAAATATGGGGAAAAATTATATTTAGAAAAGCATGTAGTACTTTACATTGTCTTTAATTCTCTCATCCAACTCCCTGACATAGATATTACCCACCAATTTTAATTTCTTTTTAATTTTTTTCTTCTTTTCCAAGTGATAGGAGAGGAGATAGAGACAGACTTTCACATGTGCCCTGACCAGAATCCACCTGGCAACCCCTGTCTGAGGCCGATGCTCTGCCCATCTGGGGCCATGCTTGCAACCGAAGTATTTTAGCACCTGAGATAGAGGCCATGGTTCCATCCTCAGTGCCTGGGGCCGATGAGCTTGCTTCAATGAAGCCATGGCTGTAGGAGAGGAATAGAGAGAGAGAGAGAGAGAGAAAGGAAAGAAAGAAAGAAAGAAAGAAAGAAAGAAAGAAAGAAAGAAAGAAAGAAGGAAGGAAGGAAGGAAGGAAGGAAGGAAGAAAGAAAGAAAGAAAGAAAGAAAGAAGAAAGAAAGAAAGGAAGGAAGGAAGGAAGGAAGGAAGGAAGGAAGAGGAAGGAAGGAAGGAAGGAAGGAAGGAAGGAAGGAAGGAAGAAAGAAAGAAAGAAAGAAAGAAAGAAAGAAAGAAAGAAAGAAAGAAAGAAAGAAAAAGAAAGAAAGAAAGAAAGAAAGAAAGAAAGAAAGAAAAGAGAGAGGGAGACGGGTGGAGAAGCAAATGGTCTCTTCTCCTGTCTATCCTGACCAGGAATGAAACCTGGGACATCCACACTCAGGACCGATGCTCTATCACTGAGCCAACTGGCTATGGTTTCCCACTACATTTTAAATATAAGGAACTGTGGTGTAAAGCAGCACTTATTCTAGAAACAAAACAGCCAGAACTGAACTCCAGTCTTTCTGACCCCAAATAAACTGCATTTTCTTCACTGACTCTTCAGTATGCTATTTATACAGAAATACAAACAAATACAGAAGCAATGTCACCATCCTTCATATTTAGCACTTTGCATCTTGAATCAAATATACCTGCTGCCTTAATTTACTGACAAGAAAATTCTTTCACTATATCAATGAGCCTGACCAGGCAGTGGTGCAGTGGATAGAGCATCGGACTGGGATGCGGAAGGACCCGGGTTCAAGACCCCGAGGTCTCCAGCTTGAGTGTGGGCACATCTGGTTTGAGCACAAGCTCATCAGCTTGGACTCAAAGTCGCTGGCTCGAGCAAGGAGTTACTCACTCTGCTGAAGGCCCGCGGTCAAGGCACATATGAGAAAGCAATCAATGAACAACTAAGCTGTCGCAACGAAAAACTGATGATTGATGCTTCTCATCTCTCTCCGTTCCTGTCTGTCTGTCCCTATCTATCCCTCTCTCTGACTCTCTCTCTCTGTCCCTGTAAAAAAATAAATAAAATAAAAAAATATATATGAAACTTTCAACTACTTTTTCCTCTATGTTTGGAAGGAGAGATATATTTCTGTGTTCATGTGCATTTGTTTTGTTTTTTTAATTTTTATTTATTTATTTATTTTTTTACAGGGACAGAGAGAGAGAGAGTCAGGGAGAGGGATAGATAGGGACAGACAGACAGGAACGGAGAGAGATGAGAAGCATCAATCATCAGTTTTTTCGTTGGGACTCCTTAGTTGTTCATCGATTGCTTTCTCATATGTGCCTTGACTGTGGGCCTTCAGCAGACCCAGTAACCCCTTGCTCGAGCCAGCGACCTTGGGTCCAAGCTGGTGAGCTTTTTTTGGCTCAAGCCAGATGAGCACGCGCTCAAGCTGGCAACCTCGGGGTCTCGAACCGGGTCCTTCCGCATCCCAGTCCAATGCTCTATTCACTGCGCCACCACTTGGTCAGGCTGTGCATTTGGTTTTATGTGGCTTCTTTATTGACACATAAATAATTTTGATATTCATTGAGAAAAAAAAGCAAACAAAAAAACAAGAACAGATAGTCATGAAAAAGAACCACTCAAGTAACTGAGGCAATCATTAAGCTTCAGCTGTGAGCAGGTTTGGGGGCTGCATGAGGTCACAGTTGTACCCCATAATGCAGCACCACAACCAGATGAGAGCTGCCAAGGTGTTAATGGAGCAGAAGTTACCACCAATGACTAAACAACTGAAGGAGCATACTAGAGTATCTCTGCTCCATGGCTAGAACTTGAGAGTAAATCTGGGAAAGTTAAAGCTCCAGCAGTCTCATTATCATTGAATTAGTTAAAGCTAATATCATATCACTAAAAATGTTAGAGTGTTTACACTGTGCCGCAAACTGCATTAAGTAGTTTACATGGATTGGCCAATTTATTTTTTTAATGTTTTTTTATTATTATTCATTTTAGAGAGGAGAGGGAGAGAGAGAGAGAGAGAGACAGAGAGAGAGAGAGAAGAGACAGAGAGAGAGAAGGGGGGAGGAGCTGGAAGCATCAACTCTCATATGTGCCTTGACCAGGCAAGCCCAGGGTTTCGAACCCGCGACCTCAGTATTTCCAGGTCGATGCTTTATCCACTGCACCACCACAGGTCAGGTCTGGATTGGCTAATTTAATCATACAACAAATCCATGAGTGTGAAGTATCTCACACTTAGAATTGAGATCTTAAGGAGTTACTGAAGCAGAAACACTGAAGAAGTGTATCATGTAAATTCTCTACTCCCAGCAAAAGAAAGTTTTCCTTTTTTTGTGTGTGTGTATGTGTGTCAAAATTAAATACATATACATATATGTGTGTGTGTGCGTGCATGTGTGTGTTTGTGTTATACAAAGGAATTCAGCAAATGGAAACCAGTTCTTACAGTTAAGAAACCCTTAGAAATTTTGCAGTGGATGTAGAAAATTAAGAAAATATAAATTTTAGTGGAAGCTATTGCACATTTGGTTCTAGATGAATTTAATGATTTGATTGACATTTTATTTTTCCTCATGCACATAGAAAACATCTTGCTTAATTTGTCATGACAACAGGCACAGATGTTAAAGATGGCAAGCTGATAAGTCTTCGCAGAGGAAAAAATATGTGTATCAACGAACATTATACGGGTGATCACTGTCATAATTTAAATGAAGGTAAAATGAATGTAGAAATAATGTCTCAAACTTCTTGCTTAAATTTCTGAACATATAACTTGATTTTTTTTAAAAATATTTTTTATTTATTGATTTGAGAGAGAGAAAAGGGGAGAGAGAGGAAGTGACAGAAACATTAATCTGTTTCTGTATGTGCCCTGACCAGGGATCAAACCAGCAAGCTCTACATATCAGGACGATTCTCTAACTGAGCTATCTGGCCAGAGCCGTATGACTTGATTTTTACTTAGTAGCAAAGATAATGAAAACAGATCTATTTTCTAGAAATCAGAATAAGGGCAATTTAAACTGGAAAAAATAAAGTCCACATTCATCTGTATATAAGTACCTTTTCCTATGGAGATGCCAGAAATCTCTCACTGTTTAAACCAACAAGAAGGAAAATAAATAAACAAACAAAGCACAAATTATAATGAAAGGGCAACCTGAGACTATGATTTATTTGCTAAACTTTGCCAACCATATTGGGACAAAACTAAAGCATGGTAAAACAACAGTTCTAGTTCAATCAAATTCAAGTACCTCCAGATAGAGCATTTCATGATAGGAGAAAAACTACTGAAGTTACTATGATGCAGAAACAAGATTGTACAGTGAAGAGTTTTGTTTATTCAAAGATCTTTATTTAGCACAGTTGTAGAATCAACATATTTATCTTGGGGAAAGTGCATTATGAGAACTATATTTTCAGAGCCCTGTATCCAGAGATAAGAAATATAAAAGATAATTTACCATCATTGGAATCTTTTTTTGTTGTTGTTATGGAGATCAAAGGAAATTTAATTTAATTCTTTGGTTGACCCTACCATCCTCCACTTCCACCCCACTCTCCCCAGCTATCACCACACTTTTGCTCATGCCCATGGGTTATTATTTTTTTTGTCCTTTTTTGCTCTATCCTTCCACCTCCCTCACCCAAACATCACCTTCAGCAGCAGTCAGCCTGTTTTATATGTATGAGTTTGTTTTTCTTCTGCTTGTTAGTTCATTATGTTCATTATATTCCACATATGAGTGAAATTGTATGGTACCTGTCTTTCTCTGACTAGCTTATTTCACTTAGCATAATGATCTTCAAGTCCATCCACTGTGTCACAAAAGGTAAGATTTCTTTCTTCTTTCTGGCCATGCATTATTCCATTGTGAAAATGTACCAGTACTTTTTTATCCACTCATCTATTGATGAGCACTTAGGCTGCTTCCAAATCTTGGAATTATGAGTAAAACTGCAATGAACAAAGAAGTGCATATATTTTTTTTTGAATCAGTGTTTCAGCATTCTTAGGATATATTCCCGTAAGTGAGATCGCTGGGTGAAAAGGCAGTTCCACTTTTAATTTTTTGAGGTAACTCCACACTGTTTTCTACAGTGGTTGCAACAATCTGCATCAAACTAACAGTGTACCAGGGTTCCCTCTTCTCCACACCCCTGCCATACTTGTTGTTTGTTGATGTATTAATAATAGCCATTCTGACAGATGTGAGGTAATATCTGCTTGTGGTTTGAATTTGTGCCTCTCTGATGATTAGTGAACTTGAACATCTTTTCATATGTCTATTGGGCATCTGTGTGTCTTCTTTAGAAAAGTGTCTATTTAGGTCCTTTTCCTATTTTTTAATTGGACTGTTTCTTGTTTTGGTGTTCTGTTGTATAAGTCTTTCATAAATTTTGGCTATTTACCCCTTATCAGATGTATCATTGGCCAAAATGCTCGCACATCCAGTGGGTTGTCTTTTCATTTTCTAATCTTAACAAACTATTATTTAGTGGCAATCATTTAGAAAATGATTAATCGGTTTCAATGACCATTGGTTTACAAGGTTAAAGTCCTTTCATGTATGTGTGTGTGTGTGTGTGTGTGTGTGTGTGTGTGTATATATATATGTATAAGTTGTAGATATTGACAATAAATTAAAAAAAGGTTTAAAGATATGAAATACAATAAATGTTTCTAGGACTTTTGATGAATATAAAGAGTCCTTAACTTTTAAATGAGTCACTGTGTGAGATTAATTTACTTTTCAGATTAAATTTTTTTCTATTCATAGAGTAGAAATAATTTCCTAGGCTAGGCATTGTTTTTTCTTACATGCATGCCAAATGCAGTCTTTTTGTTAACTTGTCTCAGTGTCAGATTATTTGATCCCATAAAAAATCTATGTAAGTTTTGCAGATTAATTTTGGATTAGGGTTTGCTAAACACTTTTTCCTTTGCAAAGCCACTAGCATGTGTTGTTCCACATGATAATCAGCTACTCACTTGGTAAGTATTTCTACAGAGATCTAAGGAGGTTATAAAATCTTAATCTCTTTTTTTTCCTCCAAGTGAGAAGAGGAGAGAGAGAGAGAGAGAGAGAGAGACTAACTCTAGCATGCACCTCAACCAGTATCCACCTGGCAACCTCCATCTGGGAACAATGCTCTGCCCATCTGGGACCATGCTCGCAATCAACCTATTTTGGCACCTGAGGCAGAAGCTCCATTGAGCCATCCTTAGTGCCTGGGACGACGTGCTCAAGCCTATATATATTTTAAATATAACCAATTGTTTTAAATTGCCTTCAAAATCACTGTTCCAACTATCACTGTATTAAGATTATCAAAGGTTTATTATATATAGAAAAAGAATATATATTTATGTCAATATAAGTGCATATTAAATATATATAATCTATTTATACAGAAATAAATATATTATTTTTCTTCACTTCCAGGCTTCAATCTGTAATAAATATAAAACAATATTTATACACAAAAAAACTAACACACAGAGTGTATTTTGTCTTGCTGACTTCCTTATAGGAGCTGTGCATCCCACTGCTTCACAGAATACTCTCTCCGGAAGCTGCACATTTATGAATAAGAATAGAGCAAATAGAAGGGATGCATTTCCAAACATATATTTACATTTACTCTGGTAACATTTAAACTTCCTGAATTTCAGTTTCAAGTAAATGTGTTGTTTTTTAAATAAATGTAAGCAGATCCTAAACTACAATGATCACAGCAAAGAAAATAATTCCTTTTAAGCACCTGTGACTAATTCTTTGTTTTCTTGTTTGTTTTGATTAGCTTTGGGTGATTTTGACAAAGCTTAAAAGCTACTCACAGAATTTTTATATTTTGGTTTATGTTTTTCAAGAAATTTCACAGGCCTTCAAAGCTATCTGCTGGCAAGTGGAATATTCAAACAGGTGGGTTTGATTATTTTGTTATTCTTTCATTCAGTCACTTGTTACTCAAGTTTCATTCTCTGAAATGCTATGCCCTGCCTTATGTTTTTAATTTCATAAATATATTACACATGCTCTTTGACCTCAAGTAAGTTAGATCATAGTAGCTTAAAAAATATGGGTGTGCACAGTCCTATTCAGTCATCAGCCATTACATGAGGTCAATTTCAAACTTTAATAAAGTTTAAAGGCCTATTTGTGCAATAAAGATTCCAAGTACAAAGAAACATAGAATATTTAATAACATCTTTAGTTACATTCATTGAACTATTATTAAATGACAAACACTATGCTAAATACTTTGTACATGTTATTGAAGTCTAACAATGATATGTGGTAGGTGTGATAATTATCTACATGATACTGATGGAAAAATAGAAGATCAGAAAGCCTGAGTAACTGATCAAAAATTACACGAATAGTAATAGTGAACTGAGATTTGAATCTATCATTTAAATACAGAATTTGCCAGAACTCACTTTAATATACTGACTCAAAAACCTCACTTGGCAGCTATAATTAGAAAATCATAGAACAACAGTTGAAAGAATAAGCTGAATATTAGGAACTTGTACTATTTTGAAAACCAAAACTTTGTTTAACTACTAATACATCCAGATAGATTTAAATCCCATCTTTTACATTTACTGGGTGTGTAGCAAATTCTCTCACTGAAGTTTAGTTTTTATATATATATAAAATACCTAAAATAACTCCTTCTTGTAGCTTTCAAAGTTTTTGTGAGGATTAAATAATATAATACATAAAAATTGGTGAATAGCTACTTTTAGACCCCCTGATCTTTCCACAAATGTACATTTGCACCTCTACCCTCTACCTGCCTACAATTCAGCATCAAATAGAGTAATGTCTGTTAGGGCAGACAGCTTCTAGGCCTTTATAACAGCACTATAGTCAGCCTCAATTTTAATTAATTTTTGCTTGTGGATGAAAAAGTGGCCATATACTAAGCTTGGAAAACTAAAGGGAAGCCTGCATAGTGCACCCTGCAAATTCAGAACCTGAAAGTATCCACATAGGATGGAATGAACATAAAAATTTCTAACTAAGGAAGTTGTGGTGGGTAGTCACTTACTAGGCTTATAGCTTCATTGAAAAAAGTCAATCTTTACCTGAAGTACCTGTCCATTGTCTTTTTGCATCTAAGATAACATACCCTTGGAATGTCTGAGTAATCCCCTTTCCCTGGACCTCTCCATGTATACCCACCACACCAGAGCACAAGATCACAGAACACCTCATTGTTACTTGTTCCCCAAATATTATCTCTATGGTGCTGTACTGTTAATTACAAACTATCCTGTCTGCACCAATGTAAAGTGAGTATATCTCTCCATATTACTCTTTATCCAATTTCAGAGATTTACTCACTTTGCTTTCTCCCACTTCTTTACTTTACCACCAATAGTTTTCATGTAACCTTCCTTATGTCTCCTCCTTTGATTCTAATGTGTAAAATAAGCTATAAAAACTGCCATTCTCTGGAGCATTTTCTCAGTCTATTGATATTTTGCTTCTTGGCAATTTGGTTCAAATAAACTCAGGAAAAATTCTCTGTAGGTTTAGGCATTGCTTATATTGACATGCTGATCCCCTACTAATAAATATTTTGAATATCACATTGGAAAACATGTAATAAACCCAATGCAGAATCAGAAACAGATACTTAATAAATAGTAGTTTTATGACATTAGTGTGAGATATTCATCTCTGGGTTTTACAGATGAGGAAACTAAGTTTCAGCAAGATTAGTTATTTCCAAACTGACACAGCTTATAAGTAGCAGAGCTAAGATTTGAACCCACAACTTTCAGATATCAAAGGGTATTCTTTCCCATCACATCATAATTTTTCTTGACTTTTGAAAAAATAAGAATTTTACACAGAATAAAGACAAAATTTGTTATCTAAACCCTCCAAATGATCTTACATTTTAATTATTTCTGTGTGTTTAACAACTAAAACAAATAAACTGCATATAATATGCAGCATATTGAAAATATCTATAGAGAGTAGTTAGCACTTAGGTCCTCAATAGTGAAATTTTGTCATTTATTTATCACAAGTTATTTTTTTCCTGTACTTGCTGTCTTCATAGTTGGAAGTGGCAATAAAATTGAGGCAGGTGTCAAAATTATTCAAAAATAAATAAAAATCATTAGAGACTTTAATATGTCCTTGAAAAGGTTTTATATATCCCTCCATTCTATTGTTCCACTATAAAAATATTTTTAAATTAAATTTAATGGGATGACTTTGATGAACATTAGTACATAGGGTTTCCATAAGCATCGCTATAGCCTTTAGGCCACTGACTGTGCTGTGTGGCCTCCACCCAAAACCAAATCATTTTCCTTCACTGTATATTTGTTCCTGTTTTCATTATAATAAAAATGTCAATTTTTGAAATAAAAAAATTTAAACATTTAAATTAATGTTTCATTCTAAAGGGCTGACATAATACAGTGTGTCTGTAAAGTCATGGTGCACTTTTGACTGGTCACAGGAAAGCAACAAAAGATGATAGAAATGTGAAATCTGCACCAAATAAAAGGAAAACCCTCCCAGTTTCTGTAGGATGATGTGGCAGCATGTGCGCATGCGCAGATGATGATGTAACACCGTGTATACAGCGGAGCAGGCCACAGCCATGCCAGTCGAGATGTGGATGATACAGAGGAAAGTTCAACGTGTTCTTGGCTCGCTAAATTTGAATCTGTGACCAAAGTGCAATGTGAATATCGGCGCGTTTATAACGAAGCGCCACCACATAGGAATAACATTACTCGGTGGGATAAGCAGTTGAAGGAACCAGCAGTTTGGTGGAGAAACCCCGTTCTGGTAGGCCTAGAAAATATCTACTCTCTATAGATATTTTCAATATGCTGCATATTATATGCAGTTTATTTGTTTTAGTTGTTAAACACACAGAAATAATTAAAATGTAAGATCATTTGGAGGTTTTAGATAACAAATTTTGTCTTTATTCTGTGTAAAATTCTTATTTTTTCAAAAGTCAAGAAAAATTATGATGTGATGGGAAAGAATACCCTTTGATATCTGAAAGTTGTGGGTTCAAATCTTAGCTCTGCTACTTATAAGCTGTGTCCGTTTGGAAACGAGTCAGTCAGTGACGAGTCTGGAGGCTATACGGGATAGCTATCTAAGGAGCCCTAAGAAATCTGTACGTGAGCCCACATTGAACTGCACTGAATAGGTATGAAACTGGGAGAGTTTTCCTTTTATTTGGTGCAGATTTCACATTTCTATTGTCTTTTGTTGCTATCCTGTGACCGGTCCAAAGTGCACCATGACTTTACGGACACACTGTAAGACAGTTTGTGTTTTGTTTACAAAAGGTCTATGGAAAAATCAATACATTTTTGTATACCTTACATGCATTAAAATGTAAAATAATTTTAACACTTCTCCCTAATTATTTGCTAAAATTTATGCTGTTACTCACTTGACTTCTTTTCCCGATCAACTATTTTTACCAACTTGTCTTCCCTTTATCTCTTTCTTTGCACTCAACCACGCAAATGACACTAAGTGATCTAAGGAAAATAGACGCCAAAGTAAATAAATCCATCAAATTTAAGTTGGCTTTACAAATTCTCTTAAACAAGTCTTATTGTTTTATTAACAGCTGTGTTGAAATATAAGGTCTACCGGAAAGTTCTGTCCGTTTCTATCACAAGTTTTGACACGTAAGCACATGTTTATTTGGCGCATGTGTGCCTCTCTATTTTTATCACTTAATGTATACATACAGACATAGCAAATTAACTAAAACAAAGTTGATTCACGTTAGTCTTATGTGTGAAGTGATAGTGTACCCATGGCTACTGATAAAGTTCATTTACGCCACTGTATTGTATACGAATTTCAACAAGGAAGAAATGCTACAGAAACATGCAGAAATTTATTGAAAGTGTTCCGTGAAGGTACAGTTTCTGATAGGACATAGAGAAGATGGTTCGAAAAAATCGAAACAGGTGATTTCGACCTTTCTGATAAACCACGTTCTGGGCGACCATCTTCGATCAATGGCGATGTTGTTAAGACAAGATCCTTTTCTGACAACATTGGAGATCGCAGAAAGGCTTAATTCAGCTCAGCAAACCATTTCGGACCATATTTGGAAGATATGATTGTTGTGGAAATACATTATTTAATAAAGTTTATTGACGGTAAGAAAAATTTGTATTTTGTTTTATTTCAAAAATGGACAGAACTTTCCAGTAGACCTTATATAATTTACCTATCATAAAATTCACTCTTCTAATGTGTCACTTTTAGTTTTTAGTATATTCCCAAGTGAGAACAACCATCATCACTAATTCCCAGGCATTTTCATCACACCCAGAAAAGGTTCATGCTTAACAGCAGTCACTTCCCATACCTTCCTTTCCCTGAACCTGCAATGGTTTGTATGTTCTGGACATTTGATATAAACAAAAACATACACAATATGGCCTTTGGTAAACTGACTTAGTTCACTAAGCATAACGTTATAAAATTTGTTTTTATTTTTTCATTTCAAACTCATTTCTTTTTTTATTAAAGTCCAAGTTACCATTACATGGTCTGATACTCAATAAAGGAAAACTTGTTCAAATAAAGTAATATGTTATCATCAGTATTTCCAGGTTATTGTTTATAATCAAGTAACATTATCAGTAAATCCTTGGGAAGCCCATTAATGGAGGTTACACTTTATCAAATCTCAGTTCTTTTCAGTGGAGATTCCCAGTTTATTTAAAGTTGGTCTCAGTTCTTGGATGACATAAGGGTAGATTTCCTTATGAAATCAATGTATATTGCAGCATGTATCGCCTATATTAACAATTCATTCCTTTTTTTGTGACAGAGATAGAGAGGGAGAGAGGGACAGAAAGGGACAGGCAGAAAGGGAGAGAGACAAGAAGCATCAATTCTTTGTAATGGCACCATAGTTGTTCATTGATTGCTTTCTCATATGTGTCTTGACCAGGTGGCTACAGCAGAAGGAGTAACCCCTTGCTCAAGCCAGCGTCTTTGGGTTCAAGCTGGTGAGCCTTGCTAAATCCAGATGAACCCGTGCTCAAGCTGGTGACCTCAGGGTTTCCAACCTGGGTCTTCTGCATCCCGGTCCGACACTCTATCCACTGTGCCACCGCCTGGTCAGGCAAAGTCTGTATTATTTATTTATTATTTATTATGTGTGGACACTGAAGTGTCTGTTCAGTTAGCTTAGTGGTCTGCTAATGATTGGCTAGGGATCTGATGAAATATCATGAACTTATACATTTCCCACCTTTTGTCAAAGGGTCTGTACAGGGAGCCCTCAGATTATGACACAGTCCCGTTCCTATGACAGTGACATAACCTAAATTCTGGTGTAAGTTGAAGCACACCACAGCCTAAAACAAACGAACACTTTCACTTTTAACAGTCCAAAATGGTGCAGGTGAGCATACCGGGGGACACCAATTCCCTCACTCATGCGCCTTGTTACTGCAGATTCTTCCACTGTGGGCAACCAAACTAGTTTGCCCACATAGTTCGTAAGTATGACACTAATGGCACAAGTGGACACATTCATGTCTCAATTTTTTTAAAGTTTTTATACAACTGAGTATCATAAACTTGAAACATCGTATGTTGAGGCTGTTGTAACCCGAGGACCCCATGTATATGTATTGGGGCATGCCTCCCATGCTCAGGTAGCTAACAGCTCTTAGTTACTTCATCATTCGTTTTGTGGTTGCATCAAGCCACACGGTCATTCATAATTAAAAGATTAAGATCTTATCAGATCTTTACTGGGCATGTGCACAGGTTTGCACATGAATATGTCACAGCTTTCCAAAGGCCTCTGTGTAGTTATTTCTCAATTTTCTTAAATTCATTTTTTTGTCCAGGCATTTGTTTGCTTCAAATAACATCTCAGCCTAACATGTGGTGGCGCAGTGGATAATACGTTGACCTGGAATGCTGAGGTTGCCGGTTCAAAACCCTGGGCTTGCCTGGTCAAGACACATATGGGAGTTGATGCTTCCTGCTCCTCCCTCCCCTTCTCTCTCTCTCTCTCTCTCTCTCCTCTCTAAAAATTAATAAAAGAAAAATTTTAAAAAATAACATCTCAATATTAGGCAACTGAAATATTAAACAAATGCTATTGATTTTGTTTATGACAAATATTCTGGGGATGGGGCTTTCCCCACTGAGTGAACTCTAAATTAGAGTAACTATAATGATCTCAGTAAATGAAACTTATCCAGGGAGTTTCAAACATCAAACAGTTACAGTTCTTTGAGCAGGAGGCTCGAAACCCAGTATGTCTTCTCCACTGACTGCTGGTATGCTGCTTCCACAACTACTGCAGTCTCAAGGTCGATGGTTCCCCAAGCAGCCGAAGAATTGAGGAACATGGCGTAAGAATAACACCAGTTACAGCACAACAAAGTTTGTTGTGCCTCACAAGATTCAACCTTGTTTCTTGAATACATGTTTTTCAAACTATTGCAAACTTTTGAATAAATTCCAGACTTCTGTAAACGTTGATTTTGACAGTTTTGACAGTGTTCTTACTGCTTTAGGAAAGAATAGATTTTCAAAGCTTTTTCCCTCACTGTTCTGTAAAGCCCACCATCAAGACATATTACTTTGTGATAGTAAACAATAGGATATTATTCTTCAATATTTAAGCATTTGAATGTTACTTTTATTTTTTAGATTTAAAATAAAATACTTCTAATATTTATTTTCAACTCATATTTCACAATATATATTATATATAACATATATATCATTTTTTAGTTCTAATCTAATTTAGAAATAAATTATTCTTTCCTGACCAGGTCTTGGCTTATTATTCAATAGCCTTATTTTAAATATAATCAAGTTCATTGAGATGTCATGCTTGCTTCCAGTTCAAAATTATATTTTCAGTTGACATTTAGCTTTTTGGAAATTAGTGTGCTATGTCATATTTATAAGAATGTTTTGATTTTCATACTGAACATTAAAATTTAGGTCTATATGTTATATATACAAAAAATAATTTTAAAATGTTTATATTAGTGTGGATCCACTAGTTTACATTACTGTTTACTACTGAATCTCACTTCAGAGTACTGTGAAACTCTGATTAGTTTCATAAAAGCTTACAGATTTCTAGTTCTTTCATATAATTGTTGCCAAATGCTTCAAAAATCTTTTAGGAAAGAGTGAAATGTGTGCATTATATGTTCCCACTCTATTCACATAACAAAATATTTGTATAGAAGAAAGCAAGATGAATCGATGACAGAGTGAATGCAATATCTCTTTTATTTTCCCTTTGTAGATTTACAAGATCATATGTTTTGACCAATTTTTTTCACTGCCTATTGAAACAGTTGAGCATTCTTTGTGGTGCTTCTTCACATTATTCTCCTTTAGGTATAGAAACTTTCTTTGAGGCTAAAAAATAGTTTGTATGATATAATTTACAGAAACATTTAAAAGTCTCCGGTATTTTGACAGATGAAAGGAATCTTGAATAATGGAAACTAACTGAACTAGAGAATGGGAAAAACTGTCTCTCTTGGCTTTCTGTGATGTTAGTTATCTAATTATAATTCTTATAGATATGAATGCTCAAAAAGAAAGACAGTCTGGAACTTTGAAAAGTTTTCTGGTATACCTGTACAAATTTTAAAAGCAATCTCATGTACCTCTATTTTTTTTTACTAGTCATCGTATTTCTCCCCATCTTCATGTTTACCAGAGATCACACAGTGTTTTATCTGTTGTCTGTGAAAACAAGTGCCCTCAAGAGTATAAAATTTGCAGCATGCTTTACATTTCTTCTTTTTCTTCTGATGGTTATGAATTACTATATACTTTGTTTTCTCCCAGAATATTAATTTTCAGATTCTAAGACCATTTGGTTTACAGTGTTTTTGCAAAGTTATTTGAGCTACTCTGAGATGCAAATTATTCTATATTTCCAGCACTAACTAGTTATAGAGGTGATTAAATGAGTTTATATTGTGTAGTATGCAGAAGAGTACCTTATAGTAATTGCTATAATAACAGTAACAACAATAATAAAAATATTTTCCCTGGTGTTTGCTTGGTTTCCTGGACTTTTATTTTAGACCATCCTGTTATTTTGAGATGTTTATTTTTATTCAGGAAAAGAAAACCAATTTAAGATGCAGTGAACAGAATACTTAAATGTATAAACATTTTAAATTATCTGAATATCGTATGCTAAATAAGTTGCTCCTTGCCCTCTTGGTTAATTTCTTTGCTATAACCCATGCATGAAGAGAGCCCAAAGCCTCTGGCTCCAAAAACATAACACTTGACTGTCACACTTGACACAGTACTTTTTTTTCTTTTCCTTTTTTTTTCTTTTTTTGAGAGAGGGAGAGACAGGAAGGGAGAGAGATGAGAGTCATCAACTTAGAGTTGCATCACTTTAGTTGTTCACTGATTGCTTCTCATACAGTCATTGATGGGGTGGGGGTGGGGTATGGGGAACTCAAGCTGAGCCAGTGACCCGTTGCTCAAGCCAGCGACTTTGTGATGATGTTGATGAATCCATGCTCATGCTGGCAACCCTGCACTCAAGTTAGATAAGCCTGCACTCAAGCCAGCGATCTCTTACAACCTGGGACCTCAGCATCCCAGGTTGATGCTCTATCCACTGTACCACTGTCAGTCACACGACACCAGTACTCTGTCAGAAGTAAACCAACCAACCAGGAAACTCAACTATCTCCTCCTCAGGGTGAGTTACATTATAGCACACAGCCCTCACAGAGGGTAACTGTTTTCTTCTTTATTTAAATAGGAGTGCAAAATCCGATGTTCTGGAACATGTCTGTCCTTATCACTGCTTCTTTTAAGTGGCTTAGAACCTGCTTATGCTAATCATGTCCAGAGCCCAGCATTGTAGATACTGTTGTGCCATATAGATACCCCATTCGGAAATAAGACACTTGACCACCAACACCCCCATTCTGTGCCAGGTGATGTATATATCTTTTTCCTTTAAAATCTGTATATTTTTATGTCTTATTCTTGTCTTGCATTAGTTAGAAGATTCACTATGATGCTGAAAGCAATGGTGAGAGGTTACATCCTTGCCTTGTTCCTAAGCTTAATGAGAAAGCTTTGAGTTTTTCACCATTAAATATGATGTTAGCTATAGGGTTTTTATAGATTTTCCAAAATCAGGTCAAGGAAGTTTCCCTTTGTTCTTAATTAGGTGATGTATATTGATTGCTCATAGCTGAGCCTTACTATAAATGCTGCTTTCATGGAGGAAAGACAATCACCCCAGCTAATGTACCCACTGTTGGGATGCTAGCATCTAAACCTGGTACAAAGATCTGCCACCTTGACTCAATTCAGTATATTGCTAACCTAAGTTTGTTTTTTGGTTTGTTTGCTTTTTTTTTTTTTACAGTCATAACAATGTATCTTATAGCTGTACTCTAGATATGATCTTTGCCCTGAGGTCACTTCTTACTTTGAGAGTCTTTTGCTTTCTAAAAGAATAGAGATGACAAACAGTTCCTTTTAAAACACTTCTTTGTTTATATTTTCTCTAAACTTTACTTAAAAAACTGATTTTTAGCTGATCCGTTTCTTTTTCTTATCATAAGCAGATAAGAAAAAGCTATTAACACTTCTGATATTGTGATTGAATTTTTTTTTTGCCACACTCACCAATTCATTAAGTATAGTTTAGCTTTACATGTAAACACAAACAACACTACTGCTAAAATCAATGCCACGAAAAAATTAGGGTCGTCTTATTAGGTTCAATTAATAATTTGATCATATTTTTAATCTCTCATCAACAACTTCTTGACACTTTCCCTGCTTTCATTAAGAATCTCCTCAAGGTCTCTCTTGTTGCTTCCTACCATCTGGCCTCCAAACTAATGACACATGTTTTAAAATTTGTTATGCCAACATGTCATCCCTCTTTCAATTCTGATTAACAATTGTTGAGCAAAACAAAACAAATTCTGAACTGGTTAAAACAATCATAGTCATTTATTTTTCTAATTAATGTGATATTTTGACATAGCTGAATGAGGTATGTCATTAGCTGGACTGGTTTGACTAGGACTGCAGAATTCATTTCCAGATTGCTTATTAACATGGTTGCCATGTTGAAACTGACTGTTGGTTGAGAACTCAACTGAGGCAGTTGACTGGGGTCTGGCTGTACCTCGTGAGAGAGCTTAAATTTCACTTTTTACCAAAACACGATGAAATGAGCTGGCAAGTAAAACATGAGAATTTATCAGAAGCTCAGAGGTGATTCTTTTCTGTAGCACAGGCCAGCAAATGGACCCATGGACCCAATTCAGCCCATGATCCCATGGTTTGCTTTTCGTAAATAAAATTTTATTTGAACATAGCCATTTCTATTTCCCTCCCTTCCTCCCTTCTTTCCTTTCTTTTGTCTTTTCTTTTTCAGTTTTAGAATTCAAAAGCCATGTTTTAATGTTTTTTTTTACTTTTTTATTTAATTTATTGGGGTGACATTGGTTAATAAAATTATACAAGGTTCAGGTGCACTATTCTACCATCATCTGTACAACATTGTGTGTTTACCAACCCAAATCAAGTCTCCCTCCATCACCATTTATTCCCCTCAACCCTCCTCCACCTCTTCCACATCCCATTTGTTTATTTCCCATTGCTGCTTCTGCACTACAGAGGCAGTGTTGAGAAGCTGTCATAGAGACCATACAACTCTCAGGGAATAAAATATTTACCATCTGGTTCTTGACCAAAAAAGTTTTTGACTCTAGTTCTATGACCATAGTTGACTGTTGTTATACAACTGCATTGCTGGATAAGAACAAAATGACAGGATCCTGAAATAATGGAGGCCAGGTCATGGCACTTCACTGTCAGAGGCAAGATGTGTGAAATGGACATAATGAACAACAAATTGAGGCTGGCAACTATGAGATTTTCCTTCACAGAAAACCACACAGAGGTTTAAGAGAAGAGTTTTCCAGCAAGATAAATGAATGAGTAAATCATTCAATCACACAGGTAAAAGTAATCAAAGTTGAATGATAAGAAAGTTGAAGGCCTTCCCATTCCCTAATAAAAAGCCATAATCCCTTCTTTATTTTCCGGATATGACTGGATTTTCTAATCTAGAACTCTTTAACTGTAGAAAAGTCTGGGTTCCCAGAAAGAAGGATCCAGAAACAATTATACATATTAGTATTTCCCTGAATCTATCCTCAATGGTTTTGATGATGATTTATAGAAATACATAAACACTGAGGAATGTTTAATACCCAGACATTGCAAGGATGATTAGACCTAGAATCTGAATTGATATTAATACGTGAGGACATAAAACATCCACATGGTTCCCCTGCTAGTGAGGGTATATAATACCAGATAATAAAAAAAAGTCTTGGTTTAAGTCTGAGTCACAATAAATCAACTGTCCATGGAGAAATCCAGTGGCCTTCGCCTTGGTCCACAAATTCATAAATGGAATCAACGTATTTGCTAATTGGCAGACCATTCTCATTGGCTTCTTGACCTCTGAAGTGAAAGCTGATTTTGATGCAAAGCCTAAAATGAAGTCACAATATTATGTGTGTCTGGACATCTGGGGAAATCAACAGGGTCTGGAATGACCTAACCACAAGTTCCCCTACCTACTTTGATCCTGCAGATAAAGTCCCCTAACCAAACAATGCTTCTTATCAAACAGACCAGGTACAGTTTATGATAATCCCTCAGTACCACGTTTCATGGTGCTAGGCTATGGAATTATTTGAGCAAGCTAACATATTTTGCCATGAGAATCAAGAGGTACCTTACTTTCTTGATAGGATAAAACATGTCTCCCATAGTCTGTGATTATTCATTTTGTTTCCAAGTGTTACCTCCTGTGGCTCTCCATAACATGTGGTGTGTTCCTCCCCCAGACTGTGAATAAATATGATTAATAAACTGCTGTCAATCTCATCTGTCCCATGTTGAATGTATGTGTGGCCATCCCCAAAACTGTAGGGTAATTGGGTGAACAGGAGGTAATTAATACACTATTTTAGTAGGGAAAATTAAAGGACTAAATGAAAACTTTTTAGCTTGCCTTAACCCTCTGACCAAGATGATGAATCTTCAGTAATTTCAGAGTGGGACCATTAAACTTACTTGGTGGAAGTGTCCCCCTCAAGATTCATGTGCACCCAGAACCTATGAATGTACCCTTGAAAAGAGAGTCTTTTCAGACATCATCAAGTAAATATGAGGTCATACTGAATTGGAATGGGCTCTAACCCAATGACTGGTGTCCCTGTGAGGAAAATTTACACATAGAGACACAGAGGTGAGAACACATGTGAATACAGAGGCAAAGACTGGAGTGATATACCTATAAACCAAGGCATGCCAAGGAATGTCAGCAACGACCAGAAGCTAAGAAAGGTAATGAAGGATCTTCCCCCTTTAGCCTTCACAAAAAAACATAGCCATGTCTGAGCAGTATAAGCCCTGTCTAAAAGCCTTTGTGCGATTTTCAGGCCTGAACACAGGCAATTATAAAGGTTTCACTTGTCATGGCTCACAGGGTGAAGCTTCCCTGCCAACAGGAGACTTGGTGTACAACCAGTATATTGCAGTCTCTAAAGGGGAATGCAGTCAAGAATCAGACTCCTCTGAAGAACTGTTTTCTTCTTTATTTAAATAGGAGTGCAAAATCCGATGTTCTGGAACATGTCTGTCCTTATCACTGCTTCTTTTAAGTGGCTTAGAACCTACTTATGCTAATCATGTCCAGAGCCCAGCATTGTAGATACTGTTGTGCCATATAGATACCCCATTCGGAAATAAGACACTTGACCACCAACACCCCCATTCTGTGCCAGGTGATGTATATATCTTTTTCCTTTAAAATCTGTATATTTTTATGTCTTATTCTTGTCTTGCTTTAGCTAGAAGATTCACTATGATGCTGAAAGCAATGGTGAGAGGTTACATCCTTGCCTTGTTCCTGAGCTTAATGAGAAAGTTTTGAGTCTTTCACCATTAAATATGATGTTAGCTATAGGGTTTTTATAGATTTTCCAAAATCAGGTCAAGGAAGTTTCCCTTTGTTCTTAATTAGGTGATGTATATTGATTGCTCATAGCTGAGCCTTACTATAAATGCTGCTTTCATGGAGGAAAGACAATCACCCCAGCTAATAATGTACCCACTGTTGGGATGCCAGCATCTAAACCTGGTACAAAGATCTGTCACCTTGACTCAATTCAGTATATTGCTAACTTAAGTTTGTTTTTTGGTTTTTTTTTTTTTTTTTACAGTCATAACAATGTATCTTATAGCTGTACTCTAGATATGATGTTACTTACAGCTCCATTCCTAGCCCAAGTGCTTTTATTGAAAGGACTCTCAGATAGGTACCTCTTATTTATAGCTCCGTTCCTAGCCCAAGTACCTTTATTGAAAGGACTCTCAGATAGATTCCTCTACAAAGATTTACTTAGCGAAGAGAGGAGGGGAAAACATTGAAGAAAGTTAAACTAACTGAATTCTGTGGTGTCCTAGGGCACATTCCTTTCACTTCTACTTCATTCCATTTTACACACTGACTCTCAAGTGTTACATTAACATATTATAAAAGTACTTATGTATCACAAACTTTGTGTTCTTTTGCTTCTCTTGTACTTTATCAGAGGAAAAGAGGAAAAGGATAAAAGTGATGCTTATAAAATGACAAAACATCAATTTTTGATCACCTGATTCCCAATTCCTAAAATATGGGCAGTCTAACAAGTTTTTTTTTAATGTGTGTGTGTGTATGAGAGAGAGAGAGAGAGAGAGAAAGAGAGAGACAGAGAGACAGAGACAGAGAGAGGAACAGATAGGAACAGACAGACAGGAAGGCAGAGAGATGAGAAACATCAATTCTTTGTTCAGGCACCTTAGTTGTTCATTGATTGCTTTCTCATGTGTGCCTTGAGTGGGTGGATACAGCAGAGTGAGTGACCCCTTGCTCAAGCCAGTGACCTTGGGCTCAAGCTGGTGAGCCTTGCTCAAACCAGATAAGCCCACGCTCAAGCTGGCAACCTCGCGGTTTCAAACCTGGGTCCATCACGTCCCAGTCCAATGTTCTATCCACTGTGTCACCGCCTAGTCAAGTGGAAGTTTTAAAAAAAACAGCACTAAAAATATTTTTTAAAATGTATGATATTTCACAAAGAGCACCCAAGGCTCTTCCTGACTATTTCATAAAGAGCTAAGGACAAGAGGAGCAGGATAAGGAAGTGTAAATTGGATACCTTAATCTTGGAGAATCAATGGGGAAAAAATGGAAAGAAAATAGCATGCTTTTTCATCAATTGAACTTTGAAATTTTTTATTTATTCATTTTAGAGAGGAGAGTGAGGGAAAAGGGAAAGGAGCAGGAAGCATCAACTCCATATGTGCCTCGACCAGGCAAGTGCAGGGTCTTGAACCAGAAACCTCAGCATTCCAAGTTCAAAGCTTTATCCACTGCGCAACCACAGGTCAGGCCATCAATTGAACTTTGATGTAAATTTCTCCACTAATCTATAGGGCTCTTAATCATATTTTTCAAAACAACAACATATTTTTTAGAGGTCCTATTATGGCTGGTTCACATTTTAAACTTTTAGAGTTAAGCTATATCTATGTAATTTGCATCCTACATTCTTTCACTGTAAGTATCCAAAAATCTGGAGTAATACTGAATTTTTAAACTTCATGTTATTTAGATATAATGAAGTGCCTGCAGCAGCACTTACATTTTTTTTTAATCATTTCTTTAGTAAAAGAAAACAACATTTGACAGTTAATGGATTTGGGTTTTTTTCTTTCCTTAGTGTAAAGACTAAATATCATCTTCAGGGTCAAACTGTTGCTTTATTTGGGGAGGGGGGAATGTATTTAAATTGAGTTGTTATTTATAAGGTAAGAAATAATTTTTCTTGAAAAAGTTCTAAGAAGTAGCAGGAATATGGATGAATCAGAATTAGATACTAAGTTTCACATTTTGTAGTGTAAATTGAGAAAACTTGTAGAAAAACATTCCCCTTCAGATTTATCTCAATCAGCTATTCTACAATAAGAATATCTTATTTAAATACCTTATTCAGAATACTTTAGGCCTAACATTTATGTTTTACTTTTGAGAAGTATGTTTGCCAAGGCATGAGATCAGAAATCAATCTGGATGTAACATGCACACATCTGTCTTCACCCCTAGCAGTAGGAGTTCGGAGTATACACCAGCTTGAGCTTGCTGCAGTAAAACTTGCATTGGACTGCCTGCTACAAGTTCTACATCTCCCCTCCCTCCCTCCCTCCCTCCTTCCCTCCCTCTCTCCATCCCTCCCTCCCTTCTTTCCCTCCTTCCTTCCGTCCTTCTTTCCTTCCCTCCTTCCTTCCTTCCCTCCTTCCCTCCCTCCCTCTCCCCCTCCCTCCCCTCACTCCCTTCCCTTCTCTTCCTCCTCCTCCCTTTCTTTCTTTCTTTCTTTCTTTCTTTCTTTCTTTCTTTCTTTCTTTCTTTCTTTCTTTCTTTCTTTCTTTCTCTTTCTTTCTTTCTTTCTTCTTTCTTTCTTTCTTTCTTTCTTTCTTTCTTTCTTTCTTTCTTTCTTTCTTGCTTGCTTGCTTGCTTGCTTGCTTGCTTGCAACAGAAAAGGACAGCAGACAGGGACAGACAGGAAGGGAGTGAGATGAGAAGCATCAATTCAAAGTTACGGCACCTTAGTTGTTCATTGATTGCTTTCTCATATGTGCTTGACTGGGGGGGCTACAGCAGAGCAAGTAACCCTTTGCTCAAGTCAGCGACATTGGAATCAAATCTATGACCATGGAGTCATGTCTATTTTCTAATGCTCAAGCTCACAACCCTGTATTGAAGCTGGTGATATTGGGGTTTTGAACCTGGATCTTTAGCATCCCAGGTCATTGCTCTTTCCACTGCACCACCAACTGGTCAGACAAGTACTATGTTCCCTTTTTTTTTTTTTTTTTTTTTAATTTCTGAAGCTGGAAACGGGGAGAGACAGTCAGACAGACTCCTGCATGCGCCCCACCGGGATCCACCCGGCACGCCCACCAGGGGCGATGCTCTGCCCACCAGGGGGCGATGCTCTGCCCCTCTGGGGCGTCGCTCTGCCGCGACCAGAGCCACTCTAGCGCCTGGGGCAGAGGCCAAGGGGCCATCCCCAGCGCCCGGGCCATCTTTGCTCCAATGGAGCCTTGGCTGCGGGAGGGGAAGAGAGAGACAGAGAGGAAGGAGGGGGGTGGAGAAGCAAATGGGCGCTTCTCCTATGTGCCCTGGCCAGGAATCAAACCCGGGTCCCCCCTCACGCCAGGCCAACGCTCTACCGCTGAGCCAACCAGCCAGGGCCTTATGTTCCTTTTTTTGACAGAGACAGAGAGATAGAGACAAAGAGAGGGACAGACAGACAAGAAGGGAGAGGAGAAGCATCAATGCTTTGTTGTGGTACCTTAGTTGTTCACTGACTATTTTCTCATATGTGCCATGAACAGGGCCTACAGCAGAGCAAGTGACACTTTGCTGAAGCCAGTGACATTGGGCTCAAACTGGTGAGCCCACGTTCAAGCCAGATAAGCCCGTGTTCAAGCTGCTGACCTCAGAATTTCGAACCTGGGTCTTCTGCATCTCAATCCAAGGCTCTATCCACCTGGTCAGGCAAGTACTATGTTTTATTGCTACGGTTTGTGAGGACAGTGTAGTCAAGTATAGTTTAGTGAACTGGACTATGTTGGAAAGAAATGGAGTGTTCTACTTTCAACCAGACTGTTTAAGAAGCAGTGCCATTTAAGAAAATAAACAAGGCCCTGATATAGATGAGGAAAGGATACCCTCCTACTATGAGAGTGTAGAAGACTTTGCTTCTTAAACAGGAAGATTCTAAGAGCATCTTCAGTTACAGAAGTGGGGTCTTTATTTCCTCTCCCTTTGCCAGGAAAGAAATGTGAGACTGGCTTTGTGTTGTAGGCTTTAAAAAGCCAGATCATTAAGTAGTTGTAGTTATAGTTCTTCAGGTTACTTTTGTGAGAAAACATTCAGATCCTCAGAATTGGTATAAATATTATTAAAGCAAAAACATTTGAGCTAAAGAAGAGAAAGAGGCATTGGCCGATTAGTTCAGAGGTAGAGTGTTGGCCTGGCATGTGAAGTCCTGGGTTCACTTCCCGGTCAGGGCACACTGGAGAAGTGACCGCCTGCTTCTCCACCCTTCCTCCCATCTTCCCTTCTCTATCTCTCTCTTCTCCCCTTCCTCAGCCATGGCTCAAATGAGGATGTTTGCCCAATGAGTTGAGGATGGCTCCATGGCCTTGCCTCGGGTGTTAAAATAGCTCAGTTGCCAAGCAATGGAGCATCAGCTCCAGATGGGCAGAGAACTGGTCCCAGATGGAGATTTCCAGATGGATCCAGGTTGGGCACATGCAGGAGTCTCTCTGGCTCCCTGACTCTCATTTGATATAATAAGTAATTAAAGTAAATAAATAAAAATATAGAGGAAGAATAAAATCTTGTCTGAACTTCCCTTATCTGACTAAAGCAGAAATTCTCAAAAATCCAGCTGCTATTAACTTATCAGTGAAGGGTTTTTCTGCTTTTTGGGTTTGTTTGTTTTTTTGTGTTTTTTTTTTTTTGTGTGTGTGTGTGTGTGTGAAGTGAGATGTCACAAGGTATACTACCCATTCCTATTAACATAAAATGTCCCAATAAAAGTTTCCATACTGTCCCCACCTTCTCTCCATTTTATAAATTTAGCTTATAAGCCTTTATCTCTGGTTGCTTAGTGTATATACGGCATGTTTAGATAAACCTTGTCTTTTCTGCTGTTAATCTATCTAGTGTCATTTATTCAGAAGGCCCAATCCAATCAGACTTAAGTTGGTATAGTATACCTTTCCATTCCAACAATTTTACTTAAAAAAAATTTTTTTTTGTATTTTTCTGAAGCTGAAAACGGGGAGAGACAGTCAGACAGACTCCCGCATGTGCCCCACTGAGATCCACCTGGCACGCCCACCAGGGGGCGATGCTCTGCCCCTCCGGGGCGTCACTCTGTTGCGACCAGAGCCACTCCAGTGCCTGGGGCAGAGGCCAAGGAGCCATCCTCAGCACCCGGGCCATCTTTGCTCCAATGGAGCCTCGCTGCAGGAGGGGAAGAGAGAGACAGAGAGGAAGGAGAGGGGGAGGGGTGGAGAAGCAGATGAGCGCTTCTCCTGTGAGCGCCCTGGCCGGGAATCAAACCCGGGACTTCTGCATGCCAGGCCGACGCTCTACCACTGAGCCAACTGGCCAGGGCCTAAAAATTTTTAAAAATTTTATTTATTGATTTTAGAGAAAGAAGAGAGTGAAAGGAGAAACATCAACTCATAATTACTTCTTGTATATGCCTTGAACAAGTAAGCCCGGGGCTTTGAACTAACAACTTCAGTGCTCCAGGTTGACAATTTATCCACTGCGCCACCACAGATGTAGCTCTCTTCAACAGTTTTAGTGACAAGGATGAGTTATTTAGGACTTTCTGCTTATTCCAGAGGCTGAAGCTGAGATCTTGCTACATCTGACCAAGCCAGCAAAGGTAAATTTCCTTACCAGAATGACTTTCAGGTTTATTTAGGTTCCAGTTGAGTGAGCGTGGTAAGATCTTCTCTTTGTGTTTTCTTTCCAAGATTCAGATTGTCAAGAGAAAACACTTTTAGAGACTATTTCTTTGAGAACTGTGACTTCTGGATTGTGTATTTTTGTTATACTTTCTCTTCCAGGGATGGTTATTGTGTCCCAAATGACTTATTTTCATTCTTGAGAGCTTGGCTTGAATCCAGCAAGGACATGCTGTATCTATTTTCCTACCTGATGTTGGGAACGGATTGTTGGGTCTGCACTTAAAAGTTCTCGATTATCAGATTGGGGGCCTGAGAATTTGTAGTTAGCTAGGCTGAAATGTGGACAAACTGGGCACTTCATTTGCAGTTGACTTTCTACCAACTGTTGGCAATTCTCAGGAGGTTCGTAAAAGTCTAAATAAAAGACCACAGTCCTTCAGGGCCCTTGACATCATTTTCCTCCTTGTTTTGTTAGTGCTAAAACATCCCACCCCAGTATCACCTGCTTGGTGTCACAGACTGGTGGGTCCACAATTGGAGGCATCTCAGCTTGTGCAGAATGAAGACATGCATTTTCATAAATACTGTTCTTATCACTTATGGCAAGACAGTATTTGTTGTCTTCTCTTTGTCTTTGAAAATGACTTTGGACTATGGAGCCTTCATCTTCTGCATATTTGTCCGGGTTGTCTTTTGCATCTGTGGTTAAGTGATTAAAAAGTTTATTGATTTTACTCATATTTTGAAAGAAGTATACTTCTGGAGATCCTCAATTATCAATGGCCACATGAGATATTGTATGGCCAGTGGCTGCTGCCACTGTGGTCATTCACATGCAGGTTCTCAGTGGATTTGGGCAGACGATAAAGAAACAGTGGAGCCAAAAAATGGTGAGCCATTCCTTTATTAAGGTCTAGTACCGGAAGATGAATAAACACACAGGGCTCCCAAATCCACTGACACATTCTCTGGTTCCACAACCAGAAGACTCTTCTCTGGTTTCCCCTGAAATCAAAGACCCCACCAGTGTTAGTGTAGCTTGCAAAGCCCTTCATCTCTGGTTTTCCATCTGCACCCCTTCTCTTTCCCTGCCAACATGGCTTCTCTCTCAGCACCCTGCCTTCTCCCCATTCTCCCTCCAGAGAATGGCTTCTTCTTCAGCCCTCTGCATTCTCTCTTCTCTCACTATGCAAACATGGCTTCTTTCTTTCTCATCTCCTTCTTCTCTGTGAAACAGGCTGGGGGCAATCAAAGTCCCTCCCCCAGCAAACATTTGCAACACAATGACCCTTCCCATATTTCTTTCTTTTTTTTACAAGGAGAGAGAGTCAGATAGGGACAGATAGACAGGAACGCAGAGAGGTGAGAAGCATCAATCATCAGTTTTTTGTTGCAACACTTCAGTTGTTACATTGATTGCTTTATGTGCCTTGACCACGGGCCTTCAGCAGACTGAGTAACCCCTTGCTCCAGCCAGCGACCTTGGGTCCAAGCTGGTGAGCTTTTTGTGCAAACCAGATAAGCCCGCGCTCAAAATGGCGACCTTGAGCTGGGGTCTCGAACCTGGGTCTTCCGCATCCCAGTCCGACGCTCTATCCACTGCGCCACCGCCTGGTCATGCTAACAATGGCCCTTCCCAAGCAGGAAGGTATTTTGCCATTTTACAGACCACATGTACCTGGTACTGCTAAGCCCCCCAATACAAACTATAAGCAAGCAGACACAAAATTATATTTTACAAACTGATTTGACCAACATTCCAACCCTTTTGCTCACTTTGCAATCCACACCACAGGAATTCCTGTGCAAGGAGGCACATTATATAAACAAATCACAGTAAGGATACAAGTCATGTAATTTCTACAGTTACAATGGTGCCCTTCACAATGTCTCTCTGAGCACTTTATCCAAAGAGCAAAATATCCTTGCAGCTTCTCTCCAAATGGATGAAAAGCTTCCTGGTGCTGGAACGCCTCCACCAGAGCCATCCCTCCATCAAGCTTTCTCATATTATTCAAAAGCCACATGCCCATTCAACAAGGGCACTGGTGCCCCCTCTGGTCGCAGTCCAAGAGTCAGTCTATGCACATGGGGCCTCTGGCCTCCCAATAATGTTGGTCAAATAAGTTTGCAAGGAGATCAGAGAGAATCCAGAGTGCTGAAGAAGAAGCCAGTTTTTACAGAGAGACAAGAAGGAGTGCAGATGGAGAGCCAGAGCTGAAGGACTTTGCCAGCTCCACTAAGACTGGTGTGGCCTTTGATTCTAGGAGAAACTAGAGAAGATTCTCCTGGTTGTGGAACTGAAGAAAGTTACAGGGCTTTGGGAGATCTGAATGAGTGAAAGGGAAATGTTTTCCCTGTGTGTTTGCTTATTGGCCAGTGTGAAACTTTAATAAAGGAATGGGCCATCATTTTTTGACTCCACTGTTTCTTTACTGTCTGCCTGAATTCAATGAGAATCTGCATGTGCATGGCCACAATGTCCACGACTACTGGCCTTACAGATATCTTTTGATTTGAAGAAAAACATTCACATTTAAAAACATTTTGAGAGAGCTCTCACCTTAAACAAATATCCAATTGAGACCTATATAAAGATCAAATTGAAAAGACACCAAAAATACTGTGGCTAGCATAAAAAACTGCCTCCACAAAATTAAAGAGCAGAAATCTGATTTAAAACAAAAATTAAAATCTACACACACTATAAATCCTCCCTCCCATAATTATACTGTGACACACCAGGTCAGATAGCCCATGGCGAAAATCCTCCTCACCAAGATAACAAATTTACAGATTCGCTTTCAGACTCTCCTGCAGATGATAATGAAATGGCCAGTTGGAGGCCACTATTCAGGGCCTGATGAGAGCTATTACTTAAGCCTCCCCTTTGACTTCCCTGTGAAGCTTAATTGGGCTAAAGCGGAACTCTGTTGTCAGATGAAAAAAAATACATTTTCAAGCCTTTGTTTAACAATCTATAAAAAATATTCCAAAGGCACACAGTTTTAAATCCAGCATCTCCTAAACACAGGAATCTTTTTATTTCCATTTTAGTTGGTAATCTCTCTTAAGTAAAAAATCAAATGTAATAAAATGTAGTTGAATGGATGGGTCAGCCTTTTAATATTACTACTGAGACTGCCACCCTTTTGTGTGTGTGTGTTTAAGAATTAAAAACTACACTACACTTGCCTTAAAAATCAAGTCTTTGCAAAAACAGAAATGTGGTTCTAGGAGTAACCCAAAACCCACCCGTTTTTCTTACCTATCCTAACCCCCCCCCCTATTCATTTCAAGATGGATGCAGATAGTAAGAAAAGTCAGGACATTGGAAAATATACAACCTTAGATTTAATGAAGAAAAAAAAAAACTCAAATAGCAATTACACTAGGTATCCTTACAGGACATTCGGTCTTGTCTAAATGACCATGGAGACATTTGTTGCATACCAAAAAATTCTTGAAATTTGATTCTGTCTGAAATGTCCATCCTTAAGAAATATCCCTGGGTTCAGATGACCTATAATGCTTATTTATATTTTTATTACACAGAATACATAAAAAATACTATTATGTTTTATTGGTCCAATTATCGTGTGGTGGTTATATTGCCAATGATAGCCCTTCTAATCTTGTTAGCTGAGTTGGTCATAGTGTATGAAACACAGGTAGGTTGACATGGATAAAATGTTCCCATGGATATTTTGGATCAGACCAGAGGTGGAATTCAACTGGTTCGCACTGCTTTGGAAGAACCAATACATAATATATTGTTGGGTTTGGTAAATTGGTAGTTAAAATGGCACTTGTAATCAGTGTACTCTCTAACGTGGGTTCCTGGGTAGCTTCCCAAGGTGGAAATCACAAATTAACATTCTTGACTCTTTTGTAATGTTATTCTGTGCAACTGCATATTTTAAGCTCCAGTAGTAATGTTCATTCCACCCACAGGTGAAAAAAACATGCATGTGAGGATGCCAATCAAGAAACAATATGGAAATATCTTAAGTAACAACTTGATTTTTTTTTTGGTCAGGTATTATTTAATGTTTTTATTAATATTTTAAAACTCTTATGTTCTAGTTTTGGGTGCTTATTTTTGTTCTTATTTAAGTATTAAATGCATGGAATAATAAACTATCTTTTGGTATATCATTTATTTGTACTTAAAACAGTCATTAAGGTAGAGAACTGGTTATTAAATTATTTGAATCCAACCACTGGAAAAGACCAGATGTGAAATATGTTTTGGACAGGACCAAATGTCTGCTCATCCCTAGGACTCAGCTTCCTCGGTCAGGCTCCTTAACACTCTTTTCAATTGTGTCTCAGCCTGAATCCATAAAAACTGCAGACCTTCAACACAAATAATCTTTGTTTTAAAATGCCCCTTACAGCTTGACCAAGTGGTGGTGCAGTGGATAGAGTGTTGGACTGGGACCCAGAGGACCCAGATTAGAAATCCCGAGGTCGCTGGCTTGAGCACGAGCTCACCAACTTGAGTGCAGGGTTGCTGGTTTGAGCATGGGATCATTGATGTGACCCCATGGTCACTGGCTTGAGCCAAGGTCACTGGCTTGAGCAAGGGTCACTGGTTTGGCTGGATCCCCCCAGGTCAAGGCACATTTGAGAAGGCAATCAATGAACAACTAAAGTGCCTCAATAAAGAATTGATGCTTCTCATCTCTCTCCTTTCCTGTCTGTCCTATCTGTCCCTCTTTCTGTCTCTCTCAGAAAAAAAAAAAAAAAAAAAAAGAAAAAGGGAAAAAAAAAAGCCCCTTACAATGCCTGCTTCATAAAGTTTAGCACTGCCAGGAGAATTTATTGTTTGTCCCAGCCAAAACCTAATAGGAAAATATAACTTAAACTCCCTCTTATAGCAGTTACTTCAGGAAGCTTTCACCCTTTCACTTCTCCCTTTGAGATGTGGATTTTTCACCACCAATAACTGTTTCCTTAAGGATTACTGCATTTATACCTGGTTTTTTGTTAAAATAACGGGACAAAAGCAGTTAGCTCTCTGTGTGCATGTCCTGTATGTTTATACCTTCGTATAAGGAATATATATGTGGTATTTTATTATCTCTAATGATACTAATTTGTAAAGTCCCTTAAATATTAGCCGGTGTCTCAGTGGATAGAACATCAGTCCGGCATATGGACGTCCCAGGCTGGATTCCCAGTCAGGACACAAAGAAGAAGCAACCATCTGTTTTTCCTCCCTCCCTTTCCCCTTTCTCTCCCACTTCCCCTCCCACTGCCAGTGGCTTGATTGGTTTCAGCTCGACCTCGGGCACTGAGGATAGCTCAGTTGGTCTGAGTGCATCAGCCTGAGATGTTAAAAATAGTTCGGTACTTGAGCATTGGTCCCAGATAAGGTTGCTGGATGGATCCCAGTTGGGTCTCATGTGGGAGTCTGCCTCACTATCTCCCCTCTTTTCATCTAAAATAATAAAAAATAAAAAGTGAAAATAAACTCCTATACTAAATTTTCCTAAAATGTTCAGAAACACAGGAATTGACCCAGTGTTTTCAAATTAATATAGTTAGGCTAAATTATTGTAAGACTAGTTGATATTTTTGTTTCAACAAAACATATAAGTTTTAAAGTTGTCACCATTAAATATAACACATACTTTTTAATTCTATGTTAGCCTATTAGTTAAATAATCTAATAGTATGCCTACTGAATGGTTAAGATACTAAAATTCATATACTTTATTTCAATCAAAAAAGTCATTATTATGACAAAATATAATTCAACAATAATTAGGTTTTATATATGTCCATTGACAAGTAGTTTTTTGGTAACCTAAAACCTTAATGTTATATAAATTATATTAAATAACATATTCATTGAATATCTAGATCATTTCTAAATAACATAAAAAATAAAATATTAATTACTAAAAATAAATTTATATATATATATATATATATATATATATATATATATATATAGTTTTGGATTATTTTTAAAGATACTTGTATCTGTTAATAAACATTATTTTGCCACATTGAAAAATCGTATTATGAGCAAGCATGTGCCTCAAGAAATTGTGAAATGTTAAATTAGTATATTTACTAATCTACTACAAAATGTTTGTATATCACAGAAAGTTTACAATTGTTAACTTCCTAATGTTCTCCGGAAAATTAAGATTCCTAAGGGTTGAAAAGTATAATTAATACCTGTAAACTAAATTACTAAAAAGTATGAGTGAAATGAAACAATTTTGTATGCAAAATACTCAAGGAAAGTAGTATTTTTCACACATAAATTAAAAAACTTTTTAATTTGCTTGACCTGTGGTGGTGCAGTGGATAAAATGATCTGGAATGCTGAAGTTGCCAGTTTGAAACCCTGAGATTGTCTGGTCAGGGCACATATGGGAGTTTACGCTTCCTTCTCTTCACCTCCCCTTCTCTCTCCCTTTCTTCTCTCTTCTCCTCTCTAAAATGAATAAAAATTAAAAAAAAAATCTAAAGAAAACAAAAACAAAACCTAGCTCTGACTAGGGATGAACCTTCAATTTTGTCATGTCAGGACAATGCTTTAACCAACTGAACTACCCAGGCAAAACCAGGATTTTTTTAAAATATAAAGAATAAAAAATATAAAGTATGAAGGATATATTTTCTTCAAGAGAAAAAGGATTGTAATTTTTCTTAAATAAAATGGCTAATGATTATGTGTGTGTGTGTGTGTGTGTGTGTGTGTGTGTTAGAGAGAGAGTGATAAAGAGAAAACAAGATATAGAGAAAAAACTTAAATTGATATTGAAAAGTGTAGAATGTTTCTGGGAAAAAAAATTATGTTGTATTGTGAAGCTGACTATGAAGGAATGTATTTATTTACAAGGATTTTTTTTTTTGTTTTCTGTAGTTTTTTTTGTTTTGTTTTGTTAAATGTTCATACTACCCCAAGTAATCTCTAAATTCCCTGCAATCCCTAGTAATTTGGGTTTTTTGGGTTTTTTTTTTTCCGAAGCTGGAAACAGGGAGGCAGTCAGACAGACTTCCACATGTGCCCGACCGGGATCCACCTGGCATGCCCACCAGGGGACGATGCTCTGCCCATCTGGGGTGTTGCTCTGCTGCAACCAGAGCTACTCCAGCGCCTGGGGCAGAGGCCACAGAGCCATCCTCAGCGCCCAGGCCATCTTTGCTCCAATGGAGCCTTGGCTGCGGGAGGGGAAGAGAGAGACAGAGAGGAAGGAGAGGGGGAGGGGTGGGGAAGCAGATGGGCACTTCTCCTGTGTGCCCTGGCCGGGAATCAAACCCGGGACTCCTGCATGCCAGGCCGATGCTCTACCACTGAGCCAACCGGCCAGGGCCAATCCCTAGTAATTTGAATGGCACTTTTTGTAGAAATATAAAAGCTAAAATTTTTATGAAACAAAAAGACTTTAAATATCCAGAGAAATCTTTAAAAAGAACAAATTATAAGGTATCATACTTTCTGATTTCAAACTACAGTACAGAGCTACAGTAATTAAAACAACACATTGGCATAAAAATAGAGTCATAATCTAATCAAAGAAAATAGATTGCCCAGAAATACATTTCCCCATATATAATCAACTAACATTTTACAAGAGAGTCAGGAACACTCACTATAGAAAGGAGAATGCTTTCCACAGTGGTTCTGAGAAAATTTCATAGCCATATGCAGAAAAATAAAATTGAACCCTTATCTTAAACACTCACAAAATAACTCAAATTGTATTAAACACTTGAACATAAGACATGATGCTATAAAATCTTAGAAAAAAACACAGGGGGAAAGTTTTTGTGATTTGAGTTAAAAAAAAGTCAGTTTAGTATTTTTCCTCTTTCTCCTTAACTATCATACAATTACCACCCTCAAAATAATTCTAAAAAAATGTTAATGCTTATTTTATTGATTTTAGAGAGAGAGGGTGAAAGAAAGAGAAGGACAGGAACACGATCTATTCCTCTATGTGCCCTGACCGGGGATTAAACCAACAACCTCTGCCTTTCGGGACAATGCTCCAACCAACCGAGCTAACTATCCAGGGCTCAAAGCAATTCTGAAATCAGATATGAGGGTTTATTTCTCCACATCAAGGGATTTTGTGACTACAGAAGGCTATACTACAATTTAATTCAATTCTGATATGATCTACCTGGAGACAGACAGTACCAGATATCACAAGTTAAGGACTCAGTTTTTAGTCACCAATTGCAAGTAACAGATCCCCAAATTACCAAGAATCTCTGACCAGCTTGGCTACAAATCAGAGGTTTGTATGACTTCTCCCTCCTTGCATTCGTTTATTTGCTAAATTGATTCACAGCACTCACAGAAACCCTGAATAGTTTCTCTCCTTCCTTCCTCCCTTCCTTCTTCCTTTCATTCCTTCCTTCCTTTCTTTCTATTTATTTATTTATTTATTTATTTATTTATTTATTTATTTATTATTAAGAGAGGCAGAGGGGGGAGAGATATACAGTAGATAGAAAATTGAGCTGCTTCTGTATGTGCCTTGACCAGGGAATCAAACCCGCAACCTCTGTGTTCTGGAATGATATTCCCACCAACGGAACCATCTGGCCTGCGTTTAATTTTTCATTTTTAGAGATAAAGAGAGAGGAAGGAAGAGAGAGGGGAGGGAGAAGGGAAGCATTCATTTGTTGTTCTACTCAGTTGTGCCCTCCCTGGTTGCTTCTTGTGTGTGCCCTGACTAAGGATTGAACCAATAACCTTGTTGTTTTGGAACGATACTCTTAGTCAACTGAGCTAACAATATTTAGGATGCTCAAAGATATTAGAACAACAATAGATAGTATTTACGAACACCTAAATAGAGAGCAAATATATAAAAGGACATTGAAATAATAAAAAAGAATCAGTCAGAAATGACAAATACAATATCAGAAATGAAGACCACAGTGGAAGAAATTAAAAGCAGAATGGATGAAGTTGAGAATCGATTCTGAGAGTTAGAGGACAAGATAAATAAAGGCACGCAAGCAGAGCAGAAAAAAGAAAAGAGACTCAAAAAGTCGGAGGAAACTCTAAGAGAGCTCTCTGACAACATGAAGAGAAATAACATTTACATCATAGGGGTTCCTGAAGAAGAAGAGAAAGAACAAAGGATAGAGAATTTGTTCAAACATATCATAACTGAAAACTTCCCTCAATTAAGGCAGAAAAACATCTCACAAGTTCAAGAAGCACAGAGAACTCCATTAAAGAGAAACCCAAAGAAATCTACAACAAGACACATCATAATTAAAATACCAAAGCTAAGTGATAAAGAGAAAATATTAAAAGCTGCTAGAGAAAGACTATTACCTACAAAGGAGCCCCCATAAGGATGACTTCCGACTTCTCAACATAAACACTTGAGGCCAGAAGGGAATGGCAAGAAATAATCAAAGTAATTCAGAACAAGAACCTACAACCAAGACTATCATTTAAAATTGGAGAAATTAAAAGCTTTCCAGACAAAAACAAAAAACAAAAAAAACTCAAGGAATTCACTACAACCAAACCAAGGCTGAAAGAAATGTTAAGAGGCCTATTGTAAACAGATCAAAGGAGAAAAAGAATATATCAAAACAGGAATACAGTTTTAAAGAATAAAATGGCAATAAACAATTACATATCAATAATAACCTTAAATGTAAATGGATTAAATGATCCGATCAAAGACACAGCGTAGCTGCGTGGATAAGAAAACAGGACCCATGCATATGCTGTCTACAAGAGACACACCTTAAAACAAAAGATGCACATTGGCTGAAGGTAAAAGGATGGAAAAAAATATTTCACGCAAATGGAAATGAAAAAAAAAAAAGCTGGGGTAGCAATACTTATATCAGACAAAATGGACTTTAAAACAAAGACTATAGTAAGAGATGAAAAAGATCACTACATAATGATAAAGGGAGCAATCCAACAGGAAGATATAACTGTTATAAAGTTCTACACACCTAATATGGGAGCACCTAAATATATAAAGCAGACTTTGATGGATTTAAAGGATGAAATCTATGCAATACTATAATAGTAGGGGATTTCAATACCCCACTAACATCACTAGATAGATCCTCAAGAAAGTAAATTAACAAAGAAACAGCAGACTTAAAAGACGCACTAGATCAACTCAATTTAATAGATATCTTCAGAATCTTTCACCCTAAAGCAACAGAATACACATTCTTTTCAAGTGCTCATGGTACATTCTCTAGGATAGACTGCATGTTAGGGCACAAAAATGGTCTCAAGAAATTTAAGAAGATTGAAATCAAGCACGTTCTCTGATCACAATGGCATGAAACTAGAAATGATCCACAACAGAAAAGCTCAAAAACTCTCAAACACATGGAAACTAAACAGCAGCTTGTTAAGTAACAAATGTATTAAGAATAAGATATAAGAAGAAATAAAAAAATTCCTAGAAAAAAATGACAGTGAGCATACAACAACTCAAAATCTATGAGACACAGCAAAAGTAGTACTGTGAGGGAAGTTCATAGCACTACAGGCCACTTTAAGAAACTAGAAAAAGCTCAAATAAACAACTTAACCCTGCATCTAAAAGAACTAGAAAAAAAAAACAGAAAGTAAAGCCCAAACGTAGTAGAAGGATGGAAATAATAAAGATCAGAGCAGAAATAAATGACAAAGATGCTAAAGAAACAATACAGAGGATCAATGAAACTACGAGCTGGTTCTTTAAAAAGGTAAACAAGATCAATGAACCTTTAACTAGACTCACCAAGAAAAAAGAGAAAGGACTCAAATAAATAAAACTAGAAATGAGAATGAAGAAATAACAACTGACACAACAGAAATACAAAATATTGTAAGAAAATCCTATGAAGAACTGTACGCCAAAAAACTAGACAACCTAGATGAAATGGACAAATTCCTTGAAACATACAATCTTCCAAAAATCAATCTGAAAGAATCAGAAAACCTAAACAGACTGATTACACCAAATGAGATCGAAACAGTTATCAAAAAACTCCCAACAAAGAAAAGCCGGGGCCTGATGGCTTCACAACTGAATTCTACCAAATATTCAAAGAAAAACTAACTCCTATCCTTCTCAAGCTATTTCAAAAAATTCAAGAGGAAGTAAGACTTCCAAGCTCCTTTTATGAGGTGAGCATAATTCTGATTCCAAAACCAGGCAAAGACAACACAAAGAAAGAAAATTATAGGCCAATATCCCTGATGAATATAGATGCTAAAATCCTCAACAAAATATTAGCAAACCGGATCCAACAATATATGGAAAAAATCATACACCATGATCAAGTGGGATTTATTCTGGGGAGGCAAGGCTGGTACACTATTTGCAAATCAATCAATGTGATTCATCACATAAAAAAAAGGAAGGAGAAAAACCACATGATAATTTCAATAGATGCAGAAAAAGCATTTGATAAAATCCAGCACCCATTCATGATCAAAACTCTCAGCAAAGAGGGAATACAGGGGACATACCTCAACATGATAAAGGCCATCTATGACAAACCCACAGTCAACATCATACTCAATGGGCAAAAATTAAAAACAATCCCCTTAACATTAGGAAAAAAGAAGGGTGCCTCCTTTCACCACTCTTATTCAACATAGTCCTGGAAGTCCTAGCCACAGCAGTCAGACAAGAAGAAGAAATTAAAGGCATTCAAGTTGGAAAAGAAGAAGTAAAACTATCATTATTTGCAGATGATATGATATTGTATATAGAAAACCCTAAAGTCTCAGTCAAAAAACTACTGGACCTGATAAATGAATTCAGCAAAGTGGCAGGATATAAAATTAATACTCAGAAATCAGAGGCATTTTTATACACCAACAATGAACAATCAGAAAGAGAAATTAAGGAAACAATCCCCTTCACTATTACAACCAAAAAAATATAGTACCTAGGAGTAAATTTAACCAAGGAGACTAAAGACTTGTACTCGGAAAATTACAAAACATTGATAAAAGAAATCAAGGAAGATACAAACAAGTGGAAGCATATACAGTGCTCATGGTTAAGAAGAATAAACATCATTAAAATGTCCATATTACCCAAAGCAATCTATAAATTCAATGCAATACCAATTAAAATACCAATGACATACTTCAAAGATATAGATCACATATTCCAAAAATTTGTATGGAACCAAGAAAGAACACGAATATCCTCAGCAATCTTAAAAAAGAAGAAGAAAGGGGGAGGTATCACACTTCCTGATATCAAGTTATACTACAAGGCCATTGTACTCAAAACAGCCTGGTACTGGCATAGAAACAGGCATATAAATCAATGGAACAGAACAGAGAACTCAGAAATAAACCCACAGCTCTATGGACAACTGATATTTGACAAAGGAGGTAAGGACATACAATGGAGTAAAGACAGCCTCTTTAATAAATGGTGTTGGGAAAATTGGACATCTACCTGCAAAAAAATGAAACTAGACCACCAACTTACACCATTCACAAAAATTAACTAAAAATGGATAAAAGACTTAAATGTAAGTCTTTAAACCATAAGCATCTTAGAAGAAAACATTGGCAGTAAGCTCTCCGCCTCTCTCAAAGCCATATATTTGCCGATTTATCTCCACGGGGAAGTGAAATAAAAGACAGGATAAACAAAGGGGACTATATCAAACTAAAAAGCTTTTGCACAGCTAAAGACAATAAGAACAGAATAAAAAGACAAACTACACAATGGGAGAACATATTTGACAATACATCTGATAAGGGGTTAATAACCAAAATTTATAAAGAACTTGTAAATCTCAACACCAGGAAGACAAACAATCCAATCAAAAAATGGGAAAGAGAAATGAATAGACACTTCTCCAAAGAGGATATACAGATGGCCAATAGGCATATGAAAAAATGCTCAACATTGCTAATCGTTAGAGAAATGCAAATTAAAACCACAATGAGGTATCACCTCACACCAGTCAGAATGGTGCTCATCAACAAAACAACATAAAATAAGTGCTGGCGAGGATGTGGAGAAAAGGGAACCCTCCTGCACTGCTGGTGGGAATACAGACTGGTGAAGCCTCTGTGGAAAACAGTATGGAGATTCCTCACACAATTGAATATCGGCCTGACCTGTCGTGGCGCAGTGGATAAAGCATCGACCTGGAATGCTGCGGTCGCAGGTTCAAAACCCTGGGCTTGCCTGGTGAAGGCACATATGGGAGTTGATGCTTCCTGCTCCTCCCCTTGTTCTCTCTGTAACTCTCCCTTTCTCTCTCTCTCTCCCCTCTCTCTCTAATAAAAATGAATAAATAAAATCTAAAAAAGTAAATAAAAAAATTGAAAATCGAACTGCCTTTTGACCCAGCTATCCCACTTTTGGAATATATACCCCAAGAACACCATAGAACTGCTCCAAAAGTAGAAATGCACCCCATGTTTGTGGCAGCGTTATTCACAATAGCGAAGATGTGGAAACAACCCAAGTGTCTGTCAGAGGACGAGTGGATTAAAAAGCTTTGGTACATATATACTATGGAATACTACTCAGCCATACGAAATGATGATATCAGATCATTTACAATAACATGGACCTTGATAACATTATACGGAGTGAAATACGTAAATCAGAAAAAAATAAGAACTATATGAATCTATACATAGATGGGACATAAAAATGAGACTCAATGACATAAATAAGAATGTGATGGTAATGGTGGGGTGTGGATTGGGTGATGAAGGAGAGAGGGGGTGGGGGGAGGGGAAGGTACAAAGAAAACCATATAGAAGGTGATGGAAGACAATTTGACTTTGGGTGAGGGTTATGCAGCATAATCAAATGTCAAAATAATCTGGATAAGTTTTCTATCAACATATGTATCCTGATTTATCAATGTCACTGCATTAAATTTAATAATAATAAAAAAATAAATAAATTAATTAAAGAAAAATAAAAAGACAACTTACAGAATCAGAGAAAGTATTTAGGAACCAAATAACTAATAAGAGGTAAATATACAAATACACAGATACTCATACAGCTCAATACCAAAAGTATAAAATAAAATAAAATACAATTCTATTTAGAAATAAGCAAGGGAACTGAACAGTCATTTTCCCAATGAAAGATACGTCAAAAGAACATAAAAACATGCTCAACATCACTAATCATCAGGGCAATACAAATCAAAATCACAATGAGATGTCACCTCATACCTGTTAAAATGGATAGTATCAAAAGGACAAAAGATATCATGTGTTGGTGTGGAAATGGAGGAAAAGAAACCCTTGTACACTGTTAGTGGAATATAAATTGGTTCAGACACTATGGAAAGCAGTGTGGAGTTTCTTCAAAAAATTAAAACTAAAACTCCCCTATGATACAACATCTACACTCTGAGTATATATCAAAAGGTAAAAACAGGATAATAAAGAGATATATATTCTGCCACGTTTATTTTATCTTGACTCACAATTGCCAAAACACAGAAGCAACCTAAATTCCTGTCAAAACAATGAATAAAAAAATAAGATACACCAATAAACATGTATGTAGATTTAGATCTAGTTATAATGGAATACTATGCAGCCATGAGAAAGGACATCTTGCCATTTCCAACAACAAAACACAGTTGAAACTTGAGGGTATTATACTAAATGAGATAAAGCAGACAGAGAAAGATAAATACAGAGTACAGGAGGTCCTTTGCGTATGACAGTCTTGACATACAACGCTTTGAGTTTATAACACCTACTCCCATAGAAACTTAAAAAAAAATTGACGCCAGAATGTTTCGGCTTACACCTTTAACATTGTACTTAAATGTTAAAGTACAACATTTAACTAGTTGTACTTTAGTTACGAACTAGTTTGGTTGCATGCAGTGAAAAAACATGCAGTAACGCAACGTATGAGTGAGGGAGTTAGCATCCCCCAGTACGCTTATCTATGCCATTTTGGACTTTTTTTGGGGGGGAGTGACAGAGAGACAGAATCAGAGAGAGGGACAGATAGGGACAGACAGACAGGAAGGGAGAGATATGAGAAACATTAATTCCTCATTGTGGCACCTTAATTGTTCATTGATTGCTTTCTCATATGTGCCTTGACCATGGGACTACAGCAGACTGAGTGACCCCTTGCTCAAGCCATCGACCTTGGGCTCAAGCTGGTGAGCCTTGCTCAAACCAGATGAGCCTGCACTCAAGCTGGTGACCTCAGGGTCTTGAACCTGGGTCCTCCGCATCACAGTCTGACGCTCTATCCGCTGCACCACGGCCTGGTCAGGCTATTTCATTTTAGACTGTTAAAAGTACAAGTGTTCCATTTGTTTTAAGCTATGGTGTGTTTCCACTTACACCAAAATTTAGGTTATGTCTCTGTCATAGGAACAGAACTGTGTTGTAGTAACCCAAGGACCCCTGTACTGTATAATACTACTTATATATGGAATCTAAAAAAGCCAAACTCATGAACACATAGAATAGAAATGGTGGTTACTAGGGGTTGAGAGGTACTGGAATTAGGGAACTGTTGTTTAAGGGTGCAAACTTGCAACCAATAGATAAATAAGTCCTAAAGATCTAATGAAAACTATCATGGTTATAGTCAATAATACTTTATTATAAATTTTTAATTTCTTTAAAAAATTGATCTGTTGCTGTTTCAACAAAAACAAAACATAAATATGTAATGTGATAGGAGTGTTACCTATTGCTATGGTGGTAATCATACTGCAATATATATCAAAAGCAATGTATTTTTATACATAAAAATTACACATTACATGTGAATTATATCACAAAAAAGGTAATACAAACTAAAAACACGTGTAATAGAGATGGTTATGAGTGTTATTCAATCTTAAAAAAAAAAAACAAAGAAAAAACCCATATTTGAAAATTAATTTAATGTGAAAGTGATATCAAGATAAGTGTGTTAGTAAGCTTGCTGAAAGAATGAAGACTAAGTTAAATAAGTTTATCACAGTGGCTGCACCAATTTGTTTGCTCACCAATAGTGCATAAGAGTTTTCTTTTATCCACATCCTCATCAATATGTTATTTGTTGACTCTGACAATAGCCATTCTAGTAGTTGTGAGGTGATATAACATTGAGGTTCTGATTTGCATTTTCTCAGTGATTAGTTATGCTGAGCATCTTTTTACATGTCTTGTTGGAAATCTGTGTATCTGCTTTGGAGAAATGGCTTTTCATGTCCTCTGCCCATTTTTCAATGAATGATTTACTCTTTTGTTATTGAATTTTATGAGTTCCCTATATGTTTTGGATATTAACCCCTGATTGGATATATAATTTGTGAATATATTCTCTAATTAACTTGGTTGTCTTTTTTATTTATTTAAATTATATATATATATAATTAAATTTATTGGATTGTCATTGGTTAATAAAATTATGTAGGTTTCAAGTGGACAGTTCTGTAACATAATCATATATGGTATTGTGTATTCATGACCCCAAGTACAAATAGAAATATCATTCCAACATAGTTCATGCAAAAAGGAGAAAAAGCAGTACTCTCCTCTAGAACATTGTGGGACACTGTGGGTGTTCCATCTGGAAGACTCCATTGCTTCAGCGCAACAGGAAATAATGATGGCCCACAGATAAATTCATCAAGGATGAATTGAACAGAAACAATACTCTGTAGAAATAAGCATATTAGATAATTTCATACACTCCAGAAATACCCACAGATTACTACCAGCCTGTGTAGGTAAGTGGGATCAAAAGCCCGTGACATTTGAACCATTACTCTTGCTGTGGCCCTTATTTTTATCTATAAATTGATGAAATCCAGATAAAGTTTGATTGCACAGAAATAGAAAACAATTTAGGCCTGACCTGTGGTGGCGCAATGGGTAAAATGTCGGCCTGGAATGCTGAGGTCACCAGTTCAAAACCCTGGGTTTACCTGGTCAAGGCACATATTGGAGTCGATGCTTCCTGTTACTCTCTTCCTTCTCTCTCTCTCTCTCTCTCTCTCTCTCTCTCTCTCTCTCTCTCTCTCCTCTCTAAAATGAATAAATAAATAATAAATGAAAATAATTTAGTTACCACAATTATATGTGTGTGAGTATGTGTACGATATAGAGAGATTGAGTACACACAAGAACACGTGGAAATTTTAGGAATGCATGTAGGACCTAGTAGAGATTTTAAAAAGCAAAAGAATCTGAAAACAGATACTCAAATGCATTGCTATCCGATGTGCAATTATGCAGTCAGCAACATTACCATAGCATGAGAGCTAGTTAGAAATTTTTAAAAATCTTACGTTTTACCGCAAACTCCTAGTTGAGAATCTCTATTTTATCAAGATCTCCAGGTGACTTGCATGTATAATGAAGTTTGAGAAACACTGAGAAGACATTAAAATTGTGAGAAATTAGTATTTCATGTAATTATTTTGAATGGAACCTCAGGATTAAGAGACTTTTAGTCATCACATTAAATGAGTGAAGAATAACTGGAATTATTCAGAGATGCTTTGAAAGAAACGGCAGTCAGCCAATTACTAAAGAAGAGGAATGTAGCATATAAAAAATTTAGGCAAATGATGAATATATTAATGTTTATTCCCTATTTAGTCAATTCATAATAATCTGAAAAAAAATGTGCTGGAATTACAATAAGTAGTTTTTTTTACTTGCTTTGATAAATCTGTAAGAGATTGGTGGCAATACAACTAAGCTTAAATAGGAATCACAGTGTTAGTCACAAATTATGAATGAATGATCTAATACAGACATTATATCCAAACAAGAAAATGGACTCAGGCAGAGTAAATTCTTCAGATTTTTCAGTAAATTTGGTTCTATATGACATTTTAACCTTTAGGGCATAAAAGGTATTTTTATTTATGTTTCTTAGAGGAGTTTTTATAAAATCTTGTCAACTTACTTTTAGTTATTTTTATTATCTATTTTCTTTCAAGAAACTATAGACACTATGTTTAGGAGAAAAAAAAAGGTATACACACACATGCGTGGCACGTGCGCACACGCGCGCGCACACACACACACACACACACACACCCGAAAGAGCTCACAAGTATGAATTTTTTTCATCCTTTAGAAACCTTCCAAACACCATTTGAATTCTAAACTTACTTGAGGAGTCAAACATCTTTTCCTAAGTGACAGAACAGACTATTTCAATTATTTCTAAAGCCTGTCAAAAAGTTACAGCATGGCCACAGTTCTGTCTTACTTATCCTCTGCATGAATATGACAGTTTTAGATAGCTAAATCTCTTGAATTGTACAGCTGTTAAATGTCACTTTGCTATTTACTGTCTTTTCCAGAGAATTTGGTTGAAGTTTTATTGAATTCATTAATTAGCATGTTTTCCAGCTACTGGAAAGTAGTCCTAAATAATCAGAGAATAGCTCCAAAATGATAAAAACATACCTGTCCTATCTTCAGCCTTTACAAACTATCTGTCATACCGATGACTAGGACAAAGGGAAAAAAAAAACTCAATTTTTTTGTTATGGTTTAAAAGCTAAAAAGTTATATTGACAATAAAAACAAGATATTTAATTCAATTCAGAAGCATAATTTTATAGTCAACCTAACTGAGCACAGAGGAATTTCCTAATCAAAGCTTTTGCCAAGATGATTCCAAAAGCTAGAAGATAAGGTCTTCGTAAGAAAAGAAAATATTTCCTTATTTATTATAACTTCCTATTTAGTATAACCACAGCACAGCATTGCGTCCTTTAATATATATTTATGGTAGCCCAAAATTCAAGTGTGTCTTAAGCCCCTATATTTATTATGCTCTGAAAATGACTTCAGCAGGGGACATTGGTAAGCTGCATAACACTTAAAAAAGAAAAAACAAAAATTATAGAAGAGTATTTATAACAATTTTCAGTAACAATTTAAAATTTAACTTTAATAAAGAGCTATTCTTTTAATCATGGGGTAGGTGTTTCTGACAACAATGATCAATCAAGGAGTTTGCACACTGGGAATTGTAATCTGAAAATTAAAACAAAATTTCATTAGTTAATTAGCTAGCTAGAATGTGTATTTTATATTACCTAGTATTTGGTTTCCCAAGCAATCAATTCTTCACTTCTCTGACATATATTAGGTGTACAATAATTCAATTAAATTGTGGCACTAACTGCTTGAAGTGAGTAGCAGACTTGACAGGCTTAAGCGCTTAGCATCGCAAGACGGACTGCACTTCAGAAGCTAGTCCCAAATCCCAAGGGCTACCTGTTCTTCTGACCTGTTAGCTATAAATTTGAGTGTTCCTGCAACCTCTTCCTAGAATTGTTACTTCCCTAAACAAGTTATAAAAGTCAAGAAAGTGGTATATTTATGATTATAGCTTTATTATAAAGCAGTGTTTTTCAACCATTGATCTGCAGACCTCTGTCGGTCCACAAAGTGTTAACCACCCTGATGTATGATTTTCATACAATATCAAGGTGGTTAACTCTTTCACAGACTTGCACAATACGTTTAGAGAACTGGCGCCAGTCTGTGGACTGGTGGTTGAAAAACACTATTATAAAGGATAAAACTCAGGAACAATCCAAATATAAATAAGAGTGGGCACAGAGCTTCCATATCCTCTCCATCAACTGAGAACTTTCTCAGCTTTGTTGTTGATTTTTTTGTTTTTCTAACTGAGTTTTAATCAAGATTGTATTACATAGGCATGATTGATTAAATCATTGACCATTGGTGGCTGAATATAATTTCTCGCCCATCTCCTCCACCCAAGATCCAGGAGTAGGATTGAAAGTTCCAGCCCTCAAATCATGTGGTAAGTTTCTCTGACAACCAGTCTCCATCTAAAAGCTATATCATTAGCATAAATTCAGATATGGTGATATGGTAGAAAAGACTTTGTCATGAATAACAAAAATGACACTCATCACTCAGGAAATTCCAAGACTTTATGCTTTGCGCCAATAAACTTAAGACAAAATTCACATATATAAACATATACATACACAAATACATATAATAATTGTTAATATATTATATCTCAACTAGCATCATCTTAAAATAAGGAGAGTTCTGCTGTATTAGATATTGTTAAGAAAGGATGACTTATTGTACTGTGGTAGAGAAAGCTAAGAGTTCAGGAGGCATGAAGAAAAATAATACCTAGCAGGGAGCATCAAAAAAGAAGAAAAGATTGCTTAATGTACATTGGTTTCCTGAAAATAAATTTGACAAACTTCTTATTTTTCCTAACTTATAATAGTTATTGACACTGAAAGGGAAGATTTTTGAATTGTGATAAAAAAAAAAATAACATCCATGTTTTTCAGGTCTCTCTTCATTAATTTAGCATTAGGTCGAAGAAGAAATCTACCAAATACAAACCATTAGGATTTCAAAAGTCTGTCTAAGGAACAATTAATCAATTTTCTGATGGATTCCAGACCCACTCCAATAAAAAAATCAAATGTAGAATTCTGCCTGGTTAAATGTTACATTGTAATGATATCCCTCTTATGATTTAATTATGGTAATCATATGCATTATTTGAAATTTAAAGATATGACTTAAAATTTAAAAACAGAAAGTTATTGGAATACCAACATTTTTTTCAAATTTTTATGATTTCCTTTAAAAGTGAAAAGCCTGCACAGTATCTTCAAGATTTGATTTCCATTTAAAACCTATCAGAACATTTTCCCAAGTGTTATAACTGCATATGCCATTCCTTTACCTCTTCCCTTTTATTTACAACTAGTCAGACTTCCATAACAAAACAAGGACACCTCGGTACAGCACACTGGGACACCCAAGAGATTCACCCGTGTGTGCAACTGAAGGTACAAAACATTGGACCATGTGGAAGATACAGAGACAAGGAAGCCATGATGCCAGCAGTAGGCCCGACAGCCAATAAACAACCTAACTTTAAACCTCAATTTTCTACAAAGAAACAAATTAAGCTCAAAGTTAGCAGAAAAATTGAATAATAAAGATCAGAGTAAAAAAATGACATAGAAACTCAAATAAGTAACAGAAAGGAAAAAAATCTCAAAACTGGTTTTTCAAATAAAATAAAATTGACAAATTTAGCTCAGCTAACTAATAAAAAAGAAAACAAATAGAATTAGAAATGAAAGAGGAGACATTAAAACTGATACTATGGAAACACAGAGGAACGTAAGACAGTATTATGAAAAAATGTGTGCTAACAAATTACATAAGCTGGAAGAAAAGAATCCATTTCTAGAAACACACAACCTACCAAGACTGAATGAAGAAAATATAGAAAATAGGAACACACAAGTAATGAGTAAAGAGATTAAAACATTAATCAAAAATTTTCTAACACAGTACTTTAGGACCAGGTAGCTTGAATAATGAATGCTACAAAACAAACTAACACCAAACTTCCTTCTTCAAACTCTTTCAAAATACTGAAATAGAAAACTTCTCAATTCATTCTATAAGCCAACATTACTTTGATACTGAAACCAAATAACACTGCTACAGGAAAAGAAACTACAAACCAATATCCCTAAGGAACATAGGTGAAAAAATTGTCAACAATATATTATCAAACCAAATTCAAAACACATATAAATCCCATGACTAAATGGGATTTATTATTGGAATGTATGCCTCAATATATGTAAATCAATAAATGTAACACATCTTATAAATAAAATAAAAGATGAAAATTACATGATCATCTCAGTAGACTCAGAAAAAGCATTTGACAAATACATTCTTTGATGAAAAAAAATACACAAGCTGGGTATAAATGAAACATACCTCAATATAATTAATACTATATATGACAAACCCATAGTTAACATTTTATCCAATGGAGAAAAATTGAAAACTTTTCTAAAATCAGGAACATGTTAGACAAGGATAGCCCCTCTCACCATTCTTATTCAATGTAGTCCTGGAAGACCTATTTAGAGCAATTAGGCAAGACAAGAAAATAAAAGGCATTTAAATTGAAAAGGAAGAAGTAAAACTGTCACTATTTTCTGATAAGAGAATTTTATATATTCAAAACTGTAAAAAGTCAGCCAAAAATCTGTTACAATTAGTCAACAATTTCAGTGAAGTTACAAGAAACAAAATTAACATGAAATCAACTACATTATTTTACACAAATAATGAAATATTTGAGGAAGAAATAAAAAATATCCCATTCACAATGACATCAAAACCAAAATACTTAGCAATAAAATTAACAAAGAAAGGGAAAGATCTGTGCAATGGAAACTAGAAGACTATGCTGAAAGTAACCAAGAAGACACAAATAAATATTCATGCCATCCCGAACTAGCGACATATTTAACACAATGGCAAAGAACAAAAGGCATTTTTCTTAGAAATAAAAGAAACTGTCCTGAAATTTGTGTGGAACCACAAAAGATACTGAATAGCCAAAGCAATTCTAAGAAGGAAAATCAAAGCTGGAGTTATCACACTCTTTGATTTCAAAGTATACTACAAAACCATAGTAATAAAAATAGTTTGGTACTGACACAAAAATATTTACACAGACCAGTGGAACAAAATAGAGAGCCTAAGGTAAAATCCTGTCACATGTGGGGCAACTTATATTAAACAAGGGAACCAAGAACACCTAATGTGGAAAGCAGTGTCTTCAACAAATGATGCTGGGAAAACTGGAGGAACAAGAAAACTGGACCCCAATCTTATACCACTCACTAAAATTAGTTCAAACTATACTGAAGATTTAAACATAAGACCTGAAACTATAAAACTACTAGGAGAAAAATTAAGGAAGAAAGTTATCGATATTGGTTTGGGCAATAATTTTTTAGACATGATGTCAAAGACACAATGAACAAAAGCAAAAGTCAACAAATAAGACTACATAAACTCAAAAAAACTTTTGCACAGCAAAAGAAGCAAAACTAAATTAAAAAGACAACTTACAGGATGGAAAAAATTTGAAAACCATATATTCAATAAAGGATAAATATCCATAATATATGAAGAAGTCATGTCACTTAATAACAAAAAAAAAATCAAAGAACTCAATTGAAAATGGATAGAGTTAAATAGATATCATTTCAGTAGATATCAAAATGGCTAAAAGGTACAAAAAAGGTGCTTAATATCACTAGTCATCAGGGATGTGCAAATCAAAACCACAATGAGATATCACCTCACATCTGTTGGAATGGCTATCATACAGAAGACAAGAGATAAGTACTGACGAAGACGTGGTGAAGAGAAACTTCATACATTGTTGATGGGAATGTAACTTGGTCCAACACTGTCAAAAACAATATGGAAGATCCTCAAAAAATTTAAAAACCAGATCTACATATCACCCAGCAATTCCACTACTAAGTATATACCCACAGAAAACGGAAACAATAGTTTGAAGAGATATTTGTACTCCCATGTTCATTGCAGCATTATGAACAGTAGCCCAGATATGGAAATAATCTAAGTACTCATAAGAAAATGAATGGAAAAAAGATGTGGTATATATGCAATGGGATATTATTTCAGCTATGAGAAAGGAGGATATTTTGTCACGCGTGACAACATGGATAGACCTTAGGCAAATTATGCTAAGTGAAGTAAGAGGGAAAAACAAGCACTGTTATGATATCACTTAAGTGGAATCTAAAAGTCAAACCTGTAAAAAACAGTGAGTAAACTGGCCCTTACTAAGTGATGGGGGTTGGGGGGCTTTAGTTGGTACTGTTTAAGGTTACAAAATTGCAACAAGTAGCAAGTAACTGATGATGATCTAACAAACAGTATAATGAATATAGACAATATTGTACTGTAATTATACAATGTGATAAATATTAGTACAATGGCAATCATTAAAATATATAAGTGTATGAAAGTAAAAAAAATAATATTTTATCTTCCAAAATTCTAGGTAACTGAACTGACCAGTAGACTTAACTAATGCAATGCCATTGCTACTAACAGTAATGAAAAAACAGATTTACCCCTCTTGGTCACTTCTTCACAATAACAGATCACTGTACAAGCCAAACAGACAAAAATTAGCTCTGTCAGTAAGTTTTGCAATGCTTTTTTAGTTGATATCTTTCTCTCTCTCTCTCTCTCTCTCTCTCTCTCTCTCTCTCACACACACACACACACACACACACACACACACACACACACGAACTGTAGCATCTGGGAGCAGCAAGTTTCTAAAAAGTTTAACCAGAATGTAGAGATAATATTAGATAAATACCATTTAGGTTTGTGTAAATATACTCTATAATGTTTGCACAAAGACAAAATCAACGAATGACACATTTCTCAGAACATAGCTCCTCAGTTATGCAACACATGATTGTACTCTTGGATATCTTACTTTTCAGATAAAAGCCAGATAAGGCCCTGGCCGGTTGGCTCAGAGGTAGAGCGTTGGCCTGGCGTGCGGGGGACCCGGGTTCGATTCCCGCCCAGGGCACATAGGAGAAGCGCCCATTTGCTTCTCCACCCCCTCCCCCTCCTTCCTCTCTGTCTCTCTCTTCCCCTCCCACAGCCGAGGCTCCATTGGAGCAAGGATGGCCCGAGCGCTGGGGATGGCTCCTTGGCCTCTGCCCCAGGCGCTGGAGTGGCTCTGGTCGCGGCAGAGCAACGCCCCGGAGGGGCAGAGCATCGCCCCCTGGTGGGCAGAGCATCGCCCCTTTTGGGCGTGCCGGGTGGATTCCAGTCGGGCGCATGCGGGAGTCTGTCTGACTGTCTCTCCCCGTTTCCAGCTTCAGAAAGGTACAAAAACAAAACAAAACAAAACCAGATAATACTTTTAATTTGAGAAAAAAGAAAACAAAACAACTTTTATATTTGAAAATATTTTTAGAGAACTCTCATCCCAAACATATATACTACATACTGGCACCTATGGAGAGATCAAATCAAAAGAAGGCGCAGGAAAGCATTATGCTCAGGTTTAGTGACTTCTTTTTAAAAAATAAAACAGCAACAAGAAGAATAAAGAGAAATTAGTACCAAAGATAAAATACACATCTACTATAAAGTTTCCTTCTCTACCTTCTTACATCCCCTTCTGCTCCACCTCAATGGCCCCCAATCCTCTTTGGGGTCTCCAGACTCCTACCTCTAGTGTCCCTCTTGCAACTACAGCCACATCTCCTCAGCAAATTCCTTTTATTCTTAAAATTGCTTCAGAGTCTCCAGAAAAGCTCTAAAAAAACCAAGCTACCTGTCTGAACTTCCCTTTCTTTGAAGTAATTACAAAGAACCCTCTAACCAGGCTTGAGGCATACAGGTTATTTATAGAATATCAAATGATATTTTTGTGCTTTCTTTCCTGTTAATCTGTCTTTTCTCAGTTTGATTCCCAACCCCAGAATCTAAGACAGTGGAGGATAAGTTTTTCTCCTTTATATAACAAAAGATATGACGAAGGCAATTCATTAATTTTAGCATATGTTTCAATAAATACAGTATCAACTGGTCACTTTACACAGATTAAACTTTATTTAAATTGAGTAAGATATTTTATCCTTTTTAAGCAAAATTTTTATTTATTTTACTTCTATTGTTGTCACATGGTTGAAGAAAAATGGTTGAGGAACTACAATCTGTCAGTCTTTTTAAATCATTTATAACACTGTGCTTGGAAAGTTAATGAGAATACTCAATTTAACAAATGATGGCTCTACTGACTTTCTGTTGCAGCAAAGAAGGTTGCCGTTTTTTCAAATCACTTTTGCTGAAATTTTCAGTGTTTAAGCTACTGTAACGGATTTCTTCTCTCCAATGAGAATGGCTTTGTGGCTTGATATTTTGGGAATTATATACACCATTTTTAAACTCCACATATCTTTTCTCCCCACAAAATCAAACTCACAAACATGGAAAGTAAATTAAAAAAAAATTCAATTAAAAATGTTATCCGTGATCTTGAATGTGTTACCATTAACAACAAAAAAAAATTCTCTTTACCACCTAATATCCATAATAGATAAAGTTTTTTATCAAACTTTCTAATTAAAATGCACTTATTTAAAGGTAGTAACTCTCAAAATGTATGAGCATTATCTTTACATGTTTTATTTACACACAAATCCAATAAATAAAGCCCGTCTCGCTTTTGCACTTTCCATAGTCACTTAAAATAATGACTCTAGCATGATTGGTGATAGTACAGGACCACAGAAGCTGAGGTCCCAGGTTCAAAACCCAAGCTCATCCTGCTTGAACGCAGGCTCACCCAGCTTCAACATAGGCTTGCTGGCTTGAGTACGGGATCATCAAAATGATCCAAAGGTCACTGGCTTGATGACCAAGGTCACTGGATTGATCAAGAGCCCATTGACTCAGCTTGAGCCCCTTAGTCAAGGCACATATGAGTAGCAATCAATGAACTAAAATAAAAAGGAACTACAAGTTGATGTTTCTTATCTCTCTCTCTCCTTTCTTGTCTCTCTCTTTCTCTCTCTCTCAAAATTAATTTAAAAAATAATAAATAGCCTATATATTATTTTCAAAGTAACTGCTGCTTAATACATTTAAAGGAGAATTTTTCATAAAGTTAGTTCTTTAAACCATGTATTAAATGGCAATTAAGGGAAAAAATCCTTTAACAAAATTTATTTATAATTTTAGAAAACTTTTCATGTAAAATAAAATTTAAATGACTATCTCACACATTTTAAGCCCATCTTGATATATCTAAATGTATGTAGGAATCTAAACTTCACCCACTTTATTTCCTCTATAAATATAACTGTTTTTAGGCCAAATAGAACTTAAATTTATTTCAGCCACCTTTTCTAGAAAATAAAATCCAGTGTTGGTCTTATTATCTTTATTGACAGTAAGAACTATCTTTATTGACAGCTAATAAAAATAAAAATTGCACTTTGGCTATGTATAGATACATAAGTATAGTATGGAGAAAATTCCAAGCAGACAGTAGAAATTTCTGTGGTATAAAATAGCAAACCAATATGGTTTCCAAGTATAATATAGTCTTTCTTGCATCAAATTGCACATTTGCAGAGTCTATATGAAAAGGTCCCGCTTGGTGTATATGTGTGTGTCTGTATTTTAATATACAATATTTAAATAGCTTTTCACATGATATTAGAAATACTTTGAACCTAATTTTACAACCCAATTCTTGTGACTTGGGTAATTTTAGCTTTCTTTTCCTCCTACATTATTACAGTTTCATGGGGAATTAGTTTGACAAAAAAATTTATATCGTATTATCATTAAAAGTGTTGCCCTTTCTTTTAATAATGATGTTCTCCTTAGATTTTTGAACAGGAGATCTGATACAATAGCTATTTGTTAAGTAGATGTTAAAGGTTAATTTGATCATTTATAAAATCTAAAACCTAAATGTATTATCAGTCATATTAAGAAAATTAGTCACTTTCTGAAGGAAGATAAATGTTAGAAGAAAAGGAGGAAGAGATGAATTACTATGTTGTTATGTTGGGTGAATTAAAACTATGAAGAAGCTAAAAGTCACTATCAAGATTGATGTGTGTGTGTGGATGTGTATGTGGATGTGTGTGTGTATGCTTGTGCACACACACACGCACACACACTTGTATTATTAAATCTCAATTATGCTTCATAAAGTGTTTGTTTTTTAGTTCTTATTCATTATCCACTTAACAAAATGTAAAGCTGATATCTTGATCCTCAACAATGTTCAACCATTGTCCTTCACCCTTCCCTTTGTTGTCAGTGAATTGTGAATGTGTTGATGAGAGTCATGTGTTTACATGTGTCTTTCCACCCTTTCTGAAAACCAGTTTGGATTTCCATGAGTCTCTGTAACTTCCACAAGACTTTCATATAGTAACCATTTAAGAAATACTTCTTGTGCCTTACCAGGCAGTGGAGCAGTAGATAGAGCATCAGCCTAAGATGCAGAAGGCCCGGGTTCAAAACCCCGTAGTCATCGGCTTGAGTGCAGGGTCACGGGCTTGAGCATGGAGTCACCGGCTTGAGCATGAGATCATAGACATGACCCCATGGTCGCTGGATTGAGCCCAAAGGTTGCTGGCTTGAAGCTCAAGGTCTCTGGCTTGACTCGAGACCACTGGTCAAGGCACATATGAGAAAGCAATCAATGAACAACTAAAGTGCCATAAGGAAGAATTGATGTTTCTCATCTCTCTCCTTTCCTGTCTGTCTGTCCTTGTTTGTCCCTCTCTCTCTCTGTCTCTCACTGGAAAAAGAAAGAAAAGAAAAGAAAAGAAAAGAAAAGAAAAGAAAAGAAAAGAAAAGAAAAGAAAAGAAAAGAAAAGAAAAGAAAAGAAAAGAAAAGAAAAGAAAAGAAAGAAAGAAAGAAAGAAACATTTGTTAAGTGGTAAATGGTATTTCTTAACCAAAGTTTGTTTTGAGGAGTTGAACTATTTAATTAGTTCTTTCATGCTTTCATTTCACTTACAACGTATACCTTTCACAATCTTTTGTATCAGTATTCTGATGTGCTGTAATCATAAATAGATTATGGCTATTCTTACTCTTTCAAATATCTGAAATTGTATTACCACAATGATGCAGACTCCCTACATGATCTGGAAAAGCTAAGATTTTCTATTTTTATTCTAGTGAAAACTTTCTTTTACTATTAGATAGTATTTTCCCTGGAACAAGTGCTTTATTACTTATGTGGCAACATTTAAATTGCACATATTTATTACTAACTGGATATTAATAAAATCTCATCCATGTACTTTGGTTTGAATTGAATATTAATGACTAATATTGATAACAATAATTAGTATGAATTTTAATGGAATTTCACCATCTGGCAACACCAAATAAGATTAGACTCCAGTTAATACGCTCTCAAGGGTTAGTTCCATATGTGTACATAAATATTGGACCACTGCTGTCAATGTTTTGGGGAATGAAGAAATTAAACATTTGGTAAACATGGCTTACAGCTTGTGAGTTTTAAATTACTGCACATTCTGTTCCCATAAGGAACTAAGTAATAAAACTGAATCTTGACCTTCAGTTTCTTATTCTTCAACAGCATAATAGCATTTAATAGTCAGAGTGATGTTACTAATAGGGCATATAATTATTATGGGTCTAGTGTGGAGATCTCAAGAAACATACTTTTCACAAAAATTGGGGGATATTTTAAAATGGATATGAAGCTATATAATATCCCCTAATTTTTGTGAGCAATATATTTCCTTACAGTACGATGAAATATCCATAGCTAAGCAGTATATTTGAGAGGCCTAAGCTCTTATTAATTCACCACCTTTGTTAAGAATCCTCCAAACATTGTACACCATAATTTGTGCACTTAGATAGTAAAGTTGGTCCTTAAATGCATATGTCTTTTCAGTTTCAGGGCTCTCAAATATGGAAGAAAATATCCAGGAAATGACACCTCTTCCTTTAAGGCACAGCATAGACAAACTGCCAGACTGAAGACTCAAGGGCCTTTACTGGGTCATTTTCATGTAATCACTTGTTTATAACTAAAATATTCATTGTTAAAAATGTAGAAAATTGCCCTGGTCAGGTAGCTGAGTTGATTAGAACATTGTCCCAAAGTACAGAGTTTGCTGGTTTGATCCCCGGTTAGGGCACATACAGGAACAGATTGATGTTCCAGTCTCTCTCTCTCTGACTCCCTTCTTCCCTCACTAAAGTCAATAAATAAAAAAAAATTTAATGCAGAAAATATAGAGTAAAAATAAAAAGAATATCAAAATTAACCTTTTAATGTTTTAGATACTGCCATATTCATTTAAACATCTAATGGAGAAATAAAAAATATGTTGATAAAATAGAAAGGAAGAAAGTAATTTAAAAAGTTCAATCCTAGGTTGCATATATTTAATGCGAACCCAACATATTGCAAAAGCAGAAGTAGGAGGAGGATAAAAATAACTGTGATTAGAGTTGGCATGTGGCAAGATGGTGATTACATATATTTCTCTTTATTCTAGCAAACTACTACTCTGACATGTCTAGACATGGCCTGCAATTTAGTCCAATGCTGCGTGAATAAAGAGAAATGGAAAAAGAGAGAAACATTTGATAGAAATGGTGAAAAGTTACATTAGTGAAAATAATATAGTCACTAACAGTATAAGCATGTACAGAAAATGTGGCAGGCGCATTGTAAACAAATTTTAAAACTCATGTTGATAAACGTTTGTTAGTTTATTTATTCGCTACCTCACATAATATGTTTGTGAGTTTATTTATTTGTTAGCTCACATAATATAACAAGAACAAAAGTATGGAAGCCACAAGAGGGTAAGTGTAAGTCTAATGCGTATTAATTAAGAATTGCAGTCCTGGCTCGTGGCTCAGTGGATAGAGCATCGTTCCGACATATGGACATCCCTGGTTCAGCCTTCTCTCTGTCCCTTCCTCACCATTCCTGCTGCTCTTTCTCTGTCCTACATGCTGTCTGGGACTTGGTGGCAGAAAGTCTCAGTTCTACCATCACCCTTTACTACAGGTGGAGGCTGGGATAAGAGTGTGAAGAAGGTTAAAGTCTGGTGACATCTTGGGACGGGACAAAACGATGATCATCTAGACCAGGGGTCTCAATTTTGTGCGGCCTGCAGACTAATCCACGAAGTTCAAAATATTTTGGATAAAATTAAGTAAGCCTAGGGGCCTACTTGTATTTTTCATTTCTCTAGCATCCTAGCTAGATATTAGCTTAGTTAACAGCAGTTGTGATGCGAACTACAGTTTCTGGTCGTTTTGTGGCACTGAGTAAACTGCATGTACGATTGTACTTGTTGTACTGATTTTTTTTTGTTTTCAACTGCAGTGAGAAAAGTGTTGCGTAACAGTTGCCTTTTGTAGACCTAGTGCGGCCCACCGAATGGCTGTGATCTTGCTCTGCGGCCCACATGCTGAGTTGAGTTTGAGACCCCTGATCTAGACCCTCGCCTGAGAGTTCAGCAGACTGCCTGATGGGAGTCTCTCACTCACCACGACCCAGGTTCTGAATGCCATCACATAGGGAGGCTGCACTCTCTTACAATTTACCTATCTTTTCTGGGTTGGGCCCACAGTCTCATGAAAGATTAACTTTGTCACCCTCATTCAAATTCCTGCATATTCATTTTGTACTCTGCCCTGCAAATTATGCAGCAGCCTTTGTTTTAGGCATTGTTAATAAACAAAAGGAAAAAAATGAATATTAACCAACGGACAGGCCCTACTGCAGCATAAATAAGACCTGTCTGAAAATTATTGAGATTATTGGGGAAGCAGCAGTGAGTTGTGTTACCGGAAGTATACAAATAGACAGTCTGTGAGGTTGTATTAGTTGAGTTTTAGTATCTTGAGTTTCTAAGTTTTAGGTGAGAAATATAAGGTTGACAGATCTGAGTTTATCTCAATTTATCTTTTAAATGGAGTAGAGTGGTATAGACCTTTGTGTATTAGCTATATGGCACATTAAATAGTTACATATATATTAGTATAATATTCATCTCTAAATTTCAACAAATTTGATTTAATGAGAAGACCTACTGTTTTTCATATGTAAACAAATATATACAGTTTTGCATTTCTAATGTAAGAGTTAGGAAATAATTCTGGGAAACTATTGAGACATATTAACCAAGTTACATACATATCAGATCATAAATATGACAAATGATTGAACAATATATATTGCAAGCATTTGTCACATTTATGATATGCCTATTTGCAAACATTCATCATATTTAGCTTAATATAGACTCAAATAGTCAGAATGATTCACACCTCTCACATCCTTATAATATAATTAATTTACTTGTTTCAAAAGTAAGTATACCTTGTATGATTCTCATATGTGACTTACTTACCAGTAGAATTGAAATTCTGTTTAAATGTACAAAAAAAATATTGAATATATGTTACATTCCAATTAATTTTCAAGTCTAGTTTTAAAGGTGGAGAGCATAGAGGTCCTTAAAATTCTCTCATTAAACTTTTAAATTGTCAAAATAAAGTAAAACGAGATGTACAACTCCTAATTATGCATTGTGTGGGATACAATTAGACACTGGGCACTGTTTTTCCGGGCTAGCAAGTTTAATAGCATCTGTTCCCTGCTTATTGATGAACTCTGCAGTCAAAAGCAGATAATAGTGATTTTTTTTAATAATAGCATAAAATAAGCCTCTCTGCATTGGTCTTTGCAAACTGTAACATAAAATAGTTATAGGAATATGACTCATCTTTTGATCTTTCATATAAATAATTTTTAGAAGCACACATCTTAGAAGAGCATAATAATCTTTTCATTTCCACAAAGACCTTACCAAACAGATGAATTGTATACAGTTATCAGATATAATTTCTATGATTGTTGGCTTGTAACATAACCATATTCTAGAGCAATTGAGTCCTAGGACAATTTCACATTTATTACCTAGTTTGATGTGCTAAAAGTGTGCAAAAAAGTGGTTAAAATTTTGCATAATCTTGCCCTGGCCCACAGACCTAGTGTTAGAGCCTCGACTCGGGGTGTGGACGTTCCAGGTTCAATTCCTGGTCAGGGCACACAGGAGAAGCAACCATCTGTTTCTCTTCCTCTTCCTCTCCCCTTCTATCTCTTTCTCTCTTCCAATCCCACAGCCATGGCTCAGTTGATTTGAGTGCATCATCCCTGGGTGCTGAGGATAGCTCTATGGAGCCTTAGCCTCAGGCACTAAAAATAGCTCAGTTGTGAGCATGACCCCAGATGGGTAGAGTATCAGCCCTGGACAGGATTTTCTGGGTGATTCCCAGTCAGGGTGCATGCAGGAGTTTGTCAGTCTCCCCTGCTCTCAGGGTTGTTGTTTTTTGTTTTTTTTGCATAATCTTACAGTTGTTTTCGTGGGTACACAAAACATTGAACAGATCAGTTCCATACAACAGCAACTGACTGAAAAATTGCCCTAGAGTGAGCATCACCTGAGTCTCATGGACAGTTTCAAGCTATTATAATAATACTGTGATAATAGCTATAATATAGTTGAAAGGTGGATTTACAAGATCTTCATATCAATGTTCATGACCCTATAATGACAATTCTAAGTATCCTTTTGCTATCTTTGTTTTTTGTTTTCTCTGATCATTCCTGTGAATTTGAGGGGAGGTTTAAGGGAAACATACATTTTGAAAAGCACACAGGTGATGAGGCTACTGTTCAATAAATGTTTATAAAACAAATACACCTATAAAACCACCATCCATATGAAGACATATGCAGCACCCAGAAGCTTCCTTCATGTCACCTTCTAGTTACTCCCCCTCACTCAGATGAAATTCATACTACCCTGTTTTCAATAACTGCCCTTTTTTTCATTTTTTAAACCTTAAATGAAAAACCCTAAGGTATATACTCTCGTTTTTCCTTTATCAAATCTCAAACTATGTCCTTGAGATGCATCTGTATTGTTGCAAGTAACAATAGTTAATTTATTTTTATTAATGTATACTCTACTCTGTATGCCCGTATTATTAATATATTCACTCTTTATTGATAGAAATTAGGTATTATTTCCAATTTTAGTCAACTGTAAATAATGTTAATGTAAACACTTTTATGCATAACTGTTAGTACACATTGCATGCATATCTATTGGCTTTATATCTAGAAGTGCATTGTTTGGATCACAACATGTCCATGTGCTCAATTTTAGTAGACCCTGACAGTTTTCCAAAGATATTTTTCCACTTTATACTTAAAGCCAACAGCTTATGAGTGGTTCAGTTTCTTCACATCCTCATAAACACTTGGTATTATCATTCTTTTTTCATTTAAGTTATTCGGGCAATTATATAATAACATCTTACTGTTATTTTAAATTCAATTGCCCTGATGAGTTCTATCATCCTTTCATATATTTGTTGGAAATCTGAAGATACTTGTCTTAAAAATATAATAATTTTGCCTGTTATTTTAAAATATTACGTTGTGTGTCATTTTCTATTTTCCTTTTTCTTTTCCAAGTGAGAAGAAATAGAGTGACAGACTCCCACATGTGCTTCAACCGGGATCCACCCGACAACCCCTACCTCCCATTCCCCAGGGCTGATGCTCTGCCCATCTGGGGCCATGCTCTCAATCAAGCTATTTTTATCATCTGAAGTGGAGGCTCCAGGGAGCCTGTCTTAGTGCAAGGGGATGATGCACTCAAAACAGTTGTGCCCTGGTTTTGGAAGGGGAAGAGAGAGAGAGAAAGAGAGACGGAGAAGGGGGAGGAGTGGAGAGGCAGATGATTGCTTTTCTTGTGTGTCCTGACCAGGGATCGAACCCAAGACATCTACATGTCAGGTCGATGCTCCACCACTGAGCCAACTGGCCAGGGCCTGTCTGTCATTTTCAAATTAAGTTATAAGAGCTTGTTATGTATATTGGACATGAATTCACTGTCATATGTATTATAAATATATACTCAACTCTGTGATTTATATTGTCAGTATTTTTATGATGTGTGTTTATTAACAGAGATTCATAGAAAGAGATGTAAAGCATCATTCTGTGTTGGAAAATAACATTGTTAAAATTTATGACAGAGACCTTAACTTCGATAGAAATGAAAAGTGCCTATGGGAGAAATGCTCCCATTCTATGTCGTAAAAAGAGCCCTGTAGGAAAAACTCTGTTTCCAACAAGCTCTATGATTGTAAAAGCCCTCCCTACCCCCACTTCATCTTTCCCTCTATGGGTACTGTCTTCATCTTTGTCTATTTTGCTTCATGCATGTGAATCTCCATGATTGCAACTACCAAATTGCAACCCTTTATTTTTTCCTGAATAAATATTTTGGGTGATAAAATAGCTAGTTACGTTTTTTTTTACAATAGACATTCTGGGGACTTGTCTGGGATTTCAGAAAAGAAACGTTCCCTTCCATAACTTCAGAGCAGTTGTGCAATCAGGTGTCAGCACCTCAGAGTGCCATTGGGTTCACTGCACTCTGGCTCAATACTTGAGATGCGTCTTCTGTAATCTAGCTTCTGCTTTTAGGGTTCTGAAGCTCTCTGGGCTTTATTTGGTAACTGTTTATAGAGGTTTTATTGTTGTTGTTGTTGTTGTTAAAAGGTCTTCTTTGTTTGCTTGTCTGCTTGTGAGCTTGAGGAGCACCTTGGACTGATATTCTAAAAGTATCTGGCTGGTGCATGGGACTGAAACAGATTTAATTCAGAGCCCATCTGGAACTGGGTCATCTCCACAAAAATCATTCTAGGCTTCCATCTGATTCTGTCAAAAACCAGACCGTGCATCAGGCATTGGCTAGCTCTTTTGACAACAGAATATTCTACTAAAACTCTGCTGTTTCAGCCAATGACTTGACTCCCTCAGGATGAGATTGCTTTTCTAAATGTGTTGTTTCAGCAATAAGCTAGACCCTTTTCAGGACTGGACTGTTCTAAGTGGAGCTAGCTGGTAGCTAAGCTGCATATTGCTTGAGTTGCTAAACACTATTTGAGGCCCTTGTTCTATAGAAAAATCTCTGTATAGTGGAACCTCAGTTATCTAAATATTTTCAGTCTCTCCCCCATGGACTCTAGCTAAATTTATGTTTAAAAGCCAAAGTCATTCTCATGTGCATGTTTAACTACTGAGCAGATCTCACCAAAAGTAGTTCAGAGTATCAGCAGCCATTGTGGGAAACCTTTGAAATTCTCAAATTTACTTGTGTTAATTTTTTTTTTTTTGTATTTTTCTGAAGTTGGAAACGGGGAGGCAGTCAGGCAGACTTCACATGCACCCGACCGGGATCCACCTGGCATGCCAACCAGGGGGCGATGTTCTGCCCATCTGGGGCATTGCTCTGTTGTAACCAGAGCCATTCTAGGGCCTGAGGCAGAGGCCATAGAGCCATCCTCAGCGTACGAGCCAACTTTGCTCCAATGGAGCCTTGGCTGAGGGAGGGGAAGAGAGAGACAGAGAGGAAGGAGAGGTAGGAGGGGTGGAGAAGCAGATGGGCGCTTCTCTTGTGTGCCCTGGCCGGGAATCAAACCTGGGACTCCTGCACGCCAGGCCGACACTCTACCACTGAGCCAACAGGCTAGTGCAAATTTACTTGTGTTAAAACCAAATTAGACAATAATAGCACAAATATTAACAAAGATTAAGGAAATGCCTTTTTTGAGTGGTATTTTTGAAGCTTCTAAGTGATACCATGAATATGAAGTTGTTTCTTTACAAAACAAAGTTTTAGAATTAACAGAGGCTACTGAATTTTTAAAAACAAATGGCTTCTAAAGTCTTGTCTTTTTTCCTTAACTCCATTGTCTCAAGATACATCACTTATCCACCCTGTTTCCACATCACTATTTTGCCTCAGGCTCCTTCTACAGAGCCCTCAAGCTCCTCTTCCCGGATGGCTATTTCAAGCTCCATTCTGACTCCATCTTGCCCTCCATTCCCTACTTCCTGCCTCCACCTCCATTGCCATTTCTCCTCAATTCTAACTACTTCCTCCTATGAATGTATCAGTACCTATTTATTTAAAGTTGAGCCTTCTGAGGATCCTAATAAGACTCATGTTTCATATATTCCCAGGTCTAAAACTGAATTATGAACCATAGTTTAAGAATTTCCTAAGGTAACTGAGGATCTTTGATATAGTTCTTTCTTTTTTGATATAGTTATTCAGACTTACCAACGGTCAGGTTCACACTAGATGAGAATTGTCCTTTGGGGATATCTACAAGAGGATTTAAAGAATAAACCAAACACTATATGATTTCACTCTCATGTGGAATTTAGTGAACAAAATGAACTAACAAGCCAACCAGAGTCAGACTCATACATAGAGAACAGGCTGACAGCTGTCAGAGGTAGGTGGCAGTGTGAGAGGGTTTAGGGATTGAGCAAAAAAGACAAAAAAAAGAAAAAAGAAAAAAAAACCTCATGAACACAAACAGCAGTCTGGTGATGTCCAAGGGTGGAGGGAGGTGTAGGAGGGAATAGGGAGGATAAATGGTGATGGAGGGAGACTTGGCTTTGGGATGTGAACAAACAATAAGGTATATAGATATGTGTTGTAGAGTTGCGCATCTGAAACTTGTATAAGTGTTAGCCAGTGTCACCCTAATAAATTAAACAAACAAAAAATAATAAAATAAATGAACAGACAAAACAGAAATAGACTCCTAGATACAGAAAACAAACTGATGGCTGCCAGAGAAGAGGTTAAAGGTTTGAATACAAAACGTGAAGGGATTAAGAAGTACAAATTGGTAGTTATAAAATACTCACTTTATATAAAATATAGCATAAGAAATATAGTCTATAATATTTTAATAACTAAGTGAGGTGTCAGGTGAGTATTTTAAAAAATATAATAACTTCTAATTTGGGAAAAAACACTGGAGAACTTCAATGAGTAATTAAAGTAGATTTTCCAAAGCCTGGTGATTGGAACAAAATTCAGATTTGCTCATAAAAGTCTGAAAAATCTGTTTATGACTAAAATAATCAATTCATGATAATGTTAAAAGAAAATTCTGCTCTTCCTTCTGATGTTGACTCCACTTCGGTAACCTTTAACTCTTCATTTGTTAATAGGCTGAACTGAGGTTTTGGATTTTGTTTTTGTATTTCCTTTCTGTTAAAAGGACCAGGACGATATGAGAAACAAGGCCCACTCTAGATTTAGTTAATTTGGCTAATCAGCTTGCTCGTACTCTATATAAGACACCTAGAAGACTGTTAATACTTTTAATTGGCAAAAAAAAAAAAAGGTCCGTACATAAAACCAAAAACCTCCTGCTTTCTGCTATCATTGCAAGTGCTTCAAAATGTCTGTGTTGTCTGACCAGGCAATAGCACAGCGGACAGAAGTTTGGCCTGGGATGCTGAGGACTCAGGTTCTAAATCTCTACATAGCTGGCTTGAACGTGGGATAGCTGGCTTGAGCATGGGATCATAGACATGACCTCATGGTCACTGGCTTGAGCCCAAGGTCACTGGCTTGAGCAAGGGGTCACTTGCTCTGCTGTAGCCTCCCAGTAAAGGCACACATGAGAAAGCAGTCAATAAACAACTAAGGTGCTGCAACAAAGAACTGATGCTTCTCATCTCTCTCCCTTCCTGTCTCTCTGTCCCTCTTTCTCTTTCTCTCTCTCTTTCTCTCAAAAAAAGAAAAAGTCTGTGTTTTTTGGCCCATTTTACAACATTTTCACTGTAATTATCACCCTCAGGTTTAGAATGTACTCACATTTTTTAATAACCAGGATATTGAGAAAGGAATTGTCACAAATTTAAATACTGCAGATGATCTCAGTCTTCCAAGGCCTTCCTAATCCCGAGTGATGGGACCCCAAGGAACTAAATGGACTTTACCAAATCTCCTTTTAAATAAGCTTAGGTAAACTTTTACTCAAGTTGGTAATGAATCTATCTCTGTCCTATTGGCACTGAAGTCACAAGCTCAGTGTTCAACTCCAATGTAAAAAAATATGTGCTGCCTTAGATTCCTAAGACAGTTCAAATAGTGGGGGTCTCAAATAAACTTCAGTAAGTTTCTGTCTATGAACCTATTCCTTTATGCTTAGCCCCTTTATAAAACAAGCACACTTTTCTCCTTAGTTCATCTGCCCTTATTCATTTACTAGGCCAAGGATTCCTAGAGACATATCATGCTGAAACTTCTGCCAAAAGGAGGAAATAGTAATTCTACAATTTGACAGTATCTGTCAGAATAACCAATCAGGTGAAATAAATAACCTTTCAACATATTTCAGTTGTTCTACTTCTTATCCGTATTGGATCAATGACCATCTTCTTTATGGCCCAAGTTTCCAACTGATATCAGCATATTCCCCAGTGTGTCTCCTATTAAGATTCAAATTGATTCTTCAAAACTCAGTCCAAGAATAAATATCTCATGAACAAAGGGGCCCTTCAAGATATAAAGCCCATAACAGAAGAATACATAACTCAGGGTCTTATTATTTCTTTTCACTAGTTCCTGTAACACTTCCATTTTACTTGTGAGAAAGCAGAAAGGGTGTGGGTAGAATTCAGACCAGGACCTCTGGGCAGTAAATAACACGATAATCCCCAGACATCTTGTTTTTCTAACCATCATATGCTGCTAGCATCTATCCCAATTGGAAGTCAGTTCCCTACTGTAATTCATTGATGCAGTGCATTCTGCAGTATCCCAGTTGATAAAGCTAGCCAATACTTTTTTGCTTTCACTTGGAAAGGAAAACAATTTACCTGGACAGTAATGCCTTAGGGGTTGACTGAGATCCCTTCTTATTTCTCACAAATCCAGAAGGTTAATTTGGATGTTATAATGTCCCTTAAAATTCTACTTTGTTGTAATATGTGGATGATTTACTTTTTTCTTCTTCTTCTTCCCAGGTCTTCTCATAGAAAGACGAAAGTCACATCACAGAAAGTATTATACCTTCCTGGGGAACTCTTCCGGATTTCCATAGTGATCAACAGATCCATTTTAGTGGTCAGGTGCTTCAAAAAGTTTATGCTGTTTGGCCAGTTTTACAACATTTTCCCTGTGATTATTACCCTCAGGTTTAGTTGAATGTACTAACGGCATTATTAAAATTCAACTGGTGCCTGACCTGTGATGGCACAGTGGATAAAGCACCCACCTGAAATGCTGAGGTTGCCGGTTCGAAGCCTTGGGCTTGCCCAGTCAAGGCACATACAGAAAGCAACTACTAAGAGTTGATGGTTCTAGCTTCTTAGCTTCTTCTTCTCTCTCTCTCTTTCTCCTATCTCTAAAAAATCATCAAATAAAAGAAAAAAATTCAACTGGCAAAATTTGTAAACTCCCTTCATATACCTTGGCTAAAAACATTATTGTTGATCCTTTCAAATCTCAGATGTACTCTTTTGTGGGCTTAAAAACCTCACCTTTTGACATAATTACACAACAACCATGCATTTGGTTCTTCTTTCTTTGGCTTTACAGTCAATAAGGGAAGACACTTCAATATTATAAAGGTATAATTATCTCTATTGAAAATAACCATACTTTGATAGAGCGATATTTTCATAATATGCTCCAAAGAGATGAAAAACCCAAACCCCATACACTACAACCTGGAGATATTGATTACTGGAAGAAATACCCCAGAAAAGATCCCCTGAAGTTTCACTTTAAGGGCCTCTATCAGGTAATGCTGACTAATCCTTGTGCTGTTAACCTTCAGGGAGCACACTGTTGGAATACACTTGTCACATCTAAAGAAGGCACCAGACCCTGACTGAAACTGCATACAATCTGGTGTCCTGAAACAAAACATGTCAAAATTTAAAGCAAGCAGTCGCTAAAGGAGACGGCTTTCCCAAAATGACTGAATTAACATTGTACATTTCTTTTTCTTGTGTCGCTTCTTACTTTATCTTTCTCTCTCATTCTTGAAATAAAATTCCCTTATTTACATTTTCCAACCAATTGTGAAAGGGGGAGACTTTTCCAGTTACTGGATCTGTCATCAAGAACTTCAATCTAAGAATATAATGGCCTTTATATTCACTATCTATGTATTTGAGCTCCTGGTTTAGAATCACCACATAAACTTAGCTTGTTTGGCTACTATTAATGTTGTGTTGTATTCTTGTTATTAAATTCTACACTTGTTGCTTGTTGACCCTGAACAGAAACTGTTTTATGATTCATGCACTGCCTTTCTGATGTAGGAGATGACACCCAGAAGAGGTTTTTTGACATCAAGAGACAGAAGGCTACAGAGAAATATCTTGGTCAAAAGGAGAAAATTATTAAAATTGATGAGAGGCTTTAACCTGGACAGAAATAAGAAGGGCCTGTGAGAGGAGCTCTCATATTCCGTGTTATTGTGGGAGCACTACAGGAAGAACTTTATATTTAAAACAGAGCTCTATGGTTGTAACAGCACCTCCCTTTAACTTCTTATTCCCCTTTGTAAGGGAATTCCTCCATCTTTGCTTGGTTCTGTTTGTGCCCAAGTCTCACCATGTTTGCATAGACAGGACTATAATCCTTTCATTTTCCCTGAATAATTTTTTTTGGTGGCAAAACAGCTAGCCAACTTTTGCTGTATAACTGACAATATTATGTCTTATACACACATGCACAAAAATTTGCTGTTCAGAATTAGCTCTTTTTTACTGAAAACATTTCATCTGTTAAGGTTTTTAATTTTAACAACTTCTTTTGTTGTTGTTGTGTGTGTATATGTTCCCTACCCTTTCTTTTCTATGTATCAAAGTGTGTACTAATTATGAGATTGCTTTTGAGTTATTTTCACACCATTAAGAGTTGAAAGAATATTCCTTACTCAAGAGATTCTTAATGTATAGTGCAGAGAGAAACCAAAAGTTTTAAGGCAAAAATGACAGGAATGGGGTTAGGAATGAGGTTCAGTGAAAACTCATATCACTGAAATATTACAAGAATAAGTTTTTGTTTAATGGAAAATAAATTCCCAACACTTTTTGTCACCACCTTTATAAAGTACACTTTTCTGTATCAGTAAATGCAGTCTGATGAACACAAAGGATTCTTTACTAGATGGTAAAAGATCATGACATGTCACAGGTTTAGAATTCTGAGTATTGATGATAGTGTATGCCCCAAAATGTAAGAGACTGATTCAGCCTGTGATCAACCTAAAAGTTATTTTTTGGAATCAACCCCTACCTGAATAGCTTAGCATTTTTGCTTTAGGTTAAGCTGTTTATTAAGATCTGCTCTGTAAGACATAGAGTTCAGTGAAAGAACTGAAAGGCACAATGTGGTGTCACATCAGAAGTGAGAATGTTTTTGTATGTGAGTGTGGCATAAGTGTTTATTGGGTGACCACAGGGAAGTCACTCACGGGCTTGGACCTCGTAGATGGAGTTTAGTGTAGTGTAAGAATATGCTGTGAAGAATCAGAGACAGCGAAGTGCCCTAGGGCGAAAACCCTCAGCAGACAAGAATCCAGGGGCCTCTCTGACCTGTAACAGAAACAGCAAAACAGCAGGATAAGATTCAGCAACAAGAAATGTTTAGGGTTTTAGAACAGAGATTAGGAGTCAGCATGTTCCTTGTCCTTTACTTCACCCCCTGAAAACTTTTGCTGTCTGTTTCCTTGAGTTACTTGTACTGGCTAATAAATATCTGAGAAAGGCTGGGGATGGGGCTTCAGTCCTTCGGTCTGCTGACCAGGGCTGTTGCCTCTCCTCGGCCCTTTGGAGCATGCATTTGGTCTCTGAGTAGTTCACTGTTGCTGCGACAATATAGAAGTTCAAATTATGGTAACTTGTACCTGCTGTGTGACTTTAGGCAATGTACTAAAATTTCTGAGCATCAATTTCCTCCTTTGTGAAATGGAGACAGTGACAACACAAACAAGGACAAAATTGTTGTGAGACTAACTGAGAAAAAGCTCAGAGAACTCTCAGCACAGTATAACAGACACCACTTCTGCATTGTGCCCTGGAGGTTTTTTGCACATTGATCAGTTCAACATCTTTAAAAAAATCATTTTGAATTGAATATCACTTTTTCTAAGGCTTCTAATTATTTACTGGTGAAATGAATCTTTTTGGTAAATGAAGATAGCCTTCCTCTCTTGTTCACTGACAATAGATATGTATTTATGCAGCAGCAATTGACAAGAAATATCCCAAGTTTATCTTCTGAGAATATGTTTTAGATGCTAAAACCAAGTACATATGCCCTAGAGACAGTTAAACATTAGTATTGAAAAAGGAAAGTGTCTGAAAGGTCACTATAGCAGGTATCTCCATGTGAAATTATTCACAGCATCATTAAAATAAACAGAAAAAATAGAGAAGTTGGACTTCTACTGCCAATGTAATCACTGACCCTTTGACTCTAACAAATCTTCATTCCACAAAAACTAGCAGACAAAGAAAGTTTTAATATCAACAATACAGTCCAACTATTGGGTTTATTTTTACCCACATATAACCTATTTGACTAATTTACCTCACTGAGCTAAAAAAAAAAAGCAATTATTCAACTGTTATATAGAGATCATTATAAGGAACATTTAAAAATCTGGATAGTGTAACACAACTAAAGAAAATCAGCACAATTAACTCTGATGGTAGGCTCAGTGATATAATGAATATGTCACGATGTAGGTCATGGACCAATTGACTGGTCTTGACGCGAAAAGAACTCCAGAGGTTGAAACAAAGAGTGGAAATTAGCAGAAGCCCCTTCCGAATGGTGTGCCAGACTGCCCTTAAACATTAAAATTCTTATGGAAGGTCAAATCTTTACCCCTCAAAGCCAGAAATAAAAAACACCATAAGAGGAAAGTATGGTGGTTCCTCAAAAAACTGCAAATAGAACTACCTTATGACCCAGCAATCCCTCTACTGGGTATATACCCCCAAAACTCAGAAACATTGATACGTGAAGACACATGTAGCCCCATGTTCATTGCAGCACTGTTCACAGTGGCCAAGACATGGAAACAACCAAAAAGCCCTTCAATAGAAGACTGGATAAAGAAGATGTGGCACATATACACTATGGAATACTACTCAGCCATAAGAAACGATGACATCAGATCATTTACAGCAAAATGGTGGGATCTTGATAACATTATAAGGAGTGAAATAAGTAAATCAGAAAAAAACAAGAACTACATGATTCCATACATTGGTGGAACATAAAAATGAGACTAAGAGACATGGACAAGAGTGTGGTGGTTACCAGGGGTGGGGGGAGGGAGGACAGGGGGAGAGTTAGGGGGAGGGGGAGGGGCACAGAGAACTAGATAGAGGGTGGCGAAGGACAATATGACTTTGGGCGAGGGGTATGCAACATGATTTAATGACAAAATAACCTAGACATGTTTTCTTTGAATATATGTACCCTGATTTATTAATGTCATCCCATTACCATTAATAAAAATTTATTTAAAAAAAAAACACCATAAAATATCTGACCTCTTATAAATGGTAGTTCTCTTACCCACACAGTAGTACGTTCTCTGATTCTGAATGTTACCCCCCAAAAAATCACTTTTCTTAAAATGAGGCAAAACACAAATGGGGAATATGTGCACATTTTAGGAATTATGCCCTACCCTCCAATCAGTAATATAAATTTCAATTGTTGGAGAAAATGCATTAAAAGTTTCTCTTTTTTTGAAAAATAATTTCATGGCTGAACTGTGGTGACACAGTGGATAAAGCATCGACTGGAATTCTGAGGTTGTCTGTTTGAAACTCTGGGCTGGCCCGGTCACAGCACATACGACAAGCAATGAGTAGGTGCTTCCCATTCCTGCCTTCCTCTCTCTCTTTTTTCTAAAAATATAATAAAATAAAAAATAATAACAATTTAAAATGATACAATAAGTCATTATTGTGAAACATACTACATGTGACTCTGTAAAATACAGTGAACATAAAAGTAAAAGTCAATTATCCAACAAATATGATCAATATGGACAATCTTATCTTACAGTTCAAACTGCAAATGCAAAATAAAACTGGCAGCGTGATCCGGTGGTGGCACAGTGGATAGAGCATCGACCTGGGATGCAGAGGACCCAGGTTCGAAACCCCAAGGTCACCAGCTTGAGCACGGGATTACATGGATTGAGCAAGGCTTACCAACCTGAACCCAAGGTCGCTGGCTTAAGCAAGGGGTCACTCAGTCTGCTGTAGCCCCCGTCAAGGCACATATAAGAAAGCAATCAATGAACAACTTAAGTGCCGCAATGAAGAATTGATGTTTCTCACCTCACTACCTTCCTGTATGTCTGTCCTATCTGTCCCTCTCTCTGACTCTCTCTATCTCTGTCGAAGAAAAAAAAAGAAGAAAAAGAAAGCTGGCAAATAGAATCTTCAGTTACTGCTGGTACCCTTATGCTAATGTGCAGAGAGTATTTCATTTTTTGGAAATTCTGCTACCTAAATTGGGAACAGGAATAATAAATTTTGGTCAATTTTTTCTTGTTCAAGTTGGCTGGCTACAGTAACAAAAGTGTTCACATCAAAAAAAAAAAAAAGTGTTCACATCAATGCCTACTTCTCATTTAGGAGAGCTGCTTCTAGTTGATGACAAAGTGTTTGATCAAGAATAAAAGCATCCATCTAGTTGTACCTTAGATTGTCAAATGAAAGACAAGACTCCCAGTTCAATTTGGACACCAAATAAACAACAAATAAATTTTGTGTACATAATTTCTATTCAATATTTAGAACATATTTATACACACACAAGTTATTTTAGTGAAATTTTAATGTAGCTGAAGTTCCCTGTGTTTTCATTTTCTAAATGTGGCAACACTATTGTGGGTAGCACTTTCCATTTATTGAACTATTGATGGGGTCACGTGTTGTGAAGATGAGGGACAGCAAAGTACAGGCGAGAAAGCCATAGATATAGAATTTAAGCAGAAATGAATTTGGATCTGGTTTTCCTAGCTGTGGTACTGAACAAATTATCAAGGCTCTTAATCCTAATATACCAAATAAGATTAATAATCCTTGCATCTGAACAGTCAGTGGCACACTGAATAGAGCATCAGCCTGGAACACAGAAGACCCAGGTTCAAAACCCCAAGGTTGCCAATTTGAGCTCAAGGTCATTGGCTTGAGCAAGGGGTCACTGGCTAGACTGGAGCACCACAGTCAAGTCACATATGAAAAAGGAATCAATGAACAAGTAAGGCGCCGAAACAACAATTTGATGCTTCTCATCTCTCTGCCTTCTTGTCTCTTTCCATGTCTGTCTCTGTCACCAAAATGAATGAATGAATGAATGAATGAATGAATGAATGAAATATAAAAGCACCATAAAACAAGGTTCAATGTCATATCACAGTATTCTCTATTCCGCTATTACAAAGGGATGTTTAGGCATTTATGAACAGAGCAGATATACATCATTTTGAGTTTTGCAATTACTTTAATAATGTTCTCCTTTTTTAGTAGCTGCATCATATAAAGCCTGAATACATTGACCAAATCCATTACTTGATTTCATCCATGTTTCGCCCAATATAGTAATTTCTGTTTCTCTTACCACTACTTCTGGCATTAGTACACAGCACCTTGCTCTTATGACTTTATCACTCAATGTTTATCCATTGTTCTCTTCAATTATTCATTCCATCTTTTTTTACCTTCACAAGGCATACTTAGCTGTCCAAAAAATGCGTTTTCCCCTTAGAGTGTTGGGAGTTAAATTGGATACATGCCTGCCTCCTTAGATACTGCATTTCTCAACTTCCCTTGCAGTTTGTTATAGCCATGTGACTATGTTATTTCTAATGCAATGTGAGAAGAATTGATATCTGTCACTTCTGGGCCACCGCCTGAAGAAAAATCATACCTCTTCCATAACTTTTTTTTCTTGGCTTCATAGCCAGAAATAGCAACAACCAGAAAGTTTTTCAAAGCCTGTGTACAAGATGTGAGAGAGCTGACTTCATTTGGGGGTACTGAATGGCTGAACAAAGCAATGGCTTCCTAAGATGGAATACTCAGCTTTGATTGCTACATAAGAGATAAATAGGCGTTTCATTCCTGAACCAAATAAATTTTTAGTGTTTATGTGTTATAGTAGCTTAGCCTACTCAGCTAATAAACTATTATAGTGTGATTTATTCTATTTCTTGTTGTATCAGTTTTAGGCATCATTTATTGATTTCCCACTATACAAGATAAAAAATGTAGCTCACTCAGCGGAGGTTTCTTGTTTTTGTTTTTGTTTTCCCCTTCAGGGCTATTTCCATTTTATCTACAATAGAGTTCTCTGATTTCCTGGGTGTGTTGGAAGATGGTGGTTCTAATAGGTAACTGCTTTGCTGCCAGTATTCTACAAGGGCCGAGTACAAAGGTTGGAGCTACAAGACAATTCTGTGGAGAGTTTCAGTTAATCCTCTTGTTTCCTGGCTTATGTCTCACCCCTATCCCTTGCAGTTCTGAGGTCCTTTTCTTTACTTTCTCCAGAGAATAAAAGTCAGCCTCTTACCTAAGGTTTAGAAACTGACATTGTGAGAGTGGGCATTTGAGATTTTCAATTAATTTCTGCTCTTATTTGTCTCTTGCCTCAAATTATCTTCTCTATTCCAGAACTTTCAAGTCATAAGTTTTTCAAGGTTCTACTGCACAAATATTCTTATTCTCATCAGCCTTCAGTTATAATTTTCTTTGTTATTCTACTAAAGCAGTAACCATTTTACCAAAGGTTTTCTATTTTTTAAAAATATATTGACATCTCTCATCTTATTTATTTATTTGACATCTCTCATCTTATAACGTATCTTTGTATTCTTAAGTTCTGGTGTGTAAGCAATGAGTGGAATTATATATATATATATATATATATATATATATATATATATATATATATATATAGCCTTGAAAGGCTGTTTTCTGTATTTTGCTCTTAGATTTTAATAGAGATAGGTGTTAGAATATACAATTTCTTTTCTTTTCAAATTGACTCTTGCATTTATTTTATCTCCTTATTCATATAAAATTCAAATACTAAGCCTGGCAATTGACTCAGTATAGGTGTTAAAAAATGCTTTCTGAATGAATAGTGAGCCAAGATATAACAAGGTTCTTTGTGAGCAACTGATAAGTCTGGAATAACGGGAATTGTTTAAGGGAATGAAAAATTTCATATAAACACTAAGATCAAATTCATTTGAAGCTCAAAAAGGTTGCTTTAGAGTTGGCAGCACAAGAAATTTTATAATGTTTTCTCAGGTATTCAGCTGATGGTGTGACAGGGAAAGATAATTTAACATACTACGTAAAAATACAAAATTGGCATTTCCGTTACTCGTATTTTTATTTTATAACTCATATAGGGAAAAGAGTTTACAATAGCATCCCTAGAGCAGGGATTAGAGTAAAGGTGTTCAATAAATGTTTGTTCAATCAATAAATAAAATGCAGAGTAAAATGAGGAGGCTACTGTTAGGTCACCAAAGGAAGGACGTACAAGGCTTGATGAGTTTTACAAGAAATTTATTTATGCATCTGGGAACATATGGGCTGAGACACTAGTGGCATCAGTCCTGAGGGTATGGGGATTTAAGTTTTTATGGGGTTAGTGAGCAAAGCTAATTAAGAGGTTAGATTTGGTATGAAATTTTGAGGTGAGTGAGGCAATATGTTCAATCAAGAGGTTGCGTTAGGGGATCCTTGTTGATGAAGTTGCTCCAGCAGGAAGTTGGGTGGAAAGAGGTGGGATATCAGTCAAGTTTGCTCAGGTGGGGAGTTACAGGAGCTGACCTGGCTCCAGATCACTTATAGGTTAATCTGAGTTTTTTGGGTTTTTTTGATAAGGGGGGCCCTGGACCCAAAACTAATAGCTACATAAATTCTTTCATGATTACACTTTCTCATTAATTTACTCATTTTCTGTTAGCATTCATTCATCCTTAATAATCTAATACTATTTTAATGTTAGGTATAAAACATGTTCTTACTTAGTTATCAAACAAAAGATATCAAACTGTCGCCTGACCAGGTGATGGCACTGTAGATAGACTGTCAACCTGGGATGAGGACCCAGGTTCAAAACCCGAGATCACCCATTTAAAAGTGTGGAATCTTTGGCATGAACCCATGGTCGCTGGCTTGAGACAAAGGTCTCTGGTTTGAACCCAAGGTTGCTGGTTTGAGCAAGGGGTCACTGTGTCAACTGGAGCCCCCTGGTCAAAACTTGTATGAGAAAAGCAATCAACAAGCAACTAAGAAGCCACAACTATGAGTTAATTCTTCTCATCTCTGTCTTTTCCTGTCTGTCTCTGTCTGTGCCCCCACCTTCCTTTTCGCAAAAAAAAAAAAAAAAAAAAAAAAAAAAAAAAAAAAAAAAAAAAAAAAAAGTCAAATTGCCTATTTTCTTCTGGAACTAGGGCACATTCTCACTAATTTGGACACTAAATGGCATATTTTGTCATGCTAGTTCATTTTAGTAAGGCACTATATTGCTTTTTGTCACTTTATATGAGCACCATATAACTTGTCTTGGTCCGATCTACTTTGTGACTTTTGGGTGGTATTTTGTAACTGTAGCATCCACCAGGGTACAAAACAGATGTCGGAGACTTTCAGGAATTTAGATGGAAAATTTATTGGCCAAGCTTTTAACCTGCGCAGGGGCGGACTCTCGGGTGTCTCAGGGACACTATACTCTTAAAAGTCGCAGATGAGAGCTGCGCCCAAACGCTTACAAAACTAGGTCTTATATAGGCTGAGCAAGCAAGCAGTTTCCAAAAGCAGACTTGGCTATTAGCTATTGGCAGGGGGGAGAAGTCACATGGCATAGTAACATAGGGCAGGTAGTGGAAAAGTTTTAAAACTGTTAAAACTGTTACAAATCTAGATAAACAGGATATGGGGGCTGGGTCAGCTCTAAGTTCCTTGTTCCTTATGCAACCTCTCATGCAACCTTCAGGGTAAGGCGGGTCCCTACATTCCCCCCCTTTTCTTAGACATGAGTTAAACCTTTGACTCGTTTTCTTCCCCTGCTAGGAGCGTGTAAGGCTGAGAAAGAACCATGAGCTTAACAACTTCTATTCTTTCTTTGATGAAACCTAAAACCTTGTTTAGGATTATTGGTCCAATTGTTAGTACTAATAGAAGGACTAAGAGGGGTCCTGCTATGGCTGATATCAAAGTAGTTAACCAGGGAGAAGTTTGGAACCATGATGCATACCAACTTGTGTTGTCTTCCTCTTTTTCTCTATCTCTTAACCTCTTCGTAAGGGTTCTTATATTTTCTCTAATTACTCCGGAATGATTAGCATAGAAACAGCATTCCTCTCCTAAAGCTGCACAAAGGCCTCCTTGCTGGAGAAAGAGTAAATCAAGTCCTCTCCTATTCTGCAGGGCAACCTCGGCTAATGAGTCTACTTGGTGCTCTAAATATATAACTTGATTCTGGAGTATGGACAGGTCCTTAGAAAAGGTTTGTGATAAGCGTTTAAGGCTGTTTTCACTGTAAGCATATGCACCGGCCCCCACTGCAGTGGATCCTATGACTCCTAAAGTGGCTATTATAGGGACGAGGAGGGGAGCTCTCCCTACTCGGCTTGTGGGGGCCACTAACAGATTTGGATTTCCCTCATACAAGTACACCTGTGGGATTATGTATGCGCTTATACATAATGTTGGACTGGTGGGAATGATGCATTTATAAATTCCTTGGAGGCAAACAAACCATAATCCATCAGCTGCCTTCATTATGGTCAAATCTTTTTGATTAGTTGGCAGGGCCAATTTTTCTTGGCCTAGACAGTATTTGCTGTAGTTGGAGGATTCTAAATTAAAATTAGCCAGCAAGTAACATGTTCCCTTCCCATGAAATCTCGCTAGAGTGAGGGAGCTGTCTGTCAAACACTCATCTACTTCTTGGCCCTTCTCAGAGCTTGTCCCGGTTAAGGGATTTTGTATGGGTGCATTTGGGCTATCTTGGGTAGTGTTGGCTCCAACACCTAAATAGAAGGGAGGTCTCGGGCTTAAGCATAACCAACATGATTCAGTAATTTCAGGCTGTGTGTTATTGAAATATGGAAAGATTTTATCTAATAATTCTAATGCTTCTGCTCCAAGTTGGTGAGGTCTGTCTACAATGGGTTTTGGGTCATGAATGGTATCATTTCCTATTGGCTCATGTCCTCTTGACTCTAGGGGCAAACCTCCTTTTTCCCCTTCAATCATTGACGGGGCACTGGTAGGAATTTGCTTAATAGTAAAAAACGTTCCTGGATTCCATCCTGATGTATATAAACGCATACCCCACGTGTGTCCTCTAATCCACGCAGGGTCTTGGGGGTTAAGGACTGTCAACACTGTTGGGTTACAATTGTCATTTTTGCATTCAGGGTTATTTTGATTCTTAGGCCTCTCAGACTTATCTCTCTTGATATTAATGTGCACATCGCAACCCCCTTTTGGGGCCCAGGATTGTGGAGAAACTATGGTCTCACAGCCCCAATTCCTGCAATAATAATCAGCAATAACCCCTCCACAATTTTTCCTCTTTTGGTTCTTGCTTTCTGGACATGCATATAGGTCCGTATGGAACAGGTCTCGATTTAAATTCTCATTATTATTACAGTTGGAACCTACTTCCCCTGCTACTCCTTTCAGTGTAGAGGCTTTGTTGGAATGAGGGGAGTGGAGTCCATCACTATAACACAGCTTACTCCCAAAGAATTTAGACAGGTCAGCCCTAAATATGATGGAGGAAGTTCCTCCCTGGGTATAGTTAGAGGCAATTACTGTTCCATCACTCCTCATTAGTACCCACTCTTGGAATTCTAGTCCATAACTTACTGTCCAATAAAATATTAGAGTCCTTATTCCTTGGAGAAGGTGACCTTGAGAGGCTGATCGGGGTCCCGTCACACTCACCATGTCCTATTATCCTCTCCTGGTTCCTGGGCCTGCTTCACATGGGATAGGTGGATCAAGTAGGGCTTCTCAGCAATTCTAACAGCAGAAGGTGTGCTGAGCAATACCTGGAATGGCCCTTGCCACCTTGGCTCGAGGTTTCCCCTGCGATGATTAAGGATCCATACCCATTGTCCAGGCTCTGGTGGAGGTTCTCGGGTGCTGCTTTCTTGGGCTGCTCCTCTTTCCCTCCTTAGTTCTCACACTTTGTCTCGGATCTGCTGTAATGCCTGTAGAGACTTGAGGAAATTATGATTAGATACCTCTATTTCCTCTCTAGTGAGCTGGGGAACTAATGGAGTAGGTTGTCCAAACATGAGCTCATAGGGAGTCCACTTGTTGACATATGGGGTACTTCTGACCCAGAACAAGGCGAAGGGGAGTAACTCTACCCAGTTCTCACCGGTCTCCTCCTTTAACTTGATTAAGGTTTCTTTTAGGGTCCTATTCATTCTTTCTACTTGCCCAGAACTCTGAGGCCTGTAAATGCAATGTAATTTCCAGTTAATTCCTAACCTTTTAGCTAACTCCTGAGAGATTTTAGAAATGAAGGCTGGTCCATTATCAGACCCTACGGCTATGGGAATTCCATATCTAGGGATGATCTCTCTTAGTAGGATCTTGCAAACCATGGAAGCAGTTTCACCTTTAGTGGGAAAGGCTTCTGTCCATCCTGTAAAAGTGTCTATTAGCACAAGTAGATACTTAAATCCTGCCTTTCCTGGAGTCATTTCTGTGAAATCTATTTCCCATAACTCTCCTGGGCACTTTCCCCTATATCTAACTAAAGGGGGAAGCTTCTTGTTTATAGCATTGACCTTAGCACAAGCCTTACATCTAGAAACTATAGATTGTACTATATTCCTAATCTGAGGTCCCCTATAGTACTTCTTAATTAGTTGTTCCATCTTATTTTGCCCTAAGTGGGAACTTGCGTGGATTTCCTTTGCAATTTCTCCTATTATTCCTTGGGGTAGGTAGAGTCTGGTGTCAGGAAGTTCTATCCACCCCTGCTTATTTCTTTTACCCCCTAATTGCTTTCCTTCCTGCTCTTCTTCAGGAGTATATTTAGGGTCTGGAGGCAGCAAGGGTTGAGGCAAGAGCGGAAGAATGTCTGCAGTCCCTTCTTCCGCAGCTTCTCTGGCAGCGATGTCAGCAAAACGGTTTCCTTGAACAATTGGAGAGTCCCCTTTTTGATGTCCTTTGCAATGAATTATGGCTACTTTAGAGGGAAGCCAAATGGCATCAAGCAGGGCTAAGATCTCAGTCTTATTCTTAATTTCCTTTCCCCCTGCCATTAGCAAGCCTCTTTCTTTGTAAATGGCACCGTGAATGTGAGCAGTGGCAAAGGCGTATCTGCTGTCCGTGTAAATGTTGGCCACTTTGCCCTCAGCTATCTGGAGGGCCTGTGTAAGTCCAATTAACTCTGCTTGCTGTGCAGACGTACCTTTTGGTAATGCCTTCTGCCATAAGACACTGTCCTGGGTAGTTACGGCTGCTCCTGCATATCTTTGTCCATCTCGGACATAACTGCTTCCATCAGTGAACAGCGTGAGGTCTGCCTTCTCATAGGCCTGGTCCCGAAGGTCCGGTCTGGCCCCTGTGACAGTGTCCAATATCTGTCTGCAGTCATGGACCACTGATGGGTCTGGCAACGGTAGCAAGGTGGCAGGATTTAAGGCTGCCGTCTTCAAGAAATGCACTGCCGGGGGATTCAATAACTGTGCTTGGTACTGTGTCAGTCGTGCATTGGAGAGCCACCTATCCGGTGGGGTATGCAGCACTTGTTCTAGATAGTGCTCTCCAATAACCTGGATGTCCTGACCCAATGTCAGCTTGTTGGCCTCCTTAACTAGGATTGAGGTAGCAGCAAGTGCCCTCAAACAGGTTGGCCAGCCAGACGCTACGGGGTCTAGCTTCCTGGATAGGTATGCTACAGGCCTCTTCCATGGCCCAAGCTCTTGGCTGAGGATTCCCAAGGCTACCCCTCCCTTTTCAGCAATGTACAACTGGAAAGGTTTGGCCATATCTGGTAGCGCCAATGCCAGGGCAGCTACTAGGGCTTCCTTCAGTGCCTGGAAAGCCTTCCTTTCCTTGTCTGTCCAAATAAACTGTTCTTCTTTGCCCCGTGTTAATTCATGGAGGGGCCTGGCCAACTCTGCAAATCCTAATATCCAGAGTCTGCAATATCCTACTGCACCCAGAAATTCCCGCACTTGCCTTTTGTTAGTGGGTTCTGGGATCTGCAACACAGTCTGAATCCTTTGGCTGGATAATGTCCTTTGTCCCCCTTGTAAGTTATACCCCAAGTAACTTACAGTTTGGGTGACAATCTGGGCCTTCTTGGCAGAGACTCGATATCCCATCTGCTGGAGATCCTGGAGTAGGTCCAAGGTGGCCGTCCTGCATTGCTCTTCTTCGGCTACAGCGATGAGGAGGTCATCCACGTACTGTAGCAGTACAACTGATGGATGGTCAGCTCGGAACCCCTGCAAGTCTTTGCTCAGAGCTTCATTAAAGATAGTGGGAGAATTCTTGAACCCTTGGGGAAGCCTGGTCCAAGTATACTGTCCCACTAGTCCATTTTCTGGATCATTCCATTCAAAAGCAAATATGTCTTGGCTTCTGGGGGCTAGTGGGATGCAGAAGAAAGCATCCTTCAAGTCCAATACTGAATAATATGTATGCGTAGGGGGCAATGAGCTCAACAGGGTATAGGGGTTTGGCACTGTGGGGTGTATAGTCTCTACCCGGGCATTGACTTCCCGCAGGTCTTGTACCGGGCGATAGTCCTGGGTCCCAGGTTTTTGAACCGGTAACAAAGGCGTGTTCCAGGCAGACTGACACTCCCAGAGGATGCCTGCTACTAACAGCCGCTTTAGATGTTGTGCTATACCCTGCTTGGCCCGCGCTGGAATGGGATATTGCTTCACCCGCACAGGGCTAGCGGTGCTTAACAGCTGCACTATAACAGGTGGCTGATGGGCGGCTAGGCCTGGCGGGTTGGCTTCAGCCCACACTCTGGGTACCTTTTGCCTTAGTTCCTCTGGGACCCCGATAGATTTGTCCTTACCTCCCTGGAGGGCCGCTATCAGGTATTCTTCTGATATGGGCACCGTTACCTCTAGGCTTCCTTTTTCCTGGCCACTGTCTTCTTGTTTGAAGGTGATCGTGGCATGAAGCTTCTGTAAGAGGTCTCGACCCAGGAGTGGGTAAGGACAATCTGGAATGACTAGAAATGAGTGGGTGATGGTGCCGCGGCCTAGATCAGTGATCCTAGCAGTGGCCCGTGGGTAGGATACTGCTTTTCCTGTTACCCCGACTACCTTCGTGGTTTCTTTTTGTATTTTTCCTTGTGGACTCTTTAAGACTGAATACGTGGCTCCCGTGTCGACCAGGAAGCTAGTAGGCTTTCCTTCGACTGTTAAGGTGACCATGGGCTCCTGGGAGCCAACAGGGATAGAGCCCTGGCCCCATCAGTCCAATTGGAGCAGTACCTGTGATTCCCGGTTGGGCCTTTCAGCCCGCCGTTTAGGGCAGTCCTTCTTCCAGTGTCCCTTCTCTTTGCAGTATGCACACTGGTCCTTGTCTAGTTGCCTCTGCGGTGGGCCTCTCCCCTTACCTCGATGTTGCTGCCCTTCTTTTTCCTTTCTTTCAGAGCTGTTAGCAGCAAGGAGGATTTTGACAGCTGCTTTTCCTAATTCCGGGTCATCCCTATTTACATATACTTTCTGAGCTATTTCTAACAGCTTACTTCTATTTTCTCCTTCAAATCCCTCTAACTTTTGAAGCTTCTTCCTAATGTCTGATGCTGCTTGTGTCACAAAAGCTATATTCACTAACCTGCGATTTTCTTCAGCCTCTGGATCTATAGGGGTATAAACCCGGTAGGCCTCCATTAGCCGCTCTAAAAATGCGGCAGGGGACTCTTCCCGTCCCTGGATAACCTCACTTACCTTACTAAAATTAGTAGGCTTCCTGGCTGCTGCCTTCAGTCCCCGCAGTAGAGCCCGGCGATACTGAGAGAGTGCCTCCCTTCCCCTGCTAACATTGGGGTCCCAGTTTGGTGGTTGTCTAGGGAGGACATCCCCTATTTCCCTTTCTGTTCCCCCATCCTCTAGGAAAGCCTTTTCCGCTTCCTGGCTTATGCGGTTTCTTTCCTCTGTGGTGAACAAAGTCTGCAAAAGCTGTTGACAATCATCCCATGTCGGTTGATGGGTTCTAAAAACAGTCTCAAGTAAGGAGATTAATCCTTGAGGTTTTTCTGAGAACGAGGGATTTTGGTGCTTCCAATTATAGAGGTCACTAGTGGAGAAAGGCACATAAATCATACAAGAGGGGGCCTTTGGGCCGGCTTCTAGTGACGGGGGTGCTTTCCTAAGAGGCAAAATGGCGGCGGCTCCTGCTTGAGGAGGCAAAATGGCAGCTGCTTCCACCTGAGGAGGAGCCAAAATGGCAGCTGCTCCCCCCTGAGGAGGAGGCAAAATGGCATCTGCTCCTGCCTGAAGAGGAGGCAAAATGGCAGCTGCTCCCGCCTGAGGAGGAGGCAAAATGGCAGCTGCTCCCGCCTGAGGAGGAACCAAAATGGCAGTGGCTCCCGCCTGAGGAGGAGCCAAAATGGCAGCTGCTCCAGCCTGAGGAGGAGGCAATATGGCAGCTACTCCCGCCTGAGGAGGAGCCAAAATGGCAGCAGCTCCCACCTGAGGATGAGGCAAAATGGCAGCTGCTCCAACCTGAGGAGGAGGCAAAATGGCAGTGGCTCCCGCCTGAGGAGGAGGCAAAATGGCAGCTGCTCCCCCCTGAGGAGGAGGCAAAATGGCAGCTGCTCCTGCCTGAGGAGAAGCCAAAATGGCAGCTGCTCCCGCCTGAGGAGGAGGCAAAATGGCAGCTGCTCCAACCTGAGGAGGAGGCAAAATGGCAGCTGCTCCCGCCTGAGGAGGAGGCAAAATGGCAGCGGCTCCCGCCTGAGAAGGAGGCAAAATGGCAGCTGCTCCCGCCTGAGGAGGAGGCAAAATGGCAGCTGCTCCCGCCTGAGGAGGAGGCAAAATGGCAGCGGCTCCCGCCTGAAGAGGAGGCAAAATGGCAGCTGCTCCCGCCTGAGGAGGAGGCAAAATGGCAGCTGCTCCAACCTGAGGAGGAGGCAAAATGGCAGCTGCTCCCGCCTGAGGAGGAGGCAAAATGGCAGCGGCTCCCGCCTGAGGAGGAGGCAAAATGGCAGCTGCTCCTGCCTGAGGAGGAGCCAAAATGGCAGCTGTTCCCGCCTGAGGAGGAGGAGCCAAATAGCTTGTCCCTCCTTGGGTGTGTGGTGGACTCAAAAATCTATTTTCTTCCTGCTGTGTGGAATCAGGTTCGTCCTGTCTCCGATAGAGAGGAGGGAAGTTTACTGGGTCTAAAGCAGGGGTCTCAAACTCGCAGCCGGCGGGCCACATGCGGCCCGGATTGTGCTTGTTGTACTGATTTTTTTTTGTTTTCAACTGCAGTGAGAAAAGTGTTGTGTAACAGTTGCCTTTTGTAGACCTAGTGCGGCCCACCGAACAGCTGTGATCTTGCTCTGCGGCCCACATGCTGAGTTGAGTTTGAGACCCCTGGTCTAAAGGATCCTCTAGCGGTTCAGGCAAGACAAGGTAAATTCTAGATGACTGTACATTAGACTACTTTGGGGGGTTGGTTCTCTCTTTTACTTCCTTGCTGCTTTTCCCTGTCCTCTGGTTACTTGCGGTAACACATATTGCCCTTCTCTCTCTCTTGCCCTTCTTTAGATACTTTCTGATATACCCGGGCTTCTCAGTAGCAATATCAACCCACACATCAATATACAAATATTGGTCCGGGTGGGGCACCTGGTAGATAATAGCTCGAACAGCAAACACTATAGGGAGATCAAAAGTTCCCTCAGTGGGCCATCCTACGTTGAAGGCGGACCATTCTAACTGACTTAGGGTCTGCAGGGTCTCTGGGTCCGGAGGTGGTCCCCCGTACCCTTGGGCTCTTTTCTGAAAATCAGAGAAATTGTTTAGCAGGCAATCTAGTGGAGAACCAGGTACAGACTCTTGTCCCATTTTTCTGTTCTCAATTTGAATCCTCTTCTTTTCTGTTTCCTCAATGAAAACCCACACAAGAACAACAATACTAAAAATATATATATATAAACAGACTTAAACGCACACAAGCAAGTTTTTCATTTGGATTTCTTCCTCTCAACTGTCTTACGTTCGACTCAGGCATTCGCACACAGCCAAACTGCAGTGCAGCGCAGAAATTCCTAATGTGACCGGTCACCTTTTTACTGATACAGATAACTCAGGGAGCAGCGTCCTGCCCTTTCCCCTGAGTGCCTGGGTGGGTCTCTGACAGCGTCCTGTCTACCGCCACAGGCTGCAAATGCTCTGGAGCCAGAAACAGACTACATGGGATCCCCAGCAAAACTTACCCAGCTCGAGCTGTCCTTCTGGCCTCCGACCAAAGGTCCCACTGAAGGGGATCCCGGACAAGCCCCCAAAATGTAGCATCCACCTGGGTACAAAACAGATGTCGGAGACTTTCAGGAATTTAGATGGAAAATTTATTGACCAAGCTTTTAACTTGCACAGGGGCGGACTCTCGGGTGTCTCAGGGACACTATACTCTTAAAAAGTCGCAGATGAGAGCCGCGCCCAAACGCTTACAAAACTAGGACTTATATAGGCTGAGCAAGCAAGCAGTTTCCAAAAGCAGACTTGGCTATTAGCTATTGGCGGGGGGAGAAGTCACATGGCATAGTAACATAGGGCAGGCAGTGGAAAAGTTTTAAAACTGTTAAAACTGTTACAAATCTAGATAAACAGGATATGGGGGCTGGGTCAGCTCTAAGTTTCTTGTTCCTTATGCAACCTCTCATGCAACCTTCAGGGTAAGGCGGGTCCCTACATAACTCGTATTTTGTTACTTGGTGCACAAGACTAGCTGAGACATAATTATAGCAGTTTAAATAAGAAAATATGCAGTTTTCCACGTTTATGTTATTTCCACTATAACAGTACTTTAATCCATTTATAAGTTTAAGTTGAAAAAGGCAGTATTCAAAACTCTTACTCCAATGTCCTTCATTCTGTGATAATCAAAGAAACAAAAAATGTGCAATGTAAGGTATTATATAACTGCATTTCATTTATGTTAGTAAAATATATAATAAGCCTATGTACATATTTTCCATAAAATGGTTGTTAAATACTTGTCAAAAAAATCCACTGCATATAAGTATAGTGTTCCACTAATATCAAGGATGTGTTTTATCGGGTGAGATTTTAAAAATAATTTAACAGTATTTATACCACAGGAAAGTGCAGGATACCAGAATATGTCCCCCAAAATATGCTTATTTAGCATATGGATTATTTAGTAATAAAGTCCACTGAGAATCAGCAGACTCAAGAAAAGCTTAAGGCACAAGTTATACTCTTGTAAATAAAATTTACATTTATAAAGAAAATTTCCATTTTTAAAGGTGTCTTCCTTTCTTTTATTAAGAAAAGGGAGACTCTTGACTCATCAATGGAGAAGGCAGAGGATTTCTACCTGTATAACAAAATTTTCTAAACAGCTCCTGTTTATTATATTTTTTCCTGGTCACCTTCTCATAACTTTTTTCCCCTATCCAGAATCTTAAAACCCCTTTTACTTTGTATAACTTAAGATGATATAAATACAAGTTTTAACTACCCATTTATGCTAAATTATCAGTCTGTTTTCCAACTGGTAATCTGTTCTTGACAAGTATCACACATGGGGGTAAATTTCCTCCTCTGCCCTTCTCAACTTCTTATGACTGGATTAGTAATAACATCGACACAAGTCCAGATTAATAGGAGAAAAGCTAACTTAATATATGTGAAAGGGAAATCATAGACGATTCTCCCCAAATAATGAACCAGCCAGCTTTCTATACAATTTTAAACAACAAACATTAAGTTTGTGAAGAAATAAGAAAAAGACAGGTTTTGCGTGTTCGTCAGTGAAGAATCTAAATGGAGTTTGTGCTTGGGTAATAATTTAGTAAAGGAGTACAAAGTTGATTTGTGTAAGCCTTTTGACCCTGGATTCCTTAATTCTAGCCCTAAAGTTTTTTTTCTCCTCCCCCCTTAAGCCCCCTGGAGCAAGGAGGGATTCTTTCAAAGCAGAGATTTCTTTTCTCCATTCAAGGAGACAAGAGGAGGTCAACATGCCCTTCTTGCTTTGGCTGCTTGTCAAGTAAATTTAATTTAAAATAATCAATATGCCATTGTGGGCTATTTTTGTGTTGCCTGCTCTGGGCCCCAAACCAGTCAAATTTATATTGCCTAGTTAGAGAACTGAAACTGGATACAAGACAAATACTTTTTCTTCCCCTATAAAGGTTTATTAAAATAACTACATTTAAAAATTAAACTGTGTGTGTGTGGTATGTGCATGTGTGTGTGTGTGTGTGTGTGTGTGTATAAATATTTTTAGAGCACTCTTTTAAAAACTACTACTTAGAGATCCAAGATGGCAGCTAAGTGGAGGTTACACACACTTCCTCTTAGAACCAAATTGGAATTATAACTAAGTTATAAAATAATAAACCTGAATAAGCAACTGAAGACTAACTGAACAGAAGTCTTATAACTAGGGATATTCAACAGAAACCATGCAGAGATAGGCAAGAAGGAAAGAGATACAAAAAAAGCTGGCCTTGTATCCATCCATGTTTAATGGTTGATAATCTGAAAGGCTATCTCAGCTGCAAAAGGCCTCCTTAAGAACAAGGAGTCTCTATCCCAAGCTAGGCTTCCCAAAACCAGTATCAGAAAAAGGGGCTCACATAACATCTGCATGTGACAATCAGCAAAGATTTTTTCTGCCCAGGTGAAGAAGGAGTTTGCTAGATATTCTGGTGCCCATTAAAAAGGCCAATGCACAAAATTTCATTTACAGGCACTCACTCTGGGCTCTGGCAGAAAAATGGTGGCTCAGAGTAGAGTGGAGCCATTGTGTGGCTTTGGGAAGAATTCCGAAAACACAGCCACTAATGCCTCTGTGCTGAGTCCTTTTCCCACCCTGCCTACAGATTCCATCTTTCTTGGGTTGAGTACTCCCTTCTAAATGGCATCGGTCTGAGAGGATGTAGTAGTCTACCTTCTAGACTTCCTGTGGCCACTCCCTGCTAAACTCCAGTCCTGCAAAAGAATCAGCTATCTGTGATCAGTCTGAGCCCACAGACTTTCCTGAGAGGCTTTCAAGGAGGCTTGATCAGATTTAGGGGTGTCAGAAATGAACAGGGAGAAACTGAGTAGAATGTGTATAGTGCAAGGGCCTATTTAACCATGAGACTTGACTTATGCCACCGTTTCTATACAGAGCCCTCCTTTCAAAATCTGCTTTTGCCTGATGAACTCTCTGGTTTCATCCTGATGACTCCCTGAGATCCGTTCCACTGCAAAGATCCACAGGTCCCAGGTGGATGGCAGCTGGCATTGTTATATCTGAAATTTTTCTGAGCGGCCTGAGACCCAGCACTGGTGCTAAGTTTGAATCTCTATCAACCTGAACAACACCACTGTTGAGGAAGAACTTGCCTCATGCAAATCAGAAACTGCCAGAGGCTTTTTCAGTGGTTGAGGCAATAGGCTGAGGCAGATCTTGGGGTGATGTGAGCCCTTTGCAGACCTGCACCAGGCTTGGTACTGGCAAAAGCAGGCCATGATTTACAGCTTGGTAAATCTGTGTGCCATGTACACAGGGACCCAGCAGAGACAACCACCAAGTGTTGATCACTTTGTAGCTTTTAAAAGGTAGCCCAGGGCCAATCACTACCAACATCTGACATTGACATGCATTCAGACGTCTCCAAAGAAACGTCAGGACTATCACATCCTGTGGGTACCACATCATAGGATGACCCAATTATTTCCCAAAGCGGCACAGCCAAAGGGAAATCTTGCCAGGCACCACATTCTGCTTGGGCGAACTTCATTTTGAGATCAGCCCCTATACAACAGCTCATATACTGTGGTTTAAGTCAATCCTCACAGTCAGTCACCAGAACACCAACCCCAATCATGAATAAGATCAAAAGGAATACAGACTAAACTATAAGAGAACTCACATAACTCACACTGTTGGAGCACCTAGCTCAGGTGATCAAGGAAACTGAAACACTGAGCCTCACAGGACCGCTGCTGTATGAGTCTCAAATGCATTGTGCTAAGTGAAAGAAGCCAGGCTCTAAAAACGCAAGCTGTATTCTTCCATTTATATGATATTCCCGTAAAGACCAACCTATAGAGATGGATGCCAGGAGGGGGACAGGTTAATGCCAAAAGATCATAAAATAGTTCCTTGGAGGGTAATGGGTATTCTGTACCTTGATTGTAGTGGTAGTTACATGTCTCTATGCATTTGCCAAAACTAATAAAATACAAAATAGAATAAATTTTACGATATATTAAAACAAACAAACAAATAAATAAAAAGAACACTTTGTATCAGGACAAAAGGACAAGGATATATGCATTAACTTTCCTTTGGGACAGAGAAACTAAATATAGAGGCATCCAGTCACAACAAAGAGGAGTCAGAGCAGGACAGAGGGACTAGGATGCTGAGAAAGTTACTATCAGAATTACTGAATGCTTTTAGTGAATATCTTTGCCTAATAAAAGTAAAAAAGTGAGCTTAAAAAAAAAGCTTTTTAGAACTTGGGTCTATTAGTTATCAACTCCAATTAATTCTAATTCTGATATTATGGCTACACTTGATTATTAAATATTAGTTATTAGACCAGTGTAAACCATTTGAGGTAATTCAATGGATAATTTAGTTTACTTTTGTAACACTGTAACTAAATCACTTGTGTGTGAGTGTTGGAGAGGAGGTGGTTTGGAAAGAGATAAAGAATAGAGAGAAAACCACAAAAACAAGTAGAAAAAAATCCTTATATTTCAAAGTATCAAATGCAAAATATTCATGATTCTGTCCCAAATCTTCAGAGAGCCATTCTCCTTCTTCTTAAATGCTAAACATTTCCTTTCCTAGTCATATCATTACTTGTTTACTATTCTTCTAAATGGCTCTTGAAATTTAGATATAATAGTACCTTTGTTAGCTGTAGAAATTACCCCTGTAACTAGCTAATCTTTGCAAACTGCCTTCTTAGAAGTTATAAACTCTTTCGTTTTCAAAGAACTCTCTTTGAAAATAAGCTTAAATAGAAAACCTAACGAGGTCTTTAAAAATGATTTAAGAGGCTTCATCCATCACAAAGGCTTATGATTGCTTTATTTTATTCTTTGTGAAGGGCTTTCCATGTAGGTGTGAGAAAGATGAATTATGCCTCTGTGCACATGGGACATACCCTGATCCACTAAGTCCACAGTGTATAAGGAAGCAATTTATAAGGTTTCACTGCACTGGTTTTTCTATTAGCATCAGTACACTGTAATCACCCTAAAGTGTCTCTGGCCCTCTCCATGCGATATTTCTTAATGTGCCATCACAGGACCCTTCCTTGTTTTCCTTTAATTTAAAAAGCAAATAAACAACTAACTTTTTCAATTAATCTGATCAATGATGTAAAACAACATTTCAATCTATGTAGAAATCCACACACTGAAAGATTTGCTTTCTGTGCTTCCAGATGTTATTTTTATCACAAAGTCTACCTATAGGCTTTATAGATGAATCAAGTGTATATTCTACCTGACTTTCAGTGCACTGTATAGAAAAAACATTTACTTTATGTGCAGTCTACAGGAAGCATCAAGATCAGGTTACATAAAGGAATGAAAAGAAAGCCCTCAAATCTAACTAATCATCAGAATGATGAGAGGAATGTTATGAAAATATACAATTCTGGAATTGTATATTTCACAACAGACCTACTGAATCTGTGTCTTGTAGGTGTAGGGACTGGAAATCTCCTCTTCTTTATCTCTGAATTACTCCAAATTAAATAGGTTTAATCTTTAAAGTTTAACAGAATTGTCCTAGATGAGTGGTTGTCCAAGTGTAGTCCCCAGACCGGGAGCACCAATATCAATTAGGAAATTGTTAGAAATGCAAAATCTCGGGCCCCATCCAATCTTACAGGATCAGAAACTGAGGATGATTATGATGTATGGTTAAGACTGAGAACCACAATTTAAAATATAACATACAGGATAGTCACCTTCTGGTTAGTATAAAGTCCCTTATAATTCTGGAACTGTGAAAGAAAATAAGGCCACATACTGAATCTGACAAGCTCAGGGGAGACCTGCGTGGTGGCCTTGCAGACTCAGGGACCTAAAACAACAACACAGGATAATCTGAAATTAAAACTTTCTAATTAAAGCAGTTGATGGCAGGTGGGTAGTCATGTCCTCGGGAGGTATTTTTCTCTAACAAAGGTCAGTGCTTACTTTAATCTAGCCTGTCTGTTGTCTTTTGTATCTATAATATTGTACTTGATAACATGCAGGTAATCTTTTCCTGCCCCATCTTATTCTTGCCTATGTAAAAGAAGTTTCAGTACTTTTTATCCAATCCCAAAGATTTCCTTACCTTGCTTTCTCCTATCTCCCTAATTTATCACCAATCCAATCAATTTCCTATAATCCTCTTATGTCTTTGTATAAAATAAGTGGTGAAACTGCTGTTTTCCAGAGCACTTTCTCATTCTGTTGAAACTTGGCTTCCCAGCAATTGTCAACAGTTTGGCTCAAATAAATTCATAAAAAATTGTTACAACTTTGGAAATTTCTTATGTTGACAGAACCAGTTTTTACAATTTTAACATTTACAGATATTTAATATTTACAAAAACTTACTTCTTATCCTAAACTGTAGTTTCTCTTTCATTCGTTCCTTTGTAAAATATTTTTATGCATGCCTGACCAGGTGCTGGCACAGTAGATAAGAGTATCAGAGTAAGATGCAGAGGACCCAGTTTTGAAACTCCGAGGCTCCTGGCTTGAGTGCCGGCTCATCCGGCTTGAGTATAGGGTCGCCAGCTTGGACATGGGATCATAGATATGACCCCATGATTACTAGCTTGAAGCCCAAGGTCGCTGGCTTGAGCAAGGAGTCACTCAGTCTGCTGTAGCCCCCCTCTCAAGGCACATATGAGAAAGCAATCAATGAACAACTAAGGTGCCTCAACAAAGAATTGATGCTTCTCATCTCTCTCCCTTCCTGTCTTTCTGTCACTGTCTGTCCCTCTCTCTATCTCTCTGTCTCTATCACCAAAAAAAAAAAAAGAATTAGGAAGAAGACTGGTTAATGTGAACAAAAGCCTTCTCTCTCCCAAGCCCAAGGAAATATAATCAAAGCTTAACAAAGGCCCTGAGTTTTCTCAATTGCAGCTGCAGGCCAGACAGGAAAAGCAGCTGTGCTGAACTACTAGAGCAGTGGTGGAGTTCAAATAAACTAACAACCAGTTCTCCGCCCTAATGACTGTTTTAAGTATAAAATAATAATTTACCAAAAGATAGTTTATTATTTCATTCACTTATTAATTAAATAAAAACAATAAAAGAGGTATACAAATCTAGATTATAAGAAAGTTTTAAAATATTATTGAAAAAATATTAACTAATACATGACAAAAAACAATAAATCTTTTACTTAAGATATTTCTATATTGCTTCGTGACTGGCATCCTCACTTGCAAATTTTTCCCCTATGAACAGAATGAATATTAATACAGGTGCTTAGAATACGCTGTTGCACAGATGAATGTTAAAAAAAAAAATGAGAAAGGAATGTCAATTTGTGTTTCCACATTAGGCGACTGCCCAGGTGCCCACCTCAGAAAGAATCCTGATGACAGGTGCCATTTTAACAACTGGTTCGCCGAACTCAACAAAAAATTAGGAATTGGTTCTGCTGAACTGGTCCGAACTGGCTGAATCATACCACTGTACCAGAGCCTTGGATGCTAGGGTCATGGCAGCCAGCTCTGGGTCCTGGCTCTTCTCTTGAGCATTGTGAGGACAAGTGTGGGCTTGTGGCCCGAGAGGTTAGACTTCTTCCATAATGAAATGGAACTGAGTCACCTGGTTGTGGATGAGACATGGGACCCTCTGGGGCAGTCATTTTGTGTGTATCCTTGAAAATCATTTCCTGTGATACTGTGGAAGAACCCATTTCGAGACTGGTCCAGCAGACCTGTTTTGGTCTCAGTCACTTCCATTAACTTTCTTGGTCTTATTCTTTTACAGTTCGAAATAACGTATTTCAATTCCTCTGCATTTTAAAAATCAATTCTCACTACAGCTAAAAATGAATAGCTTGCTTAGGATTTAATAGGAACTGTAGGAAAAGAAAGACTTTTTCTTTATCCTCTTAAGGTTCTGTGACTGGACCTAAAAATTAAACTGACAAAAAACAAATAAACAAATGTATTAACTGAAGTAAATAAAATTGTATTTGATTTTAATATTTTTATGTGGCATAAAAGCTTTCATGAAAAAGAAATGCATACCCAAAGAAGAAGATAGGTTTGACAAATTTAAACCATTTCAACAAATAATGATTAAGTGTGGAGCTGTGACAAGACAAAGGAAAAAGGGTTTGGGGCTAAGAATAGTGAATTGTGGGAAAGTGATCCGGAAATAGATGGGGGAAAATAACAGAGGATAAGTATTATTTCAGTAGATTTCTTTGTACAGATTTATCTTGGAATCAACTCTTCATCTCTGCTGATTAAAATGTTCTATTCCTGGTAGGAGGGCACCTTTGTAATGGGAAAATTGATGTCTTGTTTTAGATAAAAAGGGGGAGGCCAGAGACCCCTTCCTGCATTTACTGTTTCTCAAGTGTCTTCAGTTCAAAATAATAAATACACCAAAGTGACATATCTTGGGAGTGACATGTTCCAATCCTCTTCAATATTGTAAAACTCATCTAGTCCAACCCTCACTTTACAGAGGAAGAATCAAATTTGGGCATAAATCTAGTCTATCTTCACAAATCAGTCAGCATCATGAAGATCCTAGAAATAAAAAATAATCTGAGGACAACAGTACAGTGAAGTACAAAGATAAGACTACTGGCTTCTGGAAACTCACTGGGGGTATTTTTAATAAATTAAAATCAATCAATAAAAATAAATAAGTAAAAATAAATAAAATATTTTACAAATATTGAAAGAAAGAACACTTTGCTCTCATTTACTACACTTATAAATTTGAAAAACTTGAATACATATTGAAAGATGTGAAAAAATGAAATCATCTTTCCAATTTAAATATATCTACATATAAATATTTATATATTTATTTCATATAATATTATTGGACTTCATTAATAGAGGTAAAAATAAATTCTTAGAAATTAAAACCTAAAATAAGAATATGTCAAAGATACTTCTTATATGGAACTCCTTAAATGATTTACCATTCTTCCAATTTAATTTAACACATTTTTTATAAAGATTTTATTTATTCATTATAGAGAGGGAAGAGAGAGAGAGAGAGAGAGGGAGAAGGGGGGAGGTGCAGGAAGCATCAACTCTCATATGTGCCTTGACCAGGCAAACCCAGGGTTTTGAACCGGCAACCTCAGCGTTTCCAGGTTGACACTTTATCCACTGCGCCACCACAGGTCAGGCTAATTTAACACATTTTGTGCTTAGGAAATATGTTGTAAAAAAATATCTCAGACATAAAAACTTCTTGAAATATTTTTTTCTTTTTGCTCCAATAGTAACTGAGAAACAATTTTTAAGTCAAAATTTCTATTTGTTTTCTTTTATTTTCTGCCGTATAACCATTTATTGATTCATCATTAATTTCCCTTTCATTTCATGATTGCATACTCTTGACATTTACCTCTGATATGTAAGTCTAATTAATGCTTTTGAAAATCCCATAATATCACTTTAAATTGTGTCTACCAATCCAAAAGCATCTTCAAATATGTTCAATGTGTTTCAGGCATGATTTTCAGTTGTGAAAGCATTTGATGGTTGGTAAAGTTATCCTTTTTTCCTCAAAGGATTTCTCATTGAATTTTTTAAGGCCTGAGAGTTTTTCTTAGTCATGTCAAGCTGATTGAGCTATGACCAAAATAAGATAAGTATAATCAGAGTTGATAGCTTACCTTCAAAATAATGATATACGGAGGGAACATTTTTTTTCACTGTACCATTTAAGGAAATAAAACATATACTCATAAAAAATTATGTATTTGTAAATGTTCGTTCATAATTAGACACATTTAGAAAAGTATACACTTGCCCTGGCCAGCTGGCTCAGTGGCAGAGTTTCAGTCAGCATGTGAATGTCCCTTATTTGATTCCCTGTCAAAGCAAACAGGAGAAGCGACCATCTGATTCCCCTCCCCTCCCCTTCCCCTTCTTTCTCTTTCTCTTCCCCTCCAGCACACATGGCTCCATTGGAGCGATCTGGCCTCGGGCACTGAAGATTGCTCCATGGCCTCCACCTCAGGTGCTAAGAAGAGTTCCTTTGCTGACCAATGTAGCAACGCCCCAGAGGGGCAGAGCACAGTCCCCTTATGGCCTTGCTGGGTGGATCCCAGTCAGGGAACATATTGGAGTCTGTCTCTGCCACCCGTCCTATTAATGAATTTTTTTTAAAGTATACACTTAAATTTCCCTTTAATATTTTAATTTTATTTTTTCATCAAGAGAGACTGAGACAGAGCAAGAGACAGAGAGAAGGGCAGACAAAGACAGACAGACAAGAAGGGAGAAAGAGATGAGATGCATCAATTCTTTCTTTCAACACCTTAATTGTTCATTGATTGCTTTCTCATATGTACCTCGACCAGGGTGCTCCAGCCAAGCCAGTGAGCCCTTGTTCAAGTCAGCGACCATGGAGTCACATCTATGATCCCACACTCAAGCCAGCAACCCTACCTACCCTTCAGCTGGTGAGCCTGCACTCAAGCAGGCGACCTTGGGATTTCGAACCTGGGTCCTCTGCATCCCAGGCCAGTGCTCTATCCACTGTGCCACCGCCTGGTCAGATGCAATCTTTTATAATATTAAAATAAATGGTCAATATCTTGAAAAATATTAAGTGATGGAAAATCTGCTTTAAATTTCACTGGCACTCTTGCATGTAGGTAAGAAATAAGTTTCGGTCCATAATGACTAACAATCTTTCTGTACTAGAACTATTCCTTAAGTGTAAATTTGGTTTTAAATAAAATACCTCTAGAAGTTATAGTAACTATTTTTTAACTACTTTAAAGCAGAGGATTTTTCAAACCGGATTCTATAGAACTATATTCTACTAGAACCTATTAGGGTTTTGTCAGTTATTTATAAGTAGCATGTACATTTCAGGATTAAAATTAAAAAAAAAACATTTTTTCCTAGCTTTATCTTACTACAGGTACAAAAAATATTTACCTTTTGTAGGTTTATCTCTGCACAGTATCTGAGTTAATGAGAGCAAACTTTGGTAGTGCATTAAGATTCTTTCTTCACTGGTATGTAAGAATATTGAATGAGACCATGAGCTCAATCACAGGTCATCTTAAGTTATTACTTGTGCATTTGTCTATGGGTAGTCTTCTTCCTAAGTTCCACTGAGTACATCAAGTTTAACTGACTGCCTTAATTCCAGCTTCCAGTTTTTAAAATTTCTAGCTTTCTCCTGATAAGCATTTGTTTTTTTTCCTTATAACTGTGTTGTTCTTTTTTTCTTCCTATATCATCTGTGACAGACATTTCTGGAAATAAGTATGTCATTTTTATATATCTAACACTGAAGAACCAAGACAACTCAGAAAAGCCTAGCATCGTTCTGTCAATCCTTAGGTCCTTTATTATTGTGACATCCTTTATTTGCAGCCCCCCCCCCCCCACACACACACACACTCCTTTTGGACCTTTTGTATACTGAGATTAAACTGGATAGGAATTCATTCTTTATAGCATCCGGAAATTACAATTTGTATTAATGGCCACTGTCTGTAGGAATACAGCCCTCTGTCAATAATAGTGCTAATTACAGCCAAAAATGATCCTGGTTTACGTTCTTATTCAAGGGTTTATGGGTGTATACATACAAAAGTCAAGGTTTAATCAGACAGAATTGGACCACAATACCTGGCACTTTGAGCGCAATATGACATTTAATTATACAGTAACACTTTAGAAAGGATTGTATGTTGGTTACATTTTTTAGATGAGAAAACCAAGACCCTAAGAAATGAGGTAATTTGCCCAGTCTAAAGAAAATAAGTGGAAGATGCTAGACTAAAATTTTATATTGCCGGTGCCAAAATTGGTGTACATTTTCCTACAACACTCAGCCTCACAGTGGATCTGGATAAAGAAAATATAAAAGCACCAAGTTCTTTTATCTCCCTTTTCTTCAATCTATTCAATGTTACTAATGACACTAAAATTTATTTGTAGGTGCTGCTGTTGTTACTGTTTGAGAAGAGAAAGACTGAGATTAGATTTAATTTGGGGGAAAGATTAGTAACGTACCAAAAGAGTGAAACCCGAGAACAAAAAGCAAAGAATGGAAACATTCACATGATCTGGACAAAGCAATTATAATATCACTTGCTATTACCACATGTCCAATGTTTAACCCTTACCTCCTAAAAAAGAAAGAGCACCCATACCTCATGGTCTCACTTGCTGTTTTTCTTCCTGCTGCAGTGGTCTAGTAGTAGTATTTACCGTCAGAGTTACAAGGCTCTGTAGTAAAGTAAGATCACTTCCTGTCAAGATTGGAGGTATGGTCGTAAAGCAGTTTCTCTTCCTGTTGGATATACGAAGTATGGTAGTAAAATAGGGTGACTTCCTGTCAGGCATACGACGTACGGTGGTAAAGTAGTATCACTTCCTGTGGGATGAGGTCAAAGAGTAAAGTCGTATCACTTCCTGTCGGAGATTCAAGTTACGGTCTCTTCCTGTTGGGGCAAGTGGTGCGTGAGGAGCCATATCTGTGAGTGTTCTCTCTTCTCATTTCTCAACTTCTTTGTAAATGAGGTTTTTGTTTATTAATTTTTACAAGTATCAGTGTTAATTCCCGAGTTTAATGATTCTATTTGGGTTATGTAAAGAAAAGGGCCTGGTTGAAGGAATTTCACACTACTGTATTTGGGAATGATAAAGTAGTTCTTTGGCTTAATGTACTACACTTGGAACTTTTCTATATTTATTTTATTTAAAAAACCTAAAACCAGAAACTTTCTTTTTTCCTTATTTGAGGACTTGTTTTTTAAATCTTGATTGGCTAGTGATAGACTTTGTTAATAAGGGCAGTCTCGAGAGGAAGATGGCCGCAAACGAGCACGAGGCGCCCCTTGAGTTTATGGCTGCCATCCAGGTGCCTATGCTCGCTTGTTTTTCTTTCTTCTTTCTTTCTTTCTTTCTTTCTTTCTTTCTTTCTTTCTTTCTTTCTTTCTTTCTTTCTTTCTTCTTTCTTTCTTTCTTTCTTTCATTTCTCTCTCTCTCTCTTTTCTTTTTCTTTCTTCCTTTCCTTCTTGAAAGAAGTAGGGAAAGAAAGGAACATCAAGCTGTTCCTGTATCTGCCTTGATTGGGAATCAAACCAGAACCCTTTGGGCCCTGGCCGGTTGGCTCAGCGGAAGAGCGTCAGCCTGGCGTGCGGGGGACCCGGGTTTGATTCCCGGCCAGGGCACACAGGAGAAACGCCCTTTTGCTTCTCCACCCCCCCTCCTTTCTCTCTGTCTCTCTCTTCCCCTCCCGCAGCCGAGGCTCCATTGGAGCGAGGATGGTCCGGGCGCTGGGGATGGCTCCTTGGCCTCTGCCCCAGGCGCTAGAGTGGCTCTGGTCGCGGCAGAGCGACGCCCCGGAGGGACAGAGCATCGCCCCCTGGTGGGCAGAGTGTGGCCCCTGGTGGGCGTGCCGAGTGGATCCCGGTCGGGCGCATGCGGGAGTCTGTCTGTCTCTCCCCGTTTCCAGCTTCAGAAAAATACAAAAGGAAAAAAAAAACCGGAACCCTTTGTATACTTTCTCTACAAAATCTTAATATGGAGATTATCCACTCAACTACCTTGATTTCTGTGTGTGTTTTTTTGTTTGTTTGTTTGGGCTTTTTTGACATTTTTCCAAAGTGAGAAGCGGGGAAAGGCAGAGAGACAGACTCCCGCATGCGCCCGACGGGGATCCACCCCGGCATGCCCACCAGGGGGCTATGCTAAACCCATCTAGATCGTTTTTCTTTTGCAACCAGAGACCTTCTTGTACCTGAAGTGGAGCCATAGAGCCATCCTCAGTGCCTGCGGCCAGTGGAGCCCTGGCTGTAGGAGGAGAGGAGAAGAGAGAGAGGAAGAAGCAAGAGGGTGAGGGGTGGAGAAACAAATGAGTGCTTCTCCTGTGTGCTCTGACTGGGAAGCGAATCCTGGATATACACATAGTTGGCCAAGGCTCTACCGCTGAGCCAAGCGGCCAAGGGCTTTTTTTTCCCCCTGAAATGGTAAGTGGGGAAAGGTAGAGAGACAGACCCACGCATGTGCGCAACGGGGATCCACACAGTATGCCCACCAGGGGGTGATGATCTGCCCCTCTGGGCCATTGTTATTGCAACCTGAGTCATTCTTGCACCTGAGGTGGAGCCATGGAGCCATCTTCAGTGCCTGGGCCAACTTTGCTCCATTGGAGCCTTGGCTGCAGGAGAGAAAGAGGGAGATGGAGAGAGGGAAGGGTGGAGAAGCAGATGGGCACTTCTGTGTGCCCTGACTGGGAATTGAACCCAGGACTTCCACACACCAGGCCAACGCTCTACCACTGAGCCAACTGGCCAGGGCCTGTGGGAGATTTCTTAATTGGGAATGCATCACTTAGTCATAGCTGCAAAAGTGTTCCCAGGTTAAGTTAGTTAGAAGATGGTTTATATGTAGCTTTGAATAAGTGGGGAAGACTGCAGATAGGATCCATGGATAATTTAATTTTAATCAGCTAGCTGGTTATATTGAACATATGCACATCAGTTGACTAGACATAATTTTTTTTGGTAGTTGACAGCAAGACAGAGGCTGTTTATATCTCAAGAGTGGGGTCAGCAGGACAACTTTAGAGAAATGAGTGAACCTGCATCAACCTGTGTTTCAAGCCAGCCTAGTCTGGGAAAACTCAAAAGAAATATGACCGAGACTTTAAAGAAGAGATCATTCCTTTCATTCAAGGCTAGCCACCGTTACTATGTAAGGCCTGAAGTTCCTATAAGGCTGACCAAGTACGTTTTCAAGAGTCCAGTCACAAAAATAACCTCCCATCTTGGCAATAAGGTCAGGCACATGCGTGGAGAGATGATTTGGAAAAAACCCCAGCAAATCTCTGCTTACAAGGCACTTCGGGATCTCCAGCCCTACAGCACTGAAGGAGAACCATTAAGTATTTGGTATGTCATAAATGCCATGAAAATAATGGCAGCGGAGTATGCCCGTGAATCCCTGGGCTGTACTGGTCCTGGGTCCCTGAGCATCAACCCTGAGCCAAGCACTGCAGGATCTTCCAAGTGGGCAGCAATGATCCCAGGAGCAGGTCGCAGTGTCCCACAGCTTTCCTGCAGACAACTGATTACCGTTAAAGATGTCTGGACACAGACTGAGGAAGTGAAAAATATAAAAGAGAAGCTGGCCGTGGCTTTGAAGGCAGATGATCTGTCCAGGGAAGCAGAGACGGCCAAGAGCCAAGAAGGATGCCGTGAAAACTGAATGGAATTTAAGAGAAGGTTGTGCTGAAAGTCTAATGGCGTGGTTTTTGAGGAGTAGTTTGCCATGAGACTGCCTTTAGTATGCTTGTTTCCTTTAATGTCAGTCCTGTCTCTTGCTTGAGATTCTGATGGTTTGTTATGTTAAAATTGTACTTGATAAACTTCTTTTGAGAGAAAAAGATAAAATAAATTTTAAAATTATTTGTAATGTCTTCATATAGAGAATTAGAAACCTGCTAAAATTGAAGACTAAGAGATAACTAGTTAGAGCTCCACTAAAAAGCTTTAGGATTTAGTTTAGAAATATTCCTTTAATATATAAAAGTTCTACTTTGAGCAGCTATGTTTCTTTTATCTGTGAAACAACTTTGTTATGATTACCCTCAAGTAGTTACACATAAAGAATATTGTTGATATTAAAATACAGTTTTCTTGCCTAACTTTAGTATCCTCTGTGTATATACCTGTATAGTCTTTGTGAATTTTTATCAATCTTTAACAAAATGATTCTTTTCATCAAATAGTGTCTTTATCAAGCTTTCTATTGAGTCCAATATCATTTACTTTTAAAATAAGCAACAATTAAAATAAGTGGTAATGGGTTGTGAATATGAAGCAAATGAATAATACTCTTAACAGAATCCTTCAGAGGGACAAGTAAAATAATAATTTATAAACTAGGTTTTCCAATGATTATAACTAATGGGTTCTTAAAAAAATAAATACCAATTAGGACAAATATTTTTGTCTGTAATGCTCTTGGCAACAAAACATTTCCACTGAATTTTGTTCTACAATACTGCACTCCCCCAAAGTACTCAAAATCATATACATACACTCAGCATGTTTCAACTTAAAAAAAAAGTTTTAGTAGCTTTAATTTTTATACAAAAGTTTAAATAATTAGGCAGAAATTGTTCAGAAGTATAACATTTAAACTAATGGTATTATGAATATGTTTTCTATGGAAATGCTGAGCATAGTTCAATCATGGCTTGGAGACGGTGTTGGCTACTTAAAAATACATATTCTCACAATTTAGAAAAATAAATGTCATGTTGAATTATTTTTATTGAAAACAGAAAGTACAGATGTAAATTGAAAAAAAAATTTCTAATGAAAAGACTTACTAAAATTGGTTCACAAACACCCATGACAGTTAAAGAACCGATAGATAAATGTAACAGTGTAGATGGACCTGTTCCCACTCTTTCTCACAGGTTATCCAGAGGGTTGTTAAATTCAACCTCCACCAAAGTCCTTTATGCTACCAGCCCTTTACAAGATTTGATCCCCTTGCCCTCATTTATAATAGGGTTTTACAAATATCCAGGAATGTTGAATTATAAGTTGTTCAGAAGAAAGCTGAGCATTCAAAAAGGGGAATCTACGCTAAAGAACAGTTCATCTTCAAATTCTTTCCCTGCTTGCTGGCCCTTGGATCAAGAAACACTCTTATTTACCTTCTACTTGTGTGTTACTTACTCCCACAGGCTGTTACCACCACCCTCCCACTCCTCTTCCCTTAGGTCCTGTGGATCTGGTTTCCCTGCCATAGAAAAACAGTTATGGCATTGGTCTTCTGGATCAGTGGATGGAGCATCGGCCTGGCGTGTGGATGTCCCAGGTTTGATCCCTGGCCAGGGTACACAGGAGAAGAGATCATCTGCTTGTCTTCTTCTCCCTCTTCCTCTTGTCTCTTACCCTCCTGCAGCCAGTGGCTTGATTTGTTTGAGAGCCACTCTGGGCACTGAGGATAGATCAGTTGATTCAAGCATAGGCTTCAGAAGGAGTTGCCTTGTGGATCCTGGTCAAAGTGCATGAAGTTGTCTATCTCTCTGTCTCCCCTCCTCTCACTTGGAAAAAAAGGAAAAGAAAAAAGTATAAACTACAACTCAAATATAAGGATTATTTCTGAGTGCGCATCCACAGAACTGTGTGTGTGTGTATGTGTGTGTGTGTGTGTGAAAGTGAGCGGAGGGGAGAGAGACTCCCTTATGCTCCCTGACTGGGATCTACCTGGCAACCCCCCTCTGGGATCGAAGCTTTGCCCATGTGAAACCATACTGGCAACTGAGCCATTTTTAGCATCTGAAGCGGAGACACCCTGGAACCATCCTCAATGCCCAATGCTGCAGAAGGTGAACAAAGAGAATGAGAAAGAGAGGGCAAGGGGTAGAGAAAAAAGATGGTCACTTCTCCTGTGTGCCCTGACTGGAAATTGAACCCAGGACATCCACACACTGTGCCAGTACTCTACCACCAAATCAATCATCTAGGGCCCTGAGTTGTAGTTTACTTTGAATCTTGATTTCTTCGTTAATATAAGATGGAGAAAGAAGTGCCTCTCAGAATGCAAGTCACAAAGAAAAGCAGGAAATATACATATATTGTCTATAGTTCTGATCTTTCCATGTGTATAATAGTGGCAGCTAAAATAGAGAATATAGACATTCTTGCAAGGATCTGAGAGGATTTAACATTTTATTAAAAATCCATTTATCATACTCTCATAAGAATTTATTTTCTGGTTTTTGTTTGTTTTTGACAGAAACAGAGAGAGAGACATACAGAGGGAAGGATAGATAGGGACAGACAGACAGGAAGGGAGAGAGATGAGAAGCATCAATTCTTCATTGTGGCTCCTTAGTTGTTCATTGATTGTTTCCTCACATTTGCCTTGATTGGGGAGCTCCAGGAGAGTGAGTGACCCCTTGCTCAAACCAGTGACCTTGGGGTCATGTCTATAATCCCATGCTCAAGACTGTGACCCTACACTTAAGCCGAATGAGCCCGCACTCAAGTCAGCGATCTCAGGGTTTCGAATCTGGGTCTTCAGAGTCATAATCCGACGCTCTATCCACTGTGCTACAGCCTGGTCAGGCTATGTTCTGTTTCTATACTAAATGTTTGACTAAGTTATTTCTTTACATTTTAGAGAGGCTTCATCAATGTGGCCATCAATATGAAAAAATTATATACATATACATATTGTTCTTTTTAGCTGTGCCCAGTCCTTTTTTCTCTCTTTTTTTAATAGTTTTATTTTTTTAATGGGGCGACATCAATAAATCAGGATACATATATTCAAAGATAACAAGTCCAGGTTATCTTGTCGTTCAATTATGTTGCATACCCATCACCCAAAGTCAGATTGTCCTCTGTCACCTTCTATCTAGTTTTCTTTGTGCCCCTCCCCCTCCCCCTTTCCCTCTCCCTTTCCCCCCTCCCCCCCCGTAACCACCACACTCTTATCAATGTCTCTTAGTTTCACTTTTATGTCCCACCTACGTATGGAATGCAGTTCCTGTTTTTTTTCTGATTTACTTATTTCACTTCGTATCATGTTATCAAGATCCCACCATTTTGCTGTAAATGATCCGATGTCATCATTTCTTATGGCTGAGTAGTATTCCATAGTGTAAATGTGCCACAATTTCTTTATCCAGTCATCTATTGATGGGCTTTTTGGTTGTTTCCATGTCCTGATCACTGTGAACAATGCTGCAATAAACATGGGGCTGCATGTGTCTTTACGTATCAATGTTTCTGAGTTTCTGGGGTATATACCCAGTAGAGGGATTGCTGGGTCATAAGGTAGTTCTATTTTCAGTTTTTTGAGGAACCACCATACTTTCTTCCATAATGGTTGTACTACTTTACATTCTCACCAACAGTGTATGAGGGTTCCTTTTTCTCCACAGCCTCTCCAACATTTGCTGTTACCTGTCTTGTTGATAATAGCTAATCGAACAGGTGTGAGGTGGTATCTCATTGCAGTTTTGATTTACATTTCTCTAATTGCTAAAGAAGATGAGCATCTTTTCATATATCTGTTGGCCATTTGTATTTCTTCCTGGGAGAAGTGTCTGTTCATGTCCTCTTCCCATTTTTTTATTGGATTTTTTGTTTATTTGTTGTTGAGTTTTATGAGTTCTTTGTATATTTTGGATATTAAGCCCTTATCTGAGCTGTTGTTTGAAAATAGCATTTCCCATTTAGTTGGCTTTCTGTTTATTTTGTTATCAGTTTCTCTTGCTGAGCAAAAACTTCTTAGTCTGATGTAGTCCCATTCATTAATTTTTGCCTTCACTTCTCTTGCCTGTGGAGTCAAATTCATAAAATGCTCTTTAAAACCCAGGTCCATGAGTTGAGTACCTATGTCTTCTTCTATGTACTTAATTGTTTCAGGTCTTATGTTTAGATCTTTGATCCATTTTGAGTTAATTTTAGTACAGGGGGACAAACTGTAGTCCAGTTTCATTCTTTTGCATGTGGCTTTCCAGTTTTCCCAGCACCATTTATTGAAGAGGCTTTCTTTTCTCCATTGTGTGTTGTTGGCCCCTTTATCAAAAATTATTTGACTATATATATGTGGTTTTATTTCTGGACTTTCTATTCTGTTCCATTGGTCTGAGTGTCTATTTTTCTGCCAATACCATGCTGTTTTGATTGTCGTGGCCCTATAATAGAGTTTGAAGTCAGGTATTGTAATGCCCCCAGCTTCCTTCTTTTTCTTTAGGATTGCTTTGGCTATTCGGGGTTTTTTATAGTTCCATATAAATCTGATGATTTTTTGCTCTATTTCTTTAAAAAATGTCATTCGAATTTTGATGGGAATTGCATTAAATTTGTATATTGCTTTGGGTAGTATGGCCATCTTGATTATATTTATTCTTCCTAACCAAGAACAAGGTATATTCTTCCATCTCATTATATCTTTTTCGATTTCCCTTAACAATGGTTTATAGTTTTCATTCTATAAGTCCTTTACATACTTTGTTATGCTTATTCCTAGGTATTTTTTTTTGTTGTTGTTGTTGCAATCGTGAAGGGGATTATTCTTTTGAGTTCGTTCTCAATTGTTTCATTGTTGGCATATAGAAAGGCTATTGACTTCTGTATGTTAATTTTGTATCCTGCGACCTTACTGTATTGGCTTATTGTTTCTAGTAGTCTTTTAGTGGATTCTTTGGGGTTTTCGATGTATAGGATCATATCATCTGCAAAAAGTGATACCTTTACTTCTTCTTTTCCGATATGGATGCCTTTTATTTCTTTGTCTTGTCTGATTTCTCTGGCTAGAACCTCTAGTACCACATTAAATAAGAGTGCAGAGAGTGGACAACCCTGTCTCATTATGAATCTTTGAGCTTGGACTGAAGATGGAGAGATAGAAATATTTTTTTCTTGCATAATCCCATAATATTAATTCAATGCTGTGTTAGTTGGTCAAGTTTTCTCCCTTTTGGGATTTGAGAATAATTAAAATTTTCAATTATTAATATATATCTGATCCTGACCAAGAAATGGCACAATGGATATAAACGATCAGCCTAGGATGCAGAGGACGCAGGTTCAAAATACTGAAGTCACTGGCTTTAGCGTGATATCATAGACATGGTTGCAGGGTCTCTGGCTTGAAACCCAAGGTTGCTGGCTTGAGCAAGGGGTCACTCGGCCTGCTGTAGTCTCCCAGTCAAGGCACACATGTGTTGTTCATTCAATGAATGAACAACTAAAGTGCCACAACTACGAGTTGATGCTTCTCATCTCTCTCCCTTCCTGTCTGTCCCTGTCTCTCTCTCTCTTTCCCTCTCTCTTGCAAAAAATACATATATACATAAATGAAAATACTGTCTTGTCTTGCAGGAAATTGTCAATAAATTGTAAATATTTTATTAGTTGTTAACACTACCATCAAAGCTATGTTAAGATAAATGATTTCTTCTGTGTTAGGTTTCTGGTTCTAATTTTTTGGCATTAAAATCTAGTGTTAAGAAATAATATTCAGCCTGACCTGTGGTAGCGCAGTGGATAAAGCATCAACCTGGAATGCTGAGGTTCCTGATTCAAAACCCTGGGCTTGCCTGGTCAAGGCACATATGGGAGTTGAAGCTTCCTGCTCCCTTCTCTCTCTCTCTCTCTCTCTCTCTCTTTCTCTCTCTCTCTCCCCCACTCCTCTCTAAAATGAATAAATAAAATCTTTTAAAAAATAATATTCAAAATTTATAGAGAAGCTAAAAGAATTACTATATATCTCATCAGTGTCTCTGTGCTGTTTAGCAAGGCCATCTATTAATTAACCAATATTTTGGGAATGTTTACCTTGGTTTGATTTGATATTTACTGTTATTTAGGATATTTTTACAACCTTATAGGGGTAAATGTGACTTGATAGAAAACTGGTAGCAATGTAAACTATTATTCCCTGAAAGTAATGCAAATAAAATGTGCAGGGTAATAATGAACCTGGTAAAAATCATAAACCTAAAGATTACAGTTCTGTTAAGCTAAACAGCACTAATGATTAATAACTTTGTTCAAGTATTCTTTTTTTAGACAGTATAATTTATGTGCTGTCTCCCATTATCTTTGTACCAGACATACCCTCATGCTGTTTTTTGTAATTAATAAATTAGTAAAATTTTTTTTGATTTACACCTGTTCATTTTATTATGTATGAGAGTCTTATTTAATTTATGGGAAATTATCTTTTGACACCAAATTTCCTTTTAAAGCATCTTCCAGAGTCTCTTCTAAGAATTGGTTAATTCATGTCTCTCTGCATGAGTGACTTGTATTGCTGGAAGCTGAGAAGTGACTTAGTCAGTGAGAAAGCTGGTCGCCGAGGAACAGAATACAAAGTAATGTAGTAATTTCATACTAGTCATTAATTTTAAGAGTATTGCCTGACCAGGCAGTGGCACAATGGATAGAGCATCAAAGTGGGATACTGAGGACCCAGGTTTGAAACCATGAGTTCGCCAGCTTGAGCGCAGGTTCATCTGGTTTGCGCACGGGTCACTGGCTTGAGCATGGGATCACAGATATAACCCATGGTGACTGGCTTGAGCCCAAGGTTGATGTCTTGAGCAAGGTGTAACTAGCTCTGTTGTAGCATTCTCCCCCCCCCCCCCCAGTTAAGGCACATGTGAGAACGCAATCAATGAACAACTAAGGTGCTGCAACTATGGCTTGATGATTCTCATCTCCTTTCTTGTCTGTCTGAACCCACCCTTTGCTTTAAAAAAAAAACTATTTACTTGACACACAACCCATCCTACTTTGAGAAATGCTCCCTGAGAGGAAGGGGCTTCTCATGAACACTTTTATCAATAAATGAACATAGCTGATTAGTCAAAGCTGAATCAATAAGATTATTTCTCTTTGGGAAGGTGGAATTAGGACACAGTAATTAAAATAACCAAGTCATTTATTTTTGTGATTCTATGTGCGCTGAAGAAATGAAAGTTTGTCTAGCAAGCCAAAGAAAAATATAACAAGATAGAGAAAGATGAAGCCTACAGGTAGAAGAACAAGACATTAGAAAAAAAGCAGTCCCAATGTTAGGAGTATGACAAAAAGAGATACATAAAAAAAATAGCAACTTTTATACCTAATAGTTTTTCAGCTTTCTGTCTGCAGTTTTTCTTAATAAATTGTAGTTCCCATCTTCAAATTTTGTGAGATAGCAATGTCTAATTTTATTTTTTTTTTTTCTTGAAGCTGGAAACGGGGAGAGACAGTCAGACAGACTCCCGCATGCGCCTGACCGGGATCCACCCGGCACGCCCACCAGGGGCGAAGCTCTGCCCACCAGGGGGCGATACTCTGCCCCTCCGGGGCGTCGCTCTGCCGCGACCAGAGCCACTCTAGCGCCTGGGGCAGAGGCCAAGTAGCCATCCCCAGCGTCCGGGCCATCTCTGCTCCAATGGAGCCTTGGCTGCAGGAGGGGAAGAGAGAGACAGAGAGGAAGGAGGGGGGGTGGAGAAGCAAATGGGCGCTTCTCCTATGTGCCCTGGCCGGGAATCGAACCCGGGTCCCCCGCACGCCAGGCTGATGCTCTACCGCTGAGCCAACCGGCCAGGGCCGCAGTGTCTAATTTTAAATATTTTGTTTTTTTGTTTAAATTAATTTCAAATGTTTTCTGTTGTTGTTTCTAGAGAGAAAATGATCCCTGTCTGTGGGTTTCCACACTTACCACTAGCAAAAATAACAAATCAAAAGTTGAAATAAACCCCCACCATGTGTAATCTTATGTCCATTTGTCATTCATTAAATGTTTACTAAAAGTTTGCTATATGCCAATCATTCTAACAAACTAGATATAATTCCTATCTTTTTATTTATTTATTTTTGACAAGGACAGAGAGAGAGAGAATCAAAGAGACGGACAGATAGGGACAGACAGACAAGAAGGAAAAGAGATGAGAAGCATCAAGTCTTCATTGTGTCACCTTATCTGTTCATTGATTGCTTTCTTATAGGTGCCTTGACTGGACAGGGGGCAACAGCAGATCGAGTGAACACTTTGCTGAAACTATGATCCCACACTCAAGCCAGCGACCCTGTGCTCAAGCTGGATGAGCCCGCATTAAGCTGGCAACCTCAGGGTTTCAAACCTGGGTCCTCCGCATCCCAGTCCAAAGCTCAATCCACTGCTCAGGCATTACTTCTATTCTTATGCATCTTAGAGTTTCATTGGAGGAATACCATTAAACAACTAAACATAGGTGCCTATATAATTTAAAATTACATCATATACTCAAAAGAAAATATAAAATGCTCTAATGGAAAATTCGGTGTTAGCCTGACCAGGCAGTGGTGTGGATAGAGTGTAGGATTGGACACAGAGGACCCAGGTCCGAAACCCCGAGGTCGCCAACTTGCGCGTGGATTCATCTGGTTTGAGCAAGGCTCGCCAGGTTGAGCCCAAGGTCACTGACTTCAGCAGGGGTCACTGGCTCAGCTGTAGCCCCCTGTTCAGGGCACATATGAGAAAGCAATCAATGAACAACTATGGTGCCACAATGAATTGATGCTTCTCATCTCCCTCCCTTCCTGTCTGTCCTTATCTGTCCCTCTTTCTCTGTCTTTGTCACACGCATGTGTGCACGTGCGCACACACACACACACATACAAAGAAAAAAAAATTGGAGTTAGTATATAATTATCTTGAGAATGAGCATGGAGCTAGGACCTAAAAAATTGTAGTTTTGAGGTATAGAATTCTACAGGAAAACACTGGTGTCACAGGGTAACACATTTCTGTAATCAGGCAAGTCACAGCAGTTCTCAAATTTGGGGAACTTAAGACCCCATTATATTAAAAACTCATAAAATTTTATTTACATGAATTATGTCTATATTTGTCTTATTAGAAATAAAACTAAAAATTAAAAAAATATACAAGTGTTTAATAATTCATTTAAATATAATAATAATACTAGTTTATGTTAGCAGAAATAATGTATTTTATAAGAAATTAAGTTTTATAATATAAAATAATAAAAAGAAAAATGTCATGATTTCCCATTTTTGCAAATTTCTTTAATGTCTGGCTGAATGGAATAGACTTAAATTCTCATAGCTGTCTCTATATTCAATTTGTTGCTGAAACTAATTCACATATATGGGTAGATAGAAAAAATACATGTGGTAATTTGTTAAACATTCGTTGCAATATGGAATCTTAAATAAAAAATATATATATATATATATATATATATATTTTTTTTTTTTAAGAGAGATAGAGACTGACAGACATGAAGAGAGATGAGAAGCATCAACTCATAGCTGCGACTCCTTAGTTTTTCATTGATTGCTTTCTCATACCTGCCTTGACCAGGGGCATCAGCCAAACCAGTGACCTCTTGCTCAATCCAGTGACCTTGGGCTAAAGCCAGTGGCCCTAGGGTCATGTCTATGATCCCACACTGAAGCTGATGAGCCTGTGCTCAAGCCAACTACCCTGGAGTTTTAAACCTGGTGCCTTACTGGCCCAGGCCAACACTCCATCCACTGCACCACTACCTGGTTAGGCTAAATAAATGAAATTTTAATATTGTATTACATAAAACTCATTGGTCTGTTTTGTCCTTTGAGTGTATTGTTTGCTCATGCATGATCTTATAATATCACATATTGACCATCTGAAATAATGCTAGTTCACTGAGTTATACAGATCCTTCAAAGATGCCATACTTGACTAAATAATTTCACACAGAAAAAATCACATTTGCTTATATTTCCAACAAACTAATCAGAAGGTTCTGAAAGACTGGAAGCTATCAGACTAAGTAAGGAACAGATAAAATTTTGCAAATTTGATTTTTTAGTCAAATATTAAAATGTTGTGATTTTAACCAATATTCTTCATTAAATTTAAAACCTACTTCGATTAAATTATATGGGAATGTTAGCTCTGGTTTGGACTTGTTAAATTTAAAATGTTTATAAGATATCCAAGACAATATATCCATTAAGTTGGATATATGTAATAGGTTGGGGCTGAAGATATAAATTAAGATTTCCCAGCAGTTGTCGACCTGTAGATGCTATTTAAAGCCTTAGGAATGAGTTAAAATAATAATAAAAAAAGACTTAGAACTGAACCCAGAAGAATGAATAAGAAGGAGTTGGCAAAGAAGATAAAAGTATCTAATGAAGAAAGAGTGAAATTAGGAATACATTTTTTTTTGTATTTTTCTGAAGCTGGAAATGGGGAGGCAGTCAGACAGACTCCCGCATGTGCCCAATCGGGATCCACCCAGCATGCCCACCAGGGGGCGATGTTCTGCCCATCCGGGCCTTCACTCTGTTGCGACCAGAGCCACTCTAGAGACTGAGGCAGAGGCCACGGAGCCATCCCCAGCGCCCAGGCCATCTTTGCTCCAATGGAGCCTTGGCTGCGGGAGGGGAAGAGAGAGACAGAGAGGAAGGAGAGGGGGAGGGGTGGAGAAGCAGATGAGTGCTTCTCCTGTGTGCCCTGGCCAGGAAGGAATCGAACCGGGACTTCTGCACGCCAGGCCGACGCTCTACCACTGAGCCAACTGGCCAGGGCCAGGAATACAATTTTTGATGTAGAAGCAAAGAGAAGATAGAATTTTGTTTTGTTTTATTTTTTTTTTAAGTAATACCTATAATAATATCCAGATTGGAATGGAGTGGGAAGAAATGGAAGATAGATTGACTATGGTGACAATTATGGATTGGCTTGAGTATGATGGTCAGAATCAAGTTTTTTAATAATCTCTAACCTTGACCAGGGGGCTCATTAAATAAAGTCTCATCTTAGCACATAGAGGTTACAGGTTCATTCCCCAGTTAAGGGACATTGGAGAAGCAATTAATGAGTTCACAACTAAGTAAAACAGCTAAGTGGAACAATGAGTTGATGCTTCTCTCTCTCTCTCAAAACCAAAAAATGTTTTCAATTAAAAAAAATACATTTTGGGTAATGGACACACATCAATCAACAGTTCAAATGCCATGGAGATGTTCACCTGAAACCTATGTACTCTTATTGATCAATGTCACCCCATTAAATATAATTTATAAATTGAAAAATAAAATAAAACAAAAATAATGTCAAAAATACATTTTATTAAAAAAAATCTCTAAGATGTTCTATGGCTGCGATATATCTGTTTTTTCCTTGATTTTATTAGCATTAAATTTTTTTCTGAAGTGGTAAGGGCCCCTGTGTTTTCAATTTTGTATCTGACTAACTTGGAAGATGAACTTTGTTTCCCCCATAACCAAATACCATTTATAAAAATATTATTAAGAACCACTATTTACTTTTCTAAAATTAATAGAAAGAGCAACTTTAAAAATGTAAAAATTTCTAAAAAGAACCCCACAGAACTGGTCTTAATACAAATAATACTATACCCATTATTTCTTCTAATAATTGTTTTTATAAAAATATGAGATCAAGTGGTACTCTGTCTTATATGGAAATATTTTATCAAAATTGAAATATATATAATGAAAAGAAGAGGAATAGCATAAATAGTACATGAGAATAAATATTCAGGTCTGATACACATTTACTGAAAACTTGGACAAATCAACCTTTCTACAAAACAAGGCTATCATGAGACAAACCAACTTCATAAGATTATTGTAACTTACAAATAAGAAAATATTTTACAGTGCTTTAAAGTTAATAAGTTAGTCAATTATAACATTTTGTTGTGGAGTATTTATATTATGTATTATATCTTGACTGCTTTGTCCAATTTCTGTGATGAAAAGGTTGATTCTTTTTAATAAAACATAATTCATCATATTATGGACAGAGAAATTAAATGATCAACAAAGCTACAAAGAGAAATTATGGATTCTCCAGCCCATAATGGCTCAGGAAAAAAAAAAAAAAGAAAAAGGACTTAGCGAACTAAAACAGATATACTTTTTAGGTCTCCTATATAGCACATGAGAAAAGCACAGGCTGGTTTAAAATTTTTAGGAAATTTTACGACTTGATTTTAAAAGCATTTGTCATTAAATTTTAAAATGAACTCAATATAACAGCAACCAATTTAAAGGACAAATTAATAAACATTCCGTGCTAACTTTAGATGGTTGCAAATGCATTCACTTTTGGAAAACATTAACTGTAGAGGAAAATCACATGTTCTTCTGGAGTTACAGAAAAAATTCAACAATGCAGTACACAGAGATTGTATATTACTGAATACAACTCAACACGAAAACCAGTAGTAAATATTTAATATTAAGCAGTAAAATTAAGGGACTTCTAGAAAATATCTCAGCAGTAATCCACAGAACTATAAAGATCATCAAAAGCAAAGAATGTCTAAGAAACTATCCCAGCCAAGAGGAACCTAAGGAGACAAGATAACTGAATATAATGTATCACAAGATGGAATCCCATATTAAATTAATTAAGCAAGGAGACCAGGTTAAGGTGTCTCTAATGCCTTGATAGCCTTTGTAAGCAAAATAATACTTAAGCTAAAGTCAATGCACTAGTATCCAAGAAAATAAAACTTAAGTACAACCAATCACATACACCAACTGGGCTTTCCCAAATAAGGCAACTTGAACTACAGTCAATTAAATAATTTTATTTTTTTGTTTCCACATTTTATTTTTACAAACTTTTCTCCTAGCTCCTATAGGTAGAACACTATTAACCACTTCTGATTTGGTGCTGTCTCTTTATTATTTTAATTTAAAGGACTCTAATAAGGAATTATGTGAGGCATATTTATATATGCTTATTTTCTATCTATAAATTTTCTTTGATAAGATTTCTGTTCAGATTTTTATTTCATTTTTTAAATTTAGTTGTTTGTTTTCTTGTTGAGTTTAAATAATTCTTTGTATATTTTTGATAACAGTCTTTTTTCAGATATGCTTTATTATTATTATTCTGCATATACCTATCCAACTGTTCTAGTGCCATTTCTAGAAAAGACTGATTTTTGTTCCTTTATTGAATTGTTTTTGCTTTTTTGTCAAAAAGTACTCAAGTGCATTTTTGTGGATCTATTCTCTGCCTGTCTATTTGGTTCCATTGATATAGATATGTCTTTTTTTCCCCCCAATACCATACTGACTCAATTACTACTGCCTTATAGTAAGTCTTGAAATTAAGTAGTAGGAGTCCTCCAAACCTTGTTCTTCTCTTTCAGTATTCCCCTGAATATTCTATATCTTTTACCTTTTCATATAAACTTCATAATTGAGGTGTTGATATCTACAAAATCGTTTGCTGGAATTTTGATTGGGATTATATTGTGTCTATAGGTCAAGTTGGAAAGAATTATAATCTTAACAATATTGAGTTTTCCAATTTATGAACATGGTATTTTTTTTTTCTGAAGCGAGAAGCAAGGAAGCAGAGGGACAGATTCCCACATGTGCCTGACCATATCCACCCGGCATGCCCACCAGGGGGCGATGGTCTGCCCATCTGGGGCATTGCTCCATTGCAACTAGAGCCATTCTAGCACCTGAGCTGCAGGCCATGGAGCCATCAGAGTCTGGGTCAACTTTGCTCCAATGGAGCCTTGGCTGCAGGAGCAGAAGAGAGAGATAGAGATAAAGGAGAGGGGGAAGGGTGGAGAAGCAGATGGGTGCTTCTTCTGTGTGCCCTGGCTGGGAATTGAACCCGGGACTTCCACATGTTGGGCTATTGCTCTACCACAGAACCAACCAGCCAGGACCTATGAACATGGTATATTGATCATTGCTTTAAACATATATTCTGTGATTGTTTCTACAAGCGTTTGTCAATTTTCCACACCTAGGCTCCATGTGTTATGTTATGTTCCATTTACATCTAAGCATTGCATTTTCCAGATTCTATTGTAAGTCATGTTATTTTCTTGTAAATTAAAATTTGAATTTGTGTATACATATGTTTTCTTTTCTCTTTGAGTGGACATTCTAAATGGGATGTTAGATTTAACTCTAAAGAAACCACAAAGTTTTTTCCCAGTGTGGCTGCACATTTCTAACCACCATCAGCAGTATGTGTGAGCTGAATTTGCTCCACATTATCACTCTCACTTTTTATTATCAGACTTTCTATATTTTAACCATTCTATTGAGTGTGTAATTTTATATAGTGCTCATTGGCCATTTGAATGACTTGTCATAAAAAGGTTCTTGTAATCTTTTGTTCAATCCTTTATTTTTATTATTGATTTGATTGTGTTTACATAGGTTCTAAAGTTGCCCCGAATGCATCCCCCTCTATTCCTCTCAACTCAATCCTTTTCTTAATTGTATTTTCTTCTTAATTAATGAAACAATATAATTTAATATATTCTAGCTACAACTCCATTATCATATAATGTATTTCACAAAAATTTTCAGTCTTCCAAGATATATTTTCCAAAACTTCAATAGAATTTAAAGATATATTTTAAAAAATATCCCTGTTGACTGTTTCATGACATAGAAAGAAGGTCAATGTTAACCAGAGTTCATTGTTCAAACCAATGACAGTGGTAGATCACACTGTGCTCTATCTAATGTTACTTTTCATGTACAGAGTGATTAAAAATTTTGATTTTATTAGTCAGTTTCTGACAAACTGAACTAAATTTCAGATTTAAAGTGACCAGTCAACTAATTTGAAATTGTCCAACTATTCAATAGACTATATTTATATAAACAAATTTTGAGAGGTGAATAAAACTTCAAATTACATTGACCTTAATAGTATTCAAATTCTATGGACTCTATTATTTCATGTAATTGTTTAAAATAATGTCCTAGCATATAGGAAAAGAACCAAATGAGGTAGCTCTGAATCCTGCATCTCCCACTTCAAAAGAAACAGCTCAGCTCCCCTTTGTTCATGCATTTACCAGATGCATGAACATCTGAAGTTATTAAAAATGTTAGGTTTTGGCTGTGTAAAATGTTATTAAAAATGGGAAGGCTTCTGTTGCCAAACCAAATTTTGAAAAGCACCAAACTATTTTTATTAATACAGACATAATTATCATGGTGTATAATTATCTTTTTAAAGTGTACAATTAAATGGATTTTAGTATATTCATAAAGTTGGGCAACCATTGCCACTATCTAGTATTGACATCTTTGTCACCCTAAGAAGATACTCTATATCTATATATTAGTAGTTTATTCTCATTAGTTGATAAACATTTTGATTTTTCTACTGTTTGGTTATTATAAACAATGCTTGGTGAGCATTGATGTATAAATTTTCTGTGGAAAATGTTTTAATTCTTCAGAGCATATATCTATGAGAAGAATTACTGGGCTTCTTAAGGAATTATCAAACTGTTTTTTTGAATCAGCTATAATATTTGACATTCTTATAATCAGTGTATCATTTCAATATCTCCACGTTCTTGCCAAAACTGTTCATTTTTTGCCTTTTTAATTACACCATCAGTGTGGCTGCAAAGCAATATTAAACTGTGGCTTTGGTTTTCGTTTCCCTAATGACTAATGATATTAAACATTTTGGAAGAGGTTTATTGGATGTTTTTCCATGTTCTTTGGAGAAATATCTTTTCACATCTTTATTTTCAATTGGGTTATTTCTCTTATTATTGGGCGCTATAAGTTTTTCAATATATTTTGGATGTTATACCCTTATAAGATATGTGGTTTGTAAATATTTTCTCCCACTCTGTGGGTTGTCTTTTCACTCTCTTGATGATGTAAATTACAGTAGAAATAGTTTTTATTTTGATGAAATAGATTTTATTTGGTGAATAGATTTTAATTTTTTCTTTGATTTCTTGCACCAATCTACTCTGACCCTTTAACTTTCTATAACAATTAATTGATGCATCAGCAATTTGACAAATATCATGCAAAATACAACGCTAAACAAAATTAAAGACAAAAATCATATGGTTTTACTTATATAAGGAATCTAAAAAAAAATATTAAAAAAAAAAACAGGAACAGACTCAGATACAGAGAGAAAATGATGAGGTAAGGCAATAGGAGAGAAATGTAAAGAGGAATAAGAGGTACTAACTTACAGTTTTTAAAAAGTCACAAAATTGTAATGTGCAGCACAGTAAATATATTCAATAATATAATAACTATGAAAATAGTGTAATATTTTATGTCAGCTATAATTTTAAAAATAAATTAAAATGCTTATATAATATATGCAATATGAAATTAGGCCCTATACAGTGACTCAGTGAATACAGTATCAGCCTGGCATATGGATCTCTCAGGTTCGATTCCCAGTCAGTGCACATAAGAGAAACAACCATCTCTTTCTTTCTCCCTCTCTCTTTCTTTTCTCCTCACATAGCCAGTGGCTTGATTGGTATAAGCATAGCCCTGGGCACTGAGGGTAGCTCAATTGGTCTAAACATATGATTAAGGCACTAAAAGTAGCTCAGTTGATTCAATCACTGGCCCCAGAGAGGGGTTACCAGGTGGATCCCTGTCTGGGCACATGAGGGAGTCTGTCTACCACCTCTCTCCTCACTTAAAAACAATCAATCCTAGAAATTATTGAGCACACAATCAGGAATATTTCAACAACTTAATATACTCTACACACATTCTAACACAAATACTATTGAAAAAGTTGTCTGATCTCCTATAAAAAGAGGGCCAAAGACAGACAATCTTATGCTAAAGGACCAAAAATCTTAACTTTATTATTCCAAGACATGTTGAACTAGCCATCCACTGTAAGTACTGTGAAAAAAATTTTAGAAAATTTAAAAAATTATAACAAAAATATATATTTAAACAGATTTTACACATAAGCAAAGAATATGATATGTATATGTACATATATAACATACACATCATACATTTTATATATAAATGTATGTGTATATATATGACATGAAAGCTAGAAAAATGTAAGTTATTTTATTGTATTGCATATTGAGCCAAATTAAAGATGCACTGCATAACTCTGGCTTAGGACTTAAGATTTTTGCAATGTAAGTTTATAAAGTTTATACATATCTTGAAAAGCTATTATTAATTTTCTTCACCCCACAGTTGCCTCACAGCGTGCTGTGTTAATAGTATATATTTAATAAGTACTTGCTAAATTTAATGAGAGTTTTACTCAGGAAAGGATGGTCATTCCATTTTAATGCCCAACAAACATGAAACAATTTAATTCCCAGAACTGTGATGAAAATGAGCTAAAATTTTTCTCATTGTCATAAGCTGGGTACCCTAGATTCTATTTTTTCCAAAATCTAATTTTAAAAGAACAGAAATAAATGTTTATTTTTTATCTACTATTTATAAGGGGTTTTTCATACAATGTCATATAAATTTCACAACTACTCTTTGAGATGGGAATTATTAAGCCTGGTTCGTAGTTGCATTGTTAAAAGAAGTTATAATAACTTGCACAAATCACTGAGCTTTTCAGTGCCAGAGCTTGGATTCTTACTCAGGTCTGTTTAACTCCAGGGCCCATGCTCTTTTCAACAAATCATGTTGTTTCTTCTACTAGAGCTTGTCTTTATTATATTGGGAAACATCTATAACTTTATATAGAATGAGAAAGCTTAGGTCACACAATTTCTGAAATGCTTTTCAATTCTAACATTATTTGCTTAGATTTGAAACAAAGTATAATAAGTCTTTCCTATCAGAAAAAAACACTGATTCTCTTCAAAAATCATGCTGTAATTGGAAATATAAGCCACACAATAAAAACTGAAATCTCTATTGAAATAAATCACTAAAATTCCCTGATTCAAAAGTATGAAATATATAGATATTTTCCCCAACCTGCTCTGCCTCACCTCCTGATATGTTTCATATTTCTCAGTCATATATTCACAAAACTTGAATTTAGGAAAATGTCTTTGAAACATGCAAGAGACAAAAAAAAGCTAAAAAATATCTTAATAGGTGAATTAATACATTAAAACATTTTGTATAACTTGGTAATTGCAAATTTTTAATATTTGGTATTGCATACCTTTTAAGATAAAAAGGTTGTTGAATACAATATTTTTTTCACATTACATTAAAGACATTCTGTCAGTTATGTCAAAGATCTTTTTAAATTCATGTTTTAGTTTGCAATGATAGATGAGAATTCAGAAAACTGTCATAAAAATAGAACAAAAATAAACCAACATAAAATAGACATATGTAATGATAAGACAAGAATATAATAAGAAAACACAGCTAGACTATTTTTGGTGGATAATAAAATGTGAATATGTGAATTTCTTTGAAATATTTACTTCTAGACACTTTATCTTGATCCAATTAGAACAATCCTTAAAACATCACAAGGAAATGACATATTCCATTCCAGGAAATTTTACATGGTTTTTCTTTGACATCTGTCAGTAATTTATTTGTTGTTTTCCTCTTTTATCTTTTTGTTTTTCTCTTTTTATTCAATCTTAAGCTTTATTCTCTCCACAGGTTTTGAAATATATATATTAGTGTGTGCATGAGAGTCTTGTAATGGATACATTATTAAGGAATCATTAATATCCTTTATAATGGATCATTAATATTTGCTAGCTAGCCATCTATACTTTTCATTCTGTGGTTCATTTTCCAAACTACCATGTGATCATGTAAGCTAAAGATGGCAAATAGATTTCTTTTTGTGTGGCACATAGAACTAGTTAGTAAAATAAATAGGTAGTAGTGGCCTACTAGGTTGAGAGAGGAGCTATAGATTGTGTCTTTGCTAACAGAAAAGAGTTCTGGAACATCTAGATGTTTGTAGGGAATAGTTGAGTGAGTGACAAGTAGCAGTTAGTGTGCTATATATTTTGCATACCAGATTTAAATTCTAGTCAGTGTGAATATTAATTAAATAACAATAAGATATGTTTTTCTGGTCTCGTAATACATATTTTTAAGTGCCTTATAACTTTTGTTTTCCAATATTAGAATGTATAATAATATACCAGCATTTAGTGCATGCTTACTCTACATTAAGCACTATTTGAAGCTTTTTTACACATGTGTTAAAATCTTTAACATATGTTTTTGTCTTTAATGCATGGACAGTGAAAAGAAGGGATGGAGTATAGGTAAAAGCACCTCCTTTTCCTTCATTGTATAAGTTGCTTTACATCAGAGACTATGGGGAAGTGAAAGGCTACGGAAAGACATATAACATGCCAGTCTTCCTGAAATGGTTAATTACATGTAAATATCACTTGTTAAAATTGATTTCAAGCCATTAATTCAAAAGACAGACTGAACATTCTTTACATTTGATGACAATGACACAATCTTCTCAATTTCCCTGCAGGTCAGACACCAACAGTGAAGTTGGTGGAAAAGGTTAAACTCTTTCAAATTGTCATATTTAAAAGGTCCTTATGACCAGTGACCAATTTATTTGCTGAAAGGAGAGGTAGATGGGAGGCAAAACAATCACTTTTACGTCATGAGGTTAGATTTAATTCCAAGGCTTTTTTTTCTTCTCGAACAACTAAGTGACAGGGCTAATGAACTTGATCTATCTAGGTTTAGAATTGGCATTGCCTTTCTTGTTTATCAAAAGCTTGACAAGGTTAATGAGCTTGATATCAGGTGATGGTTCAACTTGTCAAATTAACACTTGAAGAAATAAAATAGTAACTTGTGGCATTACTTTCTGTCATTTAATCTATTGATTTATGACACCTTCTATTACATATTACGAGAATATTGCATCAAAAATGAGAATTTTTTCTGCCATACCAATTAGGTAAAATAAATTTTAGTTGCATTTTATCTTTTCTAAAAGATGAATTAGACAGTCCAGAGTTTGTAAATGTTATCAGGTGACCTATCATTGTCTAAGTTAAGGAATCATTAACTTAGACAATGCAATTGAATCACTATAAAATTCTTCTGTAACTTTAGAAGCATTTTCTATGATAATTCTGATATTTTTAAAATTAATTTTAGAGAGAGGGAAGAGAGAGGGAGAGAAAGAGAGAAATGTGGGGAAGAGCAGGAAGCATTAACTTCCATATGTGCCTTGACCAGGCAAGTCCCAGGTTTTGAACTAATAACCGCAGCATTCTAGTTTGACACTTGACCCACTGCACCACCACAGGTCAGGCACTTCTGATATTTTAATGAATGCAAAATTAACTGAAACTTTCTCTTCTGTAAGGAATGACTATATTTTTAGTTGAAATTATTATCTTTACACAGAAGTTAAATGACACAAACAAGTTATAATAATTTAAATACCTAACTTAAATGACTTTACTCACAATAATGTTATTATCAGTATACAATGCTCTTGTCTGAAGAATAAAATCCATTGGCAAATTCATACATCCATTACCAGTTTAGGGAGCTATTTCAGGTAGGAAGAGCTAGTAACTTTACATTTATAATTACACTTGTTAGGCTAATGCCTCACTCTTTGAATGCCTTCAGCAAAGCTTTTGACCTCAAAAGACTGTTTCCAAAGCAATTGTCTTCCAGGTAAATGCTCATTCTGTATTGAAAGTCTGAAGAGAATAAAGGGAAATCTGTTTATTCCTATCAGACAATCCAAACAAAAAATAAAACTTCTCTGGGTAAATACCTGATATTTCATTTGATGCTCTTAAGAAAAATTTAATAAATTTTTAAAAAGCTATTTTATTAGTTCTACAATTCTTTCATTTGGACAAATAATGCAAACACACTTTCTAACATTTTTGGAATTAACACTCAATAATGAATCAGTAATTTATAATTCTGAGCATTCATATATCAAGCCCTATAAATTTCTAGATGTGTGACATTGGCCAAGTGATTAACCTTTTCACCTTTAGATTTTATTTTTTTAATTTATAAGTTCACAAAATTTATAAGCTACTATTATATATAATATTATAATATTATAAAGCTAAAATTACAAACACAACCAATTTCATGGCATTACTGTGATAAGCAGATAAGTTTATTATAGAGTGTGCTTTATATAAATAAGTTCCCAATTATTCATGGAATTCATCTGTAAATATACTGTGAAACTCTTCATGAAATTAAGTAGAAGTACAATTATTTTAAATGTAATAAAATATAGATTTCGTTAGGTTCACCAAAAGAAATTGCATAAGGCTAAGGGAGGTAAAACAATGGGCTTTATTAGCACATCTGGGTGCAGATGGGCTGAGACCAAAGAAGGTGTCAGCCCCGATAGGAGGGAATATAGGGGCTTTATAGAGTTCGAAAGTTCTTGCTGATGGGTGTAGCTAGGGAACTAGTAAAACTTTGTCTGCTCTTTGGAATTCAGATGGGTCACTCTGTGGTTTGTCGGTCCCAGGAACACCAGAAAGGTGATTTACAGCCTTTAGGTCTCTTAACCATGTCTGTTCCTCTTGGGTTAGACTTTGGTCATTGTGATCTGCTAAGTCTTAATGAAAATGGGAATTAAAAGGGGCAAAATGGAGCTGCCTCTGTTCTACATAACAAATATCTCAAAGAAAGACTCAAATGTAGTGCTAGTGGTTTCTCTAAGCATTAGTTTCTAGAACAACTGTAGTGGACAAAGCCCTGTACACTGGGTGGAACTGAAATGCATCAAAACCTCAACAGATCACTCAAAAATCTCTTATGTGATTGAGGAGTGAAAGTAACTTGAAAATATTTTGTGGCATCTTGTTTTATTTATTTACACAGTTAGTGTTAAATTTTCAATATGTAAAATCATGAGTTATGAAAATATAAATTAAGTAATATGTCAAACATTTTTTAAATGAATTAATTAATGAGAAAACCAGCAAGATGTTAAAACTAGTTCATAGAAATTTAAATGTCATAAATTTGGGGAGTGGTGGGTTGTATTTTGTTTATGGGTTTGTGTTTTTGTTTTCTTTTTGGACTCAGTTTCATTTCATCAAATTCTTCATTTATCCTTGAGAAAACACAAGGCCATATGTAAAAACCCTTCCAATGTCTAAGTGTCTTTCTCCTGCAACTCCAAACCCAGACGTGCCACTCTGTGTGCACAAATGGTTGAGTCAGGAGGCTAGGTCCAGTGGTGGGATTCAGCCAGTTTGCACTGGTTTAGCAGAACTGTTATGTAATTTTTTTTTGTTGAGTTTGGTGAACCGGGTGTTAAAATGGCACTTGTAATCAAGGTTCTCTCTAAGGTGGGCACCTAGGCAGCTGCCCAATGTGTAAATCACAAATTTATATTCCTTACTCTTTTTTTTTAATGTTCATCTGTGCAGCATTGTATTCTAAGCGCTCATAATAATGTTCATTCCATCAGAAGGTGAAAAAAAATTGCAAATGAAGATGCCAATCAAGAAGCAATATGGGCCTGACCAGATGGTGGCGTAGTGGATAGGGCCTCGGACTGGAATGCAGAAGAACCAGGTTCAAAACCCTGAGGTTGCCGGTTTGACTACAGGCTCATCCAGCTTAAGCACCGGCTCACTGGCTTGAGTGTGGGGTTGCTGGCTTACGCATACTTAAGTGTGGGATCATAGACATGACCCCATGGTCACTAGTTTGACCCCATAGGTCCCTGGCTTGAAGCCGAAGGTTGTTGGCTTGAACCTAAGGTCACTGGCTTGAGCAAGGGGACACTTGCTCTGCTGTAGCCCCCAGTCAAGGCACAAATGAGAAGGCGATCAATGAACAACTAAGAATTGGTGTTTCTCATTTCTCTCCCTTCCTGTCTGTCTGTCCCTCTCTCTAACTCTGTCAAAAAAGAAACAAACAAAAACACAAATAATCAATATGGAAATATCTTAAACGACAGTTTTATTGTTTTTGTCAGGTATTATTTACTATTTTTTCATTAATATGTTAAAACTTTCTTATATTCTAGTTTTGTGTACCTCTTTTATTGTTCTTATTTAAGTATTAAATGGATGAAATAATAAACTAATTTTCAGTATGTTGTTAAATTATTTGAATCCCACCATAGGCTGTGTATACCTGTCCTTGCCATGTCTGAGGCTTTGATTTAACTGGAAAAGAGTACTTTTCTAATCCATTGCAAGGAATAGCCAACTCTTAGGGCATAGGACAATCAGAATGTCCTGGAGAACATAGGGGACAGGCTGGTTCACACTGGGTATTCTTTCCACCATGATCTTTCTATGGTAACTGCCAGCTAAGAGCATGATCCTTTTCTCCTACTCTCCCATCCCTTCTCCATTACACACAGGACGTCAGTCTTCAAGGAAAGGGACTTTTTCCCAGTCTGCTAATCATACTGGGAAAGTATTAGCCTTGCTTACTTTCATGGAATGTTTTCAGCTTCACATCTCTTTTGTCAAATCATGGGTGGAAATACCCACTGTGCTTATGTGTTAGTTGATAGATGTTTTCACTTGTTGGTGTGACTGATTTGGGCCTTACAGTCTGGAAAAGGAGCAGAGAGTTGTCAATGGAAGAAATCAGAACTGCTTCCCTGCCTGGGGAACATCTAGAAAACCTCAGCTAGCCTCTAGATGATGTTAAGAGAGCATCCCTTTCCTGCAACCCTCCTGAAGTGGTTTTTCCTCAAGGTCTTCTCTCTACAAAGCCCAACACTATGTATGTTTTATTAGACCTCAATTCAAGCATCCATGTATATTTCAGTAAGAACAGACATATCCCAGCCACCTTTTGTCTGTCATCATTATTTAGTTATTTGTTTCTATCTTCCTTCACCTACTGTCCTGTTCCACCCTTTTGAAGAGTTGTTAGTAAATCTTACTGTGCATATAGTTTTTGTTTTGTGAAGACAGCAGTTAAGGGCACAAGGACAGCTATGGGGAAATTTATGTGGATACATCTCTCTCTAATTCCCACAGTGCAGCTGAACACTGGGTAGCATTTTCCCAGTCAGCTCTGCCATACTGACATCAATCATTTGAGGAAAATTATTCAGATTTTATTTTTGTATCTGTGGTAATGAAGCATTAACCAAAAGGTTGTCTATTTGGAAGCTTCCCTCTACCCCACCCCAAGCGATTTGCTCACATTAACTAATTAAAGTGCTTGGAGCACAACTCATTCTTCACTGGTATACTGAAACCCTGTTGTATTGATTTTTTATAGTAATTTTTATACCTGTGTAAATATATATATATATATGTATATGTATGCATATATAGATATAAAAGTGTGTGATGTAGATTTTAAGTTCTTAACTTTTTTATGGTTTCTAATATATGTGACTAATGTAGCCCTTGCTTTAAAATGTACCATGTAAATATAAACATATCTCATGAAGATATAAAAAAAATACAATAAAATTGCAATCTTTTTTTCTACTGGTGATACCCACCTTACAACACTCCTTACTACTCTTCTATATTTTTTCATAAAATTTATCAACTTCTGATGTATGTATTACACACATATTTGTTCATTTTCTGTGTTCCCTCAATATATTTTAAGCAGATATATTTTATCTGATTTTTTCACTACTGCATTCTCAACTTTTAGAACAATGGTGCATAGTAAATGCTCAATATGTATTTTTGAATAAATAAATTAATAAGTAAGCAAAAAAATCCTGTATCATATAAACTGTCAATAGCAATAATAATATAAAAAACTGCTTAATTTATTCAATTTCTTAGTTTGAATTTTAGTTTAAAGTGATTCATGACTTTTTTTCAAAGGTTAACTGTATTTTTAAAAAGAGAGAAAAAGAAGGAAGGAGAGAGACAGAAATCAATCTCTTCTGTATGTGCTGTGTCGGTGGATTGAACCAGAAATCTCTGCACTTTGGGACAATACTCTAACCAACTGAACTACCCGGCCAGGGCTGATTTGTGACTTTTAGAACTAATAAATTTTAATAACTGAAATTTATCAGAGTGTTCTTTATTAATAGAAACTCATGTTAGTGAAAAACCTGGAGACATCTCTTATCAGGTGCTAGAGCTAAACATTTAATACATGCAATCAAATTACTTTTATAAATCAAATTTGGAGAAAAATATCAACAACTAATAGCATATACATAATAAAGCCCGGATGAATCTAAGAATTAAATAAGTTATTTTTCATAAAAATATAAAGCAATCAAAAATTCAAACCACTATTTATCTGAACTTTTTTACTCCCTTAATTTTATTTTATACACTATTATATTGGAATGGCAGTTACTTTATTTTTAGTTCTTGACCCTTAAAAACAGTGCTTCCATAAATATTTTTGTATATATGCTTTTACAATTGCTCCCTAAATCAATACCAGCAAGATATTGAAAAACAACTCCCCCACTACTTCTCCAATAATAATAATTTATGTTGTTATTTTATATTGGAAGTGGGAAATATGATCTTATTATCACTTGAATTTGCAGTTATTTGACTACTAGTAAATTTTAACTTTTTTTTTTTAATTTGGCTAGTTACCATTTAAATTTGATAACCTCTGAATAATCTATTTACAATAAGTCCTTGAATTACAAACATCCAACTTACGTACAGCTTATACTTATGGAAGGAGTGTTATAGGGCTATGGGTAATGCATTGCAGTTGGACATCAGTGAACATGGCCTCATAAAGTTCCTTGACTCCCATGGCAAAGAACTAACCAATGAAGACTTTATGTAACTAAAGCAGCAGATGACAACATTTAGGGAAGAAAACAGAGATCTAGAAACTCCAGAACCATAAAAATTTTTTCTACAAAAGAGTTAACTGATGTTTTTCGTCTCATTGAAACAGGAATGGCAAAGTTAAAGGAGCAAAACCCTAACACAGAGAGGTTCATTAAAGTTTACTGTACAGTTACCGAAGGCCTGAGATGCTACAGGGCCATTTATGGTGAGAAAAAGAAAGGCTCTGTACAAACCTCCCTTGACACTGTATTCAGGAGACTGACTCCAGCAGCAGAATCAAACCCTGACTCTCTAACAAGTCCACCATCTTCTGCATCACCCATGATTGTTTACAGTTGTATTTGAAAGTGTTTACATGTGTATATGCACAGAAAGGTAAAAATAAATATTATGTCAAGACAAACATCTGTCTAAGCTGCATTTAATAGGTAAATGTACCTGTTCAATGAAGCCAGTATCCAGATGGTAATGAAACAACGGAGCCAAGAACTGGAGGGCCATCATTTTTAATCCTACATTCGATTAGGATTAGGATGTTCTGCATTCGATTCCCAGCTTGCCCCCGGTGGGCAAGTAAAAACACACACTGGGCTCCAAAACCCACTCATTCAGTGCTCACAAAGCTACTGACTTATCCAAGTTTGCTAGAATCAAAGGTTTCTAGCTCACCAGCCTTATTTACCTCTGTTCCTCATCTCCTTCCTTCTCTCTGCACAAACTATGCACAAACTGGCTTCTCACTTATCACTCCACCATCTTGGCTGCTTCCCCTGGCCTCCTCCACATGGCTTCTCTCTGCTCTCCTCTGCTCTCTCCTCTAATGATAATTTCAGGAACCGAAAGAGAGCAAGCTTCCGGTCTGCCCCACTTTATAGTGTAGAAACCAAAACCTTTAATCCAATATACAAACAAGGATGTCTCTGATACAAAGTCACTTATCTGAGGCATAATGGGGATTCCTCATGAGAGTGCACCACCCCACATCAAAAAGGGTGGGAAAGGCTTAGTCCCAAAACCAAGCCCCAGGCTACAAGGATCCTGCCTGCCCACAGCCCACCCCAAAATGCATTAATATAATCATGTCCATCCCAAGCAAGAAGGGCAACCAATACCATCACCTGGGCGACGGACTTCCATGTGGGCAGCGCCATCTTTAATAAAATGAGCATAATATTATTTTATTTGCCCAACATTGAGTATACATACAAATTCAACTTCAGAACAAACCTACAGAATCCATCTTGTTTGTAACCCAGGGACTGCCTGTTTCTATTTTTCTTGCATTTTTATTGAGTCTTTAAAATGTTTCTTGTTACGTTAAAAGAACTATTTAGATATAATCTAGCTTTGATCTGTCTAGAGTGATTTTGGACTCTAACAAAGTAATATGTAGCATGAGTTCCTGATTCCCTTCTCTCAAAAAATCCACTTTGGCAAACATTAGAAAGAATGTGAAATCAATAAATCAGCAATAAAAAGAGAAAAATCTCCATATGACAGATAACTGCTTATATTTATACCACGTGGGAGTGAAGAAGGAGTTTGTCTACAACTTGTGGTAAAGAGCGACAGGCGTCAATATAAAAGTAAAAATAGTATAATGAATTTAAACAGTGGTCCTGAAAGTATAGCTCCAGAAAAGCAGTATCAGCAACACCTGGAAAAGTTTTGCAAATGCGAATCGGGGGTCTGTTACTGGTTGACTGCATCAAAATTTCCAGCAGTGATACCCAGCAAACTGTTTTAGCAAGCCCACCAGGTCATTCTGATTCATGCTAAAATTCAAAAACCATTAAATTGTAAAAAGCCAGTTAAATTCTGCTCTTTTCTCTTCCCTACAGACAGTATCAGACCATATGTGGAAAAAGAACTCTGACCTCAACCTCTGCAGGAAGTAACCTAGGAAACCAGAACGTAACGTCTGTAAGCAATAAGCCCTCAACAGAAGAGACTTGGTTATTAACTATCAAATTCCTTACACGATTGTATTTTCAGCTTCCAACTCAGAAGTAACCAGAGAAAGCCAAAAGTGCTTTCCAAACAAATGCCATAATTTTATTCCTTTATGAATTAAATTTGACAGGACCACCTGAAAGTAGTTAATACCACACATATACAACACAAATGTAAACATAATCTCTTTATTTTGCTTATTTATTTGTTTGTTTGTTTATTTATTTATTTTGATAAGATTTACTTCCCTGAAGTAAATCTTTTTAAAGAGATGTCTTAGATAAGAATGAACACTTACCTGTACTTCTCAAAGGCATGGGAAAAAATGCAAGTTCCTCCAAGAAGGAGCCTTGTCCACTAAAGCCAGTATTTTTATAATATCAGCAAGTCTTTAGAGATAAACAGAGGAGGTCCTGAGATTGGTAAAAATAATTGGTGGACTTAGAATAGTTTCTGGAACCATATCTGGTCCTACAAAGACTAGATTTGTAAAACAGGAGTGACTGTTTAATTTCTCAGAGAACTGGTTGCCACCTAAATGAAATCAAAGTGACAGCCATCCACCTATGTTAGAATGATTTTCTATCCCTTTTGAGACATTTAGCTTAGAGCAGAAAGCCTGAAAACCAAAATCTTTACAGGCTTTTGATAGTAACCTATAATTTGACCAATTTTCTGATAATAAAGTTAGGTCCTTTTGAAATATTATTTCAGGTATCAGTCAGTACAAACAAAAAATATTTCTGGCAGTATTAATCCCTTGGACTTAAGAGTCATCCTTAAAAAGAGTGTAAAATATATTTTACGATGTGAAATTTTACTTTCCTTTCTCAACTGGGCTCAATAAGTAATCAATTTATTTAAAAAAAAACTTTTGAGGATTCTTCTTGAATTTAAGATATGTTTTAATTATGGCCCTTAGTTTTGGCCTTTGATTAAGTTGTGAAGGATACCTGAAAAGGATCCCCTGTAGCCTGGGGTAGTCTAATTTTTAAAAGTAACTGTTTATAATAGTCTTTTCAGAAAAGAAATGCTATTCAGAGAATTACTGGAATAATACTCAAGGATAGAGGGAAAAAATAGGCATTATATCACTCTTACAGTCTTTTGTTTTAGGTACCGTTTATAGCTTTAATTTTTTTCATTAGCCTTTGCAATGAATCTTCCTTTTTTCTTTGTGTGTGTGTGTGTGTGTGTGTGTGTGTGTGTGTGTGTGTGTTGTGTGTGTTGTGTGACATAGACAGAGAGAGAGAGACAGAGAGAGGGACAGATAGGGACAAACTGGCAGGAAGGGAGAGAGATGAGAAGCATCAATTCTTCGTCGTGGCTCCTTAGTCTCCTTATTTCACTGATTGCTTTCTCATATGTGCCTTGACAGAGGATGTGGACTCCAGCAGAGCGAGTGACCCCTTGTTTAAGCCAGCAACCTCGGGCTCAAGCCAGCAACCATGGGGTCATTTCTATGATCCCACTCTCAAGCCAACGACCCCATGCTCAAGCTGGTGAGCCCCCGCTCAAGCTGGATGAGACCACACTCAAGCTGGTGACCTTGGAGTTTCGAACCTGGGTCCTCCGCAACCCAGTCCAACTCTCTATCCACTGTGCCACCACCTGGTCAGGCTGCAATGAATCTTTCAATAAAGCTATTTTGAAATTTGGAAACTGTTTGGTCCCTGGCTGGTTTGCTCAGTGGATAGAACATCAGTCTGGCATGCAGACGTCCTGCATTCAATTCCCAGTCAGGACACACATGAGAAGCAACTATCTGCTTCTCTTATCTTCCCCCTCCCTCTCCCTCTTCTTTCTCTCTTCTCCTCCTGCAGCCAGTGGCTCAGTTGGTCTGAGCATCGATCTCAGGTGCTAAGAATAGCTCAGTTGATTATACAATCGGCCCCAGACAGGGTACATGCAGGATTCTGTTTTGCTATCTCCCCCCTTCTTTCCTAAAAACAAATTGGAAGCTGTTCGGAGGCTTTTTGCATAGTAATTAAAACAGGCATTTCTTCCTGTTAATTTGATTTGAAAGCTTTCATTTTTAAGTGCACTTCTTACATGAACTTATTTATTTGGAATATTTTCCATAATGGCTACTGTAATTCTAGCTTATTTTTAGTAAACTTTTGCCATTTTGCTAGTATCTGCAGCTTCTGAGATATAATGCTTAAATATAAGATAAGCAGGTTTGCTGAAGTTGGCTCATTGTACTGTTTAGATATAAAATATTTCATTATTTTTAGCTAGGTCTTCAAGTTTCCTGAAGTCAAATGAATGCTTTATAAGGGTCATCACAAGACTAACAGCCTTTAAATGATTGACCTATACCCACCAACGCTTGTGGCATTTTTGATTCTTGCAAATAAGGGAACTCAAAAGTTAGAAGTGTAGCTTCAGTAATAGTAACATTTAGTTGTAATCAATAGGAGTTAGGAAATATTTAATTTGCTTGCTATTCTTTCTTGATGGCTCCCTGGCCTTCCCCTTTGAAATGCCATGGGAAGTTTATGTTTGCAGTAGGGCCTGGGAAGCCTTTTTAGAAGCAAACATTTAGGAGGAACCTGAAGATTAAGAAAGGGGAATAAATCACAATAACTTCTTGTAAGGGCTTAGTCACAGGAGTTTCTATGAACAGTTTAGGTCCCATAGAAAACTAAGAACTTAGTTCACAAATTCTAAAAGTTTACCTTGTTTCCCAAGAAGAGCAAAGAGTCTCTTTTGCAGATGGCTCCCAGAGGTGCCAGGCCCTGGCTCTTCCTCAGAGGCACCTGACCCCAGCTGTCCTGAAGATAGCACCAAGGATGCCAGGTGGTCCTTTGCTAATTGGACTTGTGCTAACATCAGAAGAATTTGCCAGGGAGACCTTCCTGTAAATCAGACTTCCACCTCCTGCATGCTGCTATATGATTAGCTGCAGGGGCTTTAAGAATCACTAACCTTTCCCGAAATACTATATATAAGCTGGTCAGTTAGCCAAAACTGTTAAGGCGGAATTTGAATACATTGTAGGCTCCCTGCTTTTTCAGGTTTCTGGCAATTTGAATAAAAGACCCTCTTATACCACTTGGATCCATTTCTGTGATTGATTGATGGGCATCTCAAATCCTGGCTTGAAACAATAACACAAATGCAGTAGGCAGTTAGACAGACATGAACATAGCAATTAACAGTGGACCAGGTACAGAAGGACACCAAAACAAGGACAATAGACTAGAATGTAGCTCTTTTGATGCCTAAACTAATTTTTTTTTGCATAGAAACTTAGAAAATCCAGATCTAAAATTTAACTGAAAGAGGTGAAAGCTTATATTAATTGGAAGCTCCTGAGAGGAACACAGGTAAATTATACTCAAAATAGAAAACCAGAAAGGCTGTTATCAGGCAGAAGAGAACCAGTCATTGTATACATTCCTTGGACTAAAACAGAATTAAGAAATGTACCCTGAAATTTCCCCAACTCTCCAGAACTGGTTTCTGGGAGCAAAACAACATAAATACTAAGTAGGGTCTGATGAGAAACTTCTGTAGAGGTGTCTGTGATCACTGTAGAAAGCCCCTCCTGCCTATATAAATTGTCGCCTAGAGTCCATTTCTTTACTTCTATGACTTTCTAAATACACTTTCTCTTACAGTTTGGGTCTTAACCCTGAATTTTTTTCTAGCCAGAACTCAAATACCAAGGTTTCTGAACTAATGTTCAGTCTGACCCACTGGTCTAACACCTGGTTACATATTTGTTCACACCACTGCCCAACAAAACTAAATATTATTTACTAACTTGAGGCCTCCCACTGGCCCCAGTTCAGTTTAAATTAGACTCAGTTCAATCTTGGATCAAATTTGTTTCTTAACTCAAAACCAGTTCGATCCCAGACCCAGTGTAGTTTTTAAGTTGAGCCCAGTCCAACTTTAGCCAGTAGCCACCAATAATTTCCAACGTAGAATGTGGGGACTGGGGAAATGACTTAACCAGCAGATCCAAAGAAGGGAGATTATTAGGGAGTTGACATGAAAAGAGAAAAGCAGAGGTTCCGTGCGGTGTGGGATCAGCAATCAGTAAGTGAAGCAGACCATAAGCTTAGAAACCTGCAGAGGCTGTTAGCCTGGGGTAGGCAGGAAAGCATTCAGGTGAGGGCGGGGCTAGAGCTGAGGTTGAACTATGAGGGGCGGGAACTACGCACTCGCGGAGGAAATGAGTGGGACAAAGACTCTGTAAGTAGGACCGTGTGAGGGGCCGCGTGTAAGCAGTCTGCAAGCATCCAGAGTCCAGGCAAGAAGGTGGTGGGAGGCAGAGACGGAAGGAAGGGGACTGCTGAGGAGTACAGGTTTTATCTCACATCGTGGAGAGGAGTCAGCAAAGATTTTGTTTTTGCGGCAAGGGAGTGTCTTGATAATATGAAGCCTTAAGAAAATTAGCTCAACAGAAAGTAAGACAGAAAACCCAGCAAGGAAGTGAGAAAATACTGATGAAATAGCAGTCTCCTTCACCACCTCACTAGCTTGCTGAAAGTTTCGGCTTCTGTGATAGTTCACCCACAGTTTAATGTTGGAGTTAATTGTGTAGTGTGGGAGCTCCCAGGACTAGGCTTTGTGCCTGATTTCATTCAATTCTCATGTTAACCTTAGGAGATAGGTAGGAATAGCCCCTTTCAGTGGATGTGAAAAATAGAGGCACCTACGTATTTGGTAAAATCACAGTTAGATGTCACTGTTGTGAGTTAGGAGCCAAGATTCAGGATGCTGGATTTCTAAGTGTGAACTTCTGTGAGTCACCACTGGCCTTCTCATGAATGTAGAGCAGCCACCTAGGATTGGGGAGGAAGGGCTTTGCTGAAGGGAGGAGGGTGTGTTTACCAACCTGCCTTTTGTCTCATAGATAACGCTGAGTCATCCCACCTGTCCTCTCAGTGATGGGGGAAACCACCGCAGTGAGCATCAAGCTGTAAGTTCAGCCTTCCCTCTGGGCCATGGTGTGAGGGTGGCCAGTTGGGGACCAGGGAATTACAGCAGGCCCTGTAAAAAGAGGAGGGCCCTGCAGGGCCTGCAGAAGACCGAATCGGCCTCTCAGGGCTTCTGCAGTTGGTCCTGGGCTTTACTCCCCTCACCCTGATTCTGTGTAAAAGACACAGGGACAAGAGGGGACCAGCTTGGCTTGCATTTGCCTCTGAGAATTAGAAGGGTAGTCCGAGAGACTCCTACCCTGTCTGTAAACCTGGAGCCCCTCTCCTTCTTACAACATCTGGGCCTTGTCTTTCTGGTGGTACTAGGTGCTACTTGCCAGGCTGTCCTCAGAAGCCAGATTCCCTATATCCAGCTGAGCCCTTTCCATGCTTAGCCTCTGCCAGCTGCCATCTGCATCTTCTCCCACCCTCAGGGAGAAAACCAGATTCCCCACCCCCATAAGGTGAGCCTCATTCCCTGCCCTTTCCACCCTGCAGACGAATCAGGATAGGCATGCGATTCCAAGCGAAAATCCCCCCAATGAGGGACCGTGCCCTGGCAGCTGCAGACCTGCACAAGGCTGACTTGGTGTGGCAGCCATGGGAGAACCTAGAGAGGAGCCGGGAGAAGCAGAGGCAAGGTGAGAGGGGACTGAGCCAGCAAGCAAAGATGGTCGTTAAGGGGGTGGGTGAGCTAGTCCTACCCCCTCCCACTGCCCTAACCCTGCCCATCCCAGCCCTGAAAGTGATTTCCTCTCCTCCCTCCCTATGTGCTCTCCTTCTCTTGTTCCTGCAATCCAGTGGAAGACCTGCTGGCAGCTGCCTGCTCTAGCATTTTCCCTGGAGCTGGCACCAACCAGGAGCTGGCCCTGCACTGTCTGCATGAGTCCAGGGGAGACATCCTGGTGAGACACTGCCCCCAGTAGAGGGGAGGACCCTTGGGGAGGCATGGATCCATTTCTGCTGCCCAGCAGTCAGGCCTGCTGGCATGCTGATTTGAGACAGGCTGGAGGTTCCAACCAAGTTGGGGGTTGTAGGGACTCAGGCTAAGGCAGCCTTAGTTCCAGGGTCCTACTGTCCATCCCAGTCCCTGATTCTGGGTCAGTGGGTCCTCACCCTCAGGCGGAGCTGTTGCTGAGGGCTTTTGCCATCAGTGTCTGCCTGAGGAGGCCCTCTACATTTGTCCACTGAAACCCCTGCCAGCGCCTGACCGCTTCCTCACTTCCCTTTCAGGAAACGCTGAATAAGCTGCTTTTGAAGAAGCCCCTGTGGCCCTATGACCACCCACTGGCAACTTATCACTACACAGGTGGGCCTGGCTGGGGACTGGCCCAGGGCCTGGAGTCTCAGGGGGTGTCCTATCAGTGGGCCCAGTTAGTGCCAAGTCACAGCCCTGGGTGGGGAGGTAGAGAATCCCAGACCTGGGTGGGGAGGTGGGGGTGGATAAGCCAAGAGCCAGAGTGAGGGAACTGACACCAGAGCTAGGGATCTCTCCAGGGGCTCACTGTGCCCTGGAGAGGAAGGGAGAAGGACCTGAGGGGGTGGGAGCCCATCCAGAAAGAGAGGCCCAGGACACAGGACAAAGGACAGGAACCCAGGGAGCGCCATCCAAACTGGCACCAGGTACCTGGAACTTTGACATCCCCTGGACATTGACCAAGTGGGCATAATCATAGCAGCTGCACTATTAATCAGTCTCTGTTGAGGTGCACGTGCCATCTGTGGCAGGCAGAGCACCAAGGGTTTCACATGCATTGTCTGATTTTGCCTGCCCACAACTGGAGAGGTGGCTTCTATTATTCCCATTTCACAAGCGAAGAGAGGGAGGTTCAGAGGCTAAGAGGCACTGCTAGTAAGTGGCAGAAGCAAGTTGTGGTGCCAGCTTGGAATGCCAGCAGAGTATGGATGAATGACCTCACATTTGCAAGCTGGTCAAAATCCCCCCAACAGTGCTCACTGTCCCACTCACCTCACTACCCTGGCTTCCTCTTTGACCTGCAGGCTCTGACCAGTGGAAGATGCCTGAGAAGAAGCTTTTCAACAAGGGCTTTGCCATGTACAAGAAGGATTTCTTCCTGGTGCAAAAGCTGGTGAGCTGGGCACTGTTTCCAGAGTAACCGAGGGCAGGAGCTACCTCTGCCAGTAGGGGCCTGCAGTCACTTTCCAAGCCCTCTTAAAAACTCTTAATTCAGTGCACTGAGTAGCCTCAGAGACAATTTTCTAAACTAAACAAGAAGGAAAAGATACCAGGACTTTCCCTCCTTGATTCTAAGCCCCTTTCCCTTGCCTTACAGTATTATGGCCACACTCTGGGCTCTTAATCCAGTGGGAGGCCTGACTGGGCATCGGAATCAGTGCCATCAAATTTAAAATAGTTGCTTGCCTAAGAGGAGAAGGAGGGATGCAAGTGGAGCTGGGCTATCCCCGGGGGGGGGGGGAGGAGAGGGGGGCTGGAGTATTGAAAAGGCCACAATTAGCATGTGGGAGGAGAGGTCTCCTGAGAGGGGAACCAATGGAGAGCCAACTGGTGACTACCTAGCTGACCTCGGTGGGGGCCTCCACCCACTTCTTGTCAGACCCAGGGCATCTTTCCAGTAACTCAGCTGACCAGGTAGAGAAGACCCGAGCCCAGTTTTCCTAGACTTATCTTGTCCTCTCCCTATGTTCTTCTGGGAGAGTGAAGTGCTTTGCTAATCTGAGGACTCGTGTCTTCCTACCAGCCCAGTCTGGCCAAGTCTGGGCTGTGGGAGAGTGGGTTGTGTGGACCAGTGAGGGAAAAGGGCTTCCAAGAATGTGCTCTTTCCTCCTGGAACGGTAGATTGTGCCACGGAAGGCTCTGGGGATTGGACAAAGTGCTGATGAATTCTACTACTCAGGCCCTGTTGTGAGGACAGATTTTTGCTGGGTTCCCGAATAGACAATATTTCCAAGGAGCACATGACTGTGAAATTCATTGAGGCACCCCAAATGCTTTAATTAAAAGAACAGACTGATAATCAAACAGATCAGAGATCGTTGATAGTAAAAGTGTAAATGGGATCTAATTAATATATTTGTGATTTGGCCATTCTTTTGGGATGGAATTTGTCTTTTTCTCCTCAGACCCAGAGGACCCTCACTGACCCCTTAGACTCTGTGGACAGGACCTCAGTGCTGCCCAGCAGTTGGCTGAGCAGTCTGGGAGCCTGCGGGACTGGGGAGAGTCTGAGGAAACAGCCTCTGTGTTTTCTGTGTGGGAAGGTAGTCTAGAAACCAAACCCAGTGACCAAGTAGATTTGTGAAATGGGAGAGCTAAGATTTCAGAGCTTGGGAGGCCCTTGGAGATCATCTAGTGCTCACCCCACTCACGTGAAGAAACTTGTCTAAGTCAGCCCAGCTACTTAGTGGCAGAGTTAGGAACAAGGGTTGGACCTCTTGCTCCATCTTCAGGTTTTCCAGTGCTTTCCTATCAGTCTCCCTTGTTAACCTGACATTTCTCCACCCTCACTTGTCGGTTGCTGCTTCCTGGAGACGAATAAAATGGTTTGTCCAAATTGATGAAGGGAGTCTATGTTGCAAGGTCTATCCTGGCTTTGAATGTGGAGGGTGCCCAGATTCCCCCCCCCCCTCTAACTTTCTATTTTGAAAAATGTCGAACTTACAGGAAAATAGAAAGAATTGTATAATGAACACCCATATAGCCCTCATTTAGATTTGCCAGTTAACATTTGCCACATGTGCTTTCTTCTTCTATATATAAACTTGAACATGTACCTATTTTCTCTATTTTAATTCATAATTAGAAGTTACATATACCATGACTCTTGACCCAAATATCTCCTAAAAACAAGGCTATTCTATAAAACCACAGTATTTTTATCATCAAAGAAACTTAAACTGATACGATAACACTCTCTAATATGCAATTCATATTCAAGTCTCCCCAGTGGCTCCATCTTGTTCTTTTTAGCTTTAAAAAAAAGTGCTGAAGCTTTAATTCATTGAATTGTGCAGTGGTTTGTACAGAGCAGATGTTGCAGAAATGCTTGTATTTGGGGGCTCGATTGTGTTTAGTGTTTACAAAGCTTCGGGGTAGACGTGAGAAAGGCTGGAGTATCCCAGGCAGATAAGCTGGACCAGAAAGTCTGACCTCAGGTTTGGCTTCCCACCAGATCCAGACCAAGACTGTGGCCCAGTGTGTGGAGTTCTACTACACCTACAAGAAGCAGGTGAAAGTCGGCCGCAATGGGACACTCACCTTCGGGGACATGGATACAAATGATGATAAGTCAGCCCAGGAAGAGGTTGAAGTGGATATTAAGGTGAGTCCCTTCTCAGCCTCAGCTGCTGAGAACCTGGGCTGGGATTGGGTCCAGGGCTGAACTGAGAGCCTGAGGCCAAGACCTCCAGGAGTCCCTGGACAGCAGAGAGAGGAAGGTAGTGCTCCTGACAGCCCCAAGGAGCTGATGCCCTCGGCCCTGCTTGTGGACCTCTGGGTTCCCCTCTCTAGTGGCCAGTGTTATAGTAATAATATCTTGTGTTGCTGCAGAACTTGGGGGAAATTTCCCACAATATTTGCACCAACATCAATTTATTGTCTTCTCATAGAAGACTTCTAACACTGTTTCCCAAACTTGAGCCATTCTTGCATCCATTTTATGAGTTCTGCTATTTCTGCATCCTACCTTATGTCACCATTGCTATTTCTGTTATTTCCACATACCATTTGTGATACTACTTAATATTTTTAAAAATCAAGTCATTTTTCACCCTAAAGGGAAATTTTCTATCACAATCATAAATAGAGAAACAGTATTACTGGCCATAGAAGGTACTAGTGTATCAAAATCAAATAATGTTATTGAAATTCTTACTGGATACTATCTATTACCTGTGAAGGCTCTGAAAAGAGCCTGACCTCTCTTTAAGTCTAGAGAAAGCATAAAAGACTACTAACACCAACTCGAGACATAGTTAAGATGGTTGTGACACCCACCCTACCCCCACCCCACCCACATTCACAAGACCCTAAGACCCCCCCACCCCCACCTGTTGCTCTGGAACTCTTGCCAATAGGAAAGACAGTAGCCCTGAGAGATGGTGGAAGGTGTCACCAAAGCCACACACAGACTAGCAGGAGCAAGGGAGATCAAAGGCAATTCTTGTTGCTACCTCTTCTCTGGCTGTACCTTCAGATTGCCTGAGGGGATTGGCTGGAAGCCAGAATGCTGGTTTTGTTTCTGGCTTTGGAGAAGCCATATTTGGCATGGAGTCACTAGTGTAAGGGCTAGAAAGTTCTTGAGGCCCCCTTCACTCACCAGTCCCACAGAGCTGAGTTATTTCTCTGATCTTGTTCCTCAGCTTTAGTTGTATAAAAGAAGTTCTAAATGAATGCAAGTATACAACAGTGTTGTAATGTTAGGAGCCAAAAAGTATTCATTCTGCTACTACTTATGACATAGCCTAAAGGCATCCTGTTGGTAACTGAAAGTGGGGAGTTTTGTTTCTAAACTATGCACTATCAGGTATTTGTCAGCATTCATGTACATATTCATATGGTTCTATAGGACCCCAACTATGGGAGTAACAAAATTCTCCCCTAAACTCCTGGACAGCTACCTAGATTCCAATTTCCCAATTAATTTCCTTCACAAACTTCTACAAGCCCAGTATCCCAAGATTGCAAAAATCTGGAATACCCTTCAGAAACAGGAAGAAGCAAATTTATACTCTCTTCTAAATCACTTATGTAATATGAGTGCTTTCATCAAAGTGCTACTTATGTTTCCCAAGGTTATTTCTATTTAAATTGTATTTAGTTTCAGGCGCCTTAACGAATATGTTGTAATAGAAACCTCCTTTGTCTAGAGTGATTCTCCTTTTCTAAACTCATGGAGACCAGAGTAGGTGAATGTAGGTGGAGAAAAACAAGATGGTACCTCTCTGTATTAATCCCACCGATACTGCATTTAGAAGGGTTCATGCCCCAGGATATATTTGCATCTAGAATGCAGTGTGAAAGTTCAGTGATTAGAGGGCAGATGCAATTGTGGCACATGATCTGCCAATTAAGTAGGTGCAGGCATGAAAGCTGGCATAGGTATATCTTTTATGGTGCTTTCTCCCCGTGAACATATGAGGCTCGTCTTTTTCTTTTCCTGTTCAGAGCTCTTTGCTTTAAGAAGTTAAATGACAAGCACCTCCAGCTTTATAATGTCCTTCCCACACCATCTCACATAGCCCCATCTGGACTCAGCAAGAGCATGAAACTAATCTAGTGCCTGTATTCCAGACCATTTCTGAGGTCTCTTACCCACCCAAGGAGGCAGTGCTTCCCAACTGTCCTCCATGCCTTCGGCAGCTCCCCTCACAGCTCAGGTACACACCCATCCTCTTGCCACCCCACCTCTACCCCTGGCACAGAGGTCATGTGCTGCTTAAGTCTAGAGCGATCCCCTATATTGAACTTCCTCAGTGACCTAAATTCTTTCTTCTCATGTGCCAGAGGTTAAGATGAAGGAGGAATAGAACACATACTCAAGCTCCAGCTATTTAAATATGTCTTCACTGGGGCTCACTAACTTTGGATGGTATTTATTACCAGACTGGCAAGCCTAACTCCTTAGGTTTACAGGAAGTATGCATATTTTTATAAATTTTAAAAATGGTATGTCTTCCACACATTTTGCTGTGTTACTTACTATTTGCCTCTGATAATTTACAACTGTTTTACCCTTTCCTCGTTTGTCTCTCAGCTGACGGCCTTGTTGGAGGGAATAGAGCACGGGAACAACCTTGACAGTATGTAATTATTGTACCAGTATTTTAACAGCATAAAATAAGCATATTCCTTTTATTTTGAAAAAAGTTATGAGACACTGCCTTTTGTTTGCTGCCTGTGACACCCTTTTTTAAAAAAAGATTTACATATTAAAATAGTGTACAAATATATAAATATTACCTCTTGCTGGACAGCTGTGATAGACCAGACTGAAGATTTTATTTTTTGTGTGCTTTTTATAAAAATATAATAATACACTAAAGAGAATCTTGCTGATGTGATTGTCATGCACCTATGTGACTTATTTATATTTGAATGTTCTTCTGTATCTTTTAACTTTTTATTAAACAAGGTTTTAAAAATTCAGAGTTGAATGTTGTGTTTTGGGGGGGAGATTGTCATCATATGGAATTGACATAAGTAGCCCTTGTTTTGCTTGCAGGCGATTACTCAACATGAACTATAAGAATTCTGGTTTATTAGCCCATTGCCAATGATGCCAGGAGACGAAAAATTTACACACTAACGTTTGCCTGGCTATACCAATTACTGAATATATAGATAGTTTTACAAAATTTTAGAGAAGACTCAACTCACTGGCTCACACCAAAATAATATAGATTGATTCCAAACAAATGGGAAATTGTGGTCTGGAAAGCCAACTAGATTGGGAGCTCAACAGAAAGAGATTAGAGCTGAAAACCAAGAGAAACTTACCAACAGTCACCAGATGGAGCATGAAAGAAAACTCCAAAGGGTTTGCAGGCACCATGTTTTTCATTATACCCAAAGCCACCAGAAATCTCCTTTGGTTTCATTGTTGCCACAAAATCTGATAATAAATAAAAATTTAATTGAATAAATTTAAAAATCTAAGTGGTTTTATTCATCATTTCACAAATCAATTAGCCCCTTATCTAGTTAACAGAAATAATCTCTGAGAGTTGTGCAAAATGGAAGGCTTTTATAGACAGAAAGAAGGTGAGATAAGGAAATTAAAACGGGTAGATTATTTAGGCAAGGTAACCTTGCCTTAGAGGAATGCAATATGTTTATCAGATAGATTACCTCACTACTATTGACCAGGAAATTTCAGACGAATTGTTTTAAAATTTTAATCTTGGAAGAGGCTGAAACTGCAAATGTTTGGTCCAAAGTCTTGGTAGGGCTTACAAAAATGACTCCATTTTGAGCCTGTTTTATTTTTAAAAGCTTTTTCAGTTTGTTGAAAATTTGATTTTTATTACATGCTATAGTGTTTTAATTAATGCTTAATTAGTAAATATGGTACATCTTTACATATACTGCTCACAAAAATTAGGGGATATTTAAAAATGAATATGAAGCGATAAAAAAAAGCATTTGATTTTTTTTATTAAACAAGAACATCAAAAAAGCAAAAGACAAGTCAAACAAAGTTGTTTGGTGTTATGCAAATGAGATGTAAAAACCAACTTTTATTTCATTGGTGAAAATTTACTATACAAAAGGCTGAAAGTACTGGCGTGTCTGCATATTCCCTGATCTCCTAATTTTTGTGAGCAGTATATTTAACATTTCATAAATGCCTAAAAATGTATTCATGTCTCCAAACTAAAAGTTAGTTTGAATTTTCTTCATCTAGCTTTAAGATATTTCCTTTAAGATAATAAGGAATCATTATAAATTTTGCTTCTAATGATGTGATATTACACCCATTAATATTTCCGATGATAATTTCTGACCTATGGAGAAGCTAGTTATATTTTTATACATTTGTGGTGTGAGCATCCAAATTGTTAAGGTATTTAAATAATAAAATAAAATTTTAGATAGAATTTTTTTGTGTTTTGAGGTAAATAATTATAAATCCCTTATTTTTCAACTAATATGCTCTATTTCTATTGTCTGGATGCTTTTGTTATTATGAAGTTATATTGTGTGTGTTGGTAAAGAAAAAGTTATGACACATTAAAAAATGGTAAGGCAGCCTGACCAGGTGGTGGCGCAGTGGATAGAGCATCAAACTGGGACACAGAGGACCCAGGTTTGAAACCTCTGAAGTTGCCAGCTTGAGTGCGGGCTCACCAGCTTGAGTGTGGTGTCACTGGCTTGAGCATGAGATCATAGACATGACCCCATGGTCACTGGCTGGAGCCCAAACATCACAAGCTTGAGCAAGGGGTCACTCATCTTCTATAGCCCCCGAATCAAAGCACATATGAGAAAACAATCAATGAACAATTAAAGGAGCTACAATGAAGAATTGATGCTTCTCATCTGTCTCCCTTCCTGCCTGTCTGTCCCTATCTTTTCTTTTCTCTGACTCTTTCTCTGTCTCTGTCACACACACACACAAAAAAATGGTAAAGCAGACTTTATTCAAAAGGAGGGCTATTACAATAGGTATAGGGACAACTACAATGAAGTTTACAGTAGGAAAGAGAATTTAGATTCAACACTACACACACACACACACACACACACACACACAGTGGAAATTTATACCCAAAAAGCAGGGTAGGTGTCAGTAGAGAGAAGTTCCTAAGAAAAAAACATGGAAAGTAGCGGAGGATTCTGGCTGTCTTAACTAGATTGTTACTGAAGGCAGGGGAGGGTGATATCACCTGGTATATAATGGAGGATGAGATATCCAGGGTGACTAGACATTGAAGGTGGGGGATTCTGGCTACACTGACTTAGCAAGATTCTCACTAAAATTGAACAATGCAGAGATAAAGATAGAAATTCAAAAGTAAGGAGCTAGTTGAACTAAATTTTCAGAGGAACCTAAGATGAACACTTTACACTATTTGATGTGCTTTATAGAAGAAGAAGAATTAACAGAGAAATTATCTGATAAAATAAATGAAAAAGAGCACAATTTAGCCAAGTTTTTCTAAGATATACTAAGATAAATAGAACATTGTAAAGCCAGTAGCCACAGCCACCATCACAGCCGCCTGGCCCATGCAGATTTGCGTTAGATTCGTACAGATGGTAATGAAATAACAGAGCCAAAAACTGGTGGGCCACTAGCTTTAATCCTAGCTTGCACCTGGTGGGCAAGTAAAATCACACACTGGGCTCCAAAACCCACTCATTCAGTGCTCACAAAGCTACGGACTTATCCGAATTTCCTAGAATCAAAGGTTTCTAGCTCACTAGCCTTATTCACCTCTGTTACCCATCTCCTTCTTTCCACACAAAGAGTGCACTAACTGGCTTCTCCTTCAGCACTTCACCATCTTGGCTGCCTCTCCTCTCCTCCATGTGGCCTTTTTCTGCTCTCCTCTCTGTTCTCCTCCTAGAACATAATCACTCTTCTCTCTGGAACAACGTGGTGATCTCTCTTCCTTTTAAAACCTTTTGGCATGAAAGCCCTCCCCCAACACATATTAACATAATCACACCCATCCCAAGCAAGAAGGTCAACCAATACCATCATCTGGTCGAGGGGCTTCCACGTGGGTAGCACCATCTTTAACAAAGTGAGCATAATATATTTTATCTGCCCAACAAACATGTAGATGCATTTTCTAGGTATTCATAAATATATTTAAATATTAAATTATTAAAATAATCTGAACATTCTTTACAAATTTAAGTAGTTGTTTTGATATATATTTCTTATAGAAATCGGTCTTGAAGTAGGTTTTCAAAAAGATGTTTTTTTAGTTTTAAGTTATCACACATTAAATTTGACTTTTTATTGACAGAGTTCTATGAATTTCAACACATGCAAATTTGTCTGGCCATTATCAAAATCTGGATACAGACTAGTACCATCATGTCAAAAATTCCCTTGTGTTATCTCTAAAAAATTTTTGGAAATACACGATTTTATAACTTTTTTACCATAAACATGATACAAAGATTCAAGTGTATAAAATATAGACTATAAAACTGATCATAACCTGGCCCTGGCCAGTTGGCTCAGTGGCAGAGCGTTGGCCTGGCATGCAGGAGTCCAAGGTTTGATTCCTGTCCAGGGCACACAGGAGAAGCGCCCATCTGCTTCTCCACCCCTCCCCCTCTCCTTCCTCTCTGTCTGTCTCTTCCCCTCCTGCAGCCAAGGCTCCATTGGAGCAAAAAGTTGGCCCGGGTGCTGAGGATGGCTCCATGGCCTCTGCCTCAGGCGCTAGAATGGCTCTGGTTACAACAGAGCAACGCCCCAGATGGGCAGAGCATCGTCTCCTGGTGGGCATGTCAGGTGGATCCCAGTCGGGCGCATGCTGGAGTCTGTCTGATTGCCTCCCCATTTCCAACTTCAGAAAAAAAACAAACCAACAACAACAAAAAAAACTGATCATAAGCTATTAACAATTACTTTTACTTCTGTAATTTTAAAATACACAAATAGATTAAATGTTTTTCTACTAATGTAGAAAAGTGACTCTCTGATGGATTTATTTGGCTAATAATATAAGTCAAAGTTTCAAGTAACATACAAAGCCAAAATTATTAATATCAACTAAAAATAACATTAAAGACATGAAAAAAAAGATAATCAGAATGATTAATATTTATTTTAACATTTTTTTTATAGAAATCTTTCATGAAAGGTAAATTTCCTCTTCTTAATGCTACCAAACCCCAATATTTGGGTCCATTATGCCTGCATACACTGACCCAAATAAATGCATGACCAGGAGTTTACAGCAGAGGACTGTAATAATTTAGTATAGAATTAGCATCAATCTGGAGGTTGGGTAAACTATTCTGAAAGATCTGACTCCCCAATGGCATATAAATTACAGATTATAAAGAGCAAAATAACAAGACACTGTAGGTTAGGGATTTGGAGTCATGTAGGGAGCTGATTGGTTGAAGGTAAGGTAAGGATAATAAATCATTTCTTCAGGTCTTGAGAACATCTCTGCGGTCCGCCCCGGTGTCCCTTTGTCTGGTGTCATGGGAAAGCAGCCAGGCGGTCCTTCTATCTAAAGGCTCAGGGGCTGGGAAATAGTTGAAGATTTTATCATTAGCCTGCTAGAAGTACAGACCTGGTGGCCATTAGTCAGGTGCAGGTTCTTGTCTTCTGCTGCCTCAGGGTGTACTGACTGTTTAGCGAAAAGCCTAGGGCTATGAGGGGTGTATTGAAAATGGAGGAAATAGTTTTAAAAGCTATAGTCACAAATCAAATCCAAGTCATGAGGACCTTGGTTTCATTAAAAGATGTTTGTAAGGGAAGAAAATTTTTTTCCTCGCCTGTCTTAGGGCCCCTGGCTGAATGTGAAATTTCAACTAACAAAGACAGATTAACAAAACAAAAACTACAGAGTTTATTGAATTTTATATGTACATGGGATCCTTCACAAGAGAATGAAAACCTAAAGAAGTGAGCAGAGAGGAAGTTTTTATACCTTATCTCTATTCCTTGTTTTAGTACACTTACATTTTTGGTATCACTGGTGTTATTCAAAGCCTGCGAACCTGCCTTCTTTGAACTAAAAGAATAAACTGCACTAAATCTATACTCATTAAAAAGAAAAATACTACCCTGATATGTGCATTTTTTTATAATGTATTCACTTAAATTCAGATGACATAAACAATGCATATGAAAAACTTGATAGGGCTAAGGGTTTTGAACTAGGGGTCACAAATGATAAAAAAGTAATTAAAGAGAACGATTTAGTTTAACAAACTTTGTTTGTACAAATTTCTTGGTCTCAAATTCGCTATGTCTGGTTGTAAGAAAGCCTTCCTTCTGGTACAGGGAGGATATCTTTCATGGTAGTTTTATAACCTGTTTCATGACCTGCAGAACGACCTGCCTACATGTGCCATTTTATCAGACTCCTTCAGGTTAAGGTATCTAATATACCAAATGCCATATTTTGGGGTAGCATGTCCTAAACCCCATCACATAAATACATTATTATTTTTGAATAATGGAGACTTCAGCCAGAGCAGCTCTTTTTTGACATCATATTTCTAACTTAGGGAATAAAATAAAATATTGATTTATATGTCGTAACAATTTTCAGTTGATATAGATGAAAATATTCACTATTGAACAAGACCAGGTGTTGCTTTTAGAAAACTAATCTCCCAAGTTGTATAAATGAAGGAACCATAGATTTTCATTTACTTAAAAATTTTATGGCATTTTAAAAAGGAAGGATATCAGAATAGTGTGTGCTTTAGTCTCCAGACACAATTGCTGCTTTTTCAAAACTGCATTAAAGGCTAATCCTAATGAGTAGTCCTCATTATTCAAGGAGAGTTAGACATTGTACTGACCCTCACATTGTAATTTTATTAACTTGATATATTTAGGGGACAATATAGGGTTTATGATTCCATTTTTAATCAGTTGTTAAAGTTGTATCCATAACTACCAAACTAATATTCAGTTTGCTTTATTCTATTAAACTATGAGTCATATAAAATTTTTAGCAATAACTCATTTTAATGTAAATGAAGTACAAAAGACAAAGAGATTTTAAGCCAACATCTTGATTTTATGAGGCACCGATCAAAATGCCTTAATCATTCCATCATTATCATATACATGACCTATTTAAGTAAGGGAAGACTTTTTCTTTTTTTAATTGTCTGTGGTCATCTGAATTTAAATGGATACATTATTTTAAAAATATCATGAAATAAAATTTTTAAAAAAGAAAAAAATGCACTTAGCAGGATAGCATTTTTCCTTTTAGTGAGTATAGATTTAGTGCAGTTTATTCTTTTAGTTCAAAGAAGGCAGATTCACAGACTTTGAATAACACCAGCGATACCAAAAATGTAGGTGTACTAAAACAAGGGATTGTGATAAATACTGTTGGGTTTTTTTTAGTTTGCTTTAAGTAAATAAATTTGATGTAGGTTGCTACTGCACATATTTTTATTAATGAAAAAAAAGCTTTATTAATGAACAAAATATGTGAATACTGGGAATGAAGTTTGCATATGAAAACAAGATATCAACAAACAATTGAATTCTACAAATATTAATACTACAATGAATGTCAAACATTCACAGGCATGAGTCTGAAATGGCATTTGAGATGAAGACCTCATTTTATTTTGTTTCACGAATATTTTAAAAGAAAATATTAAAACCAAAGATAAACTTTTTATAATAAAATAATAAGTTGGCCTTGGCTGGTTGGCTCAGCAGTAGAGCATTAGCCCGGTGTGTGGAAGTTCCTGGTTCGATTCCTGGTCAGGGCACACAGGAGAAGTGACCATCTGCTTCTCCAGTGTACCCCACCCTCCTTTTCTCTCTTTCTTTCTCACTCTCTCTCTCTCTCTTCCGAACCTCCTGCAGCCATGGCTTGAATAAGCTAAGTTGGCCCCAGGTGCTGAAGATGGCTGCATAACTTCACCTCAGGCACTAAAATAACTCAGTTGCCAAGCAACAGAACTGCAGTCCCAGATGGGCAAAGCATAATCTTGTATGGAGCTTGCTAGGCGGATCCTAATTGAGGGAACATATGGGAGTCTTTCTCTGCCTCTCTGCCTTTCACTTAATAAAAAGAAAAAGAAAAAGAAGTCAATATATCTGAAATAAGGCTTTTGTGGTCATTTGATTCATGCAATATAATATTTATAAAATGGTGACTTTAATTGTGATTATGTTGTATTGTAATTTTTTTCCTTAACATCAATGTCCCCATACCCAAAGGTGTAAATAGATTTCACCAGCAGCTGTTCAAGAAAAAGACATATAATACTGGTTTTAAAAGTATGTATATGAGTATACATATATACCAATATCTGTATCTGTATTTATATCTATAACTATATATTTTTATCTATCTATATTTATTCATTTATCTATCTATTTATCTATCATCTATCATCTATCTATCTATCTATCTATCTATCTATCTATCTATCTATCTATCTATCTATCTATCCAGTAACTCAGATACAGCCCCCAAACCAAAGTAAATAATATGCTAGAAGATTTTATACTAGACATCTTTTTCTCATTAAAAAAAGAACATGAAATGGTCTAATAGTATTTCTACAACTACAAATCTTTAGATTGAAAGACAACTATGGTACCTAGGCAGCATTTGCCATATCTGCAAATTATCAAATAGTTTGACAATGGCTGAAAATTAAAAACAAAATTATTTAAAATAGAACTGCCTTTTGACCCAGCTATCCCACTTTTAAGAATATATCTTAAGTGTACTAAATCACTGATTCAAAGAAGATATGCACCCCCATGTTTATTGTAGCATTGTTTACAATAGCCAAGATCTGGAAACAACCCAAGTGTCCATCAGTGGATGAATGGATGAAAAAGCTGTGGTACATATACACAATGGAATACTATGTGGCTGTGAAAAAGAAGGAAATCTTACCTTTTGCAATGGCATGGATGGACCTGGAGATTATTATGTTAAGTGAAATAAGCCAGGCAGAGAAAGACAAATATCATATGATGTCACTTATATGTAGAATCTAATGAACAAAGTGAAATGAGGAATGGAATAGAGGCAGAGGCGGTGTCACAGGGACCAGAGGGGCAGCTGTCAGAAGGAAGAGGGATGAGGGGACAGGATCAGAGAAGGTGAAGAAATTACTGAAATTATACATACACAAAACAGATACAGATAACAGGACAGCAAATCCCAGAGGGAAGGGGGGAGGGAGTTGGGGGGGGCAAAGGGGCTGTAAATAGGGACATGGGGGTGGGGGGCAAGAGTGTAATATTCAGTGGGACACTTGAATCCATGTTAACACAGTAAATTAAAATTAATAAAAATTAAAATAAAGAAAGAATACCTCTTGTTTTCATAACATCCCCAATACATGTACAGCACAAAAGTGCACTGGTTAAAAAAAAAAAAAAAAAAGTGCACTAGTTGCCTGACCAGGCAGTGGTGCAGTGGATAGAGCATTGGACTGGGATGCAGAGGACCCAGGTTCGAAACCCCAAGGTCACTGGCTTGAGCGTGGGCTCATCCTGCTTGAGCACAGGCTCACCACAAGGTCGAGGGCTAGAGCAAGGGGTCACTCACTCTGCTGTAGCCCCTGGTCAAGGCACATATAGAAAAGGAATTACTGAGGAAGTAAGGAGCTGCAACAAAGAATTGGTGCTTCTCAACTCTCTCCCTTCATGTCTGTCTGTCCCTGTCTGTCCCTCTTTCTGACTCTCTCTCTGTCTCTGAAAAAAAAAGCACACTGTTTATAATTATTAACAGACTGCTCTTCTGATAACTGGCATTCTTGAGTAAAAGCTTGTTGGGCTGATTTAAGTTGTGAGAGATTTCCTCTTTTGAGTAGATCAAATTGTCTAGTAATAACATGATCAACTTGAAGATTCCCCTTTTCTATCTACAGAATGATGCATTAACATACAAAACCAGATCAGAATTAGTTAAAGTGTTGTTTTTTAAATCAAGACATGGTGTCACTGAATGGAACAGGATTACCTCAAAGTTATAGGACTTGCTTTCATCAGGTAGAGGTAGTAACATAATAAGATTAAGAATGTGGTAAAGATGTAGATTAGGTGGTAAAAACAAAAGACCTTATCATTTGTCTACTTGCAGAAAAATGTTGAGTCAATCTAGAGTTTAAATGACATTGGAGAACATGTGGAGTTTGCAGGTGAACACTATTTCCTAGGGTCAAATCTGCTAAGGCTTCCACTCATTTTGCAAACGCAGCTGTCTATAGCCTTAAGATATCTAGGATAAGCAGGAACAACTAAATTAAGTTGTATGCTAAAACTGGCAACAGGCCTTTGTTTGTTGCTATATTCTTGAATGAGAGCTTCATTATGTTTTTGATGCACAAATGAAGCAAATTTTTTTTAAATATGTAGTTTAGAAGCCTTAAGATAATGTGGTTTGGGTAGTGCCTGTTTGTGTTTCTCTTCCCAAGGAATGTGTTCAAGGACTGAACATTTAGTAAATTCCTAGAGTGTTGCAACTAATAGAGAAAAGTTAACAACCTAACCTTGCAATAATCCAGCAAGTCTAGAAATCTACAAAACTCACTTGGTTGTGAATTTAGGAAATTCCTGGATTAGTTTAAGTCCTTTTGGGGACAACTTAATTCCTTTATCACTTAGATAATAAAGGTTTGGTTATTTCTATCTGAATTTTTATAGGTTCCATACTTTTTAATTCTTCTTATGACAATACTAGAAGTAACCCATATATATATATATATATATATATATATATATATATATATATATATATATATATATATATATATATATATAATGGTCTTTTGTTAAAATTATTCTTCTTTTATGTCAAAGATGGGTTGTAAGGAACATAAAAGATCAGGTTCAGGTTTGTCAGGAAATCCTAAAGTGAGGTCTACACTGGCATCAAAATTTATTGACTTTTTAAACTCAGAATAGAGATCTTTACCTAAGAGATTATTACATAGCTGCCCCTTCCCCAAAGAATGTTTTTTAGTAAAAATAAAATTCCCAGAGTCATTTGTACTAGTTAAGATTTATCACTAAAATTTATTAACTATTTTACCTGTGGAAACCTCTCTTTTTACTCTGAAGGATTTGTTGTCCAATGAGGGTAAATTTTAAAGTAGAAAGTGCAGCTCTAGTATCAACTAGAATATATCAAAGTTTTTTATTAATTTCAATTTTAGCTTCTCCTTGACTATTGAAAGCAATTACTGGTAATAGTGTAACAAAGAATTCATCTGAGTCCCATCAGCTGTGAGAGAGGCCTGTATGGCCAGGGGCCACCATCATGGCCATTCACATGCAGGTTCTCATTGAATTCGGGCAGATGGTAAAGAAATGACAAAGTCGGAGGATGGTGGGCCATTCTGTTTATTGGTGTTTCACCAAGACAGGCAAGCCACAAGAAAAGCCGAGGGAAAAGCAGAAAACCTGCTTTTTTACATAGAGGGCCAGGGATCAGGGAGGGCTCTACAATGCCGATATCAGGAACCGAGAGAGAGCGAGAGCCTCTAGTCTGCTTCATTTTATAGTGTAGAAAATTAAAGCCTTTAAGCCCATATACAAATAAGAAAGTCTCTGATACAAAAGCACTTATTTGAGGCATAAGTAGGATTCCTTATAAGAGTGCACCACCCCCTATCATGCAACAGTCAAAGGTGTGGGGGAAAGCTTAGTTTTGAGAAGACCACAGTATTAGAAGGGAAGAAAAGGCTTAGTCTTAAAACTAAGCCTTAGGCTATAATGACTTTGCCAGCTTACAGCCTGTCTCCCACACCCAAAGCTAGCAAATATATACATCATATTTACAAACTTATTTGACCAACAGGGCTCATGTTGGGGAACTTCTTTGGAGGTAGAAAACAGGGCTTTTGAGAAAAAATTTAATAAGACTTTTGAAGGAAAAAAATCTATTTTTTAGTGTCCTAGTTGATTATACATGCAACATCTATGTTTGGACCAGTGTTTTAATGGTGTAACTTTAAGGGAGTGGAATGCAAATGTTATGTCCATCCAATTGTCTTTGTTTAAGGTACATTTTATGCCTTTATCTTTTCATTAGCCTTTGTAACAACTTTTCTAATGAAGCTATTTTGAAATCTTGAAGCCTTTTGGGAGTGTCTGTGTACCAATTAAAATAGGCATCCCATTCTGTTTGTTCATCATGGGGTCCCTTGCTCACAAGTGCTCTTCTTAAATGAACAATCTTATTTAATTGCAATGTTCTCTATTACATGGCCATTGTAATTCTGGATTGCGTTTAGTAAAGTTTTGTCATTTATTGTCTAGATTTCTGCAGTTATTTAACATAAAATAAGCAGGTGTGCTAGAAATGGTTGCACTTAACCCTGTGGATATAAATCATTTCTTAGCTAGGTGTTTGGGTTTCTTGGATCCAAACTAATACTTAAACTTTTTTGACTTCTAGGATTCCCATTTGCAACTAACTTTTATTTAAAACAGAAATTTATTTATCTGAGACCTCCCAGTAGACTAGACCCTTTCCAGTTCAAACCAGACCTCATCCAATCCCAGTCTCAGAGTGTTTTTTAAAACTCGAGATGATAACCACCAGTTCTTTCCTATATAAAATCTGAGGACTGGAAAAAAATGAAACAGCAGACCCCAAAGAATGGGGAAAGTGCATTGATTCTAAACAAATAAGGAACTACAGCTGCCACTAGCAGTTTCTTATTTTTAAAATTTATTTTATTTTATTTTTCTTATTGAAAGGAGGGGCGATAGACTCTCTCATGCACCCCGACTGGGATCCACCCAAAAACCCCCATCTAGGGCCTATGCTTGGACCAATCAATCCAAAAATTGGGAACTGCAGACTAAACTATCAGCAGTTTCCAACAAAATCTTGGGACAGAATCAAGGACTAGGGTTGCCAATTGTGGACAAAAAGCTGGGTTATATACGAAACCTGCCTGAAAAGCCTTACAAAATCAGAGACCTAAAGTAATCACATAGGATGGTCTGAAATTAAAACTTTCTACCTAAAAGTGAGTCATGGCAGGTAGCCATGTTCTAAGCCAGTGCCTCCCTTGACAAAGTTCAATCTTTACCTTGACTGAGCTTGTCTATTGCATTTTTGCATCTAATATAACACACCCTTGAAATGTCAAAGCAATTTCCTTTTCCCAGACCCCATGGGGCACAATCTTCCACTAGAAAATGAGACCACAGAACTTCTTATTGTCATCTTGTTCTCCAACATATCATCTCTATGTGCTGTAAATTTTCACTGTGAACTATCTTGGACCCACCAATGTAATAGAAGTGTTTGTGTATTTGTTTTACTTTTATTCAATCTCAGAGATTTCCCTGCTTTGTTTCCCTTTGCTTCACTAATCAATGAATTTCATGTAACTCCTTTATGTCTTTGATTCTGATGTACAAAATAAGTGGTAAAACATAATTTGAAGCATTTTCTTAATCTGTTGAGATTTTGTTTCCTGACAACTTTCATTAGTTTGGCTCAAATAAACTCTTAAAAGTCTTTTTTGTTTGTTTCTTTGTTTACAAGTTTGGACTTTTTTGTGACAGAGACAGTCAGGGAGAGGGACAGACAGACAGGAAGAGAGAGAGATGAGAAACATCAATTTTTTGTTGCGGTTATTTAGTTGTTTATTGATTGCTTTCTCATATGTGCCTTGACCAGGAGCTACAGCAGAGTGAGTGACCCTTTGCTCAAGCCAATGACCTTGGCCTCAAGCGGGTGAGACTTGCTCAAACCAGATGAGACTGTGCTCAAGTTGGAGACCTCGAGGTCTTGAACCTAGGTCCTCTGCATCCCAGTCCGACGCTCCATCCACTGCACCACTGCCCGGTCAGGTTGGACATTTTTTATATTGACACGATTAAATAAAAATGGTACAAAACCAATTAGATTGGGGGCTTGGTGTAGAGGGTGGAGTTTAGAACCAAAAGGAACTTACCAAAGGGCATTGGAAAGGTTGAGAAAAACAAAAGGAAAAATAACAGGGGGGGGGGGAACGAAGGACTCAAAGGGGTTGTGAGTACCATGCCTGTGTTTGCTCTTGTCCCTGAAGATGATGGAAGTCTCCTTTGATCCTACATCTGCCACCAAATCTGTTAATGGCCAAAAATTCAATCAAGTAAATTTAAACGTCTAATTGGTTTTAGTGAATGATGTATGAATCAGACATCATTTCATCTTCTATATAAAAAACTGCTACAAGAAATCATACAAAATAAAAGGTTATTATAGGCAGAAATAGGTTCAAAAAAGAAAGTTGTCAGCAAAAAAGAAGAAAAGATTGTTTCAGGAAATGGCACCGTTTGGGGGGAGAAGGGTGGCAGAGGTGTAATCAAGCAGATAACCTCAACACTGTTACTAAGGACTGATGAAATACACTCTTATTGGTTTAAGGGCACATTCCTGGGAAAGGCCGGAACTGTAATTAATACTTAGTTTGCAGAGTAGAAACAGAGTCATGGACACATGGAATAGATGGACAGCTGTCAGATGGGAGCGAGTTGAGGGGACTGGATGAAACAAGGTGAAGGAAGTAGCCAAAAACATATATACATTACACACAGACACAGATAACAGTGCCAATAACCAAAGGGAAAGGGGGGTGAGGTAAGGTGAATGTGGGCCGGGGCTGGATGGGGACAGAAAGAAACTTTGCTTGGGGTAGAGGGTATACGATGCAGTGTGCAGATGGTGTGTGATATTGAGTTGTACACTTGAAACCTGTATGCTTTTGTGAACCAATATCATCCCAATAAATTAAAATAAAAATTAAGAATTGGTTTGCTTTTTTGAAAACAAGGAACTCCACCATGGGCCTACTATTTCTTTTGTTAACAGAGGTTGAGATTATTTTAGTGGCTGGAATATAAAGTACAGAAAAAATAAATAGAAATGGCTAAAGGTAAACTGAAGGATACATGACCATTAATTGCTTTGAATAAGTTTGGAATTTATTTTCCAAGTGATAGGGAACCACTGGAGAATTTTGTGATCTGTTCCAATATGTGTTTTGTTTATTCCATGACTAATTTATACATACACATGTGTAAAAAAACTCATTTAGTTCTTTCTATTCCATGTGATATTTTCTGCTAAATTTCCTAACAGAATGCTTATACTGCAATTCCTTGATTTCTCAGTGCTGCGTATGATATATCTACTACTTACTGTCAAAGATGAAGTTACTGCTCACTTACCACCACCACCATCACCACTGCCCTACAGTCATCGCACCGTTCTCCAGCATACAATCACTCCCCCTCCCCTTTTTGAGTGCCCATGAAAATCTATTGTTCACATGACCAGTTCTAGGGAGCATAGCTAACCAACATGCCCTGCTGCTGTCCCTCTGGATTCAGTACCTACATGATGCTAAGGCAGTGCATAGCTGAGCTGCTCTTAGCCAGTGAGTGTGGCCATGCTGCTGAAAAAGAGGTCTCACTTCACAGACTTCCTAGCATTCCCAGACCACACTTTGAGAATAGCTGACCTATACTCGGTGTTTTATTGTCCATACTTAGCGAAATGCTGATATTTGTTTTAGAACAATCACTGACAGGAATAGGACAATAAATTGGAGACAGAGAAACTGATGACAAGAAGATCAGTTAGAATGTAAAAAAAACCCCACCAAAAAACAAAAACTCACAGCAGGTATAAGAAGAACCAGAACGATGACAGTGACAGTAAAGGTAGGACAGAAAACTGAATAATGGATATTTGGAAGCTGTCACTGATGAGATCTGAGAGTTTACTAAATAGAAAGAGATGCAAGAGTCAAAGATTACTTGGAGAATTTTTCCTGGAATAAAGATACACTGAATTGTGATGATTTGTGAAAGGTTGTTTTTCTCCTACTGAATGTGAACAACCTGTCAACAGGTATGTCAGAAACTTGTATGTCTTTCTTTCCTTATTTTGGAACTGAGAAAATATCTACCCTATAAGATAGCGGTGAAGAATTTTTTTTTTAAGTGTCAAAGCAAAACACTTAAGTTTTAGCACTTTGAAAAAGAGTAATAAAACTTATAATTTCTGTTATTATTATTTTTTCTCTATTTTTAAAAACTTTTAGGCCTTAGGAATACCAGTTACATTATGGGGTGAGGGCCAGAATCTTGGAAAACTACGAAGTCATCAATTATATCAGTCTATAGGAACGCCACCTATGGAGTTGTTCAAAGCCTATCTGTGAAGTCATACATAGTGACCCTGTATTGGCCATTGTTTAGCTTTTATTATTTTGGCTTCAGGGGAGCTGCGGTTGCTGAGCCATGCTCTAAAAGCTATGCCTGTAGCAATAATTTTTATTATATGACACTTATTCTTTCTTCAACCCAAGCAACTGGGAAGAAAATTCCCTAGATATTGTTACCACAGTCAAATTCTTTTGATACTAAAATGCAATTATATAATAAAATGAACATTCTTATAATAATTCATTATAAGGCATAGCTCAAAAATATACTGGAATAATAAAAGAATAGTTTTATGGGATACATTTTTTTAGAGAAGGACAGGAAGGAGGTAGGGGGAGACAGATGAGAAGCATCAACTTATAGTTGCTTTTTATTTTAGTTGTTCATTGGTTGCTTCTCATACGTGCCTTGATGAGGTGAAGGGAGGCTCAAGTCAAACTAGTGTCCCCTTGTTCAAGCCAGAAAACTTTAGGCTCAAGCCAGCAATCCAATATTCAAGCTGGCAAACCAGCACTCAAGCCAACGAGCTTGTGCTCAAGCTAGTGACCTTGGGGTTTCAAACTAGGGACCTCAGCATTCAGGATTCAGGACTGATGCTCTATCCACCGCTCCACCACTGGTCAGGCTAAGTCTTAATTCGAAAAAAAAATTATTATGTACATTTAGAATTTGATAAGAAAGTATAATGAGCCAGTGTCTTTACAAAGCCTAAATTATTTGCTGATAATAAGTTTATGATGACATTAATTTAAGCAGCTGGGTCAGAGATTGGGGACTTCAATTTCAGGAACCTGATCAAAAGTCTCTGCTTGGTTTCACCCAGCATTCCAGGCAGTATTTGTGGCTGCACATGCATAACCTGTGAGTAAAGATTACTTAAAAAAATAAAAATTCAGTAGTTCAATAATGGAATAAGCCACCATGCACAGTTGCATGCTATTTCATATGCAAAGGTAATATGATTACATTTCAAGAATACTGCAAATAAGTCATGTTTATATGAGAATTCACAGAAAAAAATGTGACTGAAGGAAGCATTTAGAACTTGGGGCTTACATACAATCTTACTAAAGAAAGCGGAGGAAGAGAAGAAAATTTGGATAAAATAAATGACTTTGTAACAGAGGTAAAGAGGGAGAGAAAGGTCACCTATGGGAAAACAAGTAACATTTAGGAATGATAGATGCGCATTTAGGAGAAATGATGGGAGATATGATAGTTTTGTGACAATATAGTCGTCCCTTTCCATATCAGAGTTCACTTTTTGCCATCTCACTGTATCACAGATTTGTAAATTGTATATATCTAATTTTGTATCACAAATTTTTCGCTATATCGTGGGATTTTGCAGTATATAGGTACTTTCTTATATTTATTATTTTAATTATTTTTGCAGTAAAATAAGCATTTTCTAGCCTAAAAATTGAAAACAATATAAAATATTAAATAAACATTAAAATAATATTAAATCAAAATAAAATAAGTAGCGTACAGCAGATGAGTAGACAACGACTCACACATATGGAAAACATAGCTATGGTTGCTTCCGCTTGAGCTAGTTTGCTCACCTGAGATTGTACTCTGCACATTATTGGCTGATGAATGAGAGATGACCAATTAGAGTACTGTATTTACTTAGGTTTAAGAGTGTAGAAAGTGTTTAAGAGCACAGGAAGTTTTTATAAGAGTGTGGGAAAAGTTAATATCAGTGTTGGAGAGGTTTATAAGAGAGTGAGGAAGGTTTATAAAGCCTTAAAATATATATAAATAATAAAATAAATATAAGATCGCTACTTTCCGGATTTTCGCTTATGGTGGGGGGTTCTGTAACCTAACCCCTACCATAGAGGAGGTACCATTGTATATTTTTAGGTGTGGTGTGGAGACTTCTTATCTCCTGTGATCTATGGCCAGTTTTTCTTGGTGTCTCTGAGGAAGGAGATTTATGAAAATTCAGTTCTTTTGAGGTACTTTTAGGCAGAAAAGAGATTTCAGCATCTCAAATGCCTTCTGTTCAAGATAATCTTTGTCACAATAACAAATTTTCGGTTCCTTCAGCTGCCACTTTGTAAACTCCCAGGGGAAGCACTTTGAATGAAAAAGAGGTGCTGTAATAAATTATAAATTTTTAATTTGGCACGTCATGAAGGACAGTCATGGTCCAGTCCTATAACTTCTTCAGTGCAAGGTTTTTAACCCCGCCCTGTCCACTGTTCTTCACCATTTAGGTTATTACACCTTTGAAATGCTAACAGTAGCAGCACCCTTGAAAGTGTAGCTGTCCTCAAGAGAATATAGAATGTTGTTAACTGTTCTGTAATCCCATTCTCACTTTGCTCTCTCCCCCCTCCATGCAATCTTCCTTCAATTTCCTCCTTAATTTCAAATGCATAAAAGCAACTGCAATGTGTCATTCTCTGAAGCATTAAAACATACTTCTTGGCAGTTGTCAACAGTTTTGGCTCAAATAAACTATTAAAATTTTCTATAGGTTTGGATATATCTCATATCAACATTTACTTGGTGCAGTTAGCAAAATCCCAAAGTGATGGACCCAGGACCACCCTGTGCTCCCAACCCCAGCACTAGGTACAAGCAAGAGCCCATTTTTCCCAACCAGATTCTTGCTCTACATCAGCTAAACTTCAGTAAGTTTTCTCCCAAATCCTGAGCCTCTTTGTGTTAAGTAGCAGGTCCGTGACTTTATTTAAGCTATTCTTAGAAAATCTTTGAGGTGGATAAGGATTGAGACAACCCAGAGAATGCAAAAAAATAAAATAGGTTGCTGCTTTTAATTTTGTCTTTTTAATTGGAGTACTTATGCTAGTTAAATGAGAAATTGAACTCTCTTTAGCTCTAAAAATAGAAAGGTCACTTGGCTTCCCTAACCTGGATAGCCATTGGGGCAACAATAGTTGTTGCAGATTCCTGAATCGGGACTGGCAGTGTTTGGTCTCACAAGGCACCCCATGGTACTGTAGCTAACTCTGGAGAAGCCACACGAGCCCCAGGGAGAAGAGCAAGGTGCCTTAGAATGGGCTCACCCCAAAATAAAGAGTCCCCTCCCATAGAAAAAATGTGATTCTAGCGGTATCTGGTAAGCTCTCACTGATGCTTGCTTGGGTATTCTTAGGTGACTAAAAATCTTGGTGGAGTTGATAACTTTTTTTGTCTCTAGGACATAAAGCCATCCTATAAGGATATTCACAACATTCAGCTCATCTGGAGACATGCACGTAAAGGCTGGTTTTCAGATTCTATAAATCTCAAAGGAGAAACGAAAATCAACATGGGAAATCATGCCTCCAAGGCCAACAAGCCCCAGGATAGTCAGCCTCCCATTAATATTAAATTGGCTGAGATGAGGTTCCTTTGATATTTCTAAATTAACCTTACATGTGCACAATTAGGAAAAGCTGGCTATATTTTAATTGATTTCTTGAAGAATCAAAAAGAGGATTTAGATAACTAGATCAACTTATATGACACCATAGAGGCTTCAATTCAATTCTTTGAGATATGAAAATGGCTGTCCTGATTTTAAAATGGGGAAGGTCATTTGGAACTTGATTTGTCAAGGAAAGATATAAATTATAAATACCTCGAAAACAAAATTTGGATCCAACAGTTCTTTAGGTTTCTCTATATTTGTGTGTGCATGTGTATAGATACACAAATAATGTGTAAATGTGGCATAATTTTCTATCATTGGATGATAACTTTAAAATTAATTTAAAGGCAAGGACTTGTAAGAACTGGGTATTCCAAAGTTCTCAGAAATACAAAAACTAACTCAAATGCTTTTAAAATTAATGTTTAGTAAATAACAGTGTAAGTTTGTTGGTTTAAGTAGAACAGATGTGTCTTTCAAGTTATTGGCATTAAATATATATTTATATTTTACCTGTGTTTAAAAAAAATGTCCATGTTACCTTCTAACTGGTTTTCTTTGTGCCCAGTTAGAAGGTGATGAAAGACAATTGGTCTTTGGGTGATGGGAATGCAGCATAAGCAAATGTCAAAATAACCTAGAGCTGTTTTCTCTGAACATATGTACCCTGATTTATCAATGTCACCCCATTAAAATTAATCAAAAAAATATTAGCAAGCTGGATACAGCAATACATTAACCCTTTGAGTAGTGGGTTATTTTTTCATGCTTGCTGACCCCCGGGAGTAAGTTTTTTCTCAAAAAATGAAATTAGTTCCTGTTACAGTTTTATTAACTTAAAATTATGTTTGTTTGATAACCAATTTATGAAAACAAAAAGAACATACAGCCCTGGCCGGATGGGTCAGTGGTAGAGCGTCGGCCTGGTGTGCGGGGGACCCTGGTTTGATTCCCGGCCAGGGCACATAGGAGAAGTGCCCATTTGCTTCTCCACCCCCTCCCCTCCTTCCTCTCTGTCTCTCTCTTCCCCTCCCGCAGCCAAGGCTCCATTGGAGCAAAGATGGCCCAGGCGCTGGGGATGGCTCCTTGGCCTCTGCCCCAGGCGCTAGAGTGGCTCTGGTCTCGGCAGAGTGACACCCCGGAGGGGCAGAGCATCGCCCCCTGGTGGGCAGAGCGTCGCCCCTGGTGGGCGTGCCGGGTGGATCCCGGTCGGGCGCATGCGGGAGTCTGTCTGACTGTCTCTCCCCGTTTCCAGCTTCAGAAAAATACAAAAAAAAAAAAAAAAAAAAAGAACATACATATGTCTCTTTTTAATGTTGCCTTACACATTTTTAAAATAAAAATTTTTGTACCATCGCAAAAAAAACAACAAAAAATGTCCATGTTAACAATTGACTTTGATTTGTATGAAATGTTTCTAAATGTTATAAAATGTTTCTATAAGTTCACTGGGCTAAAGAATGCTAATTGTTTACATTAGAATTTGAGGTTTTATCTGACCAGGTGGTGGCGCAGTGTATAGAGCATCAGACTAGGATGCAGAGGACCCAGGTTCAAAACCCCAACGTCACTGGATTGAGCACTGGTTCATCCAGTTTGAGCATAGCTCACCAGCTTGAACCTAAGGTCGCTAGTTTAAACAAAGGGTCACTCGGTCTGCTGTAGCTGCCTCCCTCCTGGTCAAGGCACATATGAGAAAGCAATCAATGAACAACTAAGGTGCCGCAATGAAGAATTGATGCTTCTCATTTCTCTCCCTTCCTGTCTGTCTGTCCCTATCTGTCCCTTTCTCTATCTCTCTCTTTCTGTGTCTGTCACAAAAAAAATGAGGTTTTTTCAACCAAAAAGCCCGTCAATAGATGACTGGATAAAGAAGATGTGGCACATATACACTATGGAATACTACTCAGCCATAAGAAATGATGACATCGGAACATTTACAGCAAAATGGTGGGATCTTGATAACATGATACGAAGCGAAATAAGTAAATCAGAAAAAAACAGGAACTGTATTATTCCATACGTAGGTGGGACATAATAGTGAAACTAAGAGACATTTATAAGAGTGTGGTGGTTACGGGGGGGGGGGGAGGGGGGAATGGGAGAGGGATAGGGGGTGGGGAGGGGCACAAAGAAAACAAGATAGAAGGTGACAGAGGACAATCTGACTTTGGGTGGTGGGTATGCAACATAATTGAACGACAAGATAACCTGGACTTGTTATCTTTGAATATATGTATCCTGATTTATTGATGTCACCCCATTAAAAAAAAATAAAATTATATATTTTTAAAAATCTTAAAAAAAAAAAAAAAAAAAAAAAATGAGGTTTTAAGGGAATATATACAAATTTTCTGTCTTCTAGAAAGGTCCCTCAAACACATCAAAGATTTTTTTAGTTAAATTCAAAAGAAAATATTGTAAAATAAGTAATAAAAATTATATTGTATATAGTATGGGTAAACAATGGGTGTAAATTTAACAATTAATGAGTATATGGGAAGCTCAAGATGGCCACTTAGTTCTTCTCAGCTTCCTGGCAATACCATTTTTTAAAAATTTGCATTCATTTACAGAGGACCCTCTTGTTATGACAGTCTTGACACACGTCCTTTCAAGTTTATTACACTCACTCCTATAAAAAACTTTAAAAAATTGAGATGTAAGTGTTTCAGCTTACACCATTAGCATAGTACTTACAGAATACATGGGTGAACTAGTTTGGTTATACACTGTGGAAAAGTGCACAGCGCAGTGTATGAGTGAAGGAGTTGGTGTCTACCAGTCCACTTACCTATGCCATTTTAGACTGTTAAAAGCACAGTGTTCCAGGCTCTGGCTGGTTAGCTCAGTGTAGAGCATCAGCCTGGCATGTGAAAGTCCCGGGTTCAATTCCTGACTAAAGAGCACAGGAGAAGGGCCCATATGCTTCTCCATCCTTCCCCTTCTCCTTTCTCTCTATGTCTCTCTTCCCTTTCCACTATCAAGGCTCCATTGAAGCAAAGTTGGCTAGGGCACTGAGGACAGCTCCATGGCCTCTGCCTTAGGCATTAGAATGGCTCTGGCCGCAATGGAGCAACGCCCCAGATGGGCAGAGCATTGCCCCCTGGTGGGCATGCAGAGTAGTTCCCAGCAGGAGCATGCAGGAGTCTGTCTGACTGCCTCCCCGCTTCTCATTTCAGGAAAATACAAAAAACAAAATAAAACAAACAAACAAAAAAAAAACACAGTGTTCCATTTGTGTTAGGGTAGGGTATGTTTCAACTTACACCAAAATTTGGGTTACGTCACTGTCATAGAAACGGAACTGTGTTGATATCCATGGACCCCCTGAATGTATTATAGTACTTTGAAAGGCAACCTTAAATTAGGTGGAAAATTCTTACAAGCTGTCATTATCAAAAGGAGACATCTTATACTATTGCCAAGTTTTTATAAAGTTCCTTCAAGATGTCGTATAGGTAACCATTTTCTTTTTACACAATGTTCCCAGGAGAACAAAAAACTTTAGATTTTGTTTATTGAAAAGAACGTCAAATAAAAGGTACTCTTTGACCTTGTTGGAAGGGATCTTATCAGGCACCTAATAATAAGTGAATATCTCCTCTTGTCTCTGACAGTTGTTTCTGAGTGGTTATCAAAGACTTATCTAGGAGGAGAAGCTACTGACATCAGAGGTAGAAAGATATTCCAAGACATGAACAAGGCCTGTATACCTACAAATTGATGTTTAACTCAGAAACCAATTGTTTGATTGTTTTTACCTATCTAATGATAATATTTATCATAATACTTATACTGATTCTTTGGGTTTTTCTCAGAGTCCAACTGTTTATGACTATAATTATTTATAAGAGAACTGTTAATTCTCTTTTTATACCTTATGTAAAGGTAATAACACATATAGAAAAAAAATGAGACTGATGGCTAAACTCAGATTATAATAGCTCACAGGATAGAAATAATCCAGTCTCTTTTTTGCTAAAGACCATACTACCTGATTGCTTTCCATTTATCCCCCCTTCCCTTTTTTTTGGAAAAATTCAGCCTCAGTTCACATCCCATGGCTATGGTATTGCTCCATCCCTAATGGTTCAGACTTTCAACAAGTCAATATGAATACTGAGACTTTCTAGAGCATGAGACCACATTATCCAACCAAAACGTTGGTCATCAATGCCATCTTTGAATTGATTTGTAACCCAAAGGGGAAATTGTGGACAAAAAGTGGTGCTGTAATAAATAATTCATTTTTAACTGGGAAGGTCATTGTGGGAAGTCATGTCCCAGATCTATAACTTCTTTTTTTAATTTTTTTTATTTATTCATTTTAGAGAGGAGAGGGAGAGACAGAGGGAGAGAGAGAGGAGAGACAGAGAGAGAGAAGGGGGGAGGAGCTGGAAGCATCAACTCCCATATGTGCCTTGACCAGGCAAGCCCAGGGTTTCGAACCGGCGACCTCAGCATTTCCAGGTCGATGCTTTATCCACTGCGCTACCACAGGTCAGGCTCAGATCTATAACTTCTTTAGTGAAGCGTTTTCAAGCCAGCCCTGTCCATTGTCCTTGTGCATCTAGGTTAACACATCACTGAAATTCCAGAAAAAAATGCTCCTTAAAGGTGTATCTACCTTCAAGAGAGAAAATAATATTGCTATCCTATATAGATATAACTAGCCAATCTCTGCTTTGCTTTCTCTCACTTTCATGTAAACTTCCTTAAGTTTCCTCCTTATTTCCAAATGCAAAAAAGAAACTTCAAACTGCCATTCTCTAAAGCATTTGAAAGCTTCCTTTCTGACAACTGTTATGAGTTTTGGTACAAATAAACTAAAAAAATTCACTATAGTTTTGGACATTTTTATATCTACAGCATTCACAGAGAATATTATGTCAATTGTGTCCAGAAAATTGTGTAACACAGTAGCCATGTAAGCCCTTTGTATTCTCCCATTTATTGTGAAAAATAAGCCAAACTATGTATCCTAGCCCCATGATCTGGTGTCTTCAGCTTCACCTTGAACCATGTTTTCCCTCGCATGTTTTGTTCCAGCAATTCTGACCTCTCTGTGTACCTTGAATATACTAAGGTTATTTGTCACTTCATCTTTCTTGCACTAGCTATTCCTTCTGTCAGAAATGCTATTCTCTCTGCTCATCACATTGTTGGATCCTTTTGTCATTCTGACTTCAGATAAACGTTACCTCTTCAGGTGGTCCTTCCCAACCCTTATTATTGTAGTCATTCTTTATTATTTTACTTATTATTTTTACTTTGCACATTGCTATCTGATCTATTTGCTTGTTTATATTTTTCCATTTCTTCTCCCACACACAATGTTGCTACTGAAGGCTGATTACAAGCACTCATCAGCATTAATCATAATGACTGGCATATCGCAGACACACAATATATATATTTATTTATTCAATAAAGTTCCTTTGCCAGGTAGAATATGACTTTTGATTATTAAGTTTTAAATTTTTTATTAAATTTTCATTATTTTCTCTGTAAACATAATCCTTTAATAGCATCTTTTTCATGTTTTGTTTGCGTTTCCTCTCCTTTTGTGTTTTTACTTCAACTTTGTGTTTCTATATCTTGTTGTCTCTTTCATTTATCTGTGTAAGCCTGTCTTTACTCTTGCTCTTCACCTTTGAATGGAAATAATATATGGCTTTTGATATTTTAAATATTTGTTCTTTAAAACAATATTTAGTATAACTTTTTAAGTAGACCAGAAGGGAATTGAGATAGAGAAGTTTATTATTTATAGGTCTTTGGGGAAGTATATATCATTGCTTCAAGAAGCCACATGGGGAGATCAGGTAACAGTGCAGGCAGAGAGAATGACAACACCTGGAGCACATGTCTTTATTAGGGTCTGTAGGTGGAGTGTTTTAAGGTTCCTGTATAAGGAGAAATTAATCAACTCAAACCAAAAATAATGAAGTCTTTATAAGCACCATGGGGTCTTATCTAAGGGGCACAAATTGAGAAGGTTCTGAGAGGTGGGAGAGATTATTGCTCACAAGGGCGACTAGAAAAGTCATATCAAGAACTTATAGCCTGACTAAGCACTGGCACAGTGGATAGAGCATTGTCCTGGGACGCTGACGACCGAAGTTTGAAACCCCAAGGTCGCCAGCTTGAACGTGGGCTCATCTATCTTCAAGGCAGGTTCACTGGTTTGAGTGTGGGATCATAGTTATGACCCCATTGTCTCTGGCTCAAGCCCAAAGGTCACTGGCTTGAAGCCCAAGGTCGCTGACTTGAGCCCAAGGTCATTGTCTTGATCAAGGTGTCAATGACTCTTGGCTGGAGCCCCTTGGTCAAGCATATATGAGAAAGCAATCAATGAACAACAACAGTGCCACAACTATGAGTTGATGAATCTCATCTGTCTCTCTTCCTCTTTGTTCCTGTCTTTCTCTCTTGCTTGAAAGAAAAAAATAACTTACATTTACCTGGGACTCTGAGGGCTATTATTTAGGGCACATGTTTGCAGGCAGGACTATTGTCAGTTCAAGGTCCTGCAGGCCAACTGGCCAAACAAAATGAGTACTAAGACAGCATAATTGAGGGACAGAATAGCTAAACTCTTGCTGGGAAGTCTCTCATGCCCAGAGTACTGCTCTACAAATTGTGGGACATATATTGATGAACAAAGCACAAGTCATATCCTGAAGAGTTTACAACTGAGTAAAGAGGCAAACCATAACTATAAAGTAAGATTTAAAGAGTAAAATAGTGAAAAATCTGCTGAATATAAGCTGAATATGAAGCTAATTTATGGAACAGAAAACATTGTTATTAAAAAATCTTTTTAAAATATATTGCATTAATGGTTTGTTTGATCTTCGAGGATGAGAAAGCAAGTTGAATAAAAGTAGAATTTTTAAATACCTTATTTGATTTTTAATTTTGAAAACATAGAATATTTTGTATATAGTAGGGCATTTTATGTGGCCTTATACTAAATTTCAGCTTCAATATAAGGAAGATAAAAAAAGAAAAAACAGGAGAAAAGAAGGAAATTTTTATTTTTTATCCTTGAGCTGATATACTAGTTAATGCTATAAAACTTAAGAGCTCTGTGGTATTTTCTGCATTTGCCTACCTTCTTTACTACCCAGAAATGATGCCATCTACATATAAATCCTCACAGTCAAGTCATGCTACACTGAGAAGTGTCACTTTCCACTTCAGAAAGCTCATTAATTTAGTATTCATGAGTAGCAGATGGTAAAGTGAGTTAGTTTATTAATAACAGAATTCAGGTCTGTAACCAAACCTGCAAGAAATTCACCTGCATTGCTGCTTCCCTCCCCCTTCCCCTCCACACCATCCGTGATTCTCCACATAATACAGTGTGTCCGTAAAGTCATGGTGCACTTTTTACCGGTCACAGGTAAGCAACAAAAAGATGATAGAAATGTGAAATCTGCACCAAATTAAAGGAAAACTCTCCCAGTTTCATACCTCTTCAGTGCAGTTTGATGTGGGCTCACACACAGATTTTTTAGTGCTCCTTAGGTAGCTATCCCGTATAGCCTCTACAGTCTCGTCAGTGACTGATGGCCTACCAGAACGGGGTTTCTCCACCAAACTGCCGGTTGACTTCAACTGCTTTGTAATGTTATTCCTATGTGGTGGTGCTTCGTTATAAATGCACCGATATTCACGTTGCACTTTGGTAACAGATTAAAATTTAGCGAGCCACAGAACACACTGAACTTTCCTCTGTACAGTCCACATCTCGACTGGCATGGCTGTGGGCTGCTCCGCTGTATAGATGGTCTTACGTCATCATCTGCGCATGCGCACATGCTGCCATATCATCCTACAGAAACTGGGAGGGTTTTCCTTTCATTTGGTGCAGACTTCACATTTCTATCATCTTTTGTTGCTTTCCTGTGACCAGTCAAAAGTGCACCATGACTTTATGGACACACTGTATATTATCATTTGGCTTGAATACATTATATATTTTAAGATCTAAGGACAAAAAAATGGCAACTTACCAGTAAAAACAATCTTATCCTGGGATTGTGTGTCATAGGTATAGTTGGTTGTACTACCTGGGTAATCAATGCATTCATTACATTAGCGCTTTTTCCATTTTATCACCTTACAACCCCAGATTTTGAGAGAAAGAAAGAAAAGTGATTATTTGAAGTTATTTTTTCTGGGTGGCTTTATTACATAGGTTGACATAGAATAATTAAGTAAATAATGATGTTTCTTAAATAAAAGATTTTTCATTAATTCTATAATTACTAGAGATGGTATTTCTTTGAAGATACTTACCTACAAATAACACATTAGCGCCTGACCAGGTGGTGGCACAGTGGATAGAGCATCGGAGTGGGATGCAGAGGACCGAAGTTCGAGACTCCAAGGTCACCAGCTTGAACATGGGCTCATCTGGTTTGAGCAAGGCTCACCAGTTTGAGCCCAAGGTCACTGGCTTGAGCAAGCGGTCAATGCTTCAGCTGGAGCCTCCCAGTCAAGGCACATATAAGAAAGCAATCAATGAACAACTAAGGTGCCACAACAAAGAATTGATGTTTCTCATCTCTTTCCCTTCTTGTCTGTCTGTCCCTATTTATTCCTCTCTCTGACTCTCTCTGCCTCTGTCACAAACAAACAAACAAAACACACATTAGCTTTTTTAGTAGCTTATTCATTATTTACCTTTGGGGTTTTGGATTTTCCTTTTTACTCATCACAGAGCACAGCTGTGGCATGTAGCTGATTTTTCTTGGAACAAAGGGACTTTGTCTCGACTCAATAGGTGTTTGATGTTAGATAAAATTTTCTCAATATATAATCTAAACTAGTTTTACAGATTTAGCTTGCTCAAGAAAAGCCGATATGAAAGTCTTGTGAGTTTAGCCTTGCTCTTGAAAATAAAATGTAATCTGTTTCATTCAGTGTTTGGAGTTGCCCCTACTATATTTATACAACCAGAGGATACAAAGATGGCCAAAGGTTCTTTTGGCAGTGACAATAGTAGCAGGTGTTAGACACACAGATGGAATCAGACCAGACCCTGGTTTAGCAACCTTGGTACTTGAATTCTGGCTAAGAAGGAATTCAGAGTCAAGACTCCATAAAAGAAAGTTTACTTGAAAAGTCACACAGGTAGAAGTAGTGAGCTGTAGAAGAAATGGGCTCAAGAAACAAGTACAGAGGCAAAAGAAGGGGCCCACAGAACTTAGGGGAGAGAAAGGTAAAGGTAATACACCTGGGAAAAGAAGTAAGGAAGAAGGAAGGTGCAGGCATGCTCCCACAAGGGAGACCACACTGGGTCCTCTGTCCTAAAAGCTTTGAAAGGTGAAGACTTTAGGGTGGATGCCAAGGGAAGATCTCAATAGAATAGTTATCAGCTTTCTAGGTGTGTCGTTTCAGGATGGTGGTCTTCACTGATTGGTCGGTGCCAATGCAGGGGTTCATTCATCAGTGCAGCTAGTCTTCATGTCACCAATGGCATTGCTTGGCTGGTTTTGCTGCTTTCCTGGTCCTGGAGCTAAAACAAAACTGAGTCCTAGGTGTCATCTTTAGGGGTTAATGCTTAAAGGAGTGGTTGTGCAAAAGCCCCCATGAAAATGACATGAGGCCACTCTTTTGGCGACTTGTTCATCCCTCACAGGGGTGTACCACATGACTAGCAATGAGGTAGGGGAGGTAAGGTCAGGGGAAGGTTTGAACTGCATGACTAGTGATATGAAAAGTCGGAGAATCTAAACTGCATGATCAGCTATATGCTAGGGGAGGAAAGGTTGCCCTGGGGGTGAGTTCCTTGTTTTTCCAGATTTGCCCATTGCTAGAAACTCTGGATTTTCTGTCCTGGTGAACTTCTGTACATGGCCCATTCTCAATGCTCTGCTCAGGTCTGTCTAACTGCCTATCACAGTTCCTCTGAGGAAAAAGCTGACTTAGGCTTTTGGGAATGATTTTGTCATAATTCCAAAGCAACCCTGAACCTACACACTTATAGTTTTATTTATTTTTTTATTTTAAAGGCAGTAATGGCCTGGTCTGTAGTTATGCAGTGTTGACCTGAAGTGCTATGGTCACTGATTTGAAGCCCTGGGCTTGCCCACTCAACAGGGATACAATAAGCAATCAATGTACACCTAAAATGAAGCAACTACGAGTTGAGACTTCTCATTCCCGCCACAATATTGATTTATTGTAAAAATCAATAAAATAAAAATAGTCTTTATGTCTTTAGTCATGTGACTCTAATGTAATTTAGAATTAAATTGTAATGAAACTGAAACAACTAAAATTGACATTATCCCTCCAAAAGAGAACAGTTAAATGACTTTATTTTCTGCAGAATGAATGATTTATTTAACTCTGAACCTGCAAATTAGAAGAAAATTGGGTAGCCTACATATCCTCAGTATTTTATACCTTTCTGCATATAAAAATTTATGGATTTTATTATCACTCATAATGAACTGTTTCTGTGCACAGGTGAATAAGTATTCACCTAAAGGGTGTAAGCAAAGCAACACCATATAACTACAACTAACCCAAGAATTGCTCCCTGTCCGGACACCACAGTCTCTGAGCAATGGGATTAAAAACCTTTACTGGTATGGTTACTTTTCTAAAATGAATGAATAAATGTGTGAATATAAGTGCACTGCATCCAGTATGTCACTATTTAAATTAAATTGTTACCTCTTGACCAGGCGGTAGTCCAGTAGATAGAGCATTAGCTTGGGACAGTGAGAACTGAGGTTTGAAACCTCAAAATTGCTGGCTAGACTCATCCAGGCTTGATGCAGAATCACCAGCTTGAGCACGGGGTTACTGGCTTGAGTGAGGGATCATAGACATGATCCCATGTTTTCTAGTTTGAGTCCAAAGGTCTCTGGCTTGAACAAGGGGTAACTGGCTCGGCTAAAGTTCCCCCAGTCAAAGCACATATGAGACGCAATCAAAGAACAACTAAGTTGCCACAGCTATGAGTTGATACTTCTCATCTCTCTCCTTTCCTGTCTGTCTGTCCCTGTCTGTCTCTCTGTCTCTGTCTGTTTCTCTCTAAATAAATAAATAAATAAATAAATAAATAAATAAATAAATAAATAACATTGTTACCTGGTAGGGCATGGTTTCTTTGTCTTCCATTAGCTGTATTTTTGTTTACTTTATTTTATTTTAAATTAGAGTTGAACATTATTAGCTTTGTGGGCCCCAAAAGTCTAATATCGATTGGGAAACAATAGTAGAAAAAAATTTAAATGAGGTGAATAGAAAGTATTGGCAGTCTCGGAAGCTAAGCAGGGTTGGGCCTGGTTAGTATTCGGATGGGAGTATTGGCGTAAGATTTAGTGTCCTTAAAGTAGTACTGAGGAAAGTGGCAATTCTCACTAGTGAAGGTAATCACTAGTTTTTCTTAAAGTGAAGAAGTAGCTGAGTTTCATACTGAAAGTCACAAGAGAGAAAGGACAGTATCAAATTCTAGATAAGCATGACCTGTGTTGGCGCAGTGGATAAAGCGTCAACCTGGAAACGCTGAGGTTGCCGGTTCAAAACCCTGGGCTTGTCTGGTCAAGGCACATATGGGACTTGATGCTTCCTGCTCCTCCCCCCTTCTCTCTCTCTCTCTCTCTCTCTCTCTCTCTCTCTCGATTCTATAATGAATAAATAAAATCTTTAAAAAAATTCTAGATAAGCCACTCTCTGAAGGTGTTGACTAGAGTGAACATTTACATGGGGTAACATTTGTGAACAATTTGGGGATAAAATAAGTTCATAGTCAGGAGAATTATAAGTATGTTAAGAGAACATACTTTTTTCCTTTCTTTTTTAGGCCTGACCTGTGGTGGCACAGTGGATAAAGCGTCAACCTGGAAATGCTGAGGTTGCCGATTCAAAACCCTGTGCTTGCCTGGTCAGGGCACATATGGGAGTTGTTGCTTCCTGCTCCTCCTCTCTTCTCTCTCTCTCTCTCTCTCTCCTCTCTATAATGAATAAAATCTTAAAAAAATTGTGACAGACTATATTTTTAGAACCACTTTAAATTTACATAAAAATTTAGCAAATAGTACAAAGAATTCTTTTATGTTGCCTCAGCCACCAATTTGTATGGAGTTTTGCCTCTTATTATTGTCTTAAATTAATATGGTATATATGTTAATAATAATGAACTGATACTATACCCCATTTTGATTTACCTAGTTTTTACCTGATATCCTCTCTCTGCCCCAGGATTCCCTCCAGGACACAAAATTACCTTTGATTTTCATATTTCCTTAGGTTTCTCTGGGCTTTGACGTCATCTCAGACTGTTCTTGTTGCTGATTTTGACAGGAGTACAGGTAATAACAATTATCTCCTTGACCACACCTTAGTCAAGCTCTTCTGAACCATCTTCTCTGCTCAGCCTCAACCTTAGCCCCCATTTTTCCTGTGACCGCATAGCCCACTTTTAGCAAGAATCTTACTACGTCTGTTCAGAGAGAATATTCTACCCTTGATGTTTAACCACCATGGCCTGTTTACAGCACGAATCCTGGTAAGTAAATTTAATAAGAATTTTTTTACTCTTGATGACTCCTTAGTATTTATTTTTGTTTCTTGACCTTTTAATTCTGCTCATCGGTTATAAATCCTTAGCTGTCTTGATTGTATTCAGCGTTCAGTCAGCCTCTCTTTCCCCTATTGCCAGAGCCCTTGACATCTATTGCAATAATCTTGAATCAAGTTTTTCTGACTGTCATAACATGTGTCTGAGTGCACTTTTCTTTAACGTTGTTTGGGAAAATTGTAGGGTACTCTACTACAGGGATTTGTCTGATGTTTTTCTCATGATTATACTGATGTTATGGGTTTAGAAGAGGAAGATCACAGAGGTAAAGTACAATTTTCACCTCATCATATCCAGGTATACACTATCAACTTGATTTATTATTGTTGCTCTTGATTTGATCATCTGACTGAAGTAGTATTTGTCAGATTTCTCCCCTGTAAAATTATGTTTTTCCCCTTGAAATACTGTATATTTGGAAGGAGGTCACTATGTGAAGCCCACACAAAGGAATGGGGACTTATGTTCTACTTCCTTAAAGGTAGAGTACCCGCATAAATTATATATTTGGAATCTTTCCAAATGATGGTTTAACTCCTTTCCCCATTTATTAATTTATTTAATCATTCATGTATATCAGTTTAAACTCACATATATTTACTTTCTATAATGTATTACTGTAATCCAATACTGCTTTATTTATTTGGTTGCTTAAATTATTTCAGACTTGGCCATTTGGAATTTTTTCAGTTGGCTTCCATTTTACCTTGACATATCTCCATCAATGTCATTTTTTTTTAACTTTCTTATTCTCAGTTATTACAAAATACTCCAGGTTTTTCTCATATATTTCCTGCCTCAATTATTTATCAGCCATTTCTCAAAGGAACCCCAGCTCCTTGATATTAAAAATCAAGATCTGGCCCCTACTTTTGTTTATTGCTGCTTGAATTACTATTTTGTTTAATCTCTCTGCTGACAGAGCACATGAATATGTATGTGTTTAACAAACACATGTAAATACACATATCTATACACATATGTCTCTAACTGCCTATAACTAGATTATTTATTTATTTTTAGTGAGAGAAAGAGAGAAAGAGAAGGAGAGAGAGGGACAGACTGTGACAGACAGGAAGAGAGAGAGATGAGAAACATCTACTCAGAGTTGCAGCACCTTAGTTGTTCACTGATTGCATTCTCATATGTGCCTTGACTTGGGGCCTCCAGCTGAACCAGTGACCCCTTGCTCAAGCTAGCGACCTTGGGTTCAAGCCAGCGACCATGGCCTCAACCCAGCGACTATGGTGTCATGTCTATGATCCCACGCTCAAATTAGCGACCCTGTGCTCAAGCTAGATGAGCTGACACTCAAGCTGGAGACCTCAGGGTTTCAAACTTAGGTACTTAGCATCCAAGGCCAAAGCTCTATCCACAGTGCAATGGTCTGATCAGATCACCTATATATGTTTTAAGTTAAACAAATGTTCTTATTCATGTCTCTTACACATTCGTTACCATATGGATAATTTTAGCCTCTTCTCTTTGCTATTATGTAACCTTCCACTACAATAGTGAGATACCTGACTTCTACCATCTGCTACTCATTTACATAGTTGTTCAATTTCAATATAAATGCATAGCAGTATCAAAATTGTTAACTGGAACTCCAAGGGGAAATAAAAGTATCAACAAGAGTAAAGTGTTTATGGGCCATTCCTTTTGCCTTTAGCCTTACAGACACCATTTGTTTCCTTTGTTACTTAAGTCAACACCTTCTTTCACTGGCTTTACTGAGATTGCTTTAGGCATGTGTAATACTGCTAGATTTTCTTGTTAGAGTCTACATTCTTTCCTGGGATCCCCTGACCTTTTAAATTATTTCTTTTACATTTGCATACAATTGAGGTTTACTACATGTACTTTTTTTTTTTTTATGGATCTGACCATCCATGATGTCACATATTCACTATGACAATGCTATACAAAATATTTTCACTGTCCTAAAATTTCTTTGTTTTTTTTTTTTATCTATACACTCTTTTACATGTCCCTTTCCCTTGTTTTCAGTTTTTGCTTGACACAAAATGTCGTATAATTAGAATCCTCAAATATATAGTATTTTAAGTTTGGCTTTTCTAACCTAAAACTATGCATTTAAAATTTCTCCATGTGTTTTGTTCCCTTATGGTTAATTTTTTTTCTTTTTTTAGTGAGAGAGACAGAGAGAGGAAGAGATAGAGACAGACAGACTGGAAGGGAGTGAGATAAGAAGCACCTTTGTTGCGGTTCTTTAGTTGTTCATTGATTACTTTCTCATATGTGCCTTGGCCGGGGAGCTAGAGCTAAACCAGTGACTCCTTGCTGAAGCCAGTGACCTTGGACTCAAACCAACAACCTTACGCTTCATAACAGCAACCATGGAGTCATACTTATGACCCCATGCTCAAGCCAGTGACTCTGAACTCAAGCTGGTGACCCTACACTCAAGCCATATGAGCCCGTGCTCTAGCTGGATGAGCCTGCACTCTAGCTTGATGAGCCCACACTCAAGCAGGCAACCTAGAGGTTTCGAAGTTGGGTCCTCTGAATCCCAGGCTGACACTCTATCCACTGCACCACTGCCTGGTCAGACTTTTCTTATTTTTTTCATCTTTTTTTAAAAAATCACCAAATGGTACTTCATTATATAGATATATCACAATCTGTTTATTCATTCACCCATCAGAGGACGTCTTAGTTGCTTTGAGATTTTGGCAATTATAAATAAAGTTACTATAAATATTTGTTTGCAGGTTTTTGTATGAACATAAATTTTCAACTAAATTGTGTAAATACTTCAGAGCACAACTGCTGAATCATATGGTAGGGATATTTTTAACTTAGTAAGAAACAGCCAAATTGTCTTCAAAACTAGCAGTACTATTTTGTATTTCCACCTGCAATAATGGAGAAATTGCTATTTTACATCTTTTTCAGCCTTTTATATTCTCAATTTTTAGTATTTTACCTTTTCATATACCTAAAGCAGTATATAGTGTTATCTCATTTTTTAAATACGCAATTTTCTAATTACATATAATTTGAACATCTTTTTTATATGTTTATTTGCCAATTTTCTTTCACAACATATCTGCTCCTATTATTTGTCCAGTTTTTAATTGGGTTGCTTTTAATTGTTGAGTTACAAAGAGTTTCTTTATATACTTGGGTCCCATGTTCTTCATTAGGAAAATATTTTGCAAATATGTAGTTTTCCAATATTTGCTTTCTCTTATTAATGTGTTAACAGTATAAATTGTAGAGCAGACTTTTTAAAATTTTCAGTCAAATATACATTTTTTATTCATAGATCATGCTTTTGATGTTATATATAAAAACTTATTTCAAACCTGAGATCTTATCACTTAAGATAAGATCACTCTTATCTTATTGTGTGTGTGTGTGTGTGTGTGTGTGTGTGTGACAGAGAAAGAGAGGGACAGATTAGGACAGAAAGACAGGAAGGAAGAGAGATGAGAAGCATCAATTCTTTGTTGCGGCACCTTAGTTGTTCATTGATTGCTTTCTCATATGTGCCTCGACCAGGGGGGCTACAGCAGACCGAGTGACCCCTTGCTCAAGCCAGCAATCTTGGGCTCAAGCTGGTAAGCCTTGCTCAAAATCGATGAGCCTGCACTCAAGCTGGTAACCTTGAGGTCTCAGACCTGGGTCCTCCACATCCCAGTCTGACGCTCTATCCACTGCATCACCATCTGGTCAAGCTGTTACGTTATTTATGTTTTACAATTTTACATTTCACATTTAGGTCTGTAAGAAATTATGAGTTAATTTTATGAAAGGCATAGATTAGCATCTATTCTTTCACAAATTCTATGCCACCTTGATTGTGATAGTTTTACAGTAAGTCTTGAAATGAGGTGTATCACCTTAATTTTGATTCTGTTTCTTTACTATTTTGTTGACTAGTCTGAGTCTTTTACCTAACAATATAACCTTTAATATTACTGTCACATTATCCAAAATATATATTGCTGATTGCTAGAGTTTTGTTTGGCATGATTTTGAGTATTTAGATCAATTTGAGAACAACGGAAATCTAAAAAATAGTGAGTCTTCAAAATGATGGATATAAAATATCACTCAACTTATTTAGATTATTTTTCAACAGAGTTTGGTAGCTTTCTACATACAGATACTATATATATTTTGATAAATATAAACTTAGGTGTTTAACTTTTTCAGTTCTAATATAAATGATACTGTTTTAACTTCCAATTGTTTATTGTTGATATAAAAAGTCAACTTTTGTGTAGTAACATTATATCCTATGACATTGCTATCATTTCTTATATTTTATGATTTCTTTTTTTTCCTTTCATTTTCTTAATAATACTGCTGTCTTGTTTCTTTGTTCTTTTTCTTGGTGAGCCTGGTTAGAAGTTAATAAAATTGTACTGATATTTTCCAATAATTAGTTTTAGGTTTTACATTATTCCTAATTGTTTTTCTTTTTTCTTATTTCATTTATTTACACACTAATTTTTGTCATTTGTTCACTTTCACTTGCTTCACACTAATTTTTTTCTTCTCTCTCTGGTTTTATAAGAAGGACTTTCACATTATTGGTTTTAGAGCTTTATTATTTTCCATATATGCTTTAAATGAAATAAATTTTCCTCTCTTTAATACTTTTGTTTCATTCCCAAATTTTTGATGTTACACTTTTATTTTTATTTAATTAAAAATAATTTTTAAAATTCTTCTAGAACGTTTTTATTTCACCCATGCATTATGTAGTAATTTATGGTGTCATTTTAAAACATTGTTACTTCCCAGCTATATCTTACTTCTACTCATTTATAGATTAATTGTGTGGTGATGCAAGAATATACTCTGTATGATTTCTATTTTTTTTTTAATTTTTCATGGTGAATTAACATTACTAGAAATGAGTAGAACATTTCAAAAGTTTGTCTCTCAAAAAAAAAAGCAAGTAAGCTAGAAAAACTATCAGAATAAAGTTTTTATGAACTCTTAAATATAAAATTTTACAATAAATAAGAATATTTATTAAAGAAAAGAAAATGATGGAGTCTTGGTAAGAGATCTTTATGGTATTTTAATTTACATTGGTACTCTCCTACACTATCCAGCACAATGGTGACTTTGAGGACAATAGCTTGTATTTTTGGTAGAAATTTCTATTATGGTAAGAAACTTTGGGAATAAACTTTACAAGCAGTTGTTGTTGTTTGTTTTGACCTATCTAATGACCCTTGAAGGAGTGCCTCAAAGCACTTGCCTTTATTTCACTTAACTGAGACCTTCCCTAGGGTTGGGGTTGATTCCTAGGTGGGCAATAGTCAAAAACAGTGAAGGCAAATGTATGAATCACTGTCACTTGGGACAAGGAACAACAGTTTGAATAAACAACATACAACCTGTAAAACTTGGAAGCAAAAGCTAACAATAAAGTATTTTGTGTAATAAAGTTTTTGAAAAACTCCCACATACACCTGGGAAACTGGAAAGCTGCTCACCTGACCAGGTCTGGGAACACGTTTGAAATAAAATTGAAATGGTCCTAAACAGTCATCTCTGCCTCACCCTCAAGTTCTGTGTGAGCAGGAAGTGGTGTGGCTGAATGTTGAAGTTGTATCTTGCAAATATACACTCAAACTATCTGTAAAAATAGGGGAGATTTTAATTTTAATTTTTTTTCTGTTACAAGAATTTAAGAAACTTTCTGTCAAGTCATTAGTTGACAGAAATTAAAGACTTCAATAGTCAGACATGACAAAGAAGTATACAAATAGTTCATAAAGTCATTAACCAAACCCTGAAGAAAAAAAAGTATCTAATTTTTATGGTTGACATGTCCAGTCTTCAACAAAAGTTATAAGAAATTGAAACAAAAATTATGACCCATTCACAGCAATAAAAAATAAAAGACAAATAATCCAGCCATATTAAAAAAAATTATAAATAACTTAAAGAAATACTTCTCCAAAGAAGATGCATAAATTGCCAATAAACAGAAAGAAAAATATTCAAAAATACTAGTTATTAGGGAAATACTAATCAAAAGTCATAGAAAGATACGGCTTCACCACCACTAAGTGAAGAACCCAAGTATTGTATTTTCTCATGTATAAGACGCACCTGTTTCGAAAAATTTGGGGTCTAAAAACTGAGTGCATCTTACACAGTGTTTGTAGTTTTTTTTACTTGCATTTCCCACTTTTTCACACTTGTTTTTGCACTCATTGTTGAAGACAGTGATTAGTTATCAGACACAGATGAGGACAAACTAATGGATGGGAGTTTTGACAGTGATGAGGAGTTGTATGAATTTTATGATGAATAAAACTTCAGTTCAGTAACTTTATGTAATTTTTTTCTTCAAATTTCAGGCCCCCAAATTAATGTGCATCTTATATGTGGGGGAATACAGTAAGTGTGCACGAGTCTGTGGAGTTGTTGAAATCTTTCCAACACCACGCTTATTGGGATAGATAGTGGTCCAGAGGCTGTGGAAAATAGTTTGACATTTCTTGTGGATTTGGTGCTAAGATGTAAGGGAGGGGAAGAGCGGAAGGAGCCTATAATCTTATAATTAAATCTAAATCTTACAGTGAGCCTAAGTCCTTGGGTTGTCACCTATAGAAATAATTGTTCAGCTTTTGGTTTTTCCCTTTAGGCAAGATAGGAAGGCTAGATGAGGCTGTAATTGACTAACTTCCTTTTTTCTGAGGTCAGAGAAGGCTCTGGTAAAGTTATCTCTCTTGGAGAATAAAGTTTTGTTATAGAAAACATTCTAAATTATTACATTTTCCCCTTCTCCAGCCTAAAGGATTGTATTAAGAGATTCTTTTGTGATCTTCACTGAGAGAAGATGGTTTGGTTCCTGGAAGTAAAATCTACAATGTGTATGGTCACTACTGGGCTGCACAGATTTTGCCAAGCTATTAAATTTACTATTGAAGTGTTCCTGCTGGTTTATGGTTTAAGTCGGTTCTGCTCCAGGTAAGCTGATTTTGGCTGTAGTTCTCTGTATTCATCTCTGTTTCCTTATTCTAGGGCAACAGTTTGCTCTCTGATGATTAAAAAAGTCATTGATTTTCAGTTTTTTCAGTTTTTTTCTTGTTGTAAGAATGGATGTGATGACTTCCCATTTCTTTACATTCAGCACTGAGATTGGAAGTCTATTTTTCATTTAAAAAGAACAAACTTTTATTTAACTTGGGAATAATATACATACAGAGAAATGCACATACAGAAGTTCACAACTCAGTGTGTGTGTGTGTGTGTGTGCGTATGTGTATAACAAATAAACAGAGTAGTGAAAGAAAAACTTGATCGAGACATAAAACTTTGTCAATACCCCAGAAACCATGTTCACTCTTTTGCTGTTATCTTACACTATATTGATAGTCATTACTGTCTAGAATTCTAAACAACAGCTTGATTTTTTCAGTTTACATAAATGGAATCATACTTTTTATATGCCTTTGTTTTCTGGTTTATTTTGTTTAATGTTATCTTTTTCAGATTTATCTGTAAAGCTATATAAAGCTGTAGATCTTTTATTCTCTTTACTTTGTTTGTGTGTTCTTTTGTGTAAATATACCACAATTGGTTTATTTGAACTACTGTGGATGGATATTTGGGTAGTTACCACTTTAAAACTAATATAACTAATGTTAACATCAACAGTGTTGTATATAAATTTTAATGAAAAAATATATATTCATTTTTATTGGAGCAGAATAACTAGATCTAAGGATGTGTCTATGTTCAACTTTAGTAGATTACATTAGACAGTTATTAATATGGTTTCAGGAGTTTAGGCTTTCATCAGCAATGTATAAATATTTTTTTTTGTATTTTTCTGAAGTTGGAAACGGGGAGGCAGTCAGACAGACTCCCGCGTGCAGCATGCACCCGACTGGGATCCACCCGGCACGCCCACCAGGGAGCGATGCTCTGCCCATCTGGGGCGTCACTCTGTTGCAACCAGAGCCATTCTAGCGCCTGAGGCAGAGGCCACAGAGCCATCCTCAGCGCCTGGGCCAACTTTGCTCCAATGGAGCCTTGGCTGCAGGAGGGGAAGAGAGAGACAGAGAGGAAGGAGAAAGGGAGGGGTGGAGAAGCAGATGGGCACCTCTCCTGTGTGCTCTGGCTGGGAATTGAACCCGGGACCCCTGCACGCCAGGCCAACGCTCTACCACTGAGCCAACCGGCCAGGGCCAACAATGTATAAATATTTTAACTACTTCACTTTCTCTCAATAATTGTCTTCTTTCTTTTGGTCTTCTAGAAAACAGTAGTATAATATGGTAGATGTAATTTGCATTTTCCTGATAATTAATACAGTTTAATAGCTTTTTATATGTCTGTTGGCAATAATAATATCGTTTATTGCACATTTTAAATTAAATCATGTCCTTTGTTTTAAGGTGTGTCTCTTGTAGGCAGCATATGTATGGGTCCTGTTTTCTTATCCAAAAAGCTACCCTATGTCTTTTGATTGGATCATTTAATCCATTTATGTTTAAGGTTATTATTGATATGTAGTTGTTTATTGCCATTTTATTCTTTAAACCTATATTCCTCTTTTGCTATATTCTTTTCCCACTTTGATCTGTTTACAACAGGCCCCTTAACATTTCCTACAGCATTGGTTTGGTTGTAATGATTTCCTTGAGTTTTTTTTTGTGTTTTTTTTTTTTTGTCTGGGAAACTTTTTATTTCTTCTTCAATTTTAAATGATAGCTTTGCTCGATAAAGTAGTCTTGATTGTAGGTTCTTGTTCTGCATTACTTTGAATATTTCTTGCCATTCCCTTCTGGCCTCAAGTGTTTCTGTTGAGAAGTTGGATGTCATCCTTATGGGGGCTCCTTTGTAGGTGATAGCCTTTTTTTCTCTAGCAGCTTTTAATATTTTCTCTTTATCACTTAGCTTTGGTATTTTAATTATGATGTGTCTTGGTATAGGTTTCTTTGGGTTTCTCTTTAATGGAGTTCTTGTGCTTCTTGAACTTGTGAGACACTTCCTTGCATCAATTTAGGAAAATTTTCAGCTATGCTTTAATTGAATAAAGTTTCTATCCCTTACTTTTTCTCTTCTTCTTCAGGAACTCCTATGATGTGGATGTTATTTCTTTGCATGTTGTCACAGAGCTCTCTCAGAGTTTCTTCAAACTTTTTGATTATCTTTTCTTTTTTCTGCTCTGTTTCCATGCCTTTGTTCATCTTGTCCTACAACTCACTGATTCAATCCTCAGCTTCATCCATCCTGCTTTTAATTCCATCCATTGTGATCTTCATTTCTGATATTGTATTTGTCACCTTTAACTGATTCTTTTTTAATATTTCAAATTCCTTTTTAATATTTGCTATCTATTTAGGTGTTCATAATGACCATCCATTGTTGTTCTAAGATCCCTAAGCATTCTTACAATCATTATTTTGAATTCCACATATGGTAGTTTGGTTATTTCCATATTACTCAGTTCCTTTTCTGGAGGTTTCTCTTGTGGTTTCATTTGGATTGCACTTCTCTGTCTTCTTATTTTGTCTGTGTGTTTGGGTGTGTTGTTTGTAGGACTGGTTGAGTCTAGGCTTGGTGTTGTCTGCTTCCAATTTTCAGTTTTGTTAATTCTAGGTCTTCTTGGGTTGGCATCAGCATGTCCTTTTTATATGTGAGTGTTCTTTATATATTTTGAATAGAAGTCATTTGCGATATATTGCAAATATATTTTCCCACTTTTTGTCTTGATTTTTTTTTTCAATTCCTTATGGTATGTTTCAATAATGTTATTTTAAATTTAATATACTTAAGTTTATTTATTTTGAGGAAAAATTAACATCTAGTGACTGGCCAACTGTCTTGGGACAGCAATTAGATAAAACAGAGAAAACAGAAAATTCATTTTTAAAGATACAACTTGGTTGTAACCCTTCTCAGCCACAGTTTAGAACTACTCTTCCTCACTCAGAGATTCATCAAGTAGCCAGGAAGCAGGATTTGTAAGGGCATGGTGGAAACCACACCTACCACACACTTGGTTTGTTAATGGATGCTCAATATAAAAAGATAGAAAATGTGGAGGAAAAAGAGTAATTTTTCAGAAATTTTAAAATGTGATTAAAAGCATGTTATTAAAAGTTTAAAATAAATTGTTGTATCTATAACATAATTTTCATGGTAACCACAAAAACAAAACCTATAATCATTACACAAAAGATTAATACAAATTAAAGTACAATACTACAAAACATATATCACAGAAGAAGAAAGTAAGAGAAGAAGAAAGAAACAAAGAAAATGAAAAAGAACACAGTAAGTTTTACAAATCAATAATTACTTTAAGTAAAAATATACTAAATTCTCTAATCAAAAGATATAACATAGCTGAATGGATTAAAAAGCAAACCAACCAGCACTGGCCCCTTGGCTCAGTGGTAGAGTGTCAGTCCAGTGTATGGAAGTCTCATGTTTGATTCCTGGTCAGGGCACACAGGAAAAGTGACCATCTGCTACTCCACCCCTCCTACTCCCGTTCTCTTTCTCTCTCTGACTCCCTCTCTTTCTTTCCCTCCTGCAGCCACAGCTCTGTTGGAACAAGTTAATCCTGTGCACTAAGGATGGCTCCATGGCCTCACCTCAGGTGGTAAAATAGCTTGATTGCTGTGCAATGGAGCAGCAGCCTCAGATGGGCAGAGCATCCCTTGATAGGAGTCTTGCCATGTTGATCCCAGTTGGGACACTTGTGGGAATCTGTCTCTCTATCTCACCACTTCTCACTTAATAATAATTAAAAAATTCAATGGTTTGCTGCCTACAGGAGACTCACTTTAGCTTTAACTATACACATAGGATAAAATTGAATAAAAATATATTCTATACAAATAGTGTCTAAAAAGGAGCAGAAGTGACTATACTTATATCACATAAAATAAGCTGTTGGAAAAAATGGATCACAAGAGATAAACATAACTATATAGTGAGAAAGAGATCAATGCATCAATAAGTTATAATAATTTTAATGTATATGTACCCAAAATCAGAGCACCTAAATATTTAAAACAAATATTAATAGAACCAAAAAGAAAATAGATGGCAACACAATAATAGAAAGGGACAACAATCATTTGGTTGTCTTACACTCTAACTCAATTTGAACACTATTTAGAGATGTTGAGATATTGTTATAGTCTACAGAAAAAGTACTCAGTCTCATGAGATGTACTTCTACTTCAGATACCAATGACAAACCCAGTTGTCATCTATATTTTTGACCAACTGTCTGTAAATCAGATATTTCTACTACCCACTCCTTAGGTTCAATGAATTTACTAGAAGTGTTCAAAGAACTCAAGAAACTCCTTTGCTCACTAGATTACTGATGTATGACAAAGTATATTAAAGAACAAGCATCAAGAGGTATAGAAGCAGATAGGGTGAGCTCCCAAATGAAGGAGTCTCTGTCATCATAAAGATTGGGGTCTGCCTTGTTAGTGTATAGAAATGTTTTAGTTCCTCAACTAAAAGCTCCCTGAAACACTCACTTCCTTTTGGGTTTTTATGGAGGTTTTCTTACATAGGCATAATTAATTAACTCATTTAGAATTAGTGACTGATTAAACCTCTAACCTCTCTCTCTCTCTCTCTCTCTCTCTCTCTCTCTCTCTCAGTCAAGGGTGGAATTGAAAGTTTTAACCTTTTATCCATGACTGGTTTTCCTGGCCATCATCTCCATCTATAGGTACTTTTCAAAGTTATCTTTGTTAACATAAACCCAATTGTGGAGGAGAAGGGCTTCTTATGAATAATATGACACCCATTTCATATTTATGGTTCTGAAGTGTTTTCAGAAAGTGAAGACAGGAAACCAAATATTATAACCAAAGATGTTCTCCTTAATCTTACTGTTTAGGAACTGAAATGGTTTGTGGAGCTGTGAACAAAGAAGTGAATGAAAAGCAAATTTATGTGAGAAATGTATTTCAATCATTTGAATGACCAAATACACACATACACACACACACACACACACACACACACACACATATACATACATTTATATTTGGTCATTCAAATGATTAAAATATATATGTATATTTCTTAAGTAAACCTAAATGAAAAAATAAACCAAGTCAATGTTTAAACACCAGAAATTGAGTTTATTTAGGAATAGTAGAACTGAAGTTTGGAAAGCACAGAGTGTAACATACTATATACAGGCAAGTTCACTGATGTTTCCGGCTAGGCTATAGTTATTGAAAAAAGCACAAAAAAAGGGGAAAGTCCAGCCAGAATTCAAGCAGTGAGTTCATTGACTTGAGAATGAGAAGAGATTCTCAGCGGATGTTCATTGGTCAGGAGATAAGTTATGATTTTCTGTAACTCAGGTATTTATGGGAAATCAATCTCAGTTTTGTAGTCCTGTTTTCCTGAGAATGCATGTTGGAAATCCCATCTCATATCCACCAGGTCTATTTTAGATCAGAATCCTTTTACACTTATAAATCACAATACTGCTTGTCTATTTTAAGCATTGGATAAATTGTCCAGACAGAATATTAATTAGGAAACAGACCTGAGTAACCCTATAGTGTCAAATAAAACTAACAAATATATACAGAACATTCTGACAACAACATCACAATACACATTCTTCCCAATTGTACATGGAACATTCTTCAAGAGAGATTGCATGTTGAGCCAAAATGCAAACCTTAAAAAAGATAGAAAGATTAAAACTATATCTAATGTATATTTTTTTGTGTGACAGAGACAGAGAGAGGGACAGATAGGGACAGACAGATGGGAAAGGAGAGAAGTGAGAAGCATCAATTCTTCATTGCGGCACATTAGTTGTTCACTGATTGCTTTTTCATATGTGTCTTGATGGGAGAGGGGGGGCTACAGCAGACCAAGTGACCCTGTGCTCATTCCAGTGACCTTGGGTTCAAGCTGGTGAGCTGTGCTCAAACCAGATGAGCCCGTGCTCAAGCCGGTGACCTCAGGTTTTAAACTTGGATCCTCTGCATCCCAGTCTGACGCTCTATTCATTGCACCACCACCTGGTCAGGCTAAAACTATATCTAATATATTTTTAAGCACAATGAAATGAAACTAAGATGGTAACAGGAGGTAACAAAAATTCACAAATATGTGAAAATGAAACAATACACTAATAAGCAAGCAATATGTCAAAGAAAATATCAAGAGAAGTCAGAAAATATCTAAGAGAAACAAAATTAAAAATACAATATACCAAAACTCATATGATGCTGCCATGTAGAAATATGCTGTGAAGAATTGTAGAGTTAAGATAAACAATCAGAGCCTGTGAGGTGCCCAGAGGTGAAAGCCCTGAGTGGATGAGAGTCCAGGGGTCTTTCTGACCCGTACTGAAAAAGTGTGTGTAGAAAACAGCAGGATAAGTTTCAGCAACAAAAAGTGTTTAGTTTCTCAGAACAGAGAGTAGAAGTCAGGATGCTTTTTTCTCTTTACTTCATTCCCTGAAAACTTCTGCTGTTTGCTCCCTTGAGTTATTTATACTGGCTAATAAATATCTGAGTAAGGCAGGGGATGAGATTTCAGTCCTTCGGTCTGCTGGCCAAGGCTGTTGATTACCCTCAGCCCTCGGAGCATTTCATCTGGTCTCCGGGTAGTTCATTGTCGATGTGACACTACAAAAACTGTTCTAAAAAGAAAAATTTCAGCAATTTATGTTTACATTAATAAAAAAGAAATATCTTAAATGACCTAACTTTACACCTCAAGGTATCAAAGAAAGAGAATAAAACTAAGCCCAAGTAATTATAAGAAAGGAAAAAGTAAAGATTAAAGTAGTAATAAGTAATATGGAAACAAGAGATAAAATGGAAAATCAAGAAAACTAAGGTTTTTTGAAAAAGTAAACAAAAGTAACAACTTTTAGTTAGATTCATGGAGAAAAAAGAAGCTCAAATAAACAAAATTATAAATGAAAAACATAACTTACATAAATAAAAGGAATAGTAGTGAGCTCTTACAAAAATTTAACTTTAACAAACTGGATAACCTAGAAAAATGGATAAATTCTGAAAACTCTGAAAATTCCAGCATTTTCCAGACCTGCAGCAAAGGAGTTCTATCATGCTATAATTGGTTTGACTTAAGATAAACTTTGTCCAGGACTGGCAGGGTAGCTTGGTTGGTTAGAGCCTTGTCCTGATAGAAATGTTGCAGGTTTGATCCTCAGTCATGGTACATGATGTTTCTGTCTCTCTCTTTTTCTCTCTCTCCTTTTCTCTGTCTATAAAATCAATCAATAAATTTTAAAAGTCTGTTTAAAACTAATATATCTATTATGAGAAAAAGCTTGCTTCTGAATTCACTTGTCCATAAAATAAAGACCTATCTTTCCCTTCACACACACTGGATTGGGCTGACCACATCTGAGTCTAGAGAATACAAAAATTTTAAGGCAGAAACAACATATTCAGTACTTTTTTTCTTAACTAAAAAAAATTCGCACTCCTCTTTAACCAGAATTTTTTTTTTCTTTTTTGAGAAAGAGTGGAAGGGAGAGAAAGGCAGAAATATCCAACCGCTCCTCTATGTGCCTTGACCAGGGAATTGAACCAGCAACCTCCATGCTCTGGGACGATGTTCCAACCAACTGAACTATCCTGCCAAGGCTTAATTTTTATTGATTTTTAGAGAGACAGAGAAAGGAAGAGAGAGAGAGGGGAGGTGGAAAGGAAGCATTTGTTGTTCCACTCAGTCATGCATTTTTTTGGTTGCTTCTCATCTGTGTCCTGACTGGGGATCAAACCTGCAACCTTGTTTCCAAACTATGACTGAGCTAACTGGTCAAGACAGGAAATAATTTTTTACTTAATATATATTTACAACACAAGCAGAAACTGAACAGGACTGCTAACTGTGGTCTTCCATTGAAGATTTGACAAATACCAAATGACAGCTACTAAAATTCAAAAGAACTTGACAGTAGTAAGTTGCTACTTTTCTACATGATCCTTCTGGAAAGATGATTAATTCTTTTTTTTGACAGAGACAGAGAGACAGAGAGAGGGACAGATAGAGACAGCAGACAGGAAGGGAGAGAGATAAGAAGAATCAAGTCTTCATTGATCGCTTTCTCATATGTGCCTTCATCTGGGGGCTGCAGAAGAGTGAGTGACCCCTTGCTCTAGCCAGTGACCTTGAGCTTCAAGCCAGTGACCACGGGGTTATGTCTATGATCCCATACTCAAGCCAGTGAGCCTGTGCTCAAGCCAGATGCGTGCTCAAGCTGGCAACCTTGGAGTTTTGAAGGTGGGTCCTCTGCATCCCAATCCAATGCTCCAATGTTCTATCAACTATTCCATATTCTAATCAGGTGATTAAATCTTATTTGAAAGTTGATAAGCTATCACTAACAATATCACCTTGTTTAGCGACTGTCTGGTACCAGGTTACTGTTACTATTCTCTTGACCAGAAAAATTCCAGTTATAATAGTGCATTCTTCCATCTGTCATAGCAATGTGCAAAAAACTGGCTTTACTAGAGTTCTTATTAACAAAGACATGAAAAGTTTAATTTTATTTAAATCAACACAAGTTAAAATTGTGTTATTGAAAAGGGTTGTTGAAAAGCAGTTTGAATAACCATTTTGATAAATAGAAGGTTGATAAGGGCTGCATAACAAAGAACCATTATAAATGAATTCTTATACAAGAGTAATTAATCTCTATATTTTCCTGTATTTGGCGGACCATATGCATAATAACTTTCTATATTTAGATAAACTCCAGCATTAGCCTTGACAAGAAAACAAAATTATAAGAGGTCTATCTGAACGTTGAGAAAGTTGGAATTGATTTTTTTTTGTAAGATGATTCTATTAAAACATTGCCACGGGGATTTAAATTTGGACATGAAGATACCTGTTGAAGTTCTAAAACAAATTTCAGAAAACAAAAACATACCGAGAGAGATTGGGAATTCCTAATCATTCCTGCCTGATCTCTGGCCACAAAGCAGACTTTTCAGTGTAAAGGATCTAGACAATGTCTCACAATTATTTGCTATCAACAATGAATGGTTAACAAAAGGCTGGATAGAGAACTCAGCTAAAAATTTTCTCTTTTAGAAGCAACCATCTGCTTCTCCACCCCTCATCTTCTCCCTTCTCTCTCTCTTTCTCTCTCTCTCTCTCTCTCTCTCTCTCTCTTCCTTTCCCACAGCCATAGTTCAGTTGGTTCGAAAGCATAGCTCCAGATGCTGAGGATGGTTCCATGGAGCCTTCACCTCAGGCATGAAAACTAGCTAGGAGCATGGCCCTACATGAGCAGAGCATCTGCCCCAGATGGGGCTGCAGGATGGATCCTGGTCTGGGCATATGTGGGAGTGTATCTCTTTATCTCGCCTCTTCTCTCTTCAAAAAGAAGAAAAAAATTCTCTTTTATTAACTCTAAAAATGTAAGGGTATCACATATATCATCAGGTAAATGCCTGTAAATCAAGCGTTCCACCTTGTTGACACCTTAAACTCTTTTTGCTGAATTCCTTTTGCTTTTATCTTTCCTTCCTTCCTACCTTTCTTTCTTCATTCCTTATGAAAGGTAGTAGAAAATGTCAATTGTACGTAAGAGTGTTTTGAAGTGAAGGGAATTGAGAAGAAGCACCTAGAAGAAAATCTCCACCTTCACTTTTTCGACCTAAATACAACACTAATTCCCTCATGAAGCCCTGCTTTCTGTGCCAGGAAAAGTAAATGAACCAGTCACCAGAGACAGGATGGTATTGACCATGTACACAAACAATTCTTACAAACTAGCTCTTATCTGTCATTACTTTCTTCATAAAATTTCTTCCTACAATTTGCCACACCCCTAGAAGCTCAGTCTCTCTCTTTTGTATTGTCATTTCTTGACAAAATCAGTTTCTAAATTCCTATCTAAAGCCATAATCTAATCATCCTTTGTGCTTCTCATCACTTTCCTCCTGTGTACATGTATAATGCACATGTTAATACAATTGTTTTCTACTTAAATTTGTCTTTTGTCAGTTAAATCTGCAGGGTCCCAGCCAGTAAACCTCAAATGGGTAGAGAAAAATAATCTTCCTTTCCTCTTTTATACTCTCTTCTGTCCATTTTTTCCTTCTTAGATTTTATTTACCCAAGTTGAAATAAAGTAATACATTTTAATTCTTGTGTATATTGTGGGAATATATATTTTTATGTGTATCGAAGGCTGATATTTTATATGTATAAAAATCACACATTAAAAATGGCAGAAAAAATGTATTCATAATCCTCTTTTGGTTCTTACCCTCCTGTGATAGTAGGTAACTTTATAGCTTCCACAGCACTGCTGCTGCTGCTCGTTATTATTTCTTGTTTCTCAAAATAATGAAGACCTTGAGGTTACATTATAAACAGGAAAGTTGTAATGACATTGACACAGTTATAACTGCTTCAGAAGGAAATTAGCACCACAAACTATTGAATGCTTTCTTAAAAAAAAAGAAAAACAAAAAATACCTTTTTAAGACCATTATAATACACCTAAATTGTCAGAACAATGCCAGTTTTTTCCTTTCATGACATCACATAGAGGTTTAATGTTGCATCTTTTTACACCAGAAAATTCAGTAAGCCTGACCAGGTGGTGGCGCAGTGGATAGAGCGTTGGACTGGGATGTGGAGGACCCAGGTTCGGGACTCCGAGGTCGCCAGCTTGAGCGCAGGCTCATCTGGTTTGAGTAAGAAGCTCACCAGCTTGGACCCAGGGTCGCTGGCTCCAGCAAGGGGTTACTCGGTCAGCTGAAGGCCCCGGTCAAGGCACATATGAGAAAGCAGTCAATGAACAACTAAGAAGTCGCAGCGCGCTACGAAAACCTAATGATTGATGCTTCTCATCTCTCTGTTCTGTCTGTCCCTGTCTATTCTTGTCTCTGACTCTCTCTCCGTCTCTGTAAAAAAAAAAATCAGTAAAAAAATATTTCTTTAGTTGCTTTCAAAGAAGAGCTGTTTGATGAAATATATATATGTGTGTGTGTGAGGGTTGCTTATTTTATAGGGGTAGTATGTCTTGCGCAGTACTTCAAAAATAATATCTGTTATAACTAGTCACTAACTAATGGCGGAGTACTTTCATTTGCAATGAAACAAAAAAGGCTTGGCTTTTCGAGATGCAGTGTTTTGAAGGTGATTTTGATAAATTTGTTTTTCACAGTCCTATAACATTGTATTAACAAAACTAACATTAGAGACTAATGTATTTGAACTGACATTGCCAATAAGCGCTGAATAAGAAAATAATAGCTTTTAAAGTAATACATTAGATAAATTAATTTTTCAACAACTTAATTTTCCAGTAGGTAGAATTTTGCTTTCCCATTGACAAAGCCAGTGCACTTCCACGTGAACACCCTGGACCAATTTACCACACATTTAGGTCTAGAATATCTGCTAAAATTTTGTCTGCAAACAATTGCTTGTCATTTGTGGTTCTTCAAGTCACTGTAAAATATCACAGTGTCCAATAAAAAGTATAATTTTGTAATATTTTAATAAGTTGAGGAGCTAAAAATACTATTATAATAAATATTTTATTTTGTAATGAATACTGTGTCAAAATTTTTCTTTTTATTTAAGAAAAACTTAAAATGCTGGGAGGTACATAATAAATAAATCACATTTTCATATAAGTACCATTTAACATAAAAAAAGAAGCCACCACCCTAGCCGGATGGTTCAGTTGGTTGGTGCATGGACTGAAAAGCAGAGGTTGACAGTTCGATCCCCAGTCAGGACACATACAGAAACAGATGTCCCTGTCTCTCTCCTGCTCCCTTTCTCTCAAAAATCAATAAAATAAATATTTAAAAAATATATTAAAAGGAAGCAGCTGGTGTTCAGGTATACATAGATGGGGGAAATGGTCTTACGTCCTCACATGTCTGAGTAAAGTTTAACAGTTACTTCATGAAAACTTTTTCATGCTATTGATAAAACATTCCACTTTAGAATTACAATGTTTAGTGCCTGACCTGCAATGGTGCAATGTATAAAGTGTTTAGTTGGAATGTTGAGGTTTCCAGTTCGAAACCCCGGGCTTGCCTGGTAAAGGCACATATAGGAGTTGATGCTTCCTGCTCCTCCTCCCTCTCTCTCCCCCACCCCATATCTAAAATATATAAATACAATCTTTAAAAAAAAGACAAAAAACTACAATGTTTAAAAATGTATTTTTAAATGAGATCTGCCTATCTCTAAACCTGCAATGTCAATTATTTAAAATTGACGTATACACTAAGATACAGGGCCAAGTATTCCAGATAGGCTAATTTCTTCATTGTTTTAGTACAATTAGTTGAGACTCTTGAAGCAAATCATAATTTAGAATTAAAAAAGTAAATCAGGTGTCCTGCTATATTTTCAAATCTTATGAGCATAAATTCTAACAGTTCCCAATTTTTAAGGGGTCATAGGCCTTTATCACAGATCATTTGTATTGATGTCACCTGAGGTATCATAGTCACGGCATCTGTTCCTAAGTAATGTTGCCTAAATATGGCAATAGAAAGCATATACCATGATCACTACAGTGATAGACACATAGTGGGTTTAGAATCAAGTGTTTCTGAATGGAGAAGAGATTGCTTCTCTCAGCTCTGGATATTTCAGGCTTGTATTACTATCTTCTTAACTCAGTATCACCAGGTAATGCTTTTTAAAATGCTGATTTCTGAATGTCATCTCAAAAAAACTGAATCTAAGGATGTGGTATATAGCCTAAAAACAAGCAGGTTAAGAATTTCCCCTAGGGTTTTCTTTTTTCTCTTCTTTTCCTTTTTCTTTCTTTTTTTTGACAGAGACAGAGAGTGTCAGAGAGACAGACAGATAGGGACAGACAGACAGGAAGGGAGAGAGATGAGAAGCATCAATTTTTCTTTGTGGCACCTTAGTTGTTCATTGACTGCTTTTCTCATATGTGCTGTAGCCTTGACCATGGGGCTACAGCAGACTGAGTGACCCCTTGCTCAAGCCAGTGACCTTGGGCCCAAGCTGGTGAGGTTTGCTCAAACCAGATAAACCCGCACTCAAGCTGACAACCTTGAGGTCTCAAACCTGTGTCCTCTGAGTCCCAGTCTGACGCTCTGTCCACGTTGCCACCACCTGGTCAGGACCCTGAGGGTTTTCTGATGTTATATTTTCATTGTGAAGCACCTTTGCTGTAAAGCAGCAGTGAGAACCTGAACAGGCGGTGACACAGTGGATAGAGTGCCTGACTGGGACACAGAGGACCCAGGTTTGAAACCCCAAGGTCACCTGTGAAATGTAGAAACATTGTATCCCTGACCATAGAACGAGTTTTGCAAGACTTGCAGATGAGTAAGTGGAAAGAGTTCTGTAAAGGCCATAAATGTTCATTTTTGTCTAGATTCCGGAAAGCCCTCAGGATGCTGCTTTAACAACCTCTGTAAAAGGCCAAGATAACCGAGCATATTCTTTTGCTTTTTGTAAAATACTTCACTGAGCACTGTCTCCCTAGATTGTCCCAATGATAACAGAAAGCCTGTTTCGCTTCTGGAAAACTGCTTGGGCTGGGTGCTCACCCCCTCCCCTCTCTTCTTTAGGCTTATAAAAGCAAACCCTTAAATTTGTTTGGGGCCACGAGTTCTTTAGGATGTTAATCCACTTATGGTCGCCAGCATTAAATTAAAGACTCCTTAATTTGGCTACTTAATTGTATGGCAAGCCTCTGTTTCCTCGCTGTTCAGAAATAACAGCCTGCTTGAGCACGGGCTCATCTGGTTGAGTGCAGTGCTGCTGACTTGAGCATGGTATCATAGACAAGACTCCATGATCACTGGCTTGCAGCCCACGGGCGCTGGACTGAGCCCAAGGTCATTGGCCCTCACTCTCTCTTTCTTTCTCTCTCTCTGTCTCTGTCACAAAAATAAATAAATAAATAAATAAATAAATAAATAAATAAAGCAGAAGTGAGAGAAACACTGAGACTATCAAGTGAGGCTTTGGTCCAAAAACAGGTTTTCTATTTAAGATATAATTCAAGTTCACTATTATTGGATATCATAGAATGGGTCAATATAATAACATAATAAGACACAAAATAATCTACCTGATTCTGTCTGTACAAGAAAATTTATTCTAGCTACCCTGGAAATCAAAATCCTACCTGTGTTCATTAGGCAAGGGTTTCTCGTTACATATATCTCAAGGTAGTGAAAGAATTAGTGGAGAAAAATTAATTTACACAATGAAATAAAAAAGTTAAATAATTAATTATACAGTTTTCTTGAGGATAATTTTTACAAGAAATAATTAATGTTAGATAATGTGTTTATGATAATAATTTCCCATTTTACCACTCTAAAAAATATGGTAACACATAGCCCAGTGTAGTTAAGAGAACTTGTCTTGTCCTAATGTATTATGAATTACTCATCTAATATTTTCTAGTGCAGCCAATTTTATTCTGTACAATCCCTTCCATGTCTCAGTTTGCTTATTACTATTAAAAATTACTATTTCTTTATTCACTATTCAAAATTCACTTCACACTAAGTATGTATATCAACTGCATACATAAGAGCTGTCTCATTTATATTTCCTTACAAAAATTCCTATCATCACATTTTTTCTTTCTGTTAAGATATGCAACTTTCTGCCTCTTTCTAAGAAGTTTTATGCCTTTTACATCTGTTCTGACTTCCACCCATGTTGTAGCAGTGGAAGGTTATTAAAAATCTTATTCTTTTTGGCTAAAATGATGATGTTGTTGAAAATAATGTAAGACCAAAGGTGAAAAAGATTTCCCAGTTTTAAAAAAATAACACGGTTGCCATGATACTGCCTATTTAGCATAATACTGTAAAAAAATCTTATTCCTATAACCCCTATGGAGTTTTAATGTTTAATTGTTTTTTTCTGCTGAAATGTTGTATGTTATCAGTCCAAAGTTTCTGTGCTCAACACATCCAAACACAATCACTCAAAATATCAGAGTTTGGAGTAAGGAAAGTTTTATTGATTGAGAAGTTGCCAACTGAGATGATAGAAGCCTCAGTGGTTCCTCAAATTCATCTTAAGAAAGTACCGAGTTCAGGCTTCTTTTATGTCAAGGGAAAGGAGAATGAAAGGAACTGTTTTTGTAAAACTGAAGCTGCAAGCAGAGTTCTTCTAATGATTAGTATGTCTGTATGCAGGACAAGGCAAGAGCCAGTAGCCTGAAGGGAACAGGAACAACACAGTCTTAAACAAGATGGAGTCAGAAAGACAGAGCATTTTACTCTTTTACAAGCAGAGATAACAACTGGGCATGAATCAAGTAATAAATAGGCTAAGGTTGGAAATCAAGTAGTGATAGGTTATTGGATGCTAAACAAAAAAAGTCTAGAAGCCAAATACTGAAACATAGAGTTCAGTGAACAACCACAACCAATTTAAGGGTTTGGTTTAAAACTAAGGCACAGATTATATGCTTCAGGGTTTCCTGAACATATCTATATAAACTTAACCAAACATTAGGAAATGGCCGAGATTGAAATGAATATAACAATCACAGATAATTCTTTTTTCTTTTTATAGTAATTAATTCTTTTTTTTTTAAATATTTTATTTATTGATTTTTTTAGAGAGAGAGGAGTGAGAGAGAGAGACAGAGAGAGAGAGAGAAGGGGGAGGAGCAGGAAACATCAACTCCCATATGTGCCTTGACCAGGCAAGCCCAAGGCTTCGAACCGGCGACCTCAGTGTTCCAGGTCAACGCTTTATCCCACTGTGCCACCACAGGTCAGGCATAATTAATTCTTTTTTAATGTTTCTTTTATTGATTTTCGAGACAGAGGAAGGGAGAGAGAGGGAAAGAGAGACAGGAACATTAATTTGTTCATGTATGTTCCTTAACCGGGGATTGAACCGGCAAACTGTGCTTCAGGACAGTGCTCCAACCAATCAAACTATCCAACCAAGGATATAGTAGATATTTCTTAATAATAATTGTGGCTAGGAAACAAAAATAGCTGTATTATCTTTGCAATGGGTTACTTAAACCTGATTTTATTATATTAATAATTTTATTTCTGGGATTTTGTTATTGGCAGTTGTATTACCAACCAGAACTGAAGTCCCGTCATTTCATAGGTGTCAGCCAAAAGTACACTCCAAGTTGATTTTGTTAGTAGAAATATTATTGCAAAATAGCAAGCAAAAAACACACAACGAATTATTCCTGAGTCAGTGCTTCCCAAGAACAAAGAACAGTACGGTATTATAGGGCTAGTTGCTTATATCATATTGTGTTGAGGTATGTTCGTGGTGAGCATGCTCAGTAAGTGAACATGGTTACACATGCATTGCATGTACAGAAAAGGTCAAATAAGTCCCACCTTAGGTAGAGATTTTAATGTTATAATGAGAGTACAAAGAAAAACCTTTATACTGAGGTTACTGAAGTGTTATTTGGTCAGTTTCAACTGGGCTGGTGTGTTTTCTTAAGAGCTTCCTTGTCCTTACCTCTGGCCCTGAAGAAAAATATTTCAGATAAGCATTGTTAGAGTACAGTCAATCAAACAAGCTTATCAAATATATAAGTACCGTTAATTATCAATACATAGGTATTCTCTTAGTTCTTAACTTTTCCGTACAAGTTAAGTGGGTGACAGTTTAATATTGTGATTTATAATAAGGAGTATATATTTGGTTTTTCTTCCTGTTTCTAACACAATGGTTAGAACCTTTGGAACTTCCTGTGATAAGAGCCATAATGGTTTCTCCTGTTATGTGTATAAGGTGACTGCTGACCTGCACTTAAGGATGAGGACTGGTTACCAGGGGAACCAACCATGTGATTAGAAGGTTGGTCTTTTTAGTCCTACCTCTGTGACCGCTAAGGGGGGAAGATAGACTAGAGGTTGAATTTAACTACAACAGCCAACAATTTTAATCAATTCACCCTTATAATAAAGCCTCCATAAAAACCTCAAGAAAGATATGGTTTGGAGACCTTGTGGGTTGGCAGGAATTCGGGGAAAGTAGAGCACTCTGAGAGTGTATAAAGCTCAGCACATTTTCCCATACCTTGCCTTGTGCATGTCTTCCATATGGCTGTATGTGATTTATATCTTTTTATTATAAACCTGTATCCTAGAGAGTATATTGGTATCCTGAGTTCTGTGAGCCACTTTAGCAAATTAATTGAATCCAAGGGGCGATTTGTTGAAGCTTCCAATCTATAGCCCATCAGTCAAAGCACAGGTAATAACTTTGACTTGAGATGACATTGGAATTGTAGGGGTTGGGGTGAGGGACAGTCTTATGGGGCTGAGTTCTGAACTAGTGGAATCCAATGTTATCTCTGGATAGATATGGTCAGAAATGAATTGAATTGTAGGACACCCAGCTGTTGTCCACAGAATAATTTAGTGATCTGGGGAATACCACCGCCTTCAAACATTATAATTCGGTCCTAGAATAATTTGAGGGGTTGTTGAGGAGAATGTTTTGCAATTGAACTAATTTTTTTTTTGCTAAACATTACATTTGAATGTATGTGTTTCTGACCATACAGAAACTTCATTTCTTTAATATTTCCTTTCTTTTTTTTCTCTTGATTCAAATTGTCCTCATCTAGCATCTTCAATCACCTGCCGCCTTCTTCCTTGCATCACCACTCTCTTAATCATTAAGTATTTAGAACAATAGGATCTGACCAGCTTGAAATAATTTTAGGAACAAAGCCTTGGGTCTATTGACAACAGAGACAAAATTTTGGTCAAACCAAAGATAACATGAGGCTTCAGTTGTATTTCAACTTCAGGTCCAGAAAAAGCAGGAAGACCAGATGAGGCAAAACCATGCCCAACATCAGATAAGGTTAAATGATAGACTACACCCTACCCTGGTACTGACCAATTAGTAGAGACCCTGACCCTGTCCATGACATTAACACCCTTGGTCACCATGATTAATGATTTTCCTTTATATAACCCATCTCTTAGAAGCCATGGAGAGCCAGGTCTTTGAGCATAAGCTCACCTGTCTTCAAGTGTGGACCACTTTCTAAAAATAAACCCTTATTTTCTTTTGCAAACACTTATTTGTGTCTCATTGGGCTCTGATACTTACAGGCAAATGTGCCCTTTAATCTGGTAACAATTTAAGATCTCATAGAACTTAAAACACATCCAGGTAAATTTTAAAATTTAACCTCAAACATAAAGTTACTCGGTTTAGAAAATAATATTTAATGTCCAATTAAATTAGAATTTTAGATAAAAATAATTTTAGTACAAATATATCCCAGGAAATCCTTATATAAAATAAAAAAAGATTTGTTTATCTGAAATTTAAATTTTACTGGGCATCTAGTATTTTATCTGGCAAGCCCATTCTAAAATATAAGGCATTTTTGTAAATAGATTTATGTAACTTTTATTATTATATTTATATTAATATTATATTTAACATCATATTAAAACTTAAAAATCAGGCAAATTTCAAATTGGTAACATATTGTTATCTGTATAACTTCTATGATTTGAGGGCTAATATAACATCATTCTTCTTCCCCCAAAGGTGTTTATAAAAAATTAAAAGATGGAAGTAAAAATCAGAAAGATAGAAATGAAAATATTATCTTTATTTAGAATTTAACTTAAAGAAAATTGAAGTGGGCTTGTTTGTATGTCACCTATTTGTCAGCAAGTGGGCTTCTTAGTATTTTATCACTGAATTGTTCGTCACCCAGTCACAGGTACAGTTGGACAACCAAAGACCTCCCCTGAGTGGGAGCTGCCTCTTTGAAATGGGCACTGCAGAGTGATAAATACTTTTTTCTGTAAGTAGGCTGCCACTGAAAAGGGGAGGTATGCATTGAAGTGAAAAATGTTTGCCTCCTTTTGTACTGATGCTCACTCCGTGTAGTCAGAGAAAGAAGGATTACTTAGACTTTGACAGAGCAGTATTGATTTTTGTTTTTGACATAGAGATGCTGATTTTTAGCCAGTGATAATAACAATACAATTTATGGATATACTAAGGCATGTAAAACAATATCAACAAACTTTTATTGGCAAAGAGCCATACTGAAATAATAATACTTGTGCATTCAGTAGAATCTCCCCTCTTCGCTAAGCATATTTGTACTCAGTGCACCTTTTCAGGGTTAAAGCAAATGCTTAATGCACTACCAATTTATTCAATTAAGGGACAGTGACTCTGGTTAAATCTGGATTAAGTCAAAATTTCTCAATAGATGTTTTAAGAAAACAAATAATTGGCAATTGGCAATAAAAACCTAGTTTGGATTAATAATCTTAGAAAATTAAGAAAGTTCCTTATGCTCTTTGGTTCACAGAAGATTTTTTTTTGTATTTTATACATATAAAAGGAAAGGGTTGTCAAGGTTATTGAGGTTTACTATATCGATGATAAACTTTTAAAAGGTGAAAATTTTTGCTTAAAATTATGAATGTTTGAGAAATTCTAGTACATGTGGAACTAACTGAAAGGATGTATTCATAAAATTTCATTAACATTGTAAGTACTTGCTCATGGTATCATGGTGGGATCATATAGCAAATTAAATAGATCTTATTTATTATCATTATATAGCATATATATGATGGCATTATATATATGATATATATATCATTAGTTATATGGCAAATGTATCAATTTAATAAGATATAATATTGAAGAAAAAGAATAGGACTGTTAAACTGAAGAAACATTTCCTCTGTGTTAATCAAGACATTGTTGTTTATGTCTTTTAAGAACTCTACCCCCCTTTTTTATGATTATAGCCATCTACATAATTTATCTTTTTAAAACCAGTAAAGCTGCATACCTACTTGATGAATGAAAAAAATGTTCTTATCTTAAACATTTAAATTATGAGCATTAAAAAAGTATTATCTCTTTTCTTTCCACCTTCTAAATTCTTCTGGGCTGGGCTAATAATCAAATTAACAGACAGATTAACAGGAGAAAATGAAAGTCTAATACATGTACATGGGAAAATCACATATATATGATAAATCCATAACAATTCCAAACTCAGAGAGACAACATTGGGTCTATAAGACATTTGTGGACAAGGGAGAAAAGGGAAGAATTGGGTATTAAATTTCTGAAGTGAGAATGGGTGATTTGCAGGTAGTTCAGAAAGGGAAGATCACACATTTCAGGAATGGAACACAGACTGTAGCTATCTAATTGACCCTTACCTAAATTCCTTTTGATGACCATATTTACTTCAAATTAGGGTAAGAGTATATTCTAAATTTTCTTCCCCAAGCAGGTTTCTCTGTCTGAATCTTTTGGACAAGAAAGGGAGGCAGGTAAAATGTATTTTCTGAGTCTTTCATTTATTAAAATCAATATCCTCAAGAATAGCTTTGTGATGGCATAATTTTGGTCCCTTAAATATTAATAATACTATATAACAAGTTTATAGATAGACTTCTTTACTTAAGAGGCAGACAGACTTTAATTATTTGAAAATAAACTTGTCTTCTTTAAAGTAAAGTATTAAAATTAAAAATAAACACAAATATTCAATTAAAATATTTGGCAATTCCAAATACTAATTTGATGTTTTATTAAGGTAAACTGTTCTTCACAATGATAAAAAAAAAACCATAAAAATTATACAGTGGACACATGTAAAAAATTTTGTTCAGCTCAGTAATTGAGGGAAACAACATAAAAACAAATTCAAAGGAGAAATTGCAGCATAAACACATATATGTAAGCATTTAGGAATGCTGGAATGGGTCACTAATGAATACTGAAGTGATCAATACCTTATAGAAAAATAAAATGTAATGTTTGGAAGTTGCGTTTTTCACAGGGTGAAAATCAATATATCACTACTAAATTAAATGAATTTGCAGTATCCGTTTTCTACAACTAAAACTCTGCCTCTATTTAGATTATCCTTGGGGGGCTCACTAAAAAACTGCAACAGTCCACTCAAAAGATATAGAATTTACACACTTTCAAATCTTTGAGAATATTCCTGAATTTACAAAGAGATAATATATAGAATAGAACTGCTTTTTATAAATGATTATGTTATTTATCAATTCTAATTTCTGGAAAATATAGTTGTTAAAAAGACTGATTATCAGACTCTGTTACTCTTTTATTGTTAAGTAAAATATGCATATCTACTAATCTCTTGCTAAGAGATAAAAATTATTCTCTGCTCTGGCTGGTTGGTTCAGTGGTAGAGAATTGGCTTGGCATGTGGGTGTCCTGAGATCAATTCCTGGTCAAGGCACACAGGAGAAGTAACCATCAGTTTATCCACCCATCCTTCTCCCCTTTCTCTCTCTCTCTCTTCCCCTCACACAGCGATGGCTCTGATTGGTTTTAGCGCATGACCCTAGGAGCAGAGGATGGCTCCCTGAAGCCTCTGCCTCAGGTGCTAAAAATAGCTCAGTTGTGAGCACAGCCCCAGATAGGCAGAGCATCAGGCCCAGACTGGTATTGCTGCATGGATTCTGGTTGAGGCGAATGTGGGAGCCCATCTCATTCCTCTCACTTCAAAAAATTAAAGAAAAAAATTTCTCTCTTTATGACACTATGAAATAATAATAAAAGAGATAATGTTTTGAACCCAAATTAATAGAAAGAAAAATACTTCTTGCAAATAATAAAGATAATTTTTTTGGTCATCTTTATGGCTATTATATTTTTCATAAAAAATTAAATAGCATTTGCTATAAATTAAATTATATTTTAAAATTTATATGTTGAATTCCTAGCTTAGACTTAGTACTTCATAATGTGAATTTATTTGAAAAAAATTATCATAGATGCTATTTCTTAAAATAAAGTTATGGTAAAATGGTAGATCCCTAGTCCAATATTACCGGTGTCCTTATAACGTGGGGAGATTTAGACACAGATTACATACAAGGAGAATATCATGTAACAATGAAGGTAGAGATATTGGTGAAGCTTCTTCAAATCAAGGAATGCCAATGGTTGCCAGTAAACCACCCGAGTTGAGGATAACTGCCCGAAATAGATTCTCTCTCACAGCCTTCTGAAGGAACCAGCCCTACCAACACCTTGATATTGGGCTTTGAGACCTCAGAAATGTGAGAAAATACAGAACTATTGTTTAAGGTATCCATTTTGTGATACTTTGTTACAGCACCCCTACCAAACAAATATAGCACTTTAAAGTTAATTTTAATGGCTGTCTGTTAGTGCAATAGAAAGTTAGAAATCAATGATGTCATTGTGGTATAGAACCATTGACAAAGGTTTGTACAAATGTTGTAACCAAGGTAAGTTTTAATGAGTGAACTCTGGTTAGATGAAGGAAGTGGCAGGTGAATACGAAGCAAGAGGAACTATATATACCTCGTGGAAATATAAATGGATATAACCACAGGAAAATATTAAGAGACAGTAGAAATTACTAGAGTAAATGAAACTTATTGAGGAGTGGTTAAACATAGTATACCTAAGTATGCTGAGTAAATTATAAAGAGCCTATAAGTCAAGCAGAGATAATGCAATTTAAAATAGTAAGCAGAATGTTCTGAAATAGAGATATAAAGTAATTAAAAAGTCTGAAATAAGCAGTTACAATAAAAAAATGGAAACAAACTGTAACTTCCCAAATAAATCAAATTCAAAAGTGCCTCAAGAACAAGAGGTTATTCCTTTATTACTGAGAAAATTAGATTCTATTTTTATTAAATTATTTCAAAGAAAAAAAAGATGCTGTTCAGTGTTTGCATTACTTAGAGTTCTCCAGAGAAAGGGAAGCAGCAGGATGTGTTTGTATGCGCAACTATGCAGAACAAGATTGACAGATTGATTGATCTAATTTAGAAACTGGCTCACACAATTGTGGAGATTGACATGTCCAAAATCTACAGAGCAAATCAACATGCCGGAGACCCAAAGAAGAGGTGATATAGAAGGTTGAATCCAAAGGCAATCTGGAGGCAGAATGTTCTTTCCCTCATGTACCTTGCTCTTTATCATAAGGCATTAAACGGTTTGGATGAGGCCTATACACATAAAGGAGGGTAAATGCTTTTACTCTAAGTCTACTGATTTATTTTATTTTTTATTTATTTTTAATTTTATTTGTTAATTTTTAGCCCTGGTTGTTTGGTTCAGTGGTAGAGTACAGGCCTGGTACAGGAATATCCCAGGTTTGATTCCTGGTCAGGGCACACAGAAGAGGCACTTTTCTGCTCTCCACCCTTTCAACCCACCCTTTCCACTCTCACTTCTCTCTGTCTCTGTCTCTCTCTCTTCTCTCCCTCTCTTCCCCTCCTGCCATGGCTCAATTGCAGTAAGTTGGCCCCTGGCACTGAGGATGGCTCCATGGCCTTCATATCAGGCACTAAGAAAAGATCTGTTGTTGAGCAACAGAGCAAAGCCCCAGATGGGCAAAGCATCACCCCCCTAGTGGGCTTGCTGTGTGGATCCCAGTCAGAGCACATACGGGAGTGTGTCTTTCTGTTTCCCTTTCTCTCACTGAATAAAAAAAGTTATTTCTTGGTTTTAGAGAGAGAAAAAGTGGGGCGAGAGAAACATCGATTTGTTATTCTACTCACTTATGAATTCATTAGTTGTTTCTTGCATGTGCCCTAACCAGAGATCAAACCCTCAACCTTGGCATATCAGTATGATGCTCTGTCCAAATGAGCTAACCGGCCAGTCTAAGTTTACTGATTTAAATATTAATTTCATTTTTAAAATACCTTCACTGTAACATCTAGACTGCTATTGGAACAAATATCTGGTTACTGTTGTCAAGCCAAGAGGACACACAAAATTAACTATCACAATATTTTTTTTGTGTGTGTGTGGCAGAGACAGAGAGAGACAGATAACGACAGACAGACAGAAAGGGGGAGAGATAAGAAGTATCAGTTCTTTGTTTCGGCTCCTTAGTTGTTCATTGACTGATTTCTCATATGAGCCTTGACCCTGGAGCTACAGCAGAACAAGTGACCCATTGCTCAAGCCAGTGACCATGGGGTCATGTCTATTATCCCACACTCAAGCCAGAGACCCTGAACTCAAGCTGGTGACCTGTACTCAAGCCAGATGAGCCTGCGCTCAAACCAGTGACCTCAAGGTTTTGAATCTGGATCTTCTGCATTCAAGTCCAATGCTCTATCCACTGCTCCACCGCATGGTCAGGCATCCTTTACAATATTAAAGCAATATGAAGCTCTTTATCACCTCTGATTTTCTTGTTTTTTATTTTGTTGTGAATATCTTGTGAAAATTCAACACCTTTCAATACCGTTTTGCATAAACACATTCTTAAGTTATGTTTTCATTCATTGATCCAGTATTATATAAAAAGCATTGTTACACCTAGGGGGGTAGGAATGAAAAAAGAGAATATAGATGAAATATATGTCCTGTTCTCAAGAAGCTTAGAAAGTATTAGTGATAAAAAACAATTAAAAAGTTATTCTTATTGTTTTGAAACATTTGAAACAAATTAAAGATTTTTTGTAACAACTTTATTGAGATATAATTTCCATACCACAAAATTCGTCCTTTTAAAGAATACAATTTAATGTTTTTTGGTAAATTCACAGAATTGCGCAACCATAACCACTGTCTGATTTTAGAATATCTTCATTACCCTTAAAAGTAACCCCATACTTATTATCCATCACTTTCTAGCCCCCGTCTCCCAAGCCCCTGGCAACTAATTATCAATGTACTTTCTGTCCTTATAGATTTATCTCTTCTAGACATCTCACATATATGAAAGTCATACAGTATTAATCTTTTGTGACTAGCTTTTTTAACTTAAAATATTTTTAAGTTTCACCCATGTTGTACTACATATTAGTAACTCATGTATTTTTATTGTAAAACAATATTTTATCTTGATATACTACATTATGACAATTCATTCATTATCTGATTGAAATGTGGATTGTGGGACTTATCCCTTTAGACCAGGGGTCTCAAACTCGCGGCCTGCGGGCCGCATGCGGCCCGGATTGTGCTTGTTGTACTGATTTTTTTTTTTGTTTTCAACTGCAGTGAGAAGAGTGTTGCGTAACAGTTGCCTTCTGTAGACCTAGAACAGCTGTGATCTTGCTCTGCGGCCCACATGCTGAGTTGAGTTTGAGACCCCTGCAGACTATTATAAATTATGCTTCTATAAACATTCATGTAGATTTATTGTGTTTGTATGAGCATATATTTTTACTTCTTTTGAATATATGTAGAGTTTCTGTGTCACACGATAAATATGTTTAACATTTTGTGGAACTGTCAAACTACTTTGAAAAGTTACCATATAATTTTATAATTCCACCTGCAATGAGGGTTTGTTTTTCCACTTCCTAGATGACACTTATCATTGTCTGTATATTTTATTATAGCTATTATTATCGGTATATAAAATGATATCTCACTGTGATTTTGATTTGCATATTGCTGATTGTTAATAATATTCAATACCTTTTCATGTACTTTTTTCTGTATCTTTTTTTATTAATTTTAATGGGGTGACATTGATAAATCAGGGTACATATGTTCAGAGAGAACATCTCCAGGTTATTTTGACATTTGATTATGCTGCATTCCCATCACCCAAAGTCCAATTGTCTTCAGTCACCTTCTAACTGGTTTTCTTTGTGCCCCTCCCCTCCCCCAACCCTCTCCCTCTCACCCCCCTACCCCGTAACCACCACACTCTTGTCCATGTCTCTGAGTCTCATTTTTATGTCCCTTTTCATGTACTTTTAAACATTTGTACATATTCTTGAGATAAATGTTTTTTAGAAACTTTTAAACTGTGTTGTTTCTTCTTTTGTTGTTGCTTTGTAAGTGTTCTTAATATACTATAAATAGAAATTTCTTATTAGATATATAATTTGCAAATAACTCTCATTATTTAAGTTGCTTTTTCTCTTTTTTATGTGGAGTTTGTAGAAGGAAAAGAAAAGGTTTTAATAACACTAATACTTTCCTTTCACCTTCAAAGTTCTTCTGGTCAGGCTTATAATCAAATTAACAGAGACAAATTAACAGGAGAAAGTCAAAGTGTGACACATGAGCATGGGAAATTCACATAGGCATAAAAATTCCAAAGACATAAGGCAACACTGATATATGACATTTTGGATAAAGAAGAAAATGAAAGGTGTGAGGGGCAATTTAGAGGTAGCTCAGGAAGAGCAGAACACACATGATATAGACAAATCCATGCTCAGCTACTCAGAAGTAAAGGGACATGGGGTATCTAGGCTAATAAACCCCTGCCTGAAGCTCTCCTATTTACTATATTTCATTAAAATTACATTATTCAAACTAAGACTGACATTCTAAGATTTTTTGTTCCTGAATTAGGTTATTTTATCTGTACCTCTTGGGTAGAGAGCAGAGAAGGCCAAAGGCCAATGGTTCTTTGTGAGTCTTTTGTTTCTTAATAAACAACTAAAAATCAGTATCCAAGAAGAATTTTTTTTTTCTTTTTCATAACCATTTCCTAAATAAGCTCACAAAAATGTACTTCTTATGCTTTCTTCTAAGAGTTTTTTTTTTTTTTTTTGATGTTATTGTTGGGGGGCTCTTTTTTTATTTTTTTTATTTTTTATTTTCTGAAGTTGGAAACCGGGAGGCAGTCAGACAGACTCCTGCATGCGCCCGACTGTAATCCACCCGGCATGCCCACCAGGGGCGATGTTCTGCCCATCCGAGGCGTCACTCTCTTGCAACCAGAGCCATTCTAGCGCCTGAGGCAGAGGCCACAGAGCCATCCTCAGTGCCCAGGCCAACTTTACTCCAATGGAGCCTTGGCTGCAGGAGGGGAAGAGAGAGACATAGAGGAAGGAGAGGGGGAGGGGTAGAGAAGCAGATGGGCGCTTCTCCTGTGTGCCCTGGCCGGGAATTGAACTCGGGACTACTACACGCTAGGCCGACACTCTACCACTGAGCCAACCAGCCAGGGCCTCTTTTTTTTCTTTTTTTAAGGTTTAGCTCTACATTTGGTGACTGATCCACACTGAATTAATTTTTGACTATTGTGTGAGGTAGAGATTCAACCTGATTCTTTTGCATTTTGATATTTAGATGTGCAATGAAAGACTTTTCAATCATTTATATTTAACTAAAAGTGACTCTTGGCCTGACCTGTGGTGGCACAGTGAATAAAGTGTTGACCTGAAATCCTCAGGTTGCAGATTCGAATCCCTGGGCTTGCCTGGTCAAGGCACATATGGAAGTTGATGTTTCCTGCTCCTCCCCCTTCTCTCTCTCTCTCTCTCTTCTCTAAAAAATGAATTAATAAGAAAATTTAAAATAGGAAAAAAAACTAAAAAATAAAAGTAACTGGTAAAATATATTTTAAATACATATAGTATTGGAGGGACTGACGTAGGTACTTGGGGATATAATAGAAGGCAAGGCATACTCATTCTTTGTATAGAGATTACATTATAATAAAAATTTTTGATGCATTTGATTCGAGTACTATCCTTTACAAATGCTGTATTTCCCCATGTATAAGACACCCCATGTATAAGATGCACCTTAATTTTGGGGCCAGAAATTTCAAAAAAAGTACCATATAAAGTTATTGAACTCAGCTTTTATTCATTATAAAATTCATATAACTCCTCATCACTGTCAAAGCTACCATCCATTAGCTTGTCCTTATCTGTGTCTAATGACGAATCACTGTCTTCAACAATGAGCACAAAAACAAGCGCAAAAAATGGTAAATGCAAGTAAAACATCTACAACTCAGTTTTTAGACCCCACATCTTCCAAAAAGGGGTGAGTTTTATACATAGGGAAATACAGTAATAAAATAGAGCAGACAAGATCATTTTTATTACTTTTAAGTGTTCTGGTTATTTGGTAATAACAAATTTGATTTATCCTTGTTAATTGAAGTTGAAAAATAAAATAATTTAAAAACTGTAGAAAAATATGAAACATAGAATGCTTCTTCTGAAATATCAGATATCATCTAAATATGCTAAATTTAGATGATATAGACAAATCCGTGCTCAGCTGTGGTCAGAAAAAATAAAATAAACAGAGCTATAAGTTTCTGTTTATAATTTTATATAACTATAAGTTATATAATACATAACTATAAGTTTATTATGAGTATGTGGCAAACCCGTAAAAAAGTGCACCATCAATTTGAAAGTCATATTTTAACTTTAAGACAGAAAACATAAAAGTAAATGACTTGGAATCTTAATTAAAAAGTATAAATCTTTACTCTGAGAAGACTCTTCTTAACCTTGTCACTTTTCTAAACACAACGCATATTTTTTATAACATCTGTATATAATCAGTTCCAGTATATAAGAACAAGAAAAATGCCTGCATCATAAATGTCACCTACAACAGATATCACTACATGTGTTCAGTAATAAGCTCTCATAAAGACCTTGCCTTTAATAGTTTCTGAGTACTTTAGAGATTTGTTTATATTGCATCTTATTTATTTATTTATCCATTTTAAATTAAACATTTAATAAAACTTTTATTCATAAATCAATAAATTTATGTATAAAACAAAAATCTAGACAATCAAAACAATTGACAATGCACAGACATACTTGCTTGACTAGGCGGTGGCACAGTGGATAGAGCATTGACCTGGGATACTGAGGACCTAAGTTTGAGACCCTGAGGTCACAAGCTTTAGCATGGGCTCATGAGCTTGAGCACAGGGTCTCCAGCTTGAGCTTAGAATCATAGATATGACCCCATGGTCACTGGCTTGAGCCCAAATTTGGTGGTTTAAGCAAGAAGTCACTGTCTCAGCTGGAGCCCCTTGGTCAAGGCACGTATGAGAAAGCAATCAATGAACAACTAAAGAGCTACAGCTATGAGTTGATGCTTCTCATCTCTCTTCCTTCTTGTCTCTCTGTTGCTTTCTCTCAAAAAAACAAAACAAAAAGAAAAAAACAATGTTCAGGCATACTCAATAAGGCTATAAATTAGCATAGTAATAAGACTTGTAAGTATCAATTTTTGCAAAACATACCCTGAATGTATACTGTTTATAATCTCATTTTTACTACCACTCTCCTCAGAAAGGATCAATTCTATTTATTTATAAACTTAAAGTATTATAAATCTTAAATTAATAAAGTTTTACTATATTTGAGGACCATTCTTGGCTTAGGTACTGATTGCTTCAGCCATTTATATCCTGAATACATATATGTATACAAGGGTAAGTCATATGTGTGTCTGAGTGGTTTTTGTTTTTAAATTTTAATAGAATGTAGCTTCAGTAAGGGCACACAAACTTGTACAAAATTATCCTTTATTTCTATTCTAAAATTATAGTTCTGTTTATTTTATTTTTCTGACCTAAGTATTCACAATTCTATCTTAAAAGTGTTACGGAGAGAATCACCTGCAGAATTATGTCAATGCCAAATCTAGTCAATAAGGTAGTTCTAGTTGGTGCATATCGAGCATATATTTTCTTCCTTGTCTTTCAAAATGGACATCTGACATTTTCTTTTTCTTTTTTTATTGTTTTTTTTTTCTTTTCCAAGTAAGTGGAAGGGAGAGACAGACTTCTGCATTTTCCCTGACTAGAATCTGCCCAGTAACCCCCATCTAGGGCCGATTGTCCATCTGGGATCATGCTCGTAACCAAGCTATTTTTGGTGCCTGAGATGGAGGCTCCATGGAGCCATCCTCAGTGCCCAGGGATGATGAGCTTGAACCAATTGAAACATGGATGCACGAGGGGATAAGAGAAAGATAGAGATAGAGATAGAGAGAAAGAGAAAGAGAGAAAGAGAGGGTGATGAATGGAGAAGAAGATGGTCACTTCTTCTTTGTGCCCTGACCAGGAATAGAACCTGGGAGATCCACAAGCCAGGCCAGCACTGTCACAGAGTCAATTGGCCAGGACCCCTTTTCCTTCTTCCTTTCACAATTAACTTACCGGCTTGATGAAACACTCTGCAAAGTATCCACCTTTTCTTGAAATTACTACCCAATATAATGAGCCAATTCTCTATTTTAAAAGGATTCAGATTCAAACAAGGAGCAAAAAAAGTTCACAAGGAATTACAGTGGGTATAAAAATTTCTTTTTCTTCTATAGGGAGAAATCTTACATAAAATGCTTTTATTTCCTAAAAATAAAAGATAGAATTATTCAAAAATAAAGCTGGAATCCTAATAAATTCCTGTCTATTATATTCCTATTTTTTATTTTTTATTATTTATTTATTTATTTATTGTTAGCAAGTGAAAGATAGAGAAAGAGTGAAGGACAGATAAGAAGGGAGAGAGATGAGAAGCATTAACTCATAGTTGTGGTACCTTAGTTGTTCATTGATTGCTTTCTCGTAAGTGCCTTGACTAGGCGGTGGGAGGCTCCAGTTGATCCAGTGACCCCTTGCTCAAGCCAGTAACCTTGGGTTCAAGCCAACGAACTTGGGCTTCAAGACAGTGACCTTTAAGTTCAAGCTAGAGACCATAGGGTCATGTCTATGATCCCACACTCAAACCAGTGACACCATATTCAAGCTGGTGAACCCACACTCAAGCCAGAGTCCTCAGGGTTTCAAACCTTTGTTCTCAGTGTCCCAAACTGACACTTTATCTATTGTGCCACTCCTTGGCCAGGCTACTTTTTCTACTTTAGAAGGCCTTATGTTTTACTATCCCACAGCCTCCCAATAGGTGAGTTCCAAATGTTATGACATTAGAAACTAGAAGGCCTAAATTTAGAAACACAGTAATAAACACTCAACTTAATGGACTGAGTACCAGACATCTAGTTGAAAATAGTTCAGTGAAATTTTAAAGAGTTTGTCTTAATTTTAATCACAACTTGCTCCTTAAGTCGTTAAGTAACCAAATACATTTGAAAATGTAAAGTAGTCAAGGCAGAGGATTTCCTTGCTACCTTTTCCTCCTTATTATAATACAGGCTGGAATTACAACAGGTGAAGATGTGATCACCAGCCTAGTATCAATGATTTTATCCATGTTTACTAGTCACAAAGGACACCTTCAATCACACTATGAAATGTCATTTCCGATTTACTTTCCTTACGTTCAGAGAACATCCAGGCATAAGGTTAATATGGAACTAACATTTTATTTATTTATTTATTTATTTATTTATTTATTTATTTAGAGGGAGAGACAGACAGACAGGGAGAGAGATGAGATGCATCAACTCATTGTTGCAGCATTTTAGTTCATTGATTGCTTTCTCATATGTTCCTTGACCCGGCGATGGAGGTCTCCAGCTGAACCAGTGACCCAGCTCAAGCCAGCGACCTTGGGTTCATGCCAGGAACTTTGGACTTCAAGTCAATGACCTTTGGGCTCAAGGCAGTGATTTTGGGGTTTTGAACTTGGGTCTTCAGATTCCCAGATCCATGATCTATCCACTGCGCCACTGCCTTGTCAGGCTATGGAGCTAACATTTAACATTACAGCATTATAGGATTCAAAAGCACTTTCTCTTCAACATCATACATAAGAAAGCTCTCCATTCATGCCTGTGGTGAAAATGAATTAATTTCTTCATCTTTTTATTAGTTCAACTAGTATTCCACTATTCAGAAAAACAAGAGCTTAAAATATCATTTCCCCAACTTTCTTCCACAGAACACAGGTTTGTGGAGTCCTAATATGTACCATAGTCAAAAACACAAGTTTATACAGTTACATGTTTAGTAAATAATAAGCTAAACAAAGAAATATGTTTAATTTTTCTGCAAAGGCTTTACTGTTGTGCTCCAAGGAGTGGGGGAGCAGAAAACAGGTTTAAAAGTTTCTGTTCATAAATAAAAGTCATTTTTAAATAAGCTTAAAAATTTGCCTGAAACATTTTGATTAGTTTAACATAGCATTCACGAAACTTGAGTATAGAATGCACCCCACCACTACTTTTTCCCCCTTCAAAAATTCTGGTAAATACATATAAATTGAGAAAAACTGCATTAGAGATTGATTAACTAAAAGTACTTCAATGAACACTGTTTCTCTGAAATGATTCTTGTTACCGAGAGAAGAAAATTTATTGATTTTATGTTTATAAGATGATTATTTACAAATGCTATTGATTCATTTGTAAGATAGAAATTCATTTCCACATAAATATTTCCATATTAATTACTCTTCTAGTTAAATTTTCTTTTGTTTGTAAAGCAGAAATGTTTTTTTTTCAAGTTTCTCTTTTCTACTTGAGTAGCAAATTAGGGTTACTATAGGGTTTCAAAACTCAAACAAAAGTCTAAAAATAGAATGTGTGTTTCCTCAAATGCCAGTGAGTCTTACCAAAACTAAGTCAAGGGTGGTAATGGTCAGAAATTGGTGTAATGCATAGTAAATTCAAAATTTTGGACAAATTCAAATAATGATGTTAATGTATACTTTAAAGGTTTAAACTGAAAACTCAAAGATATCGGTACAAAAGTGAAGATATGCTCGACATCAATTCTGGTGTTGTCATTTTTTTAAATTCCCCACTTTTATGAAGATGTAATATGTGTATAAAAAGTACACAATTCCGTATTCTTTTTTAAAATTAAAAATATTAAATTTAACAGGGTGACATTGATCAAGAAGAGAACATAGGTTTCAGGTAAACATTTCTATAGCATATGAACTGTTGATTATGTTGTATACATACATTATTTTCTACAGTTTCTATGTGATTTTTAAAAACTAAAACTGGAAATAACCTCATATCTATTAATAGATAGTTGTTGAAATAACTAATTGTATTCTCATGCTATATAAGACTCTATTGTCAACTTTTGGCCTGATTACTATATTTCTCCCTCCATCTTCATTTACTTTAGTTTATTTTCTATTATTATTCTAAAACTAAGTTTCTATAGTATACTTATTTTAAATATTTAATTAGTTTGTATTTTCTAGAATGGAGATTATTTACTTTTGATAAATGATGAATGTCAACGTTCATGACTATTCCAAAATATACATAAATTTTATGTGTACATGCATTTTGGTGTGAGGTTGTCCATGTTTCGTAGTGGTGTCTGAAATCCAATAGCTTTGAGAGATTA